>NC_071529.1:15915588-16515588 GCF_027887155.1 Malaclemys terrapin pileata
GCCTCCTCCTCGCCGCCTGCGCGGCCGTCCTGCCGCTGGACCGCCACCGCTGCCCGCCCCGTAAGTGCCGCGGCCGCGGGATCTGCCCGGCTCCGCAATGCGGGACGAGGCCCTGCTGCCCCCGCTCCCAGCCCCAAACAGCCGCCAGCTTCGCTGCCCTTTCCCAGCGCCCGGGGAGCCCCCCCTTCCCCGCTGTAGAGACGGGGAAACTGAGGCACCGCGAGGGGAAGGGACTTTCCCAAGGTCACCTGGCCAGGTGGTGGCAAGGTCAGGGATAGACCCCACGAGCCCTGCCCCCAAGCCCCAGGGTCCCTTCCCCCGCTGGGATCAATAGTTCTCGTGCCATGGATCCAGCCCAGCCTGGTGGGTGCAGAGCAGCTACCCCTCCCCCCCCCACTGCAGCACCTGCCTGCCGCTCACTGCAGTCCTGAGACCAGCAGCCAGAGACAACCTCAGCCCCAGCTCCATCCCTGCAGAGCTGCCCAGCCCCGAACCCCCAGCAGATCCCCTGCCCGCCGGCAGCTGTGTGGGCAGAGCCCCTGCGCCCTGTCCCCCTCCCCAAGCTACTTCTCCGTGGCTCCCTGGAGCAGCAGCAGCTGCTGCAAAAAAACTTCCCCAGGAGCTGAGGGGTGTGGGGGTGCTTGGCTGGGGGCAGGGGGGGTGCCCATACAGAGCGATTTTGGCCCCGGCTGTGGGGAGGTGCCATGACCCCCTCTGTGCAGTGTGGAGCCTGCGTGCCTGGCTGGAGTGGGGCTGCCAGGGCCTCTCTTGTGAAAGAGGCTCCAACAACAGGCCTTTGCTGTGGATGGGGAGGGGGACGGTCAGGAATTACCCTCCCACCCCCACCCCCAAGCAGGATCCTGGGCCAGTCCCAGAGGAGACAGGACAGCCCCCTGGGGCTTGCCGTGTTCTAGGACTGGGCTGGCGTGTCCCTGATCTGCTGCACCCAAGGGGACATAGGCTGGGGCAAGGAAGCTGTTCCTCTGGCCCTCTAATGGTAAGGAGTGGGAGCCTGCCCCACAATGGCCCTGGGGTTTCTCCCCCTACAGGTGTCGCACGCAGGTACACGTAGCAGCTGGGCAGGATTCTGGGGGTGTTGGCCTCATGCCAGGGCCCAGCCCAGTGCCCAGCCTAGGCAGGGAGTGAATCCAGAGGGGCTGGTCGGCCAAGGTCTCAGGAGAGGCAGGTGGTGCCCGGGGCCATGCTGGGGGGGGGGGGGGGGGAGATGGCCACAGGGGCTTCTGCTCTGCTGCCCTGGGGGGAGGATGGCCCCACGGGCAGGTCAGTAATTGCTGATCTGGGACTGTTCTTTGGTCGCACGCTTAGCAAGCCTTGTTTGGGGTCTCTGGGGCATCCCGTCTGCTCAGGGAGAGAGCAGGGCTGGCCCCATCCCACCGGGAGAAGCAGGCGGTTCCCATGGCGCTGCCGGGATCCACCCTCTGGCACATGGGCCGGATTTTCTGACCTGTTCAGCGACTTGGCAAGGCGGCCGCAGGGTGCTGCGCCGGAGCACATGGCCAGGTCTGGCCTCGGGTGCGGCTCTGGCACCGCAGCAGTAACCTGGCCTGGCCTGGGGCTGCAGGGCCCTTGGGTTCCTCCCAGCTGTGTGGCTGTACCAGTGCCGGCTGCTCCCCGTCACCCTCGGGGCTGTGCTGAGCCCTGCTGAGCCCTGCTGAGCGGCTCTGCTGATGCCTGGGATGCCGGCAGGTGGTTGGGGACCCCAGGATTGCAGCTGGGGGGTGTGGGGGCGTAGCCCCTCTCCCATCGGGGATGTCTGCTCTGCCATAGCCCAAGAGGCACTGGGGCCTCACTAGCCAGGTGTCCCCAGGAATAGGCACCCAGGGGTTGGGGTGCTGTGGGTGCCACAAGGGGGCTCTGCAGAGCAGTGGGGCTGGCTGGGGATGTGCCCCCAGGGCCCCCTCCCTGGGCTGGGGCAGTGACCTATCCCAGCTGCACTGACTCCCCCCGGGCCTGTGTGACTCCCTGGGCTCAGCTGGGGCAAGGCGCTGGCACCGAGCAGGGCTGGGTGCCTTAGTGAGGGGCTCTGGGCCCCTCTGATACCCTGGGGTGAGGGACGTGGTTCTGGACTCCCAGAGAACAGCCCAGGAAGGGGGGCTGAATGTGGAGCCTCAGTCTCTGCTGGGCACCACCCCCGAGCCTGTGTAGGGCCCTGCATCCTCATGGGTAACTGCCCCAGCTGCTCCCCCGCCTGCCTGTACCCCAGCCCAGCCTGCCCCCCAACCCTCCCCCCACCGAGAGGGGAGTGTGCAGCGGGGTCCCTAACGTGCTGGAAAATGGGGGAGGTGAGTACAGCTCCTGCTGTCCCCCCATAGCCCCTCACTCTGCTGCTATCAGCTGGGACGCAGGAGAGGGGGAGAAAGAGACTCGCCTGGTGGGTGCCCCGTGGGATCCGGCCAGTGCATCGGCCTGCGTGTGGAGCCGGCTGGGGCTGCCCCACCTGATACAGGGCAGGGGCTGCCTGGCCCCATCGGGAGCCTCCAAATGGAGATTTGCATAACCCCCTCCCCGTCCAGCCCTGGGCTCTCTCCTGCCAGCGCCAGCGGCATCCCAGGGGCACTAGCCTGAGGCTAGCGCTGGGGGATGGGAGTGTTTTGGGTGCCCGGCTGACACTGCAGGAACATGGGGCTTCCCCCCCTCCCCTGGCCAGGGTCTCCCCAGAGCCACATACAGGCAGTCGTGTGGCTGGTGCGGGCAGCTGCAGGGCGTGTCAGCTCTCTGCAGTGGGAGAAAGAGAGCCGGTGAGCAGAGGGAAGCTTTGCTGCTCCAGGGAGCCCAGTCAAGCCCAGCCACCCAGAGCCCTGTGTGGGGCAGACTCCCTGGCTGAGCCCAGGGGCCCCGCGTGGGGCAGACCCTTCCTGATCAGTTGTTGTGCAAGCAGCAATGGTCAGTGTCTCTGGGGCAGGGCCCAAGGGCCACGCTGTCTAGCACCAAGTGTCCCCAGTAGGCAGGCACCATCCTGCCCTGCCGGCTGCCCCGGGACCCTGGCCAGGGTCACTGCTCCCCACAGCTGGGCTTTGCCCTCCTGCATCTGGCCGGGTCCAGGTGCCTGGGAACAGCCGGCCTTTCTAGCTCACTGTGAAATCACTGGGAGAACGTGGCAGGGGCAGCATTCCCCGAGGCCTCGCAGCCCTGATGGCTCCAGGGTAGCAGCAGGGGCTGGGAGGAGGGATGCACAAATGCTGAGTAACCCATGCAGGTACCCCCAGTTAGTTCCCTGTCTAGCAGATATCAGAGGGGTAGCCGTGTTAGTCTGAATCTGTAAAAAGCAACAGAGGGTCCTGTGGCACCTTTAAGACTAACAGAAGTATTGGGAGCATAAGCTTTCATGGGTAAGAACCTCACTTCTTCAGATGCAAGTAATGGAAATTACTGTCTAGCAGATGACTCACTCACCAGTGCAGCACCTCCTGCTGGTCATCCTGGAATTAGCTTAATTCCAGCTTCCAGAGCGCCTCCTGCTGGCTGGTGTCTCACCTGCCTCAGGCCTCATATCCCTCCCAGACCCCGATGCCCTTTACTCAGGGTTCTGCCCCAGCAGTACCCCCTCACGCTGGGTCTCCCCTCCCAGGGGAACCCCCAACCTGCTACTGCCAGTCATCATCTAGCCCCCACTCCCTAGGGCAGACAGCAGTCTGTAATGGCCACACATCACTGGCAGGGCGTAGGACCAGCTGCCTCCGCCCATCCCTGGGCTACACCTCTGCAGCCCCAGTACCTCCTTCGGCCTTTAACCAGGCCTCAGGCTGGGGCTCCTCTCGCCTTTCCCCAGCCCTGCCCTGCCCTGCCCTGCCCTGCCCTGCCCTGGTCTGGTCTGGTCTGGTCTGGTCTGGTCCCCTCTGTTCCCAGACAGCCAGGCCCTTCTCCCTCCAAGACTGGAGAGAGACTCTGACCCAGCTCCTCCCTTAGCCCTTTTATCAGGGCCTGCTGTGGCCTGATTAGGTGTGGCCCCAGCTGTGGCTGCTTCCCCAATCAGCCCAGCCTTCCTCCCCGGAGTGGGGTATCTGCCCCGCTACACCCTTCCTAGAGACACCCTGTCCCCTCGGGCCTCTAGCGCCTCCATCTCCAGTGGGCCGTTCTGTGCTGTAGTCAGTCTGCCCTATGCTCCCCTGGCCCGGCTGGGCCTCTGGCTGGACTCGTGTGCTTGTGGGTGCTCCATGGGGGGGTGAAGGGGGTTGCATGTCATGACACAAGGACCAGAAGGAGTTGGGAATGCTGGTGAACACGGGGGGGCACTAGATGGATTGGGAGCCTCGCACAGGCTCAGCCCCCAGGTCCCACAGGGTCGGGGTGGGAGCCTGGCCCACCCTGCACACGCACTGGCTGTGCGGTCATAGGGGACACTGGGGGGAGCCATCGGGTTACCCTCTCCCGGCCAGGGTGGCATCTCAGCTACTCCCCTGCGATGGACAGCTGCTGGGGACGCAGAGACCGTGAGCTGTGGCCAGTGTCAAAGGAGTTAATGGGCCCCATTGGGTCCCTCATGCCCAAGGGTCCAGCCCTGCCCCCGGTGGCAGACTCTGAGGCCAAGGGCTGGCGTGGACTGGGGGAGAGGAGCGGAGGCCAGGCCGGCAAAGTGGCTTTAACGCAGCCTCTTCTCTGCAGAGCACTGTTACGATGAGCTGGTTGCTCCCCTTTACTCCTCATCCATCGGTGCCTCCTCCCGCTACAACATCTTCTACTCGTCCAGCTTCGCCCGGCTGCACAGTGAGTCCCGCCTGCCTGGCCCCGGGGAGAGCTGGGCCCAGGAGCCTGCCCCAGCCACGGGGCAATTGCTGGAGACCCAAAAAGCAGTGGCCTGGCTGCACATGGTGCTGGCGAAGGAGGGAGGGTCCCCAAATGCCCCAGAGCAGCGCCTGGGCAGAGTGGGGAGGTTAGTAGGGTTCCTATGGGATCCCCCTGTCAGTGATGCCCCGGGGTCCCCGTGGGGTGGGGCGAGGCCCTGGGGCAGCTCGGAGGGCGTTTACCCTGCTGCCCTTGGGCAGCTCTGGCCCCATTTCTGAGCTGAGCAGGGAGTGGAAAGGCCAGAGCCGCGGGTGGCACCGGATCTAACCATGCCCTCCGGCACAGGCAGCAGTGGCTGGTCTCCAGACCCCAGCGACAAGCAGCCCTGGCTCCAGATCGACTTGATGCAGAAGCACAAGATCAATGCGGTGGCCACGCAGGGGACGTACAACACGTATGACTGGGTGACACGTTACATCGTGCTGTACGGGGACCACCCCAGCAGCTGGAAGCCCTTCTTCCAGCTAGGGAGTAACTGGGTAAGGAGCTACTGCCACTACATCCAGGGGGCTGCCACCAGTGCCAGCGCCTTGCCTGGCTCCTGAGTGCCCCCGTCTGCACACGGCTCTGAGGGCACGGGACAAAAGTCTATGAGACCGTGCCAGGCTAAAGGAGGGAGTGGGAGCTGCCGACTTTCCTGCCCCACGCCACAAGAACGAGAAGACAGTCGCTGACAGGGGGACATTCAAAACTGATCTAAGGGGAAACTCTCCCACCAATGGGGGGTTGGCCTGTGGAACTCCACACCACAGGACGGTGGCGAGGCCAAGAAGTCAATAAGGCTCGAAGGGGGGCTGGCCAGTTCGATGGCTAGCAAGAGCATCCAGAGTGACGGCTGCAGTCTGTGGTAACAAACGTGGGAGGGAGCGTCACTCCTCCTGCCCCACTGCCCTGATCACTGAGAGACCAGGCTAAGAGCTAGCAGGGGGCGGATCACCCCAGCCCCGCCACTGTGGGGTTCTGACACCTTCCTCTGAGGGGCTGGGCCCTGTCAGAGAGAGGCCACTGGCCAAGCCAGGCCTCAGGTCGGCTACAGCCTAGGCCGGCCCGGGGGAGCGTGGTCCCCGCGGGTGGGAAGGGGCTGGTGGGGGGCGCAGTCACCCCACGCTGCGGGGGCTGTGTTGACAGGGGCTGTTTCTCCGCCAGACCTTCTTTGGGAACGTGAACGAGAGCGGGGTGGTGCGCCACGACCTGCACTACCCCATCCTGGCTCGCTACATCCGCATCATCCCCCGGGCCTGGAACCCGCGAGGCAAGATCGGCTTGCGCCTGGGCCTCTACGGCTGCCCCTACCGTGAGTGAGCACCAGGCCGCCGGGGGAGCCCTGGCGCTAGCTGGGCCTGACGCTGCGGGGAGGGGGCTTGGGGGTTTCCTAGAGGGCATAAAGGCTCTGAGCAATGGGCTGGCTTGGCTGGGCGCTGTGTGGCACAGAGCCCCGGGGCCCCAGGCCCCGTTCAGCCCATCGGGTGATTTGGAGCCCATACAGCTCCCCAGGAATTCAGCTCTGACCCCCACCAAGTCCTGCCCCAACACCCCACTGCCCCCAGCCCTCCCCACTGAGCCTGGAGACCTGTTCCCCTTCCTCCCGCTGGCGCCCCCGAGGCTCCTGTCCCAGCTCTCCTCCGCCCCAACCCCTCCTCTTCTGCCCCACTCAGGACAGTTTCATTTTGTTTTAAATTTTGAAACAAATCTGGTGATCAAAACAGCCCTGGGGAGCTGTAGACAGGGGCCATCCCAGGGCCCCTCTTGTGCCCCAGGGTGGGCCTGCAGGCTTCTGACCTCAGTTTCCTTCCAAGTCTCCAAAATAATTCACCGTCACCAGTGTCTTCTAAACAATCTTCCCCCTCTCTTGGGGTCTAATCTACTCAGATCTATCAGCTCCCCTTTTGCTTCAGGGCTTCCCAGCCCTTCTGGGGAGCTGGGTGCCCCCAGTCCTGGCCCCCTGGCCTGGAGACTCTCCCTTGGCTTGGGGGTGCACAGCCCTCCTTCCTGGGGCTGGTCCAGACCGAGCTCTCCTCTCTGCAGCTCTCTCCTTGACTGGGCTGAAGGCACCTGACCACCTTGACCCTGACCAGGGGGGTCTAATCACCCCAAAACCGGCCAGGGGAGCCTTGCCCCACCCCCTTTCCAAGGCTCCTGGGCCCCCAAAGGAACAATGGCCTGGATAACCCGGCCAGTGACTCATGAAACTGCAGTACAAACCTGAAACAATTAGAAAACCAAACGCCTTGTAGATGTTTGCAGACATCAGGCGTCCCCTGAGTCTGGCTCTCAGCAGGGAGGGTAGGGGCTAGGCAGAGGGGTGTGGGCAAGTTTGGCCAGTGCCCTGGGTGACGTTGGGTCTTGTTGTCACGGAGTGTGGGGGGACACAAGGCCCTGCACCCCCGGCTTCCTGCGATTCACCATGACTCTCAGCCAGCCAGTAAAGCAGAAGGTTTATTTAGACGACAGGAATACAGTCCAAGACAGGTCTTGCAGGCACAGATAACAGGATCCCCCCCAATTAGGTCCATCTTGGGGTCCCAGGGCACCACAGCCCCCTTGGGAGGTCAGAGCCCCATCTGCCCCACAGCCATGTCACCAGCCAGCTCCTGAAACTCTCTTCAGCGACCCCTCCCACAGCCTTTGTTCAGTTTCCCGGGAAAAGGTGTCACCTGGCCTTCAACCCCTTCCTGGGTTCTCATGTTACATGCTCAGGTATTTTCCCCCTAGGCCAGTCTCCCATCCCCCAATGCAGACCGTCCCAGCCAACCTCCCTTGCAACCGTCCCAGCCAACACTCCCCACTCAGCATTCAAAGACCACAGTAAAAACAGTCCCAGTTCGTTACACTCGTCCCCCAGGGTCTGATGTGCTGTACTTCGACGGGGACGATGCCATTTCCTACCGCTTCCGCGGCAAAACCGTCCGCACTGCCCAGGACGTCTTTGCCTTCAACTTCAAGACGATGGAGCGGGAGGGGCTGCTGATGCACGGCGAGGGCTCCCAGGGGGACTACATCACCGTGGAGCTGAAACAAGCCCAGCTGGTGCTACACATCAGCTTAGGTGAGTCTGGGACTGGCTGGGGCGCTGCGGGGCTGCTCAGTGCTAGGGAGGGTTACCGGGGATGGTAGGGCTTGGACAGGGGATGGGGGTTAGAAGGGGCTGCACAGTATGGGGGGAGATTGACAGGGGCTGCTCTGTACTCTGGGGGGCATTGTTGTGGGGTGAGCAGTGGGATGGGGCTCGGCAGGGGCTGGGCCGTACTGGGGGGAGGATTGGGGCCATGGGGGGTGAGCAGTGGGATGGGGCTTGGCAGGGGCTGGGCCGTACTGGGGGGAGGATTGGGGTTATGGGGGTTGAGCAGTGGGATGGGGCTCGGCAGGGGCTGGCCTGTACTGGGGGGAGGATTGGAGCCATGGGGGTTGGGCTGTAGGATGGGGGTTGGCTGTGGCCAGTCCGTACCTCGTAGCGGGGTTGTTGGGGGTGGGTGGCAGGAGGGGGGTTGGGATGACCCCTGAGCGGCACCGGGGAGGCTTGAGGCCCCTCCCTGTCAGTAGGGTGACTGGCCGGCCTCCCCAGGCAGCAGCCCGATGCACTCCAGTCAGGGACACACCACGGTGACGGTGGGCAGCCTCCTTGATGATCAGCATTGGCACCAGCTGCGCATTGACCGCCACGGTCATCACGTCAACCTAAGCCTGGACGGGGAGGTCAGACGTTTCCGCTGCAACGGGGACTTCCAGCACCTGGACCTGGACACCGAGGTAGAGCCTGTCCAGTCCCAGCGGGGTCGGGAGGGGCAGGGGCAGGACTGGGGGGCCTGCTTCTTGGGGCGGCCCGGCTGGACACTGCGCTGGAGGGGACTGCCCAGCGCAGCTCTGCCCGGGCTCCCAGCCCTGAGGGGACAGAGGGGGCCCATCATGTTGCTGTGCTGAGAACTGTGGGCAGCAGGGCCCCGGGGCTCAGGCTGCGCCCGTGTGATGTCCTCCGAGCTGGGACCAGGAGCTAAGCCAGCGGCAGATCACAACCAGGCCCCTCCCTGTCCCCTGTGGGGCTCTGCTCTGTGCTGGAGGGGGCTACCGGGGGATACCCCCGTCCCTGGGAGCCCAGAGGGACGCAGCCCAGCCCCACTGGTGCCGAGCTCCCTGCCGGGCAGGGGGCATGTCCCATCTGCACTGGGCGAGCGGTGCCCCAGACGGCTGGGGCTCAGCCCAATCCCCCTGACTCCCCACAGCTGTTCTTCGGCGGTGTGATCAGTCAGAAGAATCGGAGCCTGGTCTATCGACAGAACTTCCGGGGATGCATGGAGAACATCTTCTTCAACAGGGTCAACATCATTGACCTGGTCCGCAGGAGAGCGTCCAACATCCACTTCGAGGTGTGGGGAACCCCAGGGAAAGGGAGTGGGGGTTCCTGGGGCGCAGGGGGAGTGCACATGGGGTCCCTTTGGCCTTGACAGATCTGTCCCAGGCACGTTGTGCGGAGGCAGCTCTGGCTGTCAGCGACCCGAGCCCGGCGTGGGGCTAGGATTGAAGCTGGCTACGGGCCAGGAACTGTCTGCTCCAGCGCTCACTCATCCAGCCCCAGATCGATAGCGCGAGGTCGTCCTGGGCCCGGGGCCATCAGCTGCTGTCACCAGGCGATGGGTGCGAGCTCAGAGCCGGGGCCTCAGCTGCGGCTGCCTCATGGGTTTGGCTCTGGCGGCTTCAGGCTGGAGTTGAGCAGAGCTCTCTCTGCCTGGTTTGGATCTAGAGCTCACAGGAACACATGACACCAGCGGCAAGTAACACAGACAGTCACAGGAACAAGGTCCACTCTCTCTTCTCAGTGTGATTAAAGGTACTAACACAGTGAGGAGGGTCCCACAACTAGATCCATCCAGGCACCAGGGATAGCTACAGCCACTCACATCCTCCTGACAGTGTTAGGGGCTGATGGGTCTCCTGGATTGATCATCAGGAGAGGGATGGTTCCTGCTGGATCCTCCCATAGGAAGCTCCTTTTTCCCCACTCTGGGCACCTCCTTTTTGTAACGTGATTCTGCCTATACCTACATTCTGCGCATGTACATGAAAGTGTCACCCCTCTTTTTCCTTATCGGTCTGGTGTCCCTTAGACATTGAAGGCCCTCCGATTTCTATAGGTCGTGTAGGCTCTCTTTATTTAGTTATCACTGACGCACAACTTGGATCCTGTGGTTAAGACACGTTAGAGACAGATGTGCCTCTACACCATTTTTGTGAGTTAAAGTTAATCTTCCAGCTAATTTTTTTCAGTATTACCCCTTGGAATCTCTTTGCCCATAATCTTAGGGCATCGGGTTATTCTTCGCTCACTTACTTCGGTCAGCATTTCTGAGCTCCAAGGCCTAAAATAACTAACCTAAAATCTTGCAGGCCTCAGCCTAAGGCTGAAATGCAAGACCTTTTCTTACTTAGCTTTCTAAATACTGACCACTCTTATACTTTTATCATCCTACAACTTAACCCTCTTTAACATACAATGATTATCTAGCACATGACATGGTGTTAATCAGAACATCACACAATAAATGAATAATAAACTAAAATCACTGGCTACATCCAGGGCCGGCTCTAGGATTTTTGCCGCCCAAAGCAAAAACAATTTTGGCCGCCCCCCCCCCCCCCTCGCCCCGTTCTTTAATTACCCCACCCCCGGCCCCGCCTCAACTCCGCCCCTTCCCCAAATCCCCAGCCCTGCCTCCTCCCCCCAGGCTCTCAAGCCTAGGAGGGAGGGAGGGGGAGAAGCGGCGCCCGCGCCACGGCCACTCGGAGTCTCCCCCCCCCCCTCCGAGGTTTGAGAGCCTGGGAGGGAGGGCGAGTAGCGGCGCGCGAATCAGCTGTTTCGCACGCCGTGGCAGCAGCAGCGGAGGTGAGCTAGGGCGGCCAGGGCACATTTTTAGGGGCGGAATTCTGGCGGCCCTAAAAATGTGCCACCTCAAGCACCAGCTTGTTTTGCTGGTGCCTAGAGCCGGCCCTGGCTACATCTCCCCTTCCCCTTGACAGGGTGAGTGTTAGCTCACTATCAAGAGATAATAAGACAGTAAGAGCCCTGTCACATACATATTACATGCCACTATGCAGCAATGATTAATACAGTAATACACAGCAAACATCATTGATCTAATATTCAAAATCTTATATGTAACTTACCTCTATACCTAAAGTTTCTATGTAATGTAACTCTAGACCCATGCCCTCATTCTATACGTATTAGGGATTAGTTCTTCCTCTCTGGATCCTTTACTCCTCTGCACTGTGGTACGTAATTATAATCATAGGGAGCTTCTGGACCGTGATGTGGGCTTATGTTACGCATGTCTTCATACACATCCACATCCTCATCTGCTTCTCTCATATTAGCCCTGGCTGCTTGACAGTAATTGACAACAAGAGAAAGGAAACAGGCTGAATTACACAAGGCAGGGGGGGTTTAACCCTTTCTGTACACATGGGTCTAAGTCTTCCTCCCAAGTAACATAGGGTAAGGATGGTACACATAGTAAAGAAACAATGGCCAGTAATCCATCCCTTCCATCCAATTCCCATTCCTCCAGGTGTACTGCCTTGGGAGCTGCCACTATCTAACATTTCAGATATTGCTTGATTTGCCTTGTTCGTTTCATTACTAATGTCAATTAAATGTGACTCTTTTCTTTCGAGTTGTTTGAGTGGTAAGGTCAGTGGTGGTATCTATGCAGGAAACACTGGAGTACTTTGTCCAATAAGATCCCGATAATCAGGGTTACTAAGGATAATGGTTTAATTGTTAGAAGTGGGCATCGGAGACACCGTTGCGTGCCCAATCATTGTAGGCACTTGTGGTTTAACACAAAAATGTGGAGTTGTGACCACACATCTGCACTGGCAGTGGCAATTCTTTGCGATTGGTCACTACACAACACTGTCCTTCTCCAGGAAAGGCTATTCGCTCCATAGGAGATCTCCATTTGGTTAGTTGTAGGGTGACCAGGTGTCCTGATTTTATAGGGACAGTCCCAATTTTTGGGTCTTTTTCTTATATAGGCTCCTATTTAACACCCCCCCCACACACACACACACACCCTCTGTCCCGATTTTTCACATTTGCTGTCTGGTCTCCCTAGTTAGTTGTATCTTTAACATGAAATCTGTGTTGCATTCGCTGCCAGTAAATCCCATTGGTACATTTCCAGGTGATCACATAGAGGAGTTATTACCTCAAATTACCATAATTGATATGCTTTTTGATTCTCTCAACACCAACCTTCATCCAAATTAACATTCCTGTACCAAATAACCCTGTAGTGCTATTCAGAACCCCCAAAAGACCAATTCCTCGTTTTCTTCTAGGAGCATACAGGTTAGTTCGTATGTCCAGACCCAAGTTAGCAATATCCTGCACTCAGGGTTGAAAAGCAGTTACCCTATCCACAAGCAGTAGTGCAAAGAAAGATGCAACTTTAGTATCTCTCTATTAGCTGCAATTACTCATTGCCAATTAGATACATTTAACACAACAAACAGAGGTGCCAACTTTCCACTTCCCCTGGGGGTTCTCAACCCCCGCTCTGCCCCCACTCCACCCTTTCCCCCAAGGCCCCACCCTGCCCTCTTCCTGCCCCCCCCATTCCATCCCCTCCCCCGAGCATGCCTGGCCCTAGCTCAGCTAATGGTGGGGGATGGGAGGAAGGGGGAGGGGCTGATCGGCAGGGCTGGAGGTGGGTGCTGAGCACCCGGTATTTTTTTCCCATGGGTGCACCAGCCCGGGAGCACCCAGGAGTCAGTGCCTATGACAACAAGGAAATGCAGAAATGGTACTTGGTTAATGAATACCCCTGGGATAGGGGTAGCTGTGCGACCACTGACAGGGCCTGCTTGCAACTCAGGGCATTGCACTGAATTCTGTGACTCACAGTCTTTTCCCACTAGCATTGCCTGCACCTCTGCTTTGAGTAGTTATTGATAACTTTTGTTCTATCCAAAAAACTAATTTGGACACAGGCTTCGTTGTTTAGGTTACATATGGTCCTTGCTCCGTTTCTTACTGGGCTTTGTCACTTGGTTCTGTTTTTCCATGATCCATAAGGAATTCCATCACTTATTGGCCAAGAGTGACTTCCACCCAACTTGACACCCTCCCCCCGCTAGATTCCGCCAATCTACAAAAGGCTGAAAATTCATTTTCTTCTGTATCCTATGCAAGAACAATTTGTTCCCCTCCTAGTCCTTTAATGTTTTGGTAAAATTTGTTATGAGTAGTTGGACCAAGTAGTGACTGCCTAATTTTTTGGGCAGATAATGCACATACCTTCCTCCACGTCTCTGGACCTACAGTGGAAAATCGTTCCATAATACACATTTTCGCCATCTTTCAATACTAGACGTAATCCCAATCTATACAGACCTGACATGATTTTGTACCTTATGTATTGTCAAAGTTGTACTCTTAGTCCATGAGATAAACAAAATTTTATCCCAAGTCTTAAATATAAATTGTCCTTGTTCTGGTTGATAATCCCATTCGAAGAAAATTTCAGCTAAAAGGCATAGTATCGCATCCTGGCCTTGATCTGGGTTCATTCTTTCTCGCACCCAAATCACTGTTACCTGTCCAGCCTTACCCTCAATAGGCAAGTCTGAGTCCAGTCCCAGTACAACAGCCTGATCTACTGCAGTGATCGGTGTCTCTTATGGCTAAACAGTCTGTGGCATAAGAACATAAGATCAGCCAGACTGGGTCAGACCAAAGGTCCATCTAGCCCAGTGTCCTGTCTGCCGACAGTGGCCAATGCCAGGTGCCCCAGAGGGGATGAACAGAACAGGGAATCATCAAGTGATCCATCCCCTGTCGCCCATTCCCAGTTTCTGGCACACAGTTTGAAAGGCAGCATTCAAGCCGAAGTACAGGATTAGTGTTGTTACACCCCACATTTTTTTGCTTTTCCTGTGCCCGGGCTGACTCTCACCGGCTCTTGGGTTACACGCTTTTGCAGTCAATGGCTCGCCTTCCTCTGCCTGTGGAGAAATCTCTCTTTTCCGGTACAATTTCAACTGATTCGCAGGATAGAATTGATCTAATTTTCTGCTCCCATGTGAGATTCTAATTTTGTATACAGCGGCACCGAGTCTATCCACATTTGGCCCAGTCCATCGGCTACGTAAGTTGTGTTCAGGTGCAGCATATGATAGGAGCGTTGCTTGGGAAACTGGAGACCCAAGTTTTCTCTCTTTGGCTTTTATCAAAATAGGCTTTTGCCTTCCATCTGGATTTCCCCAGTTTGATGGCTACCTGCAAGTGAATCTGATTCCAATGTTTTTGTAATCCTTGCAGAAAGGTTTCAACTTTCACTCCCTCTAGCTGTGAGCCACTGGCATGCCGCAAAAGATGCTCTGGCATTCGCCTAGTCATCACCTCAAAGGGTTTATGGTCTGTGGAGGCCGGGGGAGTTACCCTGAGTGACATTAAAATGAGTGGAATCAGGGTGTCCGAATTGTGTCCATTGGCATCTACCAGTTTCCACAGCATGAGTTTGATGGTGCGATTTGTTCGCTCTGCCATCCCTGGCAACTGAGGCCTGTATGGAAGGTGCCGTTTTTGTTGCACTCCCAACAACTGTACACGTTTTTGGAACACTTGCCCAATAACGTGTTCCTCTGTCTGACTGTTCCCTAGCAGGGAGTCGCCAGCGAGAGGAGACTTGTTCCACTAAGATCTTTGGTGTAGCTAAGGCAGTGTTTGCTTTCAAAGGAAATGCTGCCACCATTTGGAGACTGGAGCAGAGGGCATTGGTTTCCTCTTTGAGCCTTCTGCAAGGGTCCCACAAAAGCAATTTGCAAAGCTTGCCCTAGACACTCTTAAGGGAGCATTTCTTTTTGTGGGGATAGGATTGTTCTGTGCACAGACCAAACAATTTTCACTGTATTGTTGCACATTTGCCTTCGTGCACGGCCACCAACCCACTGAGGTGAGGCGCTGCATGGTTCTGTCTACCCCTGGATGTCCTCCTGAGGGTGTGTCATGCACCAGGTAGATCATTTCCCTGCAAGCTGGGATGGGACTACCCATACTGGGAAACGCTCTCCAAGGTACACCAATACACCCTCTTCTATGTACAACTCTGATTTGTACTTTTGATATGGGGAACCTTGTGATAATTAAATCCGGGTTCCTTGTTTGTCTTCTGATTTTGATCCCAGAGAGCCCCAGGGCGGGGCCCACGTGAATGGGCCTGGGCTGTAAGTGCCCCACTCCTGCCCCGGGCAGCAAGAGGGGAAGCGGCAGTGCCAGGGGGCTGGACGGAGCTGGGCACTCACCAGCTCTCGTGGTTATTCCCAGGGCCACGTCAGCCATTACTGCCGGGATCAGCTCTACATGCCCATCACCTTTGCTGGCATCAACAACTACCTGCAAGTGCCAGGCATCCCGCGCCGGAACCGCCTGTCCGTCAGCTTCAAGTTCCGCTCCTGGGACACGGTGGGGCTCCTGCTCTACACCAGCTTCGCTGAGCACCTGGGCTCCCTGGAGATGGTACTGAGCAACGGCCAGATCAACGTCTCCATTGCCCAGCCCGGCCGCAGGAAACTGGAATTCGCTGCAGGTTCATAGCTCCCCGGGCTGGTCTGACCTGCTGCCCTGACCCTGACCCCGACCCCCACCCTGACCCTGACCCTAAGGTTCATAGCTCCCCGGGCTGGTCTGACCTGCTGCCCTGACCCTGACCCCGACCCCCACCCTGACCCTAAGGTTCATAGCTCCCCGAGCTGGTCTGACCTGCTGCCCTAACCCTGACCCCAACCCCCACCCTGACCCTGACCCCGACCCCCACCCCAACCCTGACCCTAAGGTTCATAGCTCCCCGAGCTGGTCTGACCTGCTTCCCTAACCCTAAACCCCTGACCCCACCCTGACCCTCACCCTGACCCTAAACCCCTGACTCCTGACCCTCACCGAGCTGGTCTGACCTGCTGCCCTGACCCTGACCCCCACCCCGACCCTGACCCTAAGGTTCATAGCTTCCTGGGCTGGTCTGACCTGCTGCCCTGACCCTCACCGAGCTGGTCTGACCTGCTGCCCTGACCCTAAACCCCTGACCCCACCCTGACCCTAAACCCTGACCCTAAACCCCTGACTCCTGACCCTCACCCTGACCCTAACCGAGCTGGTCTGACCTGCTGCCCTAACCCTGACCCCGACCCTGACCCTAAGGTTCATAGCTTCCCAGGCTGGTCTGACCTGCTGCCCTGACCCTGATCCCAACCCTGACCCTAAGGTTCATAGCTTCCCGGGCTGGTCTGACCTGCTACCCTGACCCTGACCCCGACCCTGACCCTAAGGTTCATAGCTTCCCAGGCTGGTCTGACCTGCTGCCCTGACCCTGATCCCGACCCACAGCCTGACCCTGACCCTAAACCCCTGACTCCTGACCTCACCCTGACCCTCACCTGACCCTAAACCCCTGACCCTAACCGAGCTGGTCTGACCTGCTGCCCTAACCCTGACCCCCACCCCCACCCTACCCCCGACCCTCATCCCTAACCCTTACTGGGCTGGTCTGACCTGCTGCCCTGACCCCGACCCTGACCCTAAACCCCTGACTCCTGACCCCACCCTGACCCTCACCCTGACCCTAAACCCCTGACCCCACCCTGACCCTAACCAAGCTGGTCTGACCTGCTGCCCTAACCCTGACCCCGACCCCCACCCCGACCCTAAAGTTCATAGCTTCCCGGGCTGGTCTGACCTGCTGCCCAGTGCAGCCCATGGGACCCCCCCCCGCCCCTTAGCTCCCAGAGCAGAGCGTCAAGGTTTGGATTGGAAATGACCAGTGCTAGAGACCTCGTTCCAATGGTTAATTACTTGCACGTTAACACACCTTTGAGTTTGTCTAGCCTCCGCTTCCAGCCATGGCCCTATGTCGGACCATCCTCTGCTAGACCGGAAAGCCTGTTCCCAGATAGTTCCCCATCTCGGCACTTACAGGCTGGGATCCCGACCCCCCTTCCCCTTCACTTTGTTACGTGACCAAAGAGGGGGCTAGGGGAGGAGGGGCTGGGGGGAGGCCAGCCCCATGGCCACCTGCTGGGGGTCTCAGGCCCCAGCATTGAATTGTCCCGCCAAGGGGGCGCAGGAGGTGATGGGAACCAGCCACCTGTGGGCCCACTTGCCCCCCCTCTGCCCCCATCCAGGGTACCGGCTGAACGACGGCTTCTGGCACATGGTGGAGCTGGTGGCGCGGGACGGCTCGGCCGTGATCACCATCGACGACAACGACGGGGCCGAGTTCCGGGTGGCCCACCCCTTCCAGCTGCGCACCGGGACCCAGTACTTCTTTGGAGGTGGGCGGCCCGGGCCGGGGCGGGGTGGGGGCAGGCTGGGGGGCAGGCGGCAGGCAGCACTCACCCCACCCCACCCCCGTGTATGTTCCAGGCTGCCCCAAACCCGCCGCCATCACCGGCTGCCTCTCGAACCAAACCACCTTCCACGGCTGCCTACAGAGCATCAGTGTTGACGCCCAGCCCGTGGAGCTGGACCTGCTGAGGCAGGAGCGGCTGGGGCAATACTCCAACGTGTTCTTCAACATGTGCAGCATCGCCGACAGGTATGTGCCGGCCGGCCGGCCACTGCCTGACCCGCGCCAGGAGCTGGGCTGTGTCTGCGCCGGAGGGCTGCCCCAGAACAAACCCTGGGGGAGAGGCATGGGCTTGTCCTCGGTGCCTAGGGCTGGGCCTGCAGGGACCTGAGATCGAGGCTTTGCCCTGCCGCCAGCTGTCAGCCCCCCCATTTCTGCTTGGTTCAGAGTGAGCTGGTCGGGGCAGGGACTGTGTCCGCGCAGTGCCCGGCCTGTCGGGGGCCTCGATCTCCGCCGGCATCCGTGCAGCGCCGCCGTCATTAATAGCAGCTCGACGCACAGTTTGCCCTGGGGTGGAGTGATCAGGTTTGAGGCAGGGTCTGGCTGCGCTGGGACAGAGGGCAGGTTTGCCTGGGCAGCTCTGCCAATGGCTGGAGTCACGGCCGGATAGCTGCACACCCTGCTCACCCCGGCGTCCATGCGCCCGGCCGTCCTCAGCTGCATCTGTCCCCGCCAGGTGCACCCCCAATCTGTGCGAGCACGGCGGCCACTGCCTGCAGTCCTGGGATGACTTCATCTGCGTCTGCAACCTGACGGGATACAAGGGAGAGACCTGCCACAAATGTGAGCTCCGGCCCAGCCAGGGGGACGGGGGGCTGAGGGCGGGTTCCCGGCCCCAGCTGCCACACCCAGCCCAGCTCGCTAGTCTCATCCCAGCCTCCTGCTTTGCCTGTTCCAGCCCTTTACAAAGAGTCGTGTGACGCGTATCGGCTCAGTGGGAAAACATCTGGGAACTTCACCATCGACCCTGATGGCAGCGGGCCCCTCAAACCCTTCACCGTCTACTGCGACATCCGAGGTAGCCGGGTGGGGAAGGAGAGATGCTAAAGGGTCTGGCAGGGCTTGGGAATTGGGGCCTTTCCCCTCTAGGGGGCGCCGGCTCTGACCCAGCCCCAGGGCAGGGACTGGCTGGCTCAGGGGGGCAGGGAATGGGGCACAGGGCTTTTCCCCTCTAGGGGGCGCCGGCTCTGACCCAGCCCCAGGCAGTGGTGACCAGAAGCCGTCCCCACATGCAGCACCTGTGTGGTGGGGCTCCTGGAGGGCCGGTGACGGTGTCCATTCCAGAACCAGGCACGAAAGCGACTGCCCCCGGCCCTGCCTGCAGAGGGGCCCTCAGGGCGGCCAGGGCTGAGGCCCATTGGTAGGGAAGGGGATTGGACCTTGTCATGGTGCCCGGGCTGCCCCCATTTCCCCCCGCCCCCGAGTGATGCAGGAGAGAGCTGGAGGGAAGGGCTGGGCGAAGGGACTCCCAGGCTGTTCCCACGCTGACTCCATCCTTTCTCCTTGCGTGTCATCCTCAGAGGATCGGGCCTGGACCATCATTCGGCACAACCGGTACTACGCCACGCGGGTGAGGGGCTCCAGTCTGGACCGGCCCTTCCTGGGCGCGGTGGAGTACTGGAACGCCTCGTGGGCGGAGGTGGAGGCCCTGGCCAACGGCTCCGAGTACTGCGAGCAGTACCTGGAGTTCTCCTGCTACAACTCCCGCCTGCTCAACACACCCTGTGAGTGCCGCGGGGCGCTGCCCTGCCCCTGGCGGGGAGGAAAATGGGGGGCTCTGCCCCACCCCAGCAATGGGATTAATGGGGGGGGTGCTGGGGGGTCACTGCCCTGCCCCAGCAGTGAGGGAGGGGAGGGTCATGGGGTGAGTCTCATGGTCCCTGCCCACCCCCTCTGCGCCTCCTGTCTGGGCAGGTGCGGTCTGGCCCCCTGGGTTGCTCTCCATCTGGTTGCACAGGTTGATGCTCCCTCAGGACGGGGCTCACTCCCCGAGCCCCATAGCCCAGCTCAGCCCCCCCGCCCCTGGCCTCACCCATGGCTCTGTCCCCTCCCCCAGACGGGCCGCCCTTCAGCTTCTGGATGGGCCGCCACAACCAGCGCCATTACTACTGGGGGGGCTCCCCGCCGGGCGTCCAGCGCTGCGCCTGCGGCCTGGGCAAGAACTGCGCCGACCCCAAGCACTTCTGCAACTGCGACGCCGACCACGCCCAGTGGTGAGCCCCTGGGGGGCGGGAGCATGGGCTGGCTCTGAGGCACACGTGGGGAGCAGTGCAGGGCGGTGGTGAGGTGCCTGGGGATGGGGTGGCTGAGGTGATGGGGTGGAGTGGGGCAGCGCAGAGTCGGGGTGGGGTTGGTTGGAATGGGGCAGTGCAGAGTGCCAGAGGGACGGGGGTGAGTAGGCAGCGGTAGTGGGGGGCAGCTGAGTGGGGGCAGGGTAGGGTGGGGCAGTGGGGGGTGGAGCAGGGTGGGGCAGTGGGGAGTGAGGCAGTGGGGGGCATCCAGCTGGGGGTGGGGAAGGAGGGCAGGGGCGTGGAACGGGCGGGGGGCTCCTGTCCCTCTCTGACCCCGGCTCTTTCACCCCCGCTCCGGTTCTAGGAGAACGGACAAGGGGCTGCTGAACTTTGTGGACCACCTGCCCGTCACCCAGGTCGTGGTGGGAGACACCAACCGCTCCCAGTCCGAGGCCCAGTTCCTGCTGGGGCCGCTGCGTTGCTATGGAGACCGTGAGTGCCTTGCTGGGCGGGGGGCACGGCCGGGGCCCTTGCAGGGTCCCTCTGTCCTGCGGAGGAGGGGCTGGGCCTGGGTCTCACCCTGCCCTGGTCTCTTTCAGGGAACACCTGGAACACCGTCTCCTTCAACAAAGGCGCCTCCCTCGTGTTCCCCACCTTCCTGGCCAACCACAGCCTGGACATTTCCTTCTACTTCCGAACCACCGCCCTCTCCGGGGTCTTCCTGGAGAACGGGGGCTGCAGGAACTACATCCGCATCGAGCTCAACAGTAGGGGCTGGGCGCGGGGCCGGGGAGTTGCAGACGGGATCTTCCAGAACTTGGCTGGAGTGGGGGGGGCTGTGGGTCGGGAGTGAGGGGCACCGGCAGAGCTGTCGCAGGGTGATGGGGGCAGGGGGGGGCTGCGGGGCAGGATTGAGGGGCACCGGCAGAGCCGTCGGAGGGTGACCGGCAGGGGCCAGGGCTGGGACTGCAGGGGTTGTGGGCGGGACTCCGGGGGGCCCAGGGAGTGGGTGCTGCTGGCAGGGAGCCCCCGAGAGTTGACCTCCCCTGCTTCCCCAGCCACCAGAGACGTGGTGTTCGCGTACGACATTGGGAACGGGGACGAGAACCTGACGGTGAGATCCCCCGTCCCCTTCAGCGATGACGAGTGGCACCAGGTGAAGGCCGAGATCAACGTGAAGCTGGCGCGCCTGCGGGTGGACAAGCTGCCCTGGGTGGTGCGGCTGGCCCCACCCCAGAGCTACATCCGGCTGGAGTTCGACAGGCCCCTCTACGTGGGTGAGTGAAGGGCAGAGCCTGTGGCCTCCGGGGCTGCTCCCAGCGCCCGGCTCAGGCCCCTCCCCAGCCCAACAGCAAATATGGGGTGCTCCAGCTCCTCCCCTTAGAGAACCCAGGAGTCCTGCAGCTGGCACAGCACAGCAGGTTTAGAGCCAGGCTAAGGGCCTCCTTGGGCTGCATTGCTCCTTAGCCAACAGGTGGGGTATCCTGGCTTTAAAGGGTGCTCTGCTCAGACCTGTAACCAGCCCTGGCCCAGGGCCCCCGTAGTGTGCCAGGCCCTTGCCCCCCTTTCTGCAAGGGGGAGCCCTGCAGCTGCAAGAGGGGCCCTCGGGCTCCCCCACCGCCCAGCAGAGCCCCTCACCCCATCCGATCCCTCAGCCTCCTTTCCCTGGGGCTCTGGCACCTTCCCTCAGTCAGTGCCAGGCCTGTCGGAGTGCAGCAGCCCAGCCTCCCCCCCCCCCCCCCAGCCCCTGGCCCAGGGGAGACAGTGACCCGGGTGCCCGGGGACAGTGGTGCATCACCAGAGGGGAACCAGAGTTGCTGGGCTCTTCAGACAAGAATTACCCCTGGGGGCAGGGTGCCAACCACCCAGCTCTGCACACCCCGGACTCCTAGCATGCCCCCATGAACCTCCTTTCATTTCCCCCCAGATTCTGTGCCCCCTTTCCACCCACCTCTCTTATCATGAGCCCACCCTCCCTTCTCCCCCCATTGTCCCCCCCCTGTGCGGGGGCTGTCTGGGTGTCCCCCCAGCAAGGTTCCCCCTTCTCCCCCTCCTGCCAGGGGCTCTGGGTGTCTCCTTTTTCTCTCCCCAAAGTACCTTGCTCTCCTCTGGTTTGGAAGCAACGGGCACAGGAGCGACGCTCAGTAGGCAGTGAGCAATGGGGCGGGGCCAGGTGGGGCGGGGCTGAGCCTGGCCTCACCTCCTGCCGGAGCACAGGCCTGGGGCAGGGGGTTGCTAGGGGTTAACCGGGTGGCACTCAGCTGTTTGAGGTTTTGTTTGATTTGATCCCCAGAGAGCTGCCAGGTGCCTGACCCTGCGGCTGTGTTCGGCAGCTGGCAGGGGCTCCATGCATCCCCCTGTGGCCCCCTTTTCCCAGAACCCCCAGGTTCTGCCCGTTCCAATGGAGAACTGCTCAGCTGCGGCGTTCAAACGTTACCACGGTACAGACAGAAACACAAGCCAGCCCCAGGGCCCACGCTCCCCTCAGCACTTCTTCAGTCTCAGTGCAGCACTGGCTAGTGGTGAGAGCCGGGGTTTGGGAGCCAGGACTCCCGGGGTCTGTCCCCAGCTCTGTGACGTTGGGCACATCTCTCCGTTGCTCAGTGCCTCAGTTTCCCCATCAGGTGCGAATCGGGGTCTCTCCTGAGGGCTGGGGTGTTCCCAGGCGCTGAGCCCCGAGCACGGCTAGTGAAGGGTGAGGTCGATTTTCCCGGGGGAGTTGGTGCTTTGGGGCTCTGCCGATCCTCCCTCGGGGTTGACCGCCCAACCCAGCCTGACAGTGCAGGCCTTGCCGCGGTGGGGGCAGCCAGGCCTGATGCTCTCTGTCCCCCGGGCCAGGCTCGGCCGAGCACCGGCTGCGCCCCTTCCTGGGGTGCCTGCGGGCGCTGCGCATGAACGGGCGGACGCTGAACCTGGAGGGCAAGGCCAACGAGACGGAGGGCGTGCGGGTGAACTGCACCGGCTACTGCCAGTACCCGCGGGTGCCCTGCCAGAACAGCGGGCTCTGCGTGGAGCGCTACAGCCACTACACCTGCAACTGCAGCCTCTCCGCCTTCGACGGGCCCTTCTGCAACCGCAGTGAGTGGCGCTGCGCCGCCCGGGGCACGGCCGCCCGGCCAGAGGCGGGGTGAGGGGCAGGGCAGGGAGCCTGGGGCACGGCTGCCCGGCCAGAGGCCAGGGTGAGGGGCGGGGCCCCGGGGGCAGGGCTCCCCGCCCAGAGGCCGGGGTGAATGGAGCTGTACCAAGGCTCCTGTGTCACAGCCCCACAGGTGCAGCGTGGGGCAGGCTTTGCTGTTCCCATGTCAGGTGTGATCCCTGGGGGCGTGGGGGGGCCCCAGAGACTCAGGGAGCAGGGCAGGATGCTGGGGTGCAAGGGGGGGTTTGGAGGCACGTAGCTGCCCCCCACCTCAGGCCAGGCCGTCTCACTCCCTCTGTGCCCCCCATGCAGACATCGGCGCCTACTTCGAGCCCGGCACCTGGGTGCGCTACAACATCCTGCCGGCCGAGCTCTTGGCCGCCCGCGAGTTCGCCAGCATCAGGAGCCAGCCGCTGCCGGGCTACAACCTGACCAGCGAGGAGCTCAGCTTCAGCTTCCGCACCGGCACCGCGCCCGCCGTCCTGCTCTACGTCAGCTCCTTCCGCAGGGACTACGTGGCCGTGCTCATCCGTGAGGACGGTGAGAGCCCAGGGACCTCAGGCCGGAGCCAGGGACCCTCCCCAGCCTGCCCGCCAGGGGCCGGAGCCAGGGCCACGTCCCTCCACGGCCTCAGGCCGGAGCCAGGGGCCCTCCCCAGCCTGCCCGCCTGGGGCTGGAGCCAGGGCCACGTCCCTCCACGGCCTCAGGCCGGAGCCAGGGGCCCTCCCCAGCCTGCCCGCCAGGGCCACGTCCCTCCATGGCCTCAGGCCGGAGCCAGGGGCCCTCCCCAGCCTGCCCGCCAGGGGCTGGAGCCAGGGCCACATCCCTCCATGGCCTCAGGCCGGAGCCAGGGGCCCTCCCCAGCCTGCCCGCCAGGGGCCGGAGCCAGGGCCACATCCCTCCATGGCCTCAGGCTGGAGCCAGGGGCCCTCCCCAGCCTGCCCGCCAGGGGCCGGAGCCAGGGCCACGTCCCTCCACAGCCTCAGGCCGGAGCCAGGGGCCCTCCCCAGCCTGCCCGCCTGGGGCTGGAGCCAGGACCACGTCCCTCCACGGCCTCAGGCCGGAGCCAGGGGCCCTCCCCAGCCTGCCCGCCAGGGCCACGTCCCTCCATGGCCTCAGGCCGGAGCCAGGGGCCCTCCCCAGCCTGCCCGCCAGGGCCACGTCCCCCATGGCCTCAGGCCGGAGCCAGGGGCCCCCACGGCCTCAGGCTGGCGTCGCCCCCTCCCCACCTTCCCAGGGTCTTGGCCCAGAGCTGAACCCCCTCCCTGTCAGGGATCCTCAGGCCCCGGTGCATTACTGGAGGATCTAACCATGTAGCCGGCCCCCCGGTCCCTCCCCGTGCTGGGTTCTGGGTTGTTCGCGGCTGGCCCCTGCTCATCGCTCTGGGCCTTGCCTTGGCAGGGAGCCTGCAGCTGCACTACGAGCTGGGCACCGGCCCCTACGTCTTCCCGCTCACCACCACGCCCGTGACGGATGGGAGGCCCCATCGCATCAACATCACCCGCATCAACCGCACACTCTACACCCAGGTACCGCCGGGCAGGGCCGCGGACTGGGGCCAGGCCTGCCCTGCAGGGATCCACTCCAGGGGCCACTGGATGGGGGCAGGGATCTGCTCCAGGGGCCGCGGAGGCAGGGGTGTCGGGGGGAGGTGGGTGCCAGGCAGCGTTGTTGTGATTGAGGGACATGAGACTTTCTGGCTGGGGCTGAGTGGCTGGACCCGGATTGGCTCCCGCGAGGCCGTGCTGAGCTGACGCAGCGAAGCTCCCGGGTCAGTGGCTGAACGAACTGCCCCTGGCTGAGCTCTGGCCCCTGAAGGGGTGTTGGGGGCTGCGGGGGCTGAGCAGGGCTCTCACTCTCACCCCAGGTGGATTATTTCCCCGTCACGGAAAAGCAGCTCTCCTTGTTAGTGGACAGGAAGCTGGACTCGCCCAAGAACCTGTACCTGGGGCGCGTGATGGGTAAGCAGGGCCCCGGGAAACTGCCTGCCCGCTCCCCCCTCCAGGGGAACTGCCCTGCCCCCTCCCCCCTCCAGGGGACCCGCCCTGCCCTTCTGCCCCCCAGGGCCCTGCCTGTCCCCCTCCACCCCCCCGGGAAACTGCCCTGCCCCTTCTGCCCCCCCTTGGGAACTGCCTGTCCCCCTCCACCCCCCCCCCGGGAAACTGCCCTGCCCCTTCTGCCCCCCCCTTGGGAACTGCCCTGCTCCTTGGCAGCTCGGGGCCCTGGCAGTGGCCACCAGACAGGCTGGGACCCATTCGCCCATCCCCAGCTCGTGGAAGCTGAAACCCCCTAACCAGCCCTACGGGGCCAGAGTAGCCTGCTCCCCCTCCCCACTGGGGGAACCCCCTGGCCCCAGTTAACCCCCTCCTCTCCATGCTCCTGCAGAGACAGGCATGATCGACCCCGAGATCCAGAAGTACAACACGCCCGGCTTCTCGGGCTGCCTGTCAGGGGTGAAGTTCAACAGCATCCTGCCCCTCAAAGCCATCTTCCGCCCCAGCGGCAGGCCGGTGTCCTACAGCATCACGGGGGAGCTGGTGGAGTCCAACTGCGGCTCCATGCCCCTCAGCATCATGGACATCCCCCCCGAAATGGACCCCTGGTACATGGGCACAGGTAGGGAGGGCTCATGCCAGCCCCGCCCAGCTGCACTGGGTTCTATCCCCCGCTCTGGGAGAGGCGTGTGGGGGAGTCTAGGGGGTTAGGGGGGGTGGGGAGGAGCCAGGACTCCTGGGTTCTACGCCCAGCCTCAGCTGCAAGATGCATGAGCAGTGGGAAGGCAGCAGCCCTATCGCCAGGGCTGGGCCCTGCAGCACTGGGGGGAGCAGTTCTTGCCGGGCAGCCCGCCACCAGCCCCAGCCAGCAGCGCAGCGGCGGGAGGGCCGGGGGCAGGTCCCTGGCTGCAGGGTCCTGACCCCATCACCCCCTTGCTGGGCACATGGGCTGGGGGGCAGGGCTGAGCTGTGCACCATGTACCAGCCTAGCCCTGCCCCCCCCCCCCCCCCCCCCGGCTGACCCCCCGGCCCCGTGTCTCTTGCAGAGTTCCCCCACGTGCACGACGACGGCTGGATCGGGATCATCACTGGCTGTAAGTGACGCGGCCGCGCGTTCGCACCAGCCAGCAGCAGGGCCGGGTTCTCTCTGCCGGCAGCCGAGGTCACCTGCTCTCGCGCCAAGGGGCTGCCTGCAGGGGCGGTGTGAGGCTCGGGGGAGAACTCGGTTCTGGCTGCACTGGGCTGGGCCCATAGCTGAGCCGGGGGAGGTTGCTGGCCCAGCCGCGCGAGTGGGGAGCTGGGCTCCAGGGCCCGGCCTGTCTCGGGTGCCCCCGTCAGGCTGCGGCAGGAGAGGGGACCCGGCCTAGGGCTCAGGCCGCGGCTGCAGGAGGGAGACGCACTCACGGCTGGTTTCCTCCTTCCCAGTAGTTGTGACCTTCTTGCTGCTGCTCCTGGCCGGGCTGCTGCTGCTGCTGTATCTCCACCACCACCGCTACAAGGGCTCGTATCACACCAACGAGCCCAAAGCCGTCCAGGACTACCACGGCCCCAGCAAGCCCCTGGTCCCACACAAGGACCAGAACCTGCCCCAGATCCTGGAGGAGGCAAAAGGCGAATAGCCGCCGGCTGCAGGGGAAGGAAGGGGTTAATGCCTCAAACGCTGGCACCTCCTGCACGGTGCTGGGAGGGGACCAAGCGCTGCCGGACCAAAGGGGCCAAGCAACCCAGAACTGCCAGAACCTGGCTCCTGGCTGGGGCGTCTGCTCCTTCCCCCCCCCCCGCTGCACCTCCCCTGCCTGCGCCGCCCCGCGGGCCGCCTGGGGCCAAGAATCTAGCCTGGGAGCCCCCGGGCAGGGCCCACATCTTCCTCCCGGAATCACGCTGAGCCGACCGCTGGCACAGTAACAACCCCCTTGCCCTGCGCACCGAGCGGAAGGTAGGGGCCATGCCGAACCCCCCGCCCTGGTCCCCCTGGAACCAGCTGGTGCAATCTCTCCTGTTCCCCATGGACAGGATGTCAGCCCCTTGGGGCGATACGGGCCTGCCCAGAGACGCCCTCTCAGCCCAAACCTGGGGAGTGGGGCACGTTTGGGGGCTGCCAACCCATCTCCCCTATAAACACCGCAGCTTCCCCTTGGAGGAGACACGGGCCTTCCGTGGGGCTAGTTAGCAACGCTAGCAGCTAGATTTCCCGCTTGTTTGCTTGCTTAGCAAAAGCCATGAAGTGACCATGCACTATAGAGCCCTGGAACACGGCCCGTAGGGCGTGTTCTGCGCCCCGGCCGCTACCTGCAATGCACTTGCTCGTGCACACCCCCCTCCCGCCCCCGCACTTTGCTGCTCTCCTACAATCAGGTAAAGACCTTTGGAGTCTTTCTACTATTTTTGTTGCTGACCGGTTGATTACACACACGACGTTTTTTTATTCTCTCAGTTTGTATAAAAAACAAAAAGAAACCAGGGCGGCTGCTCCGGGTGAGTGCGTCCTGGGGCCCGGGCTATAGGGTGCTACATCTCTGCAAGAGGGGCGAGCCCTGCTGAGACCAGCCGACCCCGGGACCCCTCCCATTCCCGCGCTGCAGCGGGACAGACATGCCTCGAGTGACCCAAAGGCCTGGCTTTGCTGGGCGTTTTATTTGTTACAGCTGTTTTGTTGACTGACACATGACAATGTGCAAATAAAGGCAGAATGACAGAGTTCAACACCCCAGCCTCGGGTTGGTTTGTGCAGCGCCAGAAGGGGGTTTCCCTGCCTGGGGACACTGCGTGCTGGCAGTGAGACAGGCCCCTTTGCTAGCAGGGGGCAGTGTCCTCCTGGGGGTGGTAGAGCCGGAGTGTGCCTGCTGCCGCCTACGGGAGAGGGGGGTCAGAGCCAGGCCTAGAAGCAGCCTGGGGGGCTGGAGAGTTACGCAGCTGTGCCCATCCCTAGCACCGGGCAATGCTGCAGGAGTCACCGTGCCCCCCCACCCCCCAGGGCTGCTGCTGTTAGCCCCGTCAGGCCTGCGGCGAGCTTGCGGGTCAGAACAGAACAATACTGCAGCCAGATGCCCACGTGCAGCAGGGCACCTCCAGGGCAGGGGCAGTTCTTGGCAGAGCCAAGCTAAGGATCGGGCCAGCATCCTACTGGCCCCTCGCCCCTCCTGTGAAGCGCTCTGGTGCACCCAGGCCCCCGTGCAGCGGGGCGCAGGGGTGAGCTCCCACTCAGGCTGGGGTAAGAACGGACGCTGGCAGCCAGGCTGGGGAGGACATTCACTACCACTTTATTAGGACAAAGATTACAAGCCACATCAGTTTTAAAGTGCATATCATTCACGGGCAGCAGACCACAGACACAAAGCCTCACTGCGCAGACAGCCACGGGCAGGGGCAAGTCACTAGCTAGGTGGGCGGTATGGGGCCGGGGAGGGGTGGGTCGCTCAGTCAGACAAGGGGGCCCAGGCGCACACCCCTGCCAGCCCCCGGGAGGGTGATGGGCCTGGCCACCCTAGGGGGAAAGCAGCATGGGCAGGAGGGGCCTTGGGCCCCGCTCGGCTGCCAGCAGCAGGAACAGATGCCTGGCTCTCCTCCTGTCTCCCCAGCCCCCGCACAAGCCAGCCCTTGCTTCCATTCCTGTTCCGGGACACGACCCTGCTGTCTGAACTGACCCCCTCCCCAGCACCAGCTGGGCTTGGGGAGGGAGGGAGGGGGAACATGCCCCACTGAAGGATGGTACCTTGCGCTGGCAGCGGTGTCCTCAAACCCAGAGCCGCCCGGTCCCAGCCCCTTGGCTGGGTGGGAGGCTTAGTTTAAAGTGCTCACTTGATTTCTTTGCATGGGGTGCTGAGAGCAGACCCTGCCCTGCTCTCCACCTCTGGGGAGCCTGCCCCTCTGGTCTGCACTGCTGGGAGGGGGCCTGGCGGTCACCGGCCACAGCAGCGCCAGCAACGTATTCACAGCAGGCAAAGCTCTCGCTGCTCCAAATGCCACCCCGAGAAGAGTTCTGTGCAACGGCAGAAGCTCCAGGCCGGAGCGGGGAGCCAAGCGGGGCTCGTAAAGTGCCTAACGGGTACTGTCGGGGCAGCCCAGCCCAGGGGAACCTGCCGGCTCCACTGTGACACGCTGGAGCACCCAGCCCAGCGCTGGGCAAGCAGAAAGCTCTGTGCTATCTGCAGGCCAGCAGCTCTCTGGTCTCCCGGGGGAGACCCATACTTCCAGCCCCACTCTGCAGCCCCAGAGAGGCCCCAGCCCCACTCACTGGTCAGTGTGGAGCAGTGCCTGGTAGTTCAGTGCCCAGCGTTCGCAGCGCTGCCTGGCTCTGGCAGGATGGGGAGTGGAGAGCCCGAGTCCCAGCCCCGGGGGCAGTGCGAACTGCTCAGCCCTGCAGCGATGCGGGTTAAAGCGTCTGCGTCAGTGGCGTGCCAGCAGCGGCACCACTCACCTGGCTGACAGAACAGAAACCACCAGGGGCCAAGAAGAGCCCGTGGCCACGAGGGGCCGTCCTGGCAGTGCCGCCCGCCTGTTACGGGCTGAAGGCTTGACATGGGAAGGGCCCAGGCTGCCCCCCACTAGCCCCCGGCGCAGGGATCTGGAGCCACGCGTGGCCTGTGGCGCCCCAGTTCTGCAGAGCAGGGGGTGCGCGACGCACCAGGCTCCAAGGGCCCGTCCAGGGCAAGAGGCAGAAACGTGTCATCTACCTGGCGTTCCACAGAGCCTGGCTGGTGGGAGTTGGGGCCTCCCACGCCCCAGCTGGCCTCGCGTTTCCTGCCCCCTCCCACCAGCTCCTCTGGCTCCTAAGGCAACCCCACGACCGACACACACTCGGCTCCACCTGGCACCATCGTATCGCGTAACCAGCGTAAGTCCTTGCCCCGGGGACCCCTCCACACGCTGTGCTGGGCGGCTCCCCCCTTTCATCAGGCGGCCGGGAGCGCCCGGGGGCCCCGGAGCCACGCTGCAGGGAGGCGGGACTGACCCTCCGTGGGGTCGGACCATGTGCTAGCAGCCTAGGCCCCAGCACTTCAGCATGGAAGGAAATCGAGAGGTAGCCACAGATGCCCCAGGGATAAAAGCTCCCTCCAATGGCTGCGGCATGAGCAGAACAACATCAAGCACCCGCTCCCCGCATGCAGGGGGGTCGCTCCAAGGTCCCTTGGCTCCAGATGCAGCTGGTCGCTCACGCAGGTTTGCAAACAGACTGAGCGTTGCTTGGCCAAGCCTCTTCCTTCCAGTCCCACGGCCTCAGTCTCTGGAGCCGCCCAGCCCAGGAGCGCCAGCGCCCGCCTGCCCCGGAACCGAGCCAGGGGCCTGCTACCCCAGACAGCGTCTGGCTCCTGCTCCTGCCCTGGGCTTTGCTCCCAGCGCCTGGCTGGAACAGCACTCGGGACACAGCAACGGGAACAGGGGCAGCAATGATGGAGCATGGAATGAACACGGCATTGGGGCAGCCAGGAGCAGGGGCCGTGCCCGCGGGGGGCTAGATGATATCCGTCTCCCTTTCTATGCCCACGTACTTCAGGGCATCGGCCTGGCTGTACCTGCAAGACAGGGACACTGGCACGTAGTCACTTCCCCAGCAGCCTCTTTACCACCAGCCCGTCTCTCTAGAGCAGTGGTCACTGACCCGTCGATCCCCATCTCCGGCAGCACAGCGGGGCTGCCTGCCCCAGCCCCACGCCTCTCCCGGAAGCGGCCAGCGCGACCCCGGGGGTAGGGGTGTCCCTCCGCGCACTGCTCCTGCCTGCAAGCACTGCACCCCAAGCCCCAGCCCTGACCCCCCTCCCAGAGCCAGCACCCCATACCCCCCCTGCACTCAACCTCCCTCCCAGAGCTTGCACCCCTCACCCCCTCCTGTATCCCAACCCCCTGCCCCAGGCTCAGCTCAGATCCCCTTCCCACACTGCAAACCCCTCAACCCCAGCCCAGAGCCCCAACCCCCTGCCCCAGCCAGGTGAAAGTGAGTGAGGGTGGGGGAATGGAGTGAGAGGGGCCGGGCTTCAGGGAAGGGGCAGGGTAGACCCTGGGTTGCCCTTAAATTCAAACAAGTGATCTTGGGTGTAAAAAGGTTGGAGACACTGCTCTAGAGATCTTCCCACCACGCACCTGAGTAGCCAGGCCCCGGCTCACCTGTAATCAAAGAAGAGCTCCTCCCCAGCCTGGATGGCCCTCTTGGCAAAGATTCCTATCCGGTGGTCTCCATTCACCATCACCACTGTGGCAGAGAAAGGGGTCAGGGCTCAGCTCCCAGCCCGGCTCCCCCCAGCACCCCGGGAATCGCCCAGGGGTCTGGCTAGCCAGCAGGCTCTGCCCCGGGCACTCAGCAGCAGGAGGGCCTGGCAGAGCAGAGAGGACCCAACTGCAGGGGAGTGCCTGGAAACCCAACACTCAGCCTTTCCTTTGGGATTCGGCCCCCCAGAGCTCACAGACCCCGAGGATGCTTCCAAGAGGCTCAGGAGACCCCGCGTCACCCAGGGCTCCGTGGGCACTTCCCAGATTCCCTGTCTGGCTGCGGCTGGGCAGAGCTCTCACCTTTGGCATAGCAGTTGGGGTTCACAGAGTGGTTGGCAAAGCGGATTTTGTTTCCTTTGCGGGTGGCATCAACAACGAAATCTATTAGGAAAGGAAACCACAGAACCCTGAGATTCCCGGCAGACCAAGATCCCACTAGCTCCGGGGCTCGGCTCGGCTAGCCCCCTTCCCCCCCTTGACTAGCTCCGGGGCTCGGCTTGCCCCCCTCACTCCCCACTAGCTCCGGGGCTCGGCTCGGCTAGCCCCCTTCCCTCCCTCGACTAGCTCCGGGGCTCGCCCCCTCACTCCCCACTAGCTCCGGGGCTCGGCTCGGCTAGCCCCCTTCCCCCCCTTGACTAGCTCCGGGGCTCGGCTACACTCAGCGAGTCGGGAAGCTCTGCCCCAGAGCCAGAGCAGAACAATGGCCTCTGAACTCAGCTGCTCTTCAGAGCAGGGCACACAAAATCCTCCCGGGCTCCGGAGGGTCTTTGCCGGAAGGAATTTATTCCTCAGGAAAAGCCAGCGGGGGCCAGAGCCCCCAGCTCACCCAAAACCTGTCGTGGAGTCCTGTTCCTACACGGATCCCAGCACCGCCGGGGGCTGATTGCATTCGCTGCCTGTTTCCACAGCCCGGAGCCAAGCCGAGAGCTCAGGAAGAGAATCCCTCTGGCCTGGCTGCTCTCCAGCCCTGCTCGGGGCTCACAGCTTTGCCTTTCTAGAGTTGGATTCTGTCCTCAAAACCACGGGGCAGCCACTGAGCCCCGGTGCTGCCAAGTGCCAGGCGGTTACAGGGAGCTCAGACGGTGGCGTCACAGAGCAGCTTGGCCCAGGACTGCAGAGGCAGGCATCCAGCAGCTGTGGCAATGGGGAGACACCCCAGGTGAACCCGAAAGCACAGTGCCTGGGCCAAGCCAGTGTCGAGCCTGGAGACTCCTCCAGGCGCGGCTGCTGTCGGCTCCTCCCCCCCACAGCCAGACACTGCCCTGAGTGACACTAAGGAACCCGGGTCCCCGGCTGGGAAGTTACCGTTGTTGAGGTTGAAGAGGAAACTGGACATGTACTTGTCATAGACCTTCCCCCGCCGGTCAGCCTCGTCCTGAGAAATAAGCTGGGAAACGGGCAGGCGTTACACTGTGTCCCGGGGGACGGGGCGCTCCAGGGCCAGGGAACAGTCCCTCTGCACTGGGGCAGAGGCTGCTGGCCGGCCTGCTCAGGGAGAGCCTCCCTGTGCTCCGCCGGCCAGCACGCGTATCGTAGCCTCCCTCTGCAGATGGCCGACCACGTCGAACGAGGCCTGGCTCACACGCTACACTCCTGCCATGCCGGGCACTCAGACGACACGTGTCTTCCGAGGGGCCGAGTGCTTTCACCCACCGAGACAGGAGCCCTTGGGCCTGAGCTGCAGACGATACCGAGCACCCACAGCTCCCAGCTGTTTCAATGGGCGGTCGCTCGGTCCCCTCCGCAGACCCGCTCAGGCTGGACTCCTGAAAACTCGTTTCCCCAAACCAAGGCCATTTTCACAAGCTTCGCCCAAGATCACCCAGTGAGTCTGGGCCAGGACCCAGCCCTGCTCCATCCCAGCCCTTCCCCTTAGCCTTTGCTAGGCCCCTGGGCGGTTAACGGGTCTCATTCGTTGTTATGCACCTTTGAGGGTGGGGAAAGCTGAGAACATCTTCGAATGGTTTCCTCTAACTACGCACATGAACTGTGCCCCACAAGCATGAGGGCAGGGACTGCTTGTTAACCGGGGCTGCGGCCCCAAGAACGGTAGCTAGGCACGTCTGCGTCACCCCGGACCCATGGGGACGGGCCGAGATGGCTTTACTAACCTCACCACAATATTCAGAGATAAATTCATTCTTCTGCACCGATTCCTTGATGAATGTCCCCCAGCCAGCGACATCTGATGGAGCCAGCAGCAAATGCTAGAGTGCAAGAGACTTGTGCTGAATCTGCAGAGCTGCTGCCCAGCGGCGTGTGCAATGGAAGGAAAACACCCCGACAACATGCAGACAAGCCCAGCGCCCCCCGGGAATCGGCTCCCCTGCCCCCTAGAGCTCGTCTGTGCATTGCTGGTATTACCGCTGCGTCTAGGAGCTTCGACCCATCACGCCCAGGGGGCCGCAGTCCCAGCCTCACAGCCACTGTCCTTGCAGCTCCATTAGTCCTGTTGAACCCTGGCCTGTTTTCTAAGGATCTCACCCCTTCCCCTGAGTTCTGTTCCTTCCTGTGCTTCCCCAGGCGGCTCCTGTTCCCGGGGCCTCCTCCTGCATCACTGTTAGTTCAAACCCTGCCTTTGAATCTGAAAACCCTTCGGGAGCCTAGGGAACAGCCCAGCCACCCCGCGCCCCCTTCAGCTAGGCCTGATCTCCGGGGAGGCTGCGGCCAGGGGGGACAGGGCAGCAGGGGCGGATTTGCTCCAGGCAAGGTGCTCTGCACACTGGAGGAGGGGCACAGCAAATACCTTTTTGAGGCCCCGCTGAATGCTGCAGTTCTTACAGGAGACCACCTTGCAATCCCAGTGCTCCGACGCCCCGCAGGTCAGGCACAGGTCAGGGTCGCACTCCCGCACGGCCAGGTAGCACGGACACTGCTTGGTGTTGCACTGGGTCTTACAGCGGCAGCCCGGGAAGCGGTTCTGACCTGCAGCGAGACACACCCAGATTACACAGGTCAGACTAGAGGATCCCCGCCAGCCTCAAACCCCAGGGACACCCCCCAGCTGGAGAGGCTGCTCGCAGCGGTGTGGCCCGAAGAACCCGTCCCAGCACTGCCTATCAGGCCTGACAAACTCACTACAACTAACCCGCTGCTTTCACAGCGGTTCTTCCAAAGGGCGTGGGAGGTGTCCAATGACCACTCACATCAGACTGAACCTCATTCTCATTGCGGGAGGTACAGCCGGGTGATAGGTCAGGGGCTGTGCGCGCGCTGAAAATCCGTCCCGAACACGTGCTCCGGAGGCAGCGCCGACAAACGAGTTTGCTGCCAGGCATCGGATGCTGATTCACCTGCCTTGGTTCAGATGGACATTAACCATTCTAAGCCAAACACACGGAGCTACGTTTGCACCCCAAGTCAACAGGAAAGGAGCACACAGGAAACCAAGCAGTGGGGCAAAGAGTTTTTTCTGGGGGTGCACAGCCCAAGGATGCACTTCAAATACTGGGGGGCCGAGTCAGCACCATCCCCCATCACTGAGGAAGCAGGAAGGTGAGCGCTGGGTCCTGACTACGGGAGATGAGAACTTACTTCAGACAAGGAATTCAGCCTGTTCAAGTTAAAACTCCAAGAGGCCTGTTATACTCTCACGTGTTTCCAATATTCACACTCACTATTCACGAGTCTTTGAAACTCTGTCCTTTGTTAATAACCTGATCCTTGGATTTTACTTTAAATCCGTCTCAGTGCTGTGGTATTAAGTCAAATGTGAACCCTCAGCTGAATCGAACAAGCTGGTGCGTAGACTGCTCCCTTGGGACTAGGGAACCTGGTAATTACTGACAGGGTTGGATACTACAGGGGGGAGTTTTGGAGGATTTGGGGGACTGAGCGCATCAAGTGCTAACCTGCAAGGCAAAGTGGGGGCTGGCATAAGAACATAACGACCAGACTGGGTCAGACCACAGGTCCATCTAGCCCAGTGTCCTGTCTGCCGACAGTGGCCAATGTCAGGTGCCCCAGAGGGAATAAACAGAACAGGGAATCATCCAGTGATCCTGGGGAGATTGTTTGGGGGTGTCAGAGAACCAAAGGGTTAGAAGAGACTGTAAGGGTCATCTAGTCTGACCCCCTGCAAGATGCAGGATGTGTTGTGTCTGACCATCCAAGAGAGGAGGCTAGCCAGGGAGCTGGCAAACCGTTTAGAACCAGTGAGAGTCACGTGGTGAGGCGGGGGGGTAACACGCTGAGAAAGTATCCCATAGGCAGAGACAGGTCAGCCTGCCTTTGCCCAGAGCTACCCTGCCAGCCCACCCGATGAGGGAAGAAAGGGAAGCGGGGCTGGGGCTCTGCACCAGTAAACACAGGACATGGTTTTCAGGTTCCTCAGCCATAAGGAAGTAGAGACAGCACTGCAAAGGGAATAATGCAAACCCCCAGAGAGCACCATTGGCAGCAGGCAGGCAGGTTCCCTGCTCCCCTCTCGCCACCCGACAGCGCCCCCCGCAGCTCGCCGGCAGTTCCCTGTTCCCCTGTCGCCACCCGACAGCGCCCCCCCCCCCGCAGCTCGCCGGCAGTTCCCTGCTCCCCTCTCGCCACCCGACAGCGCCCCCCCCCGCAGCTCGCCGGCAGTTCCCTGCTCCCCTCTCTCCACCCGACAGCGCCCCCCCCGCAGCTCGCCGGCAGTTCCCTGCTCCCCTCTTGCCACCCGACAGCGCCCCCCGCAGCTCGCTGGCAGTTCCCTGCTCCCCTCTCTCCACCCGACAGCGCCCCCCGCAGCTCGCCGGCAGTTCCCTGCTCCCCTCTCGCCACCCGACAGCGCCCCCCCCCGCAGCTCGCCGGCAGTTCCCTGCTCCCCTCTCGCCACCTGACAGCGCCCCCCCCCGCAGCTCGCCGGCAGTTCCCTGCACCCCTCTCTCTACCCGACAGCGCCCCCCACAGCTCGCTGGCAGTGCAAGAGAGCAAAGCTACACTGGGAAGTGTTTAGGGCACCGAAGTTCTGCAAACAAAGGGACGCATGAGCACTGCAGTATGTGACGGGACCCCTGTGGCACGGCAGAACCCTGGCATAGCATGAAAGCCAGGGACATTTCTCTTCCCTCGATCCCAGAGAGAGATTCCAAAGGCGGAGGACTGGCCCCAGGCCGGGGAGGAGGATATAAACAGCGCTCTGGGAACAGAACTGTAGCACCGTCGAGTGCTGGAGACGCACTCAGCACGTCGAGCTGCTAGTAGCACAGCAGGGGGCCTGCGGGGCACTGCACACAAAGGTGCAGATGTGAGTTTCACTATGGAAGTGTCATTCCCCGCTGACAGCCCACGATTTACTACAGAACACGCCACTTCCCCTGACTGGGGCAGACTGCCAGCCAGGCCTCGTGCACTTCGATTCCAGCCACCCTGCGTAAGCTGCCTGGAGGCGGGAATGCGAGGGAGCCGCTGTAACGTCCCCCTAGCGCCTCTGTGCGGGTAGCAGGGTGACTGGCTTTGTGCCCAGCTGGGTCCTTACAGTCAGGATTGCACTGGCAGAACTTTTCACAGAAATTCTGAGTCATGATGCAGGGGCAGGAGCTGTCGCAGGGGTGGTCGGGGTGGTCGCAGGGCTGGTAGTTGTACACCTGGGTAGGTGAATTATCTACAAGAAGAAGAGGGGAAATGCCATGGTTACAACCCACGCCCCGCAAACACCCATAGCCGCGGAGTTCCTGTGCACCAGGCATCAGAGCAGGCCATTTCCAGTTCTGCCAGCAGAGGGCAGGCAGCCGGTAAGCATGAACGCCTTACAGACACTGCACTGGGATCCCAGGCACATGATCTGTTTACTTCGCTCCTGACCATGTGCTTGTGATCCCAGTGCAGTGTCCCCATCAGCCCCCGGCACTTGCCTCCGCCTGGAAACGAGAGGGGGAGAGGGTGCCCAGGACGAGGCGGATGGGAACTTCACAGGCTTCCCACATCAGCCAGGCAAGGCGCAGCCGGGGAGCCAACAATAGCACCGGCCCCCGTGGCTGCTGCTGGCCTGTCGCTCCCAGCTCGAGCTGGCCGGCTAGAGAGAGACTCAGCACTACACAGCGCCCTGACGCTTCTCAAACCCAGCCCCAGATCACGGCCAGCGACGCACGGTACCTTTCTTCAGCTGGATCTTCCTGCAGTGCGCAGCCCACAGCCTGAAAGAGAAACACAGATGTGGACCTGAGGAAGGTCCAACCGCGTCTGTGCCTGGACGCGCAAGGCTCCAGTCAGCTCAGCAACTGGAGAGGTGAGATTCCATCGGCAGCTGGGCTGCCAGCTTCGGGCACCAATAACCACCAGCTACTGGTCACAGAGCCGTGGACAGAACAGAGCCAGGCGTCTGGGAGAGACGCTCCTTAGGGCAAACCCTAGTGTCAGACGAAACCCCACGGAAGACAAACAGCTCGGCAGGATGGATTAGAACAAGGGCATGAGAAGCTGGTTAGAAGCCAACCATCTTCCAACCGGGCCTTGAGGGGACTGACTCTCACAGGCAGCTGTTCCCCAGTGGCTACCAAGCTGCTGCTAGCGGCATGGGTACCAGGGCCCATGGATCCCACAGCAGCGGCAGAGAGACGGCTGGGGGCCAATTCCCAGCCACCAGCACAAGCAGCTGGGAGAACGGAGAGCATGTGCAGATGTGGGGCAGATGGGGATTCAGGAACACGGGCAGGGTGCGCATGGGCAGTTGTGGGGCAGGGTGCGCATGGGCAGATGTGGGGCAGGGTGCGCATGGGCAGATGTGGGGCAGATGGGGATTCAGGAACACGGGCGGGGTGCGCATGGGCAGATGTGGGGCAGATGGGGATTCAGGTGTGCATGGGCAGATGTGGGGCGCACAGGTTCTGGCTGCATGTTAAGAACAAAACAAGCTTGCTGAGAACTTGCCTGTGCTTCCTTTTTTTCTTCTGGGACGGATTCATGAGCTCGCTGGTCGGCAGTTTCATTATCAGGGATTCTTTCACCGCAAACTGGAAGACCTACAGAAGAGTTCAGCTCGTTCAGATCCTACCCTGGAGGGCAGGCCGGGCGCCCGGGGGAGATTACTGCTGCTGTTCGTTTGGAAAGCAAACCCCTCCCTCTTGCCAAAACACCTGGCTGCAGAGCTCATGCTCCGGGGACGATCAGAAGCACTAACCCTCGCAGCTCCAGCGTGACGGCAGGGCAGGGACACGCTGCAGCTAGCGAGGCTGGGGGCCGCAGCGATTTTCACCGTATGGAGCGTGTGCCCATCGTGCCTAGAGCTGAGCGATGGAAGCTCATCCTCGTGCCCACGCGACTTCGCTCTGCCCCTGGTTCCGCACACCGGTGTGAACCCAGCCAAGCCGGATGCATGACAGCGCGAGCACAATGAGTGGAATCCAGCACAGGGCCTGGGGTCCCTAATTCTTCAGACGGGAGCTGGGAAAATCCCCAAAGGGCAGCAATAGGAACTCCAGGCTGGGAGAACACACACAGAGGGACTTTGCAGGTGCTACAGGGCCTCCAAAAAAGCCACCCCCAGCTTTCTGCACACCGGCAGGCAGGAGCCTGAGCTGCTGCAGGGAGCCGGCAGGTACTTTTCTACGCATGGCCCTCTGAAAGCCTGGCCTTGCCCAGGGAAGAGAAGAGTCAGGGGAAGCCTGGATCCAGGCCTTGTAAATCCCTTCGAGTTTACTCCACAGGCAAAGGAAGCGGAGCACACAGGCTGGGCTGAAACCAGAGCCAAGCAGTCAGGGCAGTGGGATGGTGGAGGCGGACTGGACCGCGTCAAGACGCATTGGTACGAGGCACCAAACCCTCAGCTCTGCAGAGTGGGTCGGAGGAAGGGGCAGAATCCAGGGCCTTGTGGTGCTCTCCTTAGGACAAGCAAACTACTCTGCAGTTCACCACGGCAGGCTCCTCCCTCGAGACCGCGACTGGCACGTCAAACAGGAACGCTGGGCGTGCGGGACGCTACCAGACCGATGGGGCAGCCGGCATCCTCCGAGGCGGAGCAGAGGGAATATCAGACCATGGCACTCCAAGGAAGCAATTCCTCGGGCACCAGCCACCCGCACAGCCTGAGCGGATAAACGACGCGGTTACCTCACTAGGCCCCTCAAGGCGGGTTTCCGCTGGTCTCTCTGTGGCACAGAAGGCAAAGCAAGAGAGAGCACTGCTCCCAAGGCTCCCTCCCCTCCCACCCGCCCAGGAGCGGCCCGCGAGGATGCCAGGCCATACCTGCTTGCAGGTTTTCGTTCCCAGCAGCCTGGCTATCGAGCAGAAGTTGTTGAAGTAGGTGCCGTGGAGCACGCGGAAGAGCGACTCCTCGGCCCCCGTCCACTCGACGGGTTCCTGCGGCGCTTCCATCACAAAGAGCTGGGAGGAGGCAGGGCTGCCCTTCTGCTTGGTGGGAGTCTGGCTTCGGGAGTTGGCCTCTAACAAGACCCAGATGACAGGAAATACAGCAGTCAGGGCAGCCACAAATACGGACTCCCACGCTGGGGAGCCTGGGTCTGCCAGGAGCCAGCCCCTCACTCCCATGGCCCCCTCCTTATTCCTGCCTCTAACTCCTCCCACCCGTGGCAATCTCCCCAGCAGAGCTCCCACCAGGGCCCAGTACCACCCCCTGCGGGTCTGTCCGTGCAGGGCAGCAGAGAATAACGCGAGCTGCTCCCTGTTCCAGACCAAGCCATGGGCACAGCCGGCAGGGCAGCACCCTAGCCCAGAGGAGGCCTGACTTGCGGTGGCCAGACACACAGAGCCGTGGCAGAGGCCTGTGGATCGATCCGTGGACAGAAGGGGATGCTCTGATGAGCCCGTTTGCTCCTGCTCCCCCTGCCTACCGGGCCAAGCCAAGGAGCCAGGCTACCCGGTGCAGGCAGGAAAACCTGCCTCGGCGACTCTCCAGTGCCGGCTCTGCAGCAGCCCAGTTAGATGGAAGTGGGGAGAGTATGGAAATGCAAAGGCTCCGAGGCATCATACCTGAGGAACTCGAGGCCCAGTCGTTGCCTGTGTCTCTGTCGCTGTCTCCCTCTCTCGTCTCAGCGATGGAGGAGGACGAGGGGTTTGAGCTGGAAGCACTGACCACATGGTGCCTACGGCGCCGCCGACCTGAGCATCTGGACCTGGGATTGTGCAGCACTGCAAACTCCTTGGCTCCCTCCTGCAATCAGACAGCGCATGGCATGTGAGAGCCGCGCAAGGGAGGCAGAGAGCTCCGTTCCACAGGCCCAGGGCTCTGCACTGCAGCAGGGACCCTCAGCTCTCCGGGGGGGGGCCACAGTCCCTGCAGCCCCCGTTGCAGTGAGACTCCTCCTGGTGACGCTGTGACCTGCCCATCTCCACTGCCTTGTGCTGCCAGCAGCCCCCGGCCTCTCCTGCGGGACAGCTCCCCTGCTCCAGCCAGTGCAGTGTCAGCCAGAGGGTGAGCTCCCAGGGGCAAAGACCAGGTCCCCTTGTATGCATATTCCCCAGCGGGCTGATCTCATCTGCTGCCGAGCCGCGTGCTGCTTGCCAGGGTCCTGGCTGTGGGGGTTGGGGACTGGTGGCTGGATGTAGGGAACACAGCCAGGTTATTTTAAATACAGTTTCCCATGCTGAGCACTGCACGGTCTTGTGGTACCACCCAGCGTCGCACGGCCTGGCCTGGTTGAGACCAGCCAACACTCCATGGCTGGAGGTTTGTTCACATGGGTCTCGAGTGAGGACTTGTGCTCACCAACTCCTGTATCTGACCCTGGAAGCACTGGGACAGTACAAAGGACCCTGCAGGTAAGGCAGGAGGGATCCCAGAAACCTACCAGCCAGAGGAAACAGTCTGTCCCACAGGGATCTGGCTCGATCTTGATCTCTCTGTTCTTCCGTTTATAGACATTAGGAGTCGCATGGAAAGCTGAAAAATACAAGCCACCTTCATCATGTTAGCACCAGGCACCTTCCAATGGAGAGGGTCATTTGTCCCCACAGCGGAGGAGGCAGCCGACGGCCCAGCACGCGTGGTGAAAGGTGCTGAAGTGCAGGGCTGACCAGGCACCACGGGCACTGACTGGGAGTCCTACGCTACCAGGGCACTTAGCCACGTCCCCTGGCCACCCCACGCTCACCAAGGAAGGAAACCTAGATCTGTGATGTTGGGACACCCGAACACCTCCCAATTCCTGGAAAAGAGACTTAACAGGAAGTTTTACTTTTAAACTGACACACACCCCCCGAAGCATGGTCGTATTCCAGTGTTTAATAACAGAGTCGAGCTGAAGAGACTCCTGTAACTCCGCAGCGACCCCCAGGAATAGAAAGGCAAAGCAATGCTCACAAGGCTTTAGCACAACAAGCTGGAGGAATGGGCCCAGCGACTCGTTATGACAAAGCAGTCAAACGTGGGGACGGGGCAGACCACAGTGAGGTGTCAGCGTAACGTGTGTCAGGTCTGTGCGGTGCAGAACCGGGGGGCCTCACGCAGCAGGACTGGCATTCCCCACGTACTGCAGCTAACCCATCCGTCCGTCCGTGGAGATCAGTGGGGAAGATACAGACTCACGGCCACTTTAACAATGCAAGTAGGTGCCTAGCCGCCTGAATGCCTGTGTCAATCTGGCTCTCCAGGACTGCAAGACTACACACTACGCAGGGCATTAGGAAAAGACAACGGCACCCGCCCGGTATAGTCTGGAGTGGGGGCAGCAGAATCACTGTGTGGGGCAAGGTAAAGAAAGGGGTGGAAATGGTGGAACCTCCAGCTGAGTCTCAACTTACGATGCAGAAAACAGTCATATTTGAAGCACCGTCTGCAGAAGAGCGTATGGAAAGAGTGCAGGGACTGCTCCCGCTGGACTGACTTTGCACATGGCCCATCAATGTTTGGAGTGCACTGGGGGGGCAGCACATTCGGATCCGACTGTTCAGTAAGTTCCCTGTACCTGTTTTAAAAGAAACCATGCATGTGTATTTTCCCACACTGCTCTATGTCACTGCAACTAGCCGCTCGGCTCTGGGCGCTGATCGACTCGGTACAACGGGGCTGAGTTCAGGGTGTTGAAACAGTCAGAACTTCGGTTTTCTCCTAGCAGGCTCCCATTAGGCTACTTTCATTCTAGTCCCTGGAGGCCTTTGTTCAGTGTTTCCCCATCTCCCATAGAGACCGTTTGTGACAGACACGGCGATTTATTGCAACATCCTGGGAGACCTTATTGCATTAAGTTTATGCATCTTTGGGACCCACTGTATGAAATGAATGCTTTATGGGCCAGGATTGTACGTAACCTCTCCACAGGGCAGATGTGAGGACCAGGGGCTCAATGGACTATACTGAACAATGGGCCAGACAAGCATGGACTCTTGCAACAGTGTGAAGTGGTTTTCCCGTGGGAGGTAAATGCAAATTCCCCACCTCTGGTTATGCCAAACCCCAGCCTTCGGAAGCAGCACCGAGGGGAGGGCCATTGTCAGCTGATCACCTGTGACGTGAGGCCAAGCTACATAAAGGAAAGACTGAACTATTCATGGCTGTTCTGGTTCTGAAAATGAGACTGGTAACCCAGGGGAAAACCCAGCTGTGAGTTTTGAAGGACTGACACTACCGGAGCCCAAGGCTGGAGTTGGGGTGACCTCGAGTAAGCTTTAGCCTGTGTCTAGGTTCTTTGATTGTTTTTAGCATGTCGTCTTTGTAACGCTTTCACCTTAAGAAGAAATGGGCTTGCTTATAAAGAGTGTGGGAATCTGTAACTGTGGCAATTACGATGCTCACTGCCCCCGGAGAGAAAGCAAAGCACAGACGCTGGACTTCTAGGCAGTCTGGCTTGTTGGGGAGGATTTCATAGCACCGGCAGGGAACTGTGCAGGCTGGGAGAACCCGTCAGGAGGGAGAGAGAGACATGGGTCTCGATCCAAGGGAGGTGACGGCTGAGGAGCCGGGAGCCTAGTGTAGGTGCCCTAGAGGGACCATGGCGGGGCAATGCAGGTGCTGTTTCCCTGAACTCTGACACTGTCCATGGGCAGATTCCGGTCTACTGCACTAGTCAGACCAGCATACGAGTATTTGCTGAACTATCTTTGTTAAAAACTGGAACTGATTCTGCTAGACAATTTAACCAGGAATGTCTCCTACCGCTCTTTCATGTCTTCCGGGAAGCCATTCTCAGGAAACATTGAAGAAATAGCACTGAAGATCATGTCATTTGGGAACTGCTTCTTTGCACACTTTTTGTTGCCTACACCAAAATGACAGAAGACTCCTGAGTTAAGCAGGACTCGAAAGCGCCTTTCCCTTTTAGGGGTGGAGTTACTCCAGGGATGCTTTGGGTCCCATTTTAAAAGGTAGAGAGAGAATCACACAGTCATCCAACCGAGAATCCTTCCTTAGTCCGACAGCTAGGATAAGGAACATACCGTTCTAGTGGTGCCCCTTCAGCAACGCATAAGGGAAAAATGACTACTTTGTGCTGCAAGGGGACTGAGTGCACGAAAACCCTTCCCCAAATGCCGGAGGGGATTTAGAGAAGCAAGACTCTGCCTGGACTCGGGTTTTACTCTTGGATGTTTCATAACCAGACTAAAATATCAGCAAGAAGATGCGTTAGCTGCGATCGCCAGGACCTTACACACAATACTTTGGAGTCTCTGCAGCTGAGAGATAGAGATTCTCTGCTACTGGTATCACTCACTCATCACTAAGAGCGGTCCGAGATTAAATCCACCACTAAAGCTTCCTGAGATTACACAGCACATGTGAAAATCCCACTGACACCCACCCCAAGGAAACACTCCAGTAGCATCCCAGGGGGAGCAAGGACAGGCCATGGAGCTTTCTAAGTGGCACTTCACTCCTTTATTAGCAATCAACACGATGAGTGCAGGAGGGCACAGTGACTGCTGGGGAGGATGGAGGCCACCAGACACTGTCCCAGCTTCTGCTGCCAAACCCACCTTCCATTGTGGTTCGCTTTCTTTTTCTTGTGACTGGCAGCTCCTCCTTCCCATCCTCCTGTTTACCCTCGGAGTCATTAAGCCCTTCCTCTTCCTCATCCGAGTACTGATTCAGAGCGTCAACAAGCTCCAGGAACACAGCGTCGCTGATAAGGACGGACCCTGTAATCATCTCTAGAACACAGAAATATCAGCTGCTTCGTGGGCGTGCTGCAATCTTCCAGCCTGGGGTTTGGTGGCAAGCCTAAGTCAGCCAGGGGACAGACTGCTTGTTAGGAACAGCGCTTTCATGACAGGATTTGCCAAGGCAGGGTGTGTTTGGGGAGGTGGGGGAGATGTTGACTGTGCATCACTCTTAGTCACACCTGGCAGCCAACACATGGAGCAACAGAGCCAGCCCCTCTACCCAGCTGAGTAGTAACTGCTGTAGACACAGACACTCACTAATTAAGCCATTTGAGGCATGGGATAGGAGACAGCTTTTCATGTTCCCTAGTCTAGGAGACCCTCCGCAACGGCTGGTTATTGCTACTGCTCTTTGCCTCCTCAGCTGCTCAGAAAGCCTGGCCACGCTCCCTGCTTGCAAGCCGTTCAGAAATGCAGAGCACCCCTCTGCCCAGGTTACCTTCCTCGCCGTGAACTTTCCCGTCGTAGTTATTAATTAGCTCTTCGATGAAGGTTTCGTCTTCCTCCTTCACCTCGTCTCCCATGTAGGGGATGTTGCACAGCACAGTCTCATCCTCCACCTGCAAACAGGTCAGGCAGCCAGCGCTCACCGACAACCAGCCAGAGGGCAGCCTTGTGCCCGCTGCTTCCCGTTCACACACGGTTCTGCAAAGACTCGCCCTTCCCAGACTTCTCTGCTACCCTGCACACTGTGAGGCGCTCTGTTCATAACACATCCCCTGCCACAACAGAAGGGTCGTGTCTCCAGGGCCCAGAGGCATTCAGAGACACAGGAGAGAGCCCAGCAGGTAGCGGGGGCTCATGAGGGGGGCAGAACTGGGTTGGCACACAACGAAGAGCACACGGTAACTCATCCCTGTCTGAAGTACAGCGTACCTAGAGGAACATGCTCTCCTTACACACAGCGGGGACAAAGGCACTCGGAATACTCCAGGGCTACACTCAGTGTTCTGACAACTGCCGTCACTCCGTTCTGCCATAGCTGCTCCCCACTGGCCTCAGCGAGTTATTGCAGCAGGCAGATCTGTATACTCTTGCAGCAAGCAAACGGCCAGCAGGAAATAGCTGCAGATTGACGTTTGTTTCTTAAAGAATTTTAACCAAGAAGCCAAGAAGGTCACAGCATTAATGCTATGCCAGAAAGTGTATTTTAATCATTCTGTGCCGTCCTGTTCTCTCAACAGCAGCACCGTTGGGGGGGGCGGGGGGAGGGAGTCAGTCACAAAGGTAGGCACTGCCTAACTCATTTGTTGAATATTTCATTATTTGAAACTAGGGCTGTCAAGTGATTAAAAAAGTTAATCGCAATTAATCGCACTGTTAAACAATAACAGAATGCCATTTATTGAAATGTTTTTGGATGTTTTCTACATTTTTAAATACATTGATTTCAATTACAACACAGAATACAAAGTGTACAATGCTCACTTTATATTTATTTTTTATTACAAATATTTGCACTGTAAAAAAAGAAATAGTATTTTTCAATTCACCTAATGCAAGTATTGCAATCTCTCTATTATGAAAGTGCAACTTACAAATGTGGAATTATGCAAAAAAAAAAAAAGGATTTAAAAATAAAACAATGTAAAACTTTAGAGCCTACAAGTCCATTCAGTCCTACTTCTTGTTCAGCCAATCGCTCAGACATACAAGTTTGTTTACATCTGCAGGAGATAATGCTGCCTGCTTCTTGTTTACAATGTCACCTGAAAGTGAAAATAGGTGTTCGCATGGCACTGTTGTAGCCGGCATTGCAACATATTTACATGCCAGATGCACTAAAGATTCATAGGTCTCTTCATGCTTCAACCAGCATTCCAGGGGGACATGCGTCTCTGCTGATGACAGGTTCTGCTCGATAACAATCCAAAGATTGTTCATTTTCATCATCTGAGTCAGATGCCACCAGCATTTTCTTTTTTGGTGGTTCGGGTTCTGTAATTCCTGCATCGAAGTGTTGCTCTTTTAAGACTTCTGAAAGCATGGCCCACACCTCATCCCTCTCAGATTTTGGAAGGTACTTCAGATTCTTAAACCTTGGGTCGAGTGCTGTAGCTATCTTTAGAAATCTCACATTGGTACCTTCTTTGTGTTTTGTCAAATCTGCAGTGAAAGTGTTCTTAAAATGAACATGTGCTGGGTCATCATCCGAGACTGCTATAATATGAAATATATGGCAGAATGCGGGTAAAACAGAACAGGAGACATACAATTCTTCCACAAGGAGTTCAGTCACAAATTTAATTGACACATTTTTTTTAATGAGCATCATCAGCATGGAAGCATGTCCTCTGGAATGATGGCTGAAGCATGAAGGGGCATACGAATGTTTAGCGCATCTGGCCCGTAAATACCTTGCAATGCCAGCTACAACACTGCCAAGCAAACGCTTGTTCTCACTTTCAGATGACATTGTAAATAAGAAGCAGGCAGCATTATCTCCTGCAAATGTAAACAAACTTGAGCGATTGGCTGACGTAGGACCGAGTGGACTTGTAGGCTCTAAAGTTTTACATTGTTTTCATTTTGAGTGCAGTTATGGAACCAAAAAAAAAATTTACATTTGTAAGTTACACTTTCACAATAAAGAGATCGCACAGTACTTGTATAAGTGGACTGAAAAATACTATTTATTTTATCATTTTTACAGTGCGAATATTTGTAATAAAAATAATACTATTAAGTGATTGCTGTATACTTTGTAATAGAAATTAATATTCGAAAATGTAGAAAAATATTTAATAAATTTAAATTGATATTCTATTGTTTAATAGTACGATTAATCAGTTAACTCACGTGATTAACTCAAAAAAGTTAATTGTGATTTAAAAAAATTAATTGTGATTAATCAACAGCCCTATTTTCAACAGAAACAATTCCACAGTTTAAAAGAAATCAGCCACTAAATCCAGCAGTCAGACTTGGAGACTTGGCCAGCCCTCGGGATGTCAGGGGAACTGGCGAGCCAGCTCGGCTATTAGGGGATACAGCATCACACGAGACGAAAACGTTCCCTTCCAACGTCTCGGGAGCACGGAAGACTCAAAGGGAGCAGGCTGAGGAAGGTATCTGCAACCTCAAACATGTAGGGGTGACACATTAATCGTCTCAAAAGTCTCACACCACAACGCGCTCTCACATACCATGAAATTCTGCTGAAGAGGGGACCAGGAATACATAATAGGCACCAACGCTACTGTGTTTAGGGACCTCATGAAGATGGTCTGGTTTGGGAATCCAGGGAAATTGCTCTCGACGGTACACTGGAGAACAAGCAAAGACAGGGACAGTAAGGAAAGGGCAGTTCAGACACAGCGACTGCAGGACAGAAACACACTTTGATCCCGTCCCACAGGTACGGCTACTGATCTTCTGATCTTTACAGTCACTCACAGTCTTCCCTGGACATTCGCCCCAGGGTTTTCTTTTTGCCCCCATTTCTGCAGCCTGGGGGGAGTACAAGGCACAGTAAGAGACTGACACGCAGAGAGCGGAGAAAGGTACAGCCCTCTTCACCCTCCCCTGCAAAGCCCCGGGCTGTACGCAGCTCACATTTCCACCTCCTTCTCCTGTACCTGTTTCAGGAAAGGGTGCCCAGTGCCAGGCTTCATTAGCGGGACTGGCTGAACTCGAAGCTGCTTCCAGTCTTCATTCAGAATTTGAGTTTTTTCTTGAACCTTTGCAAAATTGGCCACAAACAGAGCCTGGAATTAGAAAGAGAAGTGCTTACAATCCTCAAAGCAAGTTTAGACTCAGATTGCTGAAATCCCTGCTGGGAATGTGTGACACACAGCTGCCACTTTCAGCAAAGGCAAGGAAGGATATTATTCCCATTTTACAGACAGGAACTGAGCTTCAGAGGGACTAAGTGACTTGCCCAAGGTCATACAGAAACTCTGTGGCAGAGCAGGGACCTGAACCTAGGCTCTCCAGTCCCAAGCAAGTGCCCTGATCACCAGATCACTCTGTCACAAGGAACACCAAAGAAAGATTCTCTACGTCCCACACAGACACTAATCACGGCCTAGTCTAACAGCAGAATGTGAACAATTAAAACAACTCCACAGATTATAAAGCCTGAATGGTCCATTCCCTTGGCTCTTCTCTGAACCCTCTCCAATTTTTAAACATACTTCATGAATTACGGACACCAGAACTGGACACAGTGTTCCAGCAGCCGTCACAACAGTGCCAAATACATGTAATCTCCCTACTCCTACTTGATATTCCCCTGCTTATACATACGAGGACTGGCCCCAGAAAATACATCTACCTTCGCTCCCATGTTTGCCTGAAACCTCTTGAGTTGCCGAAGACGCATATATTCAGACTTGACTTTCCTTTTCCAGTAAATAATGCACTTAGACGTTGGAGGAGGTGGGATTTCCATTTTCCTGAAAAACATAACAGAAAGGTAGCACCCAAACGACAGAGTGCTTCTTCGCAAACACAAGGGGTTTCCTAACAAAAACGGTGTGCTGTGATTCTCAGTGCATCACCAAGTTTCTCAGGCAAAAAAAGTAACTGCATGCGCAGGCCACATTGGATCGGTTTGTTTAGGGAATAATTATGGTGCAAACCGTACCTAAGAGAGGCACAGAAAGTCCTTAGAGCTAAGAGGGCACTGGGTGCTCAGGACAGAGCATTCATTGGCAGGGGTCTCACCTATCTGTGCCCCTAGCATGGCTGGTCCCAACAGCATGAGCCTGGGTGACCTCCTGTTTGACTAAATATTCTGAGCCGCTCCTCTGTTCGATTTGCCCCGGGCAGCAACAGACTGAAGGCAAAGGTGACACTGGCTTCATTATACACAGACGGGAATCACAGCTTGTGCGTCCGGTGACCCACTAGCATATTCCTCACAGCACGGAGCAGGCCACAAGTCTTTGCTTCTCCTCAGGAGTGCACAGCAAAGGGTTATTTATTAAAGATGCCAAACATTCTCTGAGGCAGCAAAAAATCAAAACTAAGAGCCAATCGCACACACCAAGAGGCGGCTCCGGGGCTGTCCCCAGGGACAGCAGGGTTACAAAACATACTTCTGCAGGGTTAAACCTCCTTAAAGTTCACCCAGTGCCAACCACGCACATTTCCTCTGGACCTAGTCTTAGGGGTGGGAGACACGATCACAACATGCATGTGACAATGGAGGAAGAGGTGCGTGTGTGTCTCTCTCTCTCTCTAACACACACACACACACACAATGCAGCAACACTATACGAGGCTCCGATCTCACGCAAACTATAGGTGCACGCCTGATTGTCCCAGGGAGTCAGGTTAGCCTTTGCAGGGAGTTACAGTCCATTCCGGTTCATCATTTAACCCTTGTTTGCATTATTGTTGTTCCAGTTCACCCAAGAGCCTGGAGACATAGGTAGGGATCTGATCCCCTCACTTCCAAGCAGACCAGATCCCGTTGTAACAGTATGGAAGTCTTTGGACAATTAGGATTCTGAGACATACAAGTCGGTTTTCAGGATTATACTTTTGTTTTCCTTTCATTGGCTGGGATTTAACTGTCTGATTCCCCTTGGGGTACAGTTTCAAAGTTATAGTTCCCCAGCATTCAAACATCTCTTTTACATGAGGTACTGCCAGACCCCCTCAGAAGCACCCTGGGCAGCTTTCCCTACTGCCTGGAATAAGCCTCCTGTGGGTGATGGGGTTAAAATAAACTACACGACACAAACCACAGACTTAGGCTGAGAAAAACATGTTCAAAGGGGCATTTAACTGTAATTAGAGTCAGCAGCAGCGTCAGCCACAAGCACAGTGGGGTGTTATGTGCGTCTGTGACAGAGGGGAGCATCATTCGGCTTCAGCCCATGTTCTAGCCCCAGTAAGTCAGGGAGCGAAGGAACAATGTCAAAAGCAGAACAAACACCTAGTGCTCAGACACACGTTTTAGTTACAGATTGCAAATAAAGGAAATACGACGTGTGATGGTGCCGCCCCGTTAGCTGGAGGCAAAACGATGGCACGCAGCAATCTGACCCCCAGCTCACCAACTCCCCAATACCCCCCCAATGGCAGACACCCCCTATTCCAGCACCCCAATCCCAGACATCCTTAAACAAACCCCACAGATGAACCCCAAACCAATCCACCCCACCCCACATACTCCCCATACCCCAGCCAGACCTGCCTGTCCCAGTGCTCCCCATAGCCAGAGGCCCCCCAACCCCGTCTCCCACAGGGTGGTCAGCCCATATACCTGCTTCCCACACCGCAGGAGACCCCAACACAGAGCACCCCTCCCCCCAGGAGGGGCCCAGCCCCAGAGCCCCCCCGGCCCACGCCCCTCCCCCCGGGAGCGGACCAGCCCCACAGCCCCCCCCGGCCCACGCCCCTCCCCCCAGGAGGGGGCCAGCCCCAGAGCCCCCCCGGCCCACGCCCCTCCCCCCAGGAGGGGCCCAGCCCCAGAGCCCCCCCCGGCCCACGCCCCTCCCCCGGGAGCGGACCAGCCCCAGAGCCCCCCCCGGCCCACGCCCCTCCCCCCAGGAGGGGGCCAGCCCCAGAGCCCCCCCGGCCCACGCCCCTCCCCCCAGGAGGGGGCCAGCCCCAGAGCCCCCCCGGCCCACGCCCCTCCCCCGGGAGCGGACCAGCCCCAGAGCCCCCCCGGCCCACGCCCCTCCCCCCAGAGGGGGCCAGCCCCAGAGCCCCCCCGGCCCACGCCCCTCCCCCCAGGAGGGGGCCAGCCCCAGAGCCCCCCCGGCCCACGCCCCTCCCCCCAGGAGGGGGCCAGCCCCAGAGCCCCCCCGGCCCACGCCCCTCCCCCGGGAGCGGACCAGCCCCAGAGCCCCCCCGGCCCACGCCCCTCCCCCCAGAGGGGGCCAGCCCCAGAGCCCCCCCGGCCCACGCCCCTCCCCCCAGGAGGGGGCCAGCCCCAGAGCCCCCCCGGCCCACGCCCCTCCCCCGGGAGCGGACCAGCCCCACAGCCCCCCCGGCCCACGCCCCTCCCCCCGGGAGCGGACCAGCCCCACAGCCCCCCCGGCCCACGCCCCTCCCCCCGGGAGCGGACCAGCCCCACAGCCCCCGGCCCCGTTACTCACGCCTCATCCATCGCGCTCAGGTGACCTGGAGGCCGCAGCACCCCCCCCCGCGTGCTCTGCGCCTGCGCCAACCAGTTCGCCCCGCCCTCGCCGCTCACATGCCCTGCCCCCTCCCAGGAGGCTCCTCCCCTCAGAGCCGTATCCGTGCTCAAAGCCCTGCCCACTTCCTAAGACCCCGCCCACACGTCCGCCGCAACCCAGGGTCCCGCCCACGTAAAGAGACTCCGCCCCCTGCAGCGAACGTCCTCTTCTCAGCGCCTTGGGCTGTACCAAGCGAGGGGAGGGGGGAAGGGATCGTACCACTAGGATCGGGAGGGGAGCATGGGCTGTACCACTGCGGGCAGGACCCATGACAAACACCAGAAACAATCCCCAGTGTCTCCCCGCCCCCTGCTCTAACCCACTAGACACCCCCAGCGGGGGAAAGAACCCAGGAGTCCTGGCTCCCACCCCACCCCCACTGGGGTCCTAGCTCACAGCCCCCATCCCCCCACTGGGGAACAGAACCCAGGAGTCCTGGCTCCCACCCCACCCCCACTGGGGGAAAGAACCCAGGAGTCCTAGCTCACAGCCCCCATCCCCCCACTGGGGAACAGAACCCAGGAGTCCTGGCTCCCACCCCACCCCCACTGGGGGATAGAACCCAGGAGTCCTGGCTCCCTGCTCTAACCCATCTCAAAGTCCCAACCTTGCTGATGACCCACATGGGGTCAGTTAGGTTCCACGGGATGAAATTTCTGTTTTTTTTTTTCTTATTATTATTTTCATTTGCAAATTACATACAAATAGTACGTTAGCAGAATGTTACGCTGGCAAAGCCAAGCCCTCACCCGTTGGGAAATGCCAGAATTCAAGATTGCTTGTGCAATCGTACCTCGGCCCCATGTGCATTGTAATTCCTGTTACAGCCTTTAATGACATGATCGCGTATTATTTTTTCCAGGGCTTGACTTTCAGCTCTAGCATGCTTTGAAGCTAGTCATTGGGGATGTAACAGGGTATGTCCAACCTCAAGCCATGCAGAGGACAGGCTTTTTGGAACTAATGGGAGCCATAGGAAATATAGTTTAGATTTTAGAAACCCTGGTTTGGGTGACTTCGGTCAATTATTTCCAATCTGCGGGGCAGTTTCTATGGGCCTGACAACTACCTGCCTGGAAGATTCACAGGTGAAGAACTCGCAAAGTTTTTCTGCTCTTGTTTTTAATTCCTGTAAAGCAAGCTCTTGTTGAGACAAAGAGGGGATTTAAAGCCTTTCCTGGTTGCTGGCTGTGTGAGAGACAGACAATCTCATGATGTTATGGTAACACCAAATGCTTGGATTGACTCCAGTGACAACATGCACCTTTGTTAGAGTTCGCTCTGGCCCCTATGGAGGACAGAGCTCATCTCGTTTTTCTCATGTGTGCTGCCCTTCTGGTTGGTAGCATTAGAGGGCACATTGCACCAACTTGTTCCTGGCTTCCTCTTAGGGTGACCAGATGTCCCGATTTTATAGGCACAGTCCCGGTTTTTGGGTCTTTTTCTTATATAGGCTCCTACTACCCCCAATTTGTCACACTTGGTGTCTGGTCACCCTACTTCCTCTTGGCTTCCAGGGGCTGCCTTTCCTCAACAAAGCCCGATGTGGCTTGTGTGCTGGCTAGCTGAGAGACTCCTCTGACTAGGAGACGGATCAGCCAGGAGCGAACAGCCCCCAGACTCAAGCATCTGGGGGCTGGATGCAGGTTGGTCTGGTGGTTGCCAGGCTTGGCTCTGGAGTGCACTTCCTCCAGGGGGCTGACAGAGCCGAGTTTGTTGATCTTTCGGGCATGGTCAAGGGCCCATCTGTTTCCTTTGGCTTGTGTGGGAGGAGCGGAAGGGTTGGCCGGGCTGCTGTGTCAGGGATTCTTTTCCTGATAGGTTTTGTTCCTATCCTGCACGTTGCCCTCGTGCCTGGGGATGGGGTATCGGGAGCATCCGACACACACAGTAATTACGCCAGGAAAAGGAATCGCACATCAAATCCGCTCACCCCCACCCCCACCCTTCACATGTCAGGCCAGAGTCACAGCGCAGCTATTGGGAATAGGCCGACGCCTCCTCTCCATACTCCTCATCCTGCTCCTTGTTAACTTCAGCCTCTGCCCGGCAGGAGCTGGATCTTGCACTGAGTATCACTCCCAGCCTGTGCTGCACTGCTCTGTGTATTTCAAGAGCCCAGTGGCCCATGTTCAGCACTCGACATGCACCTGATACGTGCTAAGCTTTCCCCAAACCTAACCCATAGGGCTGCAGCAGGACTTAAGGGATGAGGGGCGGGGGGTACCAAGGCCTTGTACTGGCACGGCTCAGGGGTGAATTTCCCCCTGAATTAGGAGGTGAGAGAACCGGGCACTAGGGCAGGGTGTCAGCCATTCCGTTGCTGGGTAGCGAGAACTGCCCTTCTCACCTGGATCCCGCAAAGGGAAGTCAGGAACTGTCTCAAGTTTTGTAATCTGCCATGAAGAGAGTCCTACTGGGAAACCTGAGCGGGCAGCGCTGAGCAAGCAGACAGGATGATTTCATCCTGGAGGAACCTGGCCCCCCTCAGAGTAATAATCCCCCCCCTTTCCTTGCAGAAACACTACACTCCGTTTGCTTTGGGGTTGGGTTTCCAGCCCGGTGGGCTGGGGCTGCCTTCGCAGCAGAACAAACGCTGATTAGCATCAGCTCATGTTGCTCTCCCAGGGAAACAGGAATTATTTATGCTCCGGTATCTCCAACAAAAATCTCCTGTTGTTTATAGTTTGCTTTATCTTTATTGGCTTCAAAGCCCTGTTTTTCTTATGACCAGTTTGATATGGCTGAGCAGGGGGAACGTTTGTGCCCCTTAGCACGTTCGCGCTGCCTCGGAGAGCGAGAACTAGGCACACCGCTATTAATGCTGCCATGGCGCCGTGCTGTGCTGCCCTCGCGGCTCCCCAGTCTGCACCGAAGTCAATGGGAGCTTCTGCCTTTGACTTCAGTGGGGACAGGGGTAAGATTGCAGACCTGCCGCATGCAGGGGCAGGGGGTTGGAGCCACACACACGACCCTCCCATAAACCAAACAATCCTACAGGTTCGAGCTGTTCCTGAGGCCCCCAGCCTGGCTGGTGCCTAGTGACTTGTCATCCCATCTGCACATCTGTTCCTCCTGTGAGAGAGCATAGAAATCAGATCCTAGCTCCGTATTCTGCCAGCAGCAGAGATCTAAATGAGAACGGACTCAAGATTAAGCAGCGGGCACTGCCCGAGCAAGCAGCTAAACACAGCTGCTGAAAGGGAAACAAAGGGATTGTGACGCCCAGCCAGAGGCCACCCCTGTATTCCAAAATCATCGGTGCTGCAACAGCCTGCAAGGGTGGCCCTGGCTTTGGTGGTGGTGCCAGGGGCCTCTGGACAGGATCCAACCTGCACGTGGAGCCTTTGGGGAATTCCATGGTGTGAGAGGAGCTGTTTGTGCTACCCTGGGCTGAGACAAACCCTCTTGTGCAGGGCAGGGAGTCCCAATGTCCCCCCCCCCCCCCCCCCCGGTATCTCAGGGGTTGGTTGTGCTTGGAAATGTACCACAACAGCTCTTCTGGACTGAGCACTCGGGTGGACACCCTTATTCCAGAATAGCTCCGTTCGTAAATTCCCAAGTGTGGACAGGTTCTCGGTGCAAGTGATCAGAGAGTGGACGAGTGGGGTGCTGGAGGGAAATGGAGAGATCATTGTGTTTGCAGGGCCTCCGGGGGCTTGGGGCACGGCTGGTTAGAACCTCAAAGATAAGAATGGGGCTCTGCGATCCCTGACCAGTGTGGGACGGCGGCTCAGAGCGGCGGGAGCAATGAACGGCTGTGGGGCTGGGACAGGCTGGCTGCACCGGCTGGCTATGGCTTTTGTCATGAGCTGACTGGGAGGCTGGTCTGGGGCTTGGCTTAACCAACCTTTGCAAGAACGGCCCCATGCCTCCTCTTCGGTCCCGCAAGTGGCACCAGCGCAGGAAGCGCTCTGTGTGTGCGGCTCCGAGCAGGGAACACGGTCCCGGCCTCCCTGGGAAAGCCTCTGATCTCGTGGAGCCGCTCCTGCCCTGCTGCTGAGCTGGGCTGAAGGTCACAATCATGCCGGGCTGAGATTCCAATCACAGCAAACTGGCTCGGATAAGAGCCTGGCTTGGGATGCAGACAAGAGCTAGAGAAGTTCCTGGAGGACAGGTCCATCGATGGCTATGAGCCAGGAGGTGCAGGGATGGTGTCCCTAGCCTCTGTTTGCCAGAAGCTGGGAATGGGCGACAGGGGATGGGTCACTGGATGATTCCCTGTTCTGTTCATTCCCTCTGGGGCGCCTGGCATTGGCCACGGTTGGCAGACAGGACACTGGGCTAGGGGGACCTTTGGTCTGACCCCACACCCGAGAGGAAGCCAAGGCACCGGCAGAGGGGCTCTGTGGAGCCCAGGGAAGTGGATTCCTTGGTGTCCTTCACTTTGATAGAGTACAGCTTTGCACCTGTACCCCACCTTCCCCCCAGGATCTCCTCACATTCAGCCACCATTCAGTAGTGAACCCCACCTCAGCGCTGTGGGGCTGGTGGAGAGGCCTCAGTTTCCCCAAGATGACAACATGATTCCCTGGCAGAGCTGGGAACGGAACTTGAGCCCTGCTCCCCCTCTCCTGCCCCAAACACTAGATCCTGCTGCACTCCTCCCTTAACCCGCTCCCAGCGGTGAAACGCCCGCCCCAGCAGCCATCACCGCCCCCCCCCCCCCCCCGCCCCAGCACTGCCTGCCTTCCCTGGGGGCGGGGAGTCACTTCCCTCTCAAGTTGCCCTGGTAGAAACTTTCCCTGATGTTTCACTCAGACCGTTCCTTCCTCACCCTGCCACCACAGTCTGAGCCAGAGGGGAGGGATAGCTCAGTGGTTTGAGCATTGGCCTGCTAAACCCAGGGTTGTGAGTTCAATCCTTGAGGGGGCCATTTGGGGATTTAGTTGGGGATTGGCCCTGCTTTGAGCAGGGGGTTGGACTAGATACCTCCTGAGGTCCTCCCTTCCAACCCTGAGATTCTATGAGTGAGACTACTCCCTTCTCCTAGGCCGGATCCTCATCTGCTGTGAGTGGCCGTGTTCCTCTGGTGATGTGGGTGGCCTTGAGCTGCTTCACTCCAGCCAAGGGCCTGGCCCCCTGGGTTTGTTTCCTCACTTGCCCCCCTCTTGTCCCTGTACTGAATTGTCATCACCCTTCTTCGTATGTTTTGTTTGGACTTTTCCTTCCTCTCTGGAGTGAATCAGGGCCCTGCTGATGGTCTCAGGTTTACCTGCTGGAGCTGCTTGCTTTTGTTTGCGCTGCCCGGGATTTCTCCCACAGGGAAGGGGAGGCGCTCCCAGCTGCTGACATGGCTGGAATCCTGCCTCTGAGCTGGCCCTCTCCCCGCTCGGTGGCGCATGCACCTGCCCAGTCAGCAGTTTCAGGGCATAGCTGTAAGGCATTGCGGGCTGCAGCTAACGGAGAGCGAACTCCCCTCCTGCCCGATCCCTGACTTACCGTGATGCCTGTTCCCAGGAGCTGGAGAGAATCCTGGCCCAGCCCCGTTAGGTTCTGGTGCCGCACATCACCGCAGTATTAAGCACCCCTATATCACGTGTGTAGCTGGGGGAGGGGGGCAGAGGGGTCCAAGCATCAGTTTGAACAACCTGGAGCCCGAGTCTCACCTACCCTCCGGCCCTCCTATGCTGCTCTGGCAGAGTCCTGGGGCATTAAAGTGGGGAGAAATGGCTCCCCCACTCACAGCTCCTGGACTCTGCACGCCCCTGCTCACAGCCCTGATGTAAGGGGCATGTTGGGGGCACTGCCGGAGCACATCACACTGCGGCTCTCCGAGGGCATTTCAGGGGCAGGGCCCTCGACTAGAGAGAGTGCAAATGGGGCTAGACAACTCCCCATCCCCGCCCCAGGTGCAAGAACCCGGTCCCAAAACATTGTGTAACGACCAGCTGAAATCCCAGTAGGACCAGCCCAGCTCTGTGTCTTCCCGCGTAGGGTGACCAGCCAGCAAGTGTGAAAAATCGGGATGGGGATGGGGGGTAATAGGAGCCTATCTAAGAAAAAGACCCCAAAATCGGGACATCTGGTCACCCTATTCCCGTGGGAGACAGATTTGGTACCGGGAGATTTTCCGTGGGTGGGTTTCTTTGCTCTGTGTGGCTGCTCTGTTCCCCTCAGCCAGTGCCCCAGCTCTCCAGGGGCTTGGGCTGTTTTCCTAACAAAATGCATCCAGCAAAGAAGAGGCAAAGCTAGGAAGACATTGGAGCGGGTGAGCAGAAGTGCCTGGCACCAGTCAGCCATCAGCCTGTCCCCCAGTCCCGGAGCCTGGAGCGCTCCCTTGCCAACCCCCCAGACCCCTGCCCCATCCCAAGCAGAGGAACTGGCTCCCTCCCTCCCTGTACAGTTACCCGCAGCCTGGAGATCTCACTTGACCTCTTATCTGATGACTTTGGAGGCTGGAAGATCCAGCCCCTGGGAGAGTGCATGTTTTCCCTGCCCTCTTCCCTCCCATTGGCTGGGCGGCCGCCAATAGCCCAGGTGCTAGATGGGGCGATAAGTGGCTGGGGGATATCTGGGGAAGGACCCTGCTGCCCCTCTCCTGGGGAACTCTGCGCCCTGACCCCGCAGGTGGGGAGAATGCCTGTCCAGCCCCGGCACCTCTGTTACTGGCTGATAATCCCGCTCCTGCAGTGGGGTAAGGGTCCTGCTTGTGGGGCCAGGCCTGGCAGCTCCTGTTGGGCCCCTGCGGTCTGATCCCAGCGGGTTGGATGCCGAGCCTGGCTCCAGGCCTGACATGCTGCCCGGGCAGAGGGAGGCCGACCTGGCAAACCACCCCGGCTCCAGCTGCTGCATTTGTCTCGTCTCCCTCGCCCAGGGCAGGTGCTGCTGCTTTGTGACCCGGCTGGCCCCCTGGGGATGGTCCAGCTGCCTGGCATTGCCAGCATGAAGAGCCCAGCTCCTCGGGGAGCCGGTCCCCATCCCAGCACCCTGGCTGGTCGCCAGCCCTCCCTGCTGCTCCGGGGGGACGGGTGCCCAGTGGGGTCCCTGGTGCAGGCCCAGGGGTTCATGCAGCACCCGGCCGTGTGCACAGACCATGGAGTCAGACGAGGCAACGTCAGGGTGCGTCCCTCGGCCCATCGCTGCCTCCCGCACACGCAGCCCCCGCCCGGCTCCTCTGATGCCCTCAGCGCCCAGCTGGGAGGTCCGAGCAGAGGGCACGAGCGCTCTCCTTGTGTCCCGTCCCTAGGGCCCCGAAGGGCTGGGCGGGGGTCGGCTGCGTCGGGCTGACGCCTGTCCTGAGGGCTTGTTACCGTTTGGGAGGGGATACAGCCCATCTCCCCCGCCCCCCGCCCCCAGCAGGGCGCTCCTGGCTCTCGCGTCTCCCGTGGGTTTGGGTTCCTTTCTGCCGGGCTGTCCTGTTGGGGACCCCTCCCCACCCCAGGAGCCCTGAGCAGAGCGGGTGCCAAGCAGCTCTGAGGTGATTTGCGGCCAGTCGGCGGCCCCGGGGGCCGATCAGCATTTCATGCTCCCAGCCAGAGCCTCTCTTGCAGTGCTGAGAAAGCCCGTCCCGTGCCAATGCACCGAGAGCCACTGGGGGTCCTGGTGGGCTGGGGCTGGGCTCAGTGCATCCAAAGTCCTTGGGGGTGGATGGGACTGGCCCCCAGGGGTATGAGTGGGCGTGTGCCAGGGAGGGACACGCCAGCTCCTCCTGTGACACGGTCAGTCCCTGGGCATTTCCATCCTCTGCCTCCATCTCCGCCCTGCTAGACCCGCACCCCGGCTCTGCCCCACTCCCAGGCCTCGGAGCCGAGTTCGAGGTGATATTTGCTGCACACCTTCCTCCGCCCGGAAAATCAATCTGTCTGCTCCAGAACCAGCCCATCGGTGGCAGCGCCCCCGATGTTGGAGCCCGGCCCCCGCAGACAGCCCGGCTACAGCCGTGGGGGGTGCATCGCCTGATCACATGGGCCCTGCTCCCCACGGGGGGTCTCCCCAGGGCCCAGGGGAAGCCCCAGTCCGTCCCCTTCGGCATCTCCCTCTAAGCCGGGTCCTCCCCTCCGCTTGGGCAAGCGACAGGGCTGGGTGTGGCATGGCCTGTGGGGGCCCAAGGCCAGCTCTGCTGTGACCACTCTCGTCTCCTGCTGCAGGGCGCGGGGAGCTGACCTACGGAGACCTCGAGGATGAAAGTAAGAGTCCCCTGTATTCACCTCCCAAGGCGGGACCCCAGGAACAATTCTGGGGGGCTGATCCTGAGCTCCCTCCTTCACCCTGTGTCACAAATAGCACCTCCCCTCCCACCCTCCTGGTGCCCCCCCTCCTGCCCCTGAGGTGGGCGCTGTCAGGGATGCTGAAGTGCAGGCACCTGGGGGTCTTCCCCCAGCAGTAACCTGTTTCCCCAGAGCTCCCACCCAGTGCTGAGGGCACCCAGCTCCGTGGGGACCCCCTGCTCCTGGGGTGCTTTCCTGGGGGATTCCCCAAGGTCTTGGCTAGCGGGTAGAGCAGCCTGGGTGGGGTGGAGGGAGACGGTGCCCAGCGCTGCTGATGGTGCCCACACAGCTGAGACAGGGGCTGGACAGATTCACCCTGGCCAGGCCCCGCTGGCTCGCCCCCTCCCTGCTCTAATCCTTCCCCTTTGCTCTTGCAGATCATTACCTGTATTTGGAGGAGGAAGGTGAGTGATGCCCCCCCTGCACCCATCATGCCCAGGTGTCGTTCCCCCCAACAGGACTGGGGGGCTCTGCATGGGGGCACCGTGCACCACAGAGACACCCGCTGCCGCTAGACAGCAGCCGATGGTGCCTGGAGCTAACGGGCTCTGGCTCAGCCTGGGGGCAGGCCCCCGACCCACGAGCTACTGTCACAGCCCCGTGCCAGCAGCCTGCTAACACTGAGACTTGTTCTCCGGGCCCCGACCCTGCTAGGAGGCAAGGGACAAAGGCACTTTCCTGGATCCATCCTGCCCAGCCCAGCCCGGACTGTGGGAGCTGAGTATCTGGCCAGGCCTCTGGGATCTCGTGGCTTAGCTGGGGCTCTCAGAACAGCCTCTCCGGGGAGCCAGGGGCTGGTTCTGATGCTGCCAGGCCGAGGCGAGGGGCACGCTCTGGACTCCGCTGGGCTATGGGAGGGGACGGGAGTTGTGCTGCAGGGGGCAGAACTAGTGGACGGAGCTGCGGGTTGGGGTCCTTCATTCCCCCAGGCTATGTTCCTTGCCAGGAAACGGGGTAGAGCAGGCTAGGCTGGCATGGCAGTGCCGGGGCCTCCGCCCTGCCCAGAGCTCTGCCCCGGCTCCTCCGGGGTGACTAACAGGCAGATCTCTCTCCCTAGGCCCCTTTGCCGAGGAGGGCGGGTCAGCCCACTGCAGGGACACCTACCTGGAGTGGATCACCCTGTACTGCTGGACCACCTTCCACGCCACAGTCATGGCCACGCCAGAGTGGAGCCGGTGTCAGTGGGAGCAGATCGGCAGGTCTGGACGCCCGTCCGCCCCCGACAGATCCGCGCTTCCGAGGCGCTCTGGGGCTGGGAGCAGAGTGCATGTAGTGCCGGGGCACGGGCAGGCGCCAGGGGAGAGCATCGCCTCGCTGGGGTTTGCTCTTAGACGGGCTCTGGGACCCCGAGCACCCCGGCTTGGTAACGATCCCGTGGGGGAAGGGGATTTTCAAACAAGTCAGCGCTGCTGTGTGTCCTGTTTCCCTGCGCGCAGTTGTCAGCATGCTGAGAGCAGGGCGCATTGTGCAGTGCCTCTGGTGCGTGTTGCCTCCCGCGTGCGGGGGGGTGTGCAGCACACCATCGGCTGCCTGTGGTGTCCCGCGTGTGTGTGGGGGTGCGGTGCACCATCGGCTGCCTGTGGCGTCCCGCGTGCGGGGGAGGGGGTGTGGCACACCATCGGCTGCCTGTGGCGTCCTGCGTGCAGGGGGGTGTGCGGTGCACCATTGGTGTCCCGCGTGCGGGGGAGGGGGTGCGGCGCACCATCGGCGGGGTGCGGCACAGGCTGCGGGCTGGTGGCTGCTCAGCTCCCAGCAGTGGCTGCATTGCAGGGTGCTCAGTGCATGCGGTTTGCGGCGCACGAGGACCCTGCGGGTGAACGGTGCCCTGCCGCTGCTGTTACCGGATGCACAGTCAGTGCCCGGCTTGGGGCTTGTTTGGGCCACCGCGCTGGGTGCTGCTGAGCCCGGCCAGGCTCAGCCTCACGTCCCCTCCTCTCCCTCCCCAGGATCTACAGCGACCTCTCCAACTGCACCGTGCTGATGGCCGAGGCGCTCTCCTGCCCCTGGCCCAGCCCTGCTCTTGACTCCTTCTTCCTGCAGATCCACATGGAGTATTTCACCAACTGCACCGTGCCTGCCAGCTCCCAGCCCAGCCAGCCACCTCTGGGGCCCGTCCTAGCCATGGCCGCCGTGCCTGCCTGCCTGACCCCTCTCCTGGTTGCTCTCACGCTCCGCAAGGCCAGGGAGGCTGAGCCAAAGCCAGACCGGCCCCTCCCCGCGGCACCATCTGTGCTCAGCAGACAAAGGGCTTCTTCTCGCACAGTCCTGGGCATCAACTGGAAAGGGAGAGAGAGTGTCTAGTGTTTGGGGGGGGGGGGGGTGCTGGGAGCCAGGACTCCTGGGTTCTATCCCTGGATCAGGGAGGGGAGTGGGGTCTAGTGTTTGGGGGGGAGGTGCTGGGAGCCAGGACTCCTGGGTTCTATCCCTGGATCGGGGAGGGGAGTGGGGTCTAGTGATTGGGGGGGGGGATGCTGGGAGCCAGGACTCCTGGGTTCTATCCCTGGATCGGGGAGGGGAATGGGGACTAGTGGTTAGAGTAGGGGGGCTGGGAGTTCTGTTCCCAGCTCTGCCCTGGACTCCCTGAGCCCCTCCCCTCGCTGTAAGAGGGGCAAGCAATGCTGCCGGGCCCAGGGGGCGGCTGGGCTGGGGAGGGGGAGTACGCAGGGCCCTGCGGGGGGAGGGGCGGAGGGACAGTGGGCATGTTGGTTGCTTTCCAGGCCCAGGGGTGATTACAGGTGCTGAACCCAGACCCCTGCAGCCTTGGCCTGTCCAGAGCACTCAGCCGGTGCGGACACACCTGGAGCAGGTCCCAAGTCCAGTGGGGCAGCGATCGCAGGCTCTGCCCCATTCCCACAAGCCGGCTTCTCCTCAGCAGCCTCCAGGCCCTGCTGCAGCCGTCCGCATGCCCTGCCCGGACTTGAATCCCCCGGGGCAGGAGCCAGGAGAACAGGCTTTGGCTGGCAGAATGTGTGGGAGAGGGGGTGAGCTCCGGGGGAGAATCACATGAGCAAGTGACAGCATGGCCCTGTCTAAACTCCAGCACTCCAGCTGACATCAGTGGGTGTTTCCTTGGCAGGGAAGCTATCCGCCGAACTCCAGCCTTGGCTCCAGACAACAAAGAACGGGATCCAGGGGCTCTAACCCCGAATCCACCCCATGCGCTGGGGCGTTATCCGTTCCAGATGTGGCTGCTTTCCAGTGAACGGCTGGGAGCTTCCTGGAACCAGCTCCGATGGTGCAGCCCAGCACTAATTGGCCAGTGACTCAAGGACATTTCCAATGAAAGCCTAATGCACAGAGTGATAGGATCTTCCTAACCGCGAGCCTTTTGCCCTGTGATTTACACACAGTATGGGAGTTCCAGAGACTGACTTTTAAAGGGGAAATGCTGGAATCAAATGCTGTCTCAGGCCACAAGTGACATGAGTTTGTCTGGTCTCAGCCTGATCCCTGCAGGAGTGCATCACAGACCTACCGCACCGTGTGGTGTCATTCTCAAGTGTTCACTTCTGCTTGGGGGTGCCCAGGGCTGGGCTAGCAGGGGGGCTGCAGGTTGGGAGTGAGGGACACTGGCAGAGCTGTGGGGAGCCCAGGGCTGGGCTAGCAGGGGGGCTGCGGGTCGGGATTGAGGGGCACTGACACAGCACATTTGTCTTCACTAAGCAGCTGTTAGTACCCCACCCCCACTTTGGTAACTTCCCTTGGAGGCCCCAGTGGTGCTGTGAGGCCTCCTGGCACCCGGGGCAGGTGTCCCAGTGCTGCCCCATCTCGCCCCTTTCCGCAGGGCAGTGGAGGGACTGGCTCCTCCCCAGGCTGATGGGGAGTGGGCAAGTGGTGTTTGGAAGGGCTTGGCACATTAGCCAGGCCGTGCCCGCGGCCCCACAGCTTGCTAATGGCAGTGCCCGTCCTGGGCTAGTGCACGTTCTGTGTTCGCTCCTTGGAGCCAATGGATTTCACAACCCAGCCCAGACGGGATTAAAGGGATATACAAGTAAACAAACAGTGGGCTTCGTAAACGCTGCTGGGCGGTGGAGGGAGCGGAGCCTCTCCCACCGGCCCCAGCTGCGAGGGGTGACGCGGGGAGCCGCCCGGGGCTGGCGAAGGCTCGGTGCCCCCGAGGAGCCATGCCCAGCTGGCGGAGCACGCACCTAGCAGAGCCGGGCCCGGCAGGCGGACTGTTCTGACGGGCGTCCCACGGGGAGGTCTGGTTTAAGGCAGCACTGAGTAATCTCATTTTTCACACGTCTCCTGTAGTCACTACCAGCCCTGTCAGAGGAAAGGAGTTGCTTCCTGTTATTTCCGTTGAAATAGCTGTCCCGGCCATTAGCAGGCAGGCTTTGCAGGATGGCACTTTGCAGACAGACCGGCTCTGGCAGGCTCTGCCCCGGGCTCCTGCTGTTGCTGCTCTGGGGTAAGTGCTGCAGGCAGGCTGGGTCCACTCCGGCTCCAGGAGTTTGGGGGTGGGGAGGCTGCAGCTTTGGGCCACTTGGCAAAGCAAGACTTGGCTCCAACTTCTGCAAGCCAGACCCCTCTGGAGCCCCAGGGTGCTCTGTGTGCTGGGGGGGGGGTCCAAAGGGGCCCATAGCTAGCACTAACCCAGCCCCCAAGGTCTAGCTCCCTAATGCACACGAGGTCCTGGGGCAGGAATGGGCTATTGGGCTCAGAGTGACCCCTCCGCCCTGGACTGTGTGAAAGGGGGGGCTTGAAGGGAGGGGTCTGCAGCCTGTGCGGAGGATAAGGCCTTAGGGACCCCTCCCTCCCGTGCTGGGAGCCCAGGGCTCCATTCCCAGCTCTGGCCCTGGCTGCTCCTGTATCCTCAGGCAGGTCCCTGCCCTTTCTGTGCCTCAGTGTCCCTGGGGGTGTGATGGAGGTTGGGGCCCAGGAGGGGCTGGGAGATTGGTAGCTGGGTTTTGTGCAGCGCTGTTACAATGCACGTGACAGTGCCCGGGACCCTGCTCTTGGAGGGGCAGGCGCGTGTCTGCGAAGAGATGCAGCTCCCTGGGACCGGCTGGGACGCCCCTCGCTATTCCGCACCCCTGGGTCTGGTCAGCGCTGGCACCTGGCAGCGGCGCGTCACCACCGGACGGTTCTCTTGGCTCAAGGCCTTTGGTTCTTCCCTGCTAATTAGTGGCACAAACACACACGGACCTTAATGAAGCTCAGACTGGCAGAGATTCCCAGTCAAAGCGGGAAAGGCCCCAGGACGGATGAGCCAAAGGGGCTGCATGAAACGGCTGCCCGGGGCCTGGCCCGAGAGGTGCTAGAGACAAGTGCGACAGGCCTCTCGCCGGCCAGCTGCCTCGCCCCAGAGCCCAGCGCTGTGGCTGGGCTGGGTTTGCTCCTACCCCGACATGCTGACGGGAGCAAGAGCCGCTTGCTGTGAGATCCTGCAACTGCAGGAACAGATGGAGAGACAGCAAGAGGCCAGTCCCAGCCCCACAGACCAGCCCCCCAGCCCCGCTGAGCCCTGGACCAGCCCCCCAGCCCCACTGAGCCCTGGACCAGCCCCCCAGCCCCATGGACCAGCCCCACTGAGCCCCAGGCCAGCCCCATTGCCCCATGGACCAGCCCCCCAGCCCCACTGAGCCACAGACCAGCCCCCAGTCCCCAGCCTCATTGTCCCATGGACCAGACCCAGACTAGCCCCGGACCAGCCCCACTGAGCCCCGGACCAGCCCCACTGAGCCACAGACCAGTCCCCAGCCCCATTGTCCCATGGACCAGCCCCACTGAGCCCCAGATTAGCCCCGGACCAGCCCCACTGAGCCCCAGATTAGCCCCGGACCAGCCCCCCAACCCCACTGAGCCCCAGCCCAGTCCCACAGACCAGATCCCAGCCCCATTGTCCCATGGACCAGCTCCCCAGCCCCACTGAGCCCCAGCCCAGCCCCCAGTCCCACAGACCAGCCCCCAGCCCCACTGAGCCCCAGCTCAGACCCTTAGCTCTGCTGAGCCCCAGTCCAGCCCCACGGACCAGCCCCACTGAGCCATGGACCAGCTCCAGCAAATCCCAGACCAACCTCCAGCCCCACTGAGCCCTCGACCAGTCCCCAGCCCTGCCATGCCACAGCCCCTCCTCTTGCAGTCTGTGAACCCCTGGCCAGACTCTCATCTTGCCCTGGGGACGAGCTGGGGTGACTCCAGGTTCTCCCCGGGGGTCACCACACTCCCAGCCTGGCCCCAGTCGGTCCGGGAGTCATCAGCACTGGGTGCCACAGGCTCACAGAGCCCCTCTGAGTCGAGGTATTTACTGCCCTGCCCAAGGACACAGACTCAGCCCCGTAGTCCCTGTCCCAGTCAGGAAGGGGTGGGGGGAGGGGGAGCAGCTGGGAAATTGAGGGGGGCCCAAGGGGGAGCCGAGCAGGTCGGCCTACGGAGTGAAGTCTCTTGTTCGGGGCCCCAGGCCCTTAGCACCCTCAGTGGAGCCCCCCGTCCCCCAAAACCTCAGGGACTCAGAGACCCCCAGCCACAGCCAGCCCTCTGGAAGCCGCTACCAAACTGGTCACTGGGGCCGTCTATACATCATCCAAGCTGGAACTGCAGGGGCAGCAGCCCCCGCCCCACTCCCCACACCCGGACCAAGGGGGAGGCTCCTCCACCCCACGCCATGGCAGCTGGCACCATGGGCAGCCTCCACGGAGAAGCCATGGACTGCACAGGCCACTGAGACCAGCTCCCCGCTGGCCCCAGGGGTCCCAGGGGAGGCACTGATGGGGCAGTGCGTGGGGAGCTGGCAGCCAGGGCAGAGAGCAGAGGGGCAGGGCCCCTGAGCCCTCTGCAGTGGGGTGGGGTGATCCCTGCCTGGGGAGCTGGGCTAACCCATGTGCAAAGAGGAGAGGCGCTCATGGGAGGCGCCGTATGGGACTGGAGCTTCTCCGCCCTGCCGGTGGCTCCAGCCCGCACCCCCTTCGCTTCCCCTTTCTGCTCCCACGCCCACCCCTGCTGCAGCTGCCTGGCTGGGCTGTGGGCGTGTAGCGGGTGCTCAGGCCAGCGCTCTGACAGGGCTGTTCCTTCTAGCCCTGTGGCCTTGCCGCCCTGGCTGGCTCCTAGTGAGACACACCGAGCCAGGAAGCCCTGGGGGGCCCCAGGGGGGGTTGGGCTGAGCGATGGAGCCGCCAGAGGTGGGAGGAGTGGGAGCCGGGGTGGGCTGGGCTCAGACCTGCTTCTAGCCCACACAGATCACCCCAGCGCTGCCCCTTCTCTGGTGTCTCCTCTAGAATGGAAAACCCCCTTGCGCCCCGTCCGGATTCCTGGTTAAAGGGACCCAGGGACGGGACCCAGGGATGTCGCTGCCCCCCGCGAGCCGCCAGTTGGGGCAGGGCACCTGGCTGGGCAGCAGCAAACCCGTGGGCTGTGTCTCACTGAGGTTCCCCCCTCCTGCAGAGGCTCTCGGGAGCGGGCTCCATCCCGCAGGCACCGCCACGCCGGGAGCCAACGAGTCTCTGGCTGAGCGCCAGAACTGGACAGTGACTGAGTCTGAGGATCTGCTCCTCAACATGACCGCGGGTAAGTGCCAGGAGTGCCCGGCCGCGGGCGGAGCAGTGAGACGGAGCTCGCCGTGCTGGGACCAAGCCGGGACTCCAGGGATTCCTCCCCTGGCGCTGGCTAGCAAGTCTCTGCCCGGCACCCGTCTCCCGTTGTCAACGAACGGGCGGCGCAGCTGGGCCATCGCCCCGGGCGTCTCCAGGCTCCATCAGCGCTGGGAACCACTGACCCGTGTCGACTCAATGGCTTGTGTGTCCTGCCCCACCCCGCGCCCTGCAGGCCTGAGAGCTCCCAGGGAGGAGACGCTACCAGGGCAGGACCGGGGACTTGCACGTGGCACCTGGAGGCAGCGGGGATGGGCACAGTAACATGCCCTGAGAATGCCAGGGTCCTGGGCACATAAGTGCTGCTGAATCCCTCCAGCCCTCACAGGCCCCCTCCCCAGCCCACCGCCTAGTGCCATCCAGCCAGTCCCTCAGGCTGGGGCTTTGCCACTGGGCAAGGTCCATACTGCACCGCCCTGTGCCAGGGCCCACCCTCAGCCCTGTCGGATGGAGAGCCTCAAGCTGCCTGCAGTGACTCCGGAGCACGAGCACCAGCCTCAGGGCAGCCTGTTACTGCGCCGGATTGGCTGAGCTCCGTGCTTAGATCTCACCAGCCTATTATCCAGTGTGAGCTCCTCCGGTACCATAACAACCTTAACGGGGAGTCACAGCCAGTCCCCTGGGGTACCCCTTGTCTGGCCACCCAGGGGCACCTGCCTGTGTGAGAGACGGTCCCTTGCACCAAGAATCACAGCAATATTCAGTTCACTTACCACCTCAGATCTCACACCAAAGACAATGCTTGTAGCCAATCCGATAATGAACTACATGACGTAGTTCTTATAACTAGGAAAAAGGAAACACGAGAGTTATTCACAAGGTTACAGCAGGTAAACACACATGCACAAGCTTATGTTTCAAAGGGTACTAGAAGCTTCTATAATAAGCAAGCTCTGTATGTTCTTGTCACGGAGTATTGGGGGACTCAGGGCCCTGCACCCCCGGCTTCCTGCGATTCACCATGACTCTCAGCCAGCCAGTAAAGCAGAAGGTTTATTTGGATGACAGGAATACAGTGCAAGACAGGTCTTGCAGGCACCGACAACAGGGACCCCCTCAGTTAGGTCCATCTTGGGGTCCCCGGGCATCCCAGCCCAGCCCCCCTTGGGAGGTCAGAGCCATCTCTGCCCCCCAGCCCTCTCTCCCTGCCTGCTTCCAGCACTCTGCCTTCAGCGACCCCTCCCACAGCCTTTGTTCAGTTTCCCGGGCTAAGGAGTCGCCTCCCCTTCAACCCCTTCCTGGGTTCTCATGTTACACACTCAGGTATGCGCCCTCGGGCAGATCCCATCCTGCAATGCAGACTATCCCAGAACACTCCCCTGTCAGCATTCACAGACCACCGTGAGAAACAGGCCCAGTTCGTCACAGTTCTTTAGGACTAATCCAGGCTAAGCAGCTGGGGAAGCCCGTGCTTCTGCCTAGAAAATTTGCCCCCAGAGTCGAAGCAGCATGGAGACCCAGTTCCTTCTTGTCAGGGGTCTTTATTCCCCTCTTCCCCTGTGCTCTGAGCTGCAAACTCAGCTGATGGGAGGAATCCACTTGCACGACTCATCTCCGTGGGGGGTCAAGAGCAGAGCCACCAAGTCTTCTGCCCTCTTTAACATCCCACAATAGTGCGTCGGGTGTCGCTGGACCTGCCCTGCCAGGCAGAATGTAACACCCGTGCTACAGATCAGCACGTGGCACTAGTGAAAGTCCCTCTCCTGGCTGGGGATTTACACGGTCAGAGAGGCTCTCCATATGGCAGCTCAGCTATTCCCTTACAGACATACGTGAGATAGTGCCAAGAGCCGCTCACAAGCATCCAATAAACACAAACCCCCATTCTTATAGCTCTACTGCCTGCTTGAACCCCACGAACCCCCAGGGGAGCCAGCCTGAGCCCCGCTGTGTATTTGTCAGTGGTCAGTTGAGACATGGGGACCTTGGCATGAGCTGGCACCTGGCCTGCCAGCATCACAGAGGGGGCCCCTAGAGACACCCCTGCTGGGAGTTGGTGTGCGAGCAATGGGGAGGGGTAACTGAGAAGGGGACTCCAGGCTTGGGCAGGGGGGAGCTGCTTGAATCAGTCAGAGACCAGCCTTGCCAGCTTTGTCCCGGTCGCTGCCTGTCCCAAGGGGTGGGCGCTCTGCCCACCGGGTAGCACTGGGCTCCCAGGCCCGAGCCAGCTGCCAAGAGCTTTGGTTTTCTTCTTTCCAGATGAGTTGTACAATCTGACAGCCTTCATTTGCTGGGCCAATTTCAGTCACTGGATGATGAACGTGACCAGGGCGCGGCTGTGTGAATGGAGAGTCATCAGCAGGTACCGCCGGGGCCGGGGGATTGGCCAGCCCCGAGCATGAAGCCGCACGGTGGCGTTTGCTTGTTGGTTCCCAGCAGAGCCCTTTCCACCATGCACCAGCCTGTGAGCTGCAGAGAGCCCCGAGCAGCCCAGCAGAGGCGCGGGGAGCAAAGCACACAGGGCTCTCAGACCCAAGAGGCTGGGAACCCAGCAGAGAACCTGCCTCTGGGTGATGCCATGTGGGGTGGCAGGGGTGTGCGTCCCACTGGCTGTACCGGGCCCCACTGAGCCCGACACCCGGCTGGGGCTGGGGATTGTTTTCTGCAGGGAACGTTGAATGAAAGGAAAAGGCTGGTTTTGTTCCCGATTTCCGATGCGCCGGCGCTGAGTGGAACTGTTAGTCTCCAGCCGTGTGGCCACCAAAGGGGCATGAGGTGTTTGGGGAACAGGCCCAGCTGGTTTGAAAAGACCGAAATCCCCAGCAGCCCCACCCGAGCAGCCCGAGGGTCCAAGGTGCTGGAGCCTCTTTCCCCAGGCTGGGGCCAGCTGCCCTGCCTCCTGCCTGGCACCTGTGACCCGCTGGCCGCTTGGACCTGTGAGTTCGCCGAGCACTCGGGTGTGTTAATGGACACTGATTTCCAGAGCCGTGTGGAGCACCTAGCATCACAGGGAGGGGGCGAGGAAGGGGGGGTCAGGATGGGAGGGGGACGGAGAGGGGACGTTGGGATGGGGATGAGGAAGAGGAGAGGGAGGGGGCAAGGAAAGGTGGGTCGGGATGGGGATGGAGAGGGTCAGGATGGGAGGGAGATGGGGAGGGGACGTTGGGATGGGGATGAGGAAGAGGAGAAGGAGGGGGCGAGGAAGGGGGGGTCGGGATGGGAGGGAACGTTGGGATGGGGATGAGGAAGAGGAGAGGGAGGGGGCGAGGAAGTGGGGGTCGGGATGGAGAGGGTCAGGATGGAAGGGGACGGGCAGGGGAAGTTGGGATGGGGACGAGGAAGAGGAGGGGGGACGAGGAAAGGGGGGTCGGGATGGGAGGGGGATGGAGAGGGGACGTTGGGATGGGGATGAGAAAGAGGAGAGGGAGGGGGCGAGGAAAGGGGGGTCGGGATGGGGATGGAGAGGGTCAGGATGGGAGGGAGACGGGGAGGGGACGTTGGGATGGGGACGAGGAAGAGGAGAGGGAGGGGGCGAGGAAAGGGGGGTCGGGATGGGGATGGAGAAGGTCAGGATGGGAGGGAGACGGGGAGGGGACATTGGGATGGGGACGAGGAAGAAGAGAGGGAGGGGGATTCCACCTGGCAGGCAAAGCTGAAACACAGGGTGGGTGTCCTTGTAGCTGGTTTCCAAGGCGGGCAGCACTTCGGCTGTGTCTGCCTCCCAACAAGCCCAGCCCCGGCAAAGCCCAGAGCTGTCAACTGTACCCTGCTCCCCAGGGGCCTGCTGGTCCTCGGCCTGGCCCGCTGAGGAACCCAACCCACCTGCTGCTTTGCTCGGCGCAGGTCTGGCGTCAGCATGGCCTGTGGAGAGCCGGGTGTGGCTGAAACATGCGGCACTTGCGTGTTCCCTGCGCCCTAGCTCCTCTCCAGCCCCCCGCGCGCTCCCACGGCACAGCTTGAAGGCGTGTGCCTGGCTTTGTGCGTGCCCTGTGGGCAGGGCTGGGGTGGGGTGTGGTTCTAGTGGGCAAGGAACCACACCGGGACTCAGGTCCTGGGTTAATTCCCAGCTCTGCTGCATGATCTTGGGCAAGCCATGGCCCTTCCCGTGCCTCGGTTTCCCCATCTGTACAAGAGGGCTAATGAGGCTGCCTCCTTTATGCAGCTCAGTGGGTGAGAGGAGCCAGGCTCCACCCACCCTGCCCAGCCAGCCCCTGGCAGTACGACCCAACAGGCCAGTCAGGGAGTCTCACACATGACAACTGATGGGCTCAGTTCCCTGCGTTCCCCATTTCCACCCGTGCAAAGCGGCTGCAAAGAGCCACCGGAGCACGTAGCAGCGTCCTCCCCACGTTGCCTGGGGCCCGTGGCTGTGTGAGGTGCAGGGTAGCGGGGAGTTGGGAACGAGGCGGTTGTATGCTGGGGGCAGGGCAAAGCAGCCAGCCCTGCGGAAAGGGACCGTCCTGGCACAGTGAGCCAACCCAGCTCCTCAGCTGCGGTTCTTGCTGGTCCACAGCCAGTTTACAGCACCAGATAATGCATCAGTCCCGTAGGAAACTCCCCAGCTTGTCCCCTCTCCCCCCCCAGGCCATACAGCGACCTCCGCAACTGCCTGGAGACCTTCGCCGAAAAACAGAATTACGGCTACCCCAACAGCATCGCCGAGGAGCGCATCGTCCAGGGCCACCGCACTTACTTCAAGAACTGCACCCAAGACTACCCCGTCTTCCTCGACCCACCAGAGGACGTGCTGCTGGCCCTCATCGTCACCCCCATCTGCCTCATCCCTTTCCTGGTCACCCTGGTGGTGTGGAGGAGCAAGGACGGCAAGATGCAGTCCTGAGCGCCGAAGGGCTCCGGGGGTGCCAGAGGCATCGCCAACGTGTTAGAGAACCAGACCTGGCTCGAACCTCTGACCCGACCTGACCTTGCCCCACGGGAGCCAGCCCCGGGCCTTCGCCTGCTGGCTGAGCTCCAGCGCTGGAGAGGCTGGGAGGCCCGAGTGCTCCACCCCACCTCTGCAGCGCTCGCTTCCGGCTGGGACTGGAACCACCGCTCCGCTCCCGCCGCTTCCAACCTGGCCACAAGCAGGAGCCGGCAGAGGCCCCATCGCGCAGGCCCTACTGCCAGGCCCCACAGTTCGGAGACGCTTGGAGAACCAGCCCAGAGCGGCCCCCTCCAAGTCCCTGGAGCATCCTCCATCTCTGGCTGAACGCCCAGGGTTTGTACCACGCTGTACCCGCTCAAATGAGGTTACAGCGCTGGGCTTCCAATCCCAGGCCTCTAGACCTCACCGACGCCAGCAGGAGGAGAGAGCCTCGTGGGCGATTCTGCTCTGGATCTCACCCCTACGTATCCCCCTACCGGGGTCCCACTCGCAGCTCACCGCAGCTTAACAAGTGCAAACCCCCTCCAGCAGCCCCAGCGCCATGGAGAGTTCGCCCTCCTGTGTCGTCCTGATCTGCACTGAGCAGCGGGCGGGGGAAGCCCGGGGGGACTGACTTACAGAGTGGCTCCAGTTCCATGCGGAGAGGGGTCACATCCTCCAGAGAAACCCCCTCCCCTCACACGGTTGCTTTGCCTTCTAGGCCCCACCAGCAAGCAGAGGTTGCTATGCCAGGGCTGGCGTCATGGGTGCATGAAGGGGGCCCCTCGCCTTGCATTGCTGACAAAGCCTTGTGTTTCGGGACAGGACGTCATGCCAGGGCAGCGGGTTTCCCCTGCCCTGTTTATGGGGCTCTGATGCCAGGGGCAGGCTCCCTCGCCATGTGACACCAGAGGCTGCGTGCCTCTTTTACTGTTTTTTCTGATCCCCTTTGCAAACAGGCTCCCTGGTTAACCAGCTGGAGATTAAAGACCTTCCCTTCCCGAGCCCCGGCGCTTCCTTTCGCCGTTCGGTTTCTTGCCTTGGCTGCTGCAGACATATGGGAATTAGAGACAACCCCCAGCCCTTCCCCCCCTGCCAGCTGGGCAGTGCCCCCCTTGGTGCCCGGGGCCACAGTCCCCCCGGGAGTTGGCTGGAACTGGATTCAGTCTCCCCTTCAATTTCGTGGCACTGAGCAGGGACTCGGGGCTGGTCATAGGCTCCTCCGGGGCCAGCTGGTGGCTTACAGACCTCTTGGCCCATGGCACGTTGCTGGGTGACATGTGGGCCCCGCGATTCCCTCTCTTGGATAATGACACTGAGTCCAGCGACCTGCCCCGCGAGCTGCCAAGGACCTCGTCGTGCAGGGGCTCCCTGATGGCCTCGGCCTGGGTACCTCAAACAAAGCAGCGCTGGGGAAGTGCTAGGGGAGCTGGCTCCCCTCCCATCAGGGCTGGAGCCAGGCAGACTCCGGGGTCGGGGTGGGGCCAGGTTCCCTTGGAGCAGTGCAGAGAGCAGGGCTGGGAGAGAATCGGTGCCGGCAGAGGCCTGCGCAGGTTACTTGTGGGCAGGTCTGTGTTTGTGCAGGACCCGGCCACGCCTGCGTCTGGGCACATCTCGTTTGCTAAGGGGTGGGTGTGTGTGTGTGTGTGTGTGTGTGTGTGCGTGCGTGCGTGCGTGCGCCCAGCCTGTTGGGTAGCTCCACTGTACCTGGCTCTGCAGTCTGGGGAGCCGTGGCCGGTAGCCCACACCGGGCCTTTTCTCTCTTGCCAGCCCTGCTGCTCTCCCTGGCCTACTTGCTGGGTGGCCTGTGCCCTGAAAATGCTGCGGGTTTAAATGTCAGTGCCTCCTCCAGGCTGAGCATGGGACGTGTGGCTTAGTGGGCCCCTCCTGTCCGCCTGGGCTGTTGCCAGTCTGGGTGGCACCCGGAGCCAAGGGGGAGGGGAGCCCCTCCGCAGCAGCGTTCGCTCTCAGATCCAGACCGAGAGTCAGTCCCATTCCGGCGCGCAGCCTGGCCCCAGTTTGCCACAGGCCCTCGAACGTGTGGGTGGTGGCTCCAGGCAGGAGTGTCACAGAGCCTGGAAAGCACCCACAGGGGTCCTGCCCCAGCTGGGCCGCTTATCTGCCTGCATCCACCCGGTGAGGTGGGGTGCACCCACAGTCAGCTCCCCCCGGGTTGGACCCCACGTCGCTCCCTTTGTGGGGCCAGGCGGTAGCTTGTTCTTGCTGGGGTTGGTGTGTAGGGTGGGCCGTGACTCCCTGACTTTGTTCCCTAATGCTCCCAGCCTCACCAGGCTCTCACTACTCTCCCCTAGTGTCTGGGCTCGGGCAACCCTTGACCAGGAGTCGCTCCCAGGGCTCTGGGTGGGCACCAGGCCTCCCTCCTGCCCAGCAAGGCAGCAGCACGTGTGCAGGAGGGAGATGAGCCTGCCTCTGCAGTTCCCTTTCCTGCCCAGACAGTTGGGGAACAAAGCCCCCAGGCCCTCTCTGCTGGCTCCTTCCTTCCTCCTCTCGCCCACTGTCCACTCCGCGCAGTGAACAGAAGTCCTCTGGGATGCGACACTGGGGTCTGGCCAGGTCTCTGCAGCTCCCAGGAACGCCCTGTGCTGTGTCCCTCTGGGGGAGCCTCTGCTTAGCTGACAGCAGGGGCCCAACATGGCCTCAGAATGAGCCTCGGGCAGGTGAGGGGGGAAGGACCCAGTGAGCATTTCCAGAGGGCCCTCAACAGCTCTGCCGCCCAGCAGTCAGAGCCCAGTCTGCCACAGGGGATGGAGGCTCTCCAGGCTGGGCCCAGCCTGTGTCACCCCATGTCCCACTCTGTTCTGATCTGAGAGCAGGGCTCCCTGCTGGCACCTGGCTCCTCCCAGAGCCCTGGGCCAAGGTGATGAGGGGAGTAAATGCTGCTGCTGTCAACCCTTGTGCATGAAGCTCGCTCTGGGATGTGCAGGCCTGCAGTGACGGCAGCGTGCAGGGGCCCAGACAGGGCAGAACGGGCCAGGTACCGGCTGCTTGGCCCTCCTCATCGGGCGCAGGGACTGCCCCACCCAGAAGGAGCCCGGGCTCCGAGCACTGCCCGCATGGCCACGGGGACAGGCTCCAGCTCCCAGGCAGATGGAACATTTGGAGAGTCACCGTTCGCCTCGCTGCAGTGCCCCAGCCCAGCCGCGGCCCTCAGACAGTGCCATGCAGGGTCAGTCACTTCATCCCCCACCCCGTCTGCCAATGCGCCATGCTCCGGCTGGGAGGGCAAGGCTGCCCCTAGTGACCAGTACACCCCAGTGCTACCAGCTGTCCCTGACGGGAGAGAGCAGCTCCCTGGATTCCTGCCCCTGCTGTACTCCCCACCCCAGGGGTGATCTGGAGGCCTGATGGGGGCAGAAAGGGAGCCAGGGGCAGCGAGGCACCGGAGGCTGTGCGGAAGAAGCAGGGTGACTCTGCAACCACCCAGGGGAATCCTAGGTCTGCGCAGCAGCCTTTGGGGCACCCGGTCAGGGATGAGGCCACGCTGGGATGGCGCAGGGAGTGTGGGGACTTGCCCCATTCCAAGCACCTGGACTGGCCTCCCAATGCCAGTCGCTGAGAGCAGCGGGTGCCCCTCCCGCAGAGCACCAGGGGACTCTTTGAGAGGGAACAAAGCAGCCGTGGCTTCACGAGAAGAAGGCTGGGAAGGACCAGCGAACAGGCAAGGGGCTCAAGGTCACCTGGATGGGTGTGGGCAGAACTGGCGGGATCAGTTTGAAAAGTGCCCACCCGTGACCCTGCCATTCCTCCTCCCCAGGATGGCAGCTGTCCCATCACATGGGATAGGGCAGTTAGACAGAGAGACAGTAAACACCCAATAGAGACCGGTCTGCCAGTGGCCCAGGAATGGGATTGCTGTGCAGCTGGGCACATAGGCCCCAGCCCTGCCCCTGCAGACAGGCCTCTGGGATGGGGCTGGGAGCTGCTGCAGCTGCATTTCCAACCTGGCCAGGACGAGAGAAAAAACTGAAACCTGATGAGAAACCCTCTTCCCAGGTAATTCACCAGCTGGTTTCTAACCCCAAGATACTCGTCGGTTCATTGATCTGCCAGGCCGAGGCCCACGTGCCGGGATCCAGTTGCCTCTCCCAAGTTATGAGACCGATGCTTGGCACAGTCACCCCCCATGCACACAGCTAGGGCCCCTCTCCTGCCTGCAGCTCTGGAGTACCCTGGCTGCTCTGAAGCCTGAGGCACATGTCCAAGTGCCCCCAAGGCTGAGCCACTTTATGGCCTTTCCAGGGCAGCTTTAGGAGCGGATCTTAATGCTCTGCACAAACATTCGTGTATCTCACACTGCCCCCGAGCAGTCAGTCCTGTCTGCGCTGTACAGCCAGGGAAACTGAGGCAGCGAGAGGCAATGGGACGTGCCCAAGATCACAGAGCATGGCAGAGACCCCTGACGCCCTGGCTAGCAGGCTGGGACGTTCACCACAACTAAATATAGCTTTGTACTGACCGTGCCACCCACCTCCTGCAGCCACAGCTCACGCTCCCCGCGGCCTCCCCAGGCAGACGGGGCGGAACGGATCCTGCCCGGAACCTTCCTTCCAGGCTGAGGGCGGGACGGAAACCGATGAAGCGGACCGGAAGTCAGTGCGGAGGACCGGAAGTCGGTGTGGCGGCGGTTCCGGGTTCGCTGGGTGGCGGAGATGAGCTTTGAGTGGCCCTGGCAGTACCGCTTCCCCCCGTTCTTCACGTGAGTCCCCGGGCCGGCCGCCGGACCGGGCCCACAGAGCCCCCTCGGAACCGCCCCGGCCCCACAGGAGCTCCCCCCGCCCCCACAGAGCCCCCCTCGGAACCGCCCCCACAGAGCTCCCCCCGCCCCCTCGGAACCGCCCCGGCCCCACAGAGCCCCCCCCGCCCCCTCGGAACCGCCCCCGCCCCCACAGAGCCCCCTCGGAACCGCCCCCGCCCCCACAGGAGCCCCCCGCCCCCTCGGAACCGCCCCCACAGAGCCCCCCCCGCCCCCTCGGAACCGCCCCGCCCCCACAGGAGCCCCCCCGCCCCCTCGGAACCGCCCCGCCCCCACAGAGCCCCCCCGCCCCCTCGGAACCGCCCCCGTCTCACAGGAGCCCCCCCGCGCTGACGGGGGTCCCCCTGAATCTCCCCTGCCAGCCCCGCTCTGGGCAGGCCCCTCCCACCCTTTGAGCCCCCCCGCCGCGCCCCCTTCTTCCTGTCACCCCAAGGCCCCCCGTGCCGGGGCCCCGCACTCTGGCGTCTGCATGGACCCCAGCCGAACTTGCATTGCCCATGGGCTCTCCAGCCTCCCGTCCCCCCAACCCCTTCCCCTCCCTCCTGCACCCCAGCCCCTGCACTGTGCCCCTGTCACTCCTACCCCTGCACCCCTCTCCTGAGCCCCTAACCCCTGCATTCCCCTCCTGCACCCACCTGGGGAAACTGACCCACCTGGCACTGCTGCTCCTCTGCCCCGGGCACCCCCTGGGCTGCATACGGAGAGGGCAGGAGAGCAGCAGCTGCTGATGTCTCAGCACAGCCCAGGTGGGGAAGTGACCTGAATGCAAGAAGCCCTGGTGTTGTGTGTGTGAAACAGTGTGTATTGTGTTGAGGGGAATGTGTGTGTGCCTGAGTGTATGATTGCGCTGTCTCTTTAAGAAAGCACTCAGGGTCAGGAGGGAGGGATAGCTCAGTGGTTTGCGCATTGGCCTGCTAAACCCAGGGTTGTGAGTTCAGTCCTTGAGGGGGCCACTTAGGGATCTGGGGCTGGACTCAATGACCTTTCAGGGTCCCTTCCAACTCTAGGAGATAGGATATCTCCATAAATTATTATAATAATTATTATTAAGGCTTGTGTTCAGACACAAGCAGCCTCAGGACCCATACAGGCAACAGCATACACAGATTCCCCCTGTCCCGTCACTCCAGATCAGTGGAAATCAGGTGCATGGGTGAGGGGGACACCCTGACATCAGCACACCCCGCTAGCAGACAGGACACTGCTCCCAGTCTGGAGTGGCCAGGGGTGGCTCTGGGGAGGAGGTGGGGGACAGGAACAGCAGCGGCTGCACACGTGGAGGGGGGAACCCCTGCTCCAGAGGAGTCACCTGGCTTTGATGGCTGGTTGTCCGGTTGTCCAACTGCCCCCTGCAGCTCCGGTGTCTGCCCCCTCTCCAGTGCAGCTGCTTGCCTGCCTGCCACCTTTGTCAGCCCAGCTGGCCCTCACCAGGTCAGGTGGGAATCCAAACCCTGCGCATGGTGTCCTCTTCGATGGCCCGTCCTGGTATTCCACCCAGGTGGCAACTGGAGTGAGGGCAGGTGTCAGGAGCACTGCTGGAGGTTTGCCTCGGGATTCATCTGTTGATGTAGCCGCTGTTTGTTGAAGCTTCAGGTTCCACTGACATTATGGTGAGGTTTGCATGGAGGAGTGGCTTGTCTGACTGCGTTTGTCACCCCCTTAAACCTCTTTAAGCCCAGATCCTGCTGTGCCTGGAACCAGATGTTGATCAGCAGCACCTCTGTGTTTGTTTCTAGGTTGCAGCCCAATGTGGACACCCGGCAGAAGCAGATGACAGCCTGGTGCTCCTTGGTGCTGTCGTACTGTCGCCTGAACAAGCAGTACACGATGACGGTCATGGAGGCCCAAGAAAGCCCACTTTTCCACAACAGGAAGCTACAGCGTATCCTTCACACCCACGCTGTTTCATTGCCCAGGTTGCTGTGGTGGCTTTAATCCAAACTAGGGCTGTCAATTAATCACAGTTAACTCACGCGATTCACTCACAAAAATTAATCGTGATTAAAAAAATGAATTGGGATTAATCACAGTCTTAATCACACTGTTAAACAATGGAATACCAATTGAAATTTATTAAATGTTTTGGATTTTTTCTACATGTTCATATATATTGTATTCTGTGTTGTAATTGAAATCCAAGTGTATATAATTTTTTATTACAAATATTTGCACTGTAAAAATGATAAACAGAATAAATAGTATTTTTCAATTCACCTCACACAAGTACTGTAGTGCAGTCTCTTTATTGTGAAAGTGAAACTTACAAATGTAGATTTTTTTTGGTTACATAACTGCACTCAAAACCAAAGCAATGTAAAACTTCAGAGCCTACAAGTCCACTCAGTCTTGTTCAGCCAATCGCTAAGACAAACAAGTCTGTTTACATTTGCAGGAGATAATGCTGCCCTCTTCTTATTTACAATGTCACCTGAAAGTGAGAACAGGCGTTCGCATGGCACTTTTGTAGCCAGCATTGCAAGGTATTTACATGCCAGATATGCTAAACATTCGTATGCCCCTTCATGCGTCAGCCACCATTCCAGAGGACATGCTTCCATGCTGATGACGCTCGTTAAAAAAATAATGCATTAATTAAATTTGTGACTGAACTCCTTTGGGAGAATTATATGTCCCCTGCTCTGTTTTACACACATTCTGCATATATTTCATGTTATAGCAGTCTCGGATGATGACTTAGCACATGTTGTTCATTTTAAGAACACTTTCACTGCAGATTTCACAAAACACAAAGAAGGTACCGATGTGAGATTTCTAAAAATAGCTACAGCACTTGACCCAAGGTTTAAGATCTGAAGTGCCTTCCAAAATCTGAGAGGGACGAGGTGTGGAGAATGCTTTCAGAAGTCTTAAAAGAGCAACACTCTGATGCAGAAACTACAGAACCCGAACCACCAAAAAGGAAAATCAACCTTCTGCTGGTGGCATCTGACTCAGATAATGAAAATGAACATGCGTCAGTCCACACTGCTTTGGCGTTTTATCGAGCAGAACCTGTCATCAGCATGGATGCATGACCCCTGGAATGGTTGTTGAAGCATGAAGGGACATATGAATCTTTAGTGCGTCTGGCACATAAATATTTTGCAACGCTGGCTACAACAGTGCCTCAAGAATGCCTGTTCTCACTTTCAGGTGACATTGTAAACAAGAAGTGGGCAGCATTATCTCCTGCAAATGTAACCAAAGTTGTTTAAGCAATTGGCTGAACAAGAAGTAGGACTGAGTGGACTTGCAGGCTCTAAAATTTTACACTGTTTTATTTTTGAATGCAGTTTTTTTTGTACATCATTCTACATTTGTAAGTCCAACTTTCATGACAAAGAGATTGCACTACAGTACTTGTATTAGGTGAATTGAAAAATACTATTTCTGTTTTTTACAGTGCGAATACTTTGTAATCAAAATAAAATAGAATAAAGTGAGCACTGTACACTTTGTATTCTGTGTTGTAATTGAAATCAATGTATTTGAAAATGTAGAAAACATCCAAAATATTTCAATAAATGGCATTCTATTACTGTTTAACAATGCGATTAATCACAATTAATTTTTTTAATCACTTGACAGCCCTAATCCAAAGCAATACTTTGAGGTGGATTTTACTGTCTCTGTAAAGCAATCGGTAACCACGGGAGGGAATCCTGGAGAACCGTTCGGGTTGGGACCAGGGTGTGCTGAGTGGCACAGGTCCCTACAGTAGTAGATGGCTGCTTTGTCCAGGACGCCATAAATACAGCGCAGGGACTCTCAGTTACTTCTGGCAGTTACAGAGCAGAACTGTTCGCAAGATACACATTCTTCCAGGTCAACAGTTCTGCTCCTTGGCCCCAGACCAGCAGGCTCATTCCTGCAGTGTTAGGCAGTAAATAACATTGTATCGTCAGGGGCAGGGTGTTCTGCCTTGTAATCCTCCTTTGAGGAGTCGTGTCTATGTGCTGCTGTCTGCATGGACATTAAACTTCACAAGGACTCCATGTAAAAAGAGGGATTTTTCTAAGTGTCATTGGCCAAAATTCCCCCTTCCAGGCCCAGCTTTAGGGAAAATGGCGCCCTGGGTGGACTTGAATTTTGGAGTCCCTGGCGCCCATGGGCGCCCCCCTCCATTGCTCTGGCCCCCATGTGTGCCCCATCACTCCTGGGCTCTCACCTCCGGGCCCCGTAGCCTCTCCCCAGTGCTTAATTTGTTTTGAAAGAGGTAAGCGCTAGCTAAGTGGCCAGAGAGCAGCAGCTGCTGGCTGGGTGCCCAGCTCTGAAGGCAACCCCACTGTCAGCAGTAAGGCAGAAGTAAGGGTGACCTGGTGTATGGTGTGTTGCCGCCCTTACTTCTGCACTGCTGCTGTGGCTTGTGGCGCCTAGCAGTCAGCCTGCGACTCAAGGTGGGCTTCGCACTATCACATAGGGGCTGCATCTTGCTGGAGCCCACAGCCATCCTGCAGCCTTCTGGCCACTCCTGGCTCACCAACAGATTTTGGTGGGAGGGGCAACTTTAACCGTGATTCCAGGGCCTACTTAGGCACCTTAAAACTCTAGGTTTTGTTCCCCCCCCCCCCCAGATAATAACAGTGCTCTGTCAGCTAATTTCGATCTAATTCCTATAAAAAGAAAGAAAAAAATATACAAACACCAATTAAAGCCATATTTTAAGTTTAGAACAATCAGGAGATAATACAGCGAGGTATTCCCAATCCCTAACCTAGACGTATCAGTTCTGGATAGGGTGACCAGATGTCCCGATTTTATAGGGACAGTCCCGATTTTTGGATCTTTTTCTTATATAGGCTCCTATTACCCCCCACCCCTGTCCCGATTTTTCACATTTGCTGTCTGGTCACCCTAGTTCTGGAGCTTTAACACAGATACCAGAAACACAAGTTTGATACTTTGTGCACTATCTTTAGTAGAGAGAAATAAAAAATACATAAAATCTGCTTAAAATTTGCTTACTTTCTCTAACAGACAAACTCTGTGTTACTGCCATTATCTACTGTTTCAGTCAATTGTTTTTCACTCCACTAAAAACATATTTACTTAATTTTAACAAACGTGATTGTGGATTTTATTAAGAACGGGAATTTATTTTTCTAATTATTCTGGCATTTATATTTACCGATCACAGTCACGTATGTGACTTACTAACATTTGACTCCATCATGACTATTAGTATCAGACTTGGAACCACATTTATTTTCGTACAAATATTAAGTTATTTTACAGATATAACTAAAAATACAATTTGAAAATAAGCGACTTGCATCTGCACAGTGTCTGAAGTTATGTGTTTAGCTAATTTTTTTTAAACTGGCACTGCTAAGGTGAGTAAAAGCAACATTTACATTCTAGAAGGATACTGTTATTTGATAGTACCACTGTAAATAATGAATGACAAAGCACAATATGCTAATAAAAGAAATAATAATTACTCCAGCCAGGACAGGTTAAGCATTTTAGAACTCGCTACTCAAAGAATTAAATTTAAGCATAAGAAAAAGAAAATTATGAAATACACAGACCAGTCAAAAAACTAAAATAACAGCACAGTAATCTTTAACGAACTTTGAAAGAATAAAATGACAGAGAATATATGTGCATTGTGCATTTTGACGGGAAGTACCGGGAAGTAACAACAATAATAATAGAATGTGTAAAAAGAACAGGTGTACTTGTGGCACCTTAGAGACTAACAAATGTATTAGAGCATAAGCTTTCGTGGACTACAGCCCACATAACACGGCTGCTACTCTGAAATAGAGAGAGAGAGAGTGTGTGTGTGTGTGTGTGTGTGAGAGAGAGAGAGAGAGTGTGCGTGTGTGTGTGAGAGAGAGTGTGTCTGTGTGTGTGAGAGAGAGTGTGTGTCAGTGTGCTGTCTCTTTAAGCAGAGCACTCACCAACCTGAACGCTTGTTCACACAGCAACAGCCATTCCTGGCCCAGAGGCAGCAGCACAGACAGGGTTCCCTTGTCCCCCCACCCCAACTCATTGGAGCCGGGTACACGGGTGGGGAGACTCCCGACATCAGTGCTCTATGCAGAAGACAGGAGGCAGGCTCTTGATTCCGAGCAGCTTGGCCAGAGATGGCTACAAGGGTGGGGAGGAGCAGAGTCTGCAGATGGCAGTGGAGCAGGAAGGGGGAGGAGGGGCTCCCCTGTTCCAGAGCAGTTACTTGGCTGGTCCAGCTGCCCCCCTGCAGCTCAGGTTGTCAGTCTGCCCTCTCTCGATGCTGCCGCTCACCTGCCTGGCTGCCTCCATAAACCCAGCTGGCTCTCAGCAGGTCAGGTGAGAGATACCACGCAGTGCACCTCTGTGCTGTGCAGGGTGCCCCGCTGAGCATGGCGCCCTGGGTGATGTCCTCCTTTGCCCACCCCTGAGGCTGGCCCTGCCCCCTTCCCCCACTTTCATCCAGCTTGTTCTGTATTTGTCATGTGCTGCCATCCACCCCAGAGGTGGCTGCATTTTGATGGGAATGTGGTTTTTGGTTTGTACGCGATTTGTGAGGCGCGATGGAATCCTCAGTGATGAAAGGTGCCTGGAAACGTTACATGGATTTATTATTTTAGAGCTTTGCTTATTTCCGTTATTCAGGACTCTGTCAGGGCATGCCTTGCGTTCGGTTCCTTCCCCCAGCCAGTTTCTGCTGTGAGCAGTGTTAGAGATGGTCACACATCTAACATCATCCTTTGAGCTTTGCCTGTGCTGCTAAATCGCACTGAATGTTTCCTTAACCCAGAACCAGGGAAACTCCCCATGGAATCCATACAAGTTGTGTTAGAAGAACTCAGGAAAAAAGGTGGGTGAAAATCTCTGCCAAATTGTCTGTGACTGTTCATGTTGCCTGTGCTGGGTGTGTCAGCAAGACCTGTGTCTAATTTCCCTCCTAGTGCTGAGAGTCTGGCTGTGCGACTGTCCCAAAACAGTCTGGGCATGGATGTACCACTCCTATTGGACTCTCCCTGAGTTCTGGTTGTTTTTCAGTGTTGTCTGTGTTTTCAGAGTTCCTTGTCCCTTTCCTTATGCATTGCAATCTGCTGCACTGGGAGAGGGAGAGTCGGGCCCAAAGACAGGAGAGATTTTTGATTTGAATGTGGGGGTGGGTAGGAAGCAGGTGTGAGTGACAGGATGAGGTAGAGATGGAGCTACAAACAGACATAGCGTCCACCTGTAATGCGGTGTCATTCTTGACTTGGGGCCCTGTGGTAAATACACCCTTTCCATTGCGTTTCAGGGAACCTAGAATGGTTAGACAAGAACAAATCCAGTTTCCTGATCATGTGGCGGAGACCAGAAGAATGGGGAAAGCTCATCTATCAGTGGGTGAGGTCACAGAAGCTTTGATACTGTACAGCCCATGGTCCATTTCTGTGTATTTGGGGGTGCGGGGGGCAGCTCTCATTTCAGACTCGCTGCAAAAGGGTCTGAACCAAATTGCTGATTTGACATCTCACCCGCAACCAGCCCTTTCTAACCTCCGGTCCCACAGGCGGATGGACACTGACAAATGGTCTGGCTTGTGATCTGTGAAAAATGCAACTGTCAAATGTTGGTGCCCTGATCCCCCACTGCCTTTACCTTTGGGGGTCCCATTCCCCTCTGCTGCAGGGAGGTGTAGGGCTCTCGCAGTGGTGCACACCTTACATTGTGTAAAAAGCTGTGATAGGCAAGTGAATACACTGTTGACACCCATCTCCCCGTGAGTGTGGTTGAGAGTTCAGTAGTGAGCACAAAGCTGCTGTTGCACTCCCCTCCATGACACGAGTTCTCGTTGTAAAAGTCGTTGTCAGAGTTGGAGAGAAGGAGTAAAGAATGGCGAGACAGCGACAGGGGTTGAACTGCTTTCTCCACAGTCAAATCTCCTTGTCTGAGGAGTTAGTTTGTTTGCCAGTAAATACTGACTGGGTTCCACTCCATTGAAATGAAGATCCAGCACTGATCTCTGCTGGGAATCTTAATTGGTTGTAAGACACAAAAGTGAAATTCTCTACATTGCTCTTGTTTTTCCAGGTGTCTAAGAACGGCCTGACCAACTCTGTATTCACACTCTACGAGCTGTCCAATGGAGATGACACAGAGAATGAAGGTAACATCACTTCTTGTGTGTTCTGGGGCTGCTTTCCAGAGCACAACAGTACTGTAAGAACAAATAATTTGTACTACCAGGTGACAATTTTAATGGTGAAATTCTTTACAGTTGCTTGTAGTTGCTGCATGCTCTCTCTGTATTTTGGGGCTCACATTGATCACCACTGAGAAGCGGGGCTGTACGCTTTATTCGCTACCCACCCTGAGATCTCCGTATCATTAGTGTGTTTTCCCTGCCTGTCACCGAGCCTCTCTCCCTTCACCACACCAAAGCTCTGTCCTCTTGTTCCTCTGGCTCCAGGGGGGTTGAGTTTTCTTCCTTGTGAGATCTGCCTGGCTCCCTTGCAGCTTTCAGATCTGTGCTGAAAGCTGCATTGTCTGTTCCTTCTCTGTTTAACAGCACCCAGCTTATCTCTTTCGGATGTGGTGGCAGCGGTGGCTTGGATTCATTGGGCTCTTTGTTACACTCTTGGGGTCTATGAAAGGTGCTCTGTAAGGCACCTCCTAGTTTGCCATCCTTAGTCGCAGACTGCTGTGCGTTGTGTTGGTTTTGAGGTGTGATTCTTATGGTTTCTATTGACTGAGGGTGTTTCATCCTTCCCTAGAGTTCCATGGCTTGGAAGAGTCCATGTTGCTTCGTGCCCTGCAAGCCTTACAGCAAGAGCACAGGGCTGAAATTATCACACTCGACGACGGCCGAGGCGTCAAGTTCTTTCAATAGGCACCCCTCCTTTTCCATCTCCTCTGACTGCTAAAGTATTTCTAGCTTGAAAGGCTCAGTCTTCAGGCCTGGAATCGAGCAGTGACTGGAAGCAGCTGCGTATTCTGGCTTTCTTGGGGCAAGGAGAAGCTGTGAAGCCTTCCGAAGACATGACTTTTTCTTAGAGATCTTCTGTCGTTCTCTACTCCCTGTTGATTCTGTTTATCTGAGGGGTTAAAGCTGCTCTAGGTAGATTCAAGAGGAACCGCTCCAGGAATGATGCGGAACCACTCCAGTTATTGACCCTAGTTCCCGTGAAAGTAGCTGAAGAGCAGGCACTGGCAAGCCAATCACATGGCTCTTCAGCTAGAGGCTGGTTAGTTGAGTTTGGCTTTCAAAGGGCAGATCTCTCGCCCCGTTCCGGTCGCAGAGTGTGACGAGCAGAACCACCGAACCGGTGACAGCTTTTGAGTTATAAAATATGTCAGCAGGAGAACAAGAGGCGTCACTGTGAAGCAGACGGAACCGGGGAGGTGCCTGGGAATTCATTTGGCATAATTAAAAGAAGGTGTATTTATAGAGCAGCACTGGGTGGTTTTTTTGCTTCATTGGTAATGAAACTGAGGGTTGCTTTTCTGTCAGATTAGTGGCCTTACATTGCAAATCTGCGTTGAAAAGGCTGTGAAGATGGCAGCCTACTGGGGAGAGGGGAAGGGTTCCCAGCGAGTCTCTCTCGCTGATTCCAAATCCAGTGGTCTGTCTTTGTGAGTGAAAAGATGCCTTTTCTAACTGCCAGCCCCACAGACAGTCTGGGCTCTTTCCAGCCTGTGTCCTAGGGTGTGCAGCGTCACCTGGGCACTCCTGCCTGTGGCTAGAGAGATGGAGCAGGTGTGACAGGGCTGCTCTGTAGCAGTGATGGGTAGTGGGAGGGGACACTTTGGTGTTCAGACCCTCTGCCCTGGTGACGATGGGTGAAACAGCAAGAGCTCAGCTCAATTCTGCTGGACAAGTCTTAGCTGTGTTTTCTGGGGCAGCACAGGACAGTTTGCCCTTCCCTGCCCTTGTCTAAGCAGCGTTCGGCACTGGTTCAGCTGCAGCCCTCGCTGACACCCCTTGTCAACAGCAGGTAATTTTCAGTGCTGACAAGGTGCTAGAGCCCGGCCTGAGGGGCTGGTGGAGAGAAAACCCTTCTGCCTTGTAATGGGAACTCATGTGACTTGGAGTCAGTGGTACACATGCCCTCGGCTCACGTGCTGTCTTTCGCACAGGTGCGTCTGTGTCAACCTGCACCTGGGGGCTTTGGTGTGACACCTCAGTTCTGGGGCCATCTCTTACTGCTGCCCTGAGTGCTGCTTTGCTGGTAGGAGGTGTAGTAAGATGAGGCCCTAAAACATAAACTCTTGTGGCAGAGGCCCAGTCTGAGGCCTGAAGCCTGAACCAAAGCACTTCCAGACATTGCTAAGCAAAAGCTGGGCTGTGAGCCAGAGGCAGGCCCCACTCACAGAAGTTGGCAAGAAGAGGGCTGCTAGAAGCAGGTGCATCCACACATAAGTGCTAATAAGAGGAACTTGTGCCAAAATGGCATCAGAACACTCCACAGAGATAACAAGGAACAGGCAAGTGCATCTTAAAGACAGGGTCAAAAGGACAGCATGATGGATAGATCTGTTTAAAACAACATGATCAATGGAGGAGCAGCACCCTAATACGTCAGTAGGGATAAGTAATCTGTCCTGTAACTGTATAAAAGTAGGTCCCGGAGTGCGCATCTTTGTCTGGCCTAGGGGGCAGTGAAAAGTCCCGCCACTGACTGAGCTGGTCCATTGCCAGGGGGCACAAATTCATAGTATGTCTTGTAAAGTCTACGGGAAACTATTACTGTGCTCCATTTAACAATAAACCTGGGGCGGGTTCCTTCGTACCTTACTAAAGTCTGTGGTCTTTGGGGGTTCTCTCGGGGTCTGCTGTGTCAGCGATCCGCACAGAGGGGACACGCACACAGCCGACTGTTGTCGTCATCGAACAAGAGCAGAGCACCACACTGGTAGCTACTGACAAGGAGGCCTGGCTCCTGCAACCTAGGCTCAGAGGGAATAGCTCTGGCCTCATTCCTCTGCACCAAGGCAGGTGGTTTACACAGGGCTAATGCGGTCTCCAGTCCTGATCATCTCTCCGCAAGGACTTTCCTGGGCTGTGAATAAACAGCAGGATAGCAGGGTGCCCTTGCATTCCCCTGCCCCAGAAGCCAGGATGGCTTGTTTCTTGGACAATTAAAGCCTTAAACAACTGGTTTTATTAGCCGTAATCTTAACCCTTTGCTTCCCAGTGCTGCCTCGTTGTTCCCCTCTCAGGTGGTGGATTTTGACGGCTGTTTTGACGAAGTGGGTTGTGACTCCTTATTTAAGGCACTGATGTGTGGGCATGGGGCTCTCATGTGACTTGCCACCCACCCCATCACATCTCCCCTGAAACTCAGAGCGAGGCAGCTAAGACTAGGAAACTTCTTGGTCTGTTTCCCTAAGTGCTCACAGTTTCCATCTCCCCGCAGCTGATGCAAGTACTGAGCAAAAATAGTCACCCTTCAGCCGGAGCCTGGTAATGAGTGGGTAAGGAAAACAGAGCCGAGCCCACCGTCGTCTGTGATCCGCAGCCGAGAGTCACTGTGCTGGGGGCCGACGGGCGCCCTGGGTTGGCGTCTCTGGCTCCCGTCTGGACAGAGCCGCAGTGGGTGGGTGGTTGTGCTCCCCAGCATCAATTCAACAAGTCTGGTTTGTTTTGCCCAGCAGAGGGAGCCAGTGCACTCCCTGCAGAACCCGCTGCCAGCCCCGCACTGCCCTAGGACAGTGCCCCGCTCACTATTCTTTGGTTAAACATGTTTCTCATTGGCTTCCAGCCCTCCCCCAAGCTGTCTGCAGACCAGATGGGTGCTAGTGAAGATCTCTACTTCGGGGTCGGCTTTGGTTCCTCTCTGTTCTCCCCTCACATCCAGGCTCCTGCCAGTCTCTGCTGTTTGCCCTCTCTGTCCTCACAGCTAACCCTGTAGTTCCTGTACCCTTCCCCTCTCCAGCCCCTGTGCCCTCCTCTCTCTGCCCTTCCACCCTTCCACACACTGCAGCAAAGAGTCTCTTCCTTGGTGGCTCTGTGCCCGGACAGCCCCGGCTTCCCCACATGCCTGTAGCGGGGATGGTACCAGCAGGGTTACAAACCTTCTTGTCTGTGACCCTGAGCCGAGAGTCTTTACCGAACAGGCCCAGGGTGTTTGTGTGTCTTTCCTGTTCACGTGGCTCAGACCTGCTCCGGGCCTTGCATTCCTGCTAGAGCTACCTTCCCTGTATGTACCCTTGCTCTCCATGACTGAGTCTGTGATCTTAATTAAACAAGCTGCTGCCTCAGGAAAGAGCTGATGTGGCTTTAGATAACCCTGTAGCCAGCACGCTGTACTCCCTTTTGTCCAGAGCGCTCTGACACCCCTTCCTGCCCTGCTCGTCCCCCCCATCACATCCAGTCAGCTCTAACCTGGATGGCGAGTTCCTTGGGGCAGGGACTGTCTGTATTCTCTGACCAAGGGCCCGACCAGCTGCCCGTCCCGTGGAGGAAGGACTGGACTGTCTGAAGGGGCCAGGTAGAGCAGCACTGTGCACGGTGCAGTCCTGTGACTCACTGCTGCGGCCAGCTGGTATCGCCATGTCCCCCGGAGCCCAAAGAGCCTTGCTGGCCACTGCCTGCCCTTGCAGGATCCCAGCGGAGCGACTGCTAGCCGTGGCAATGCAAACAGAGCCGGCGGTGGGAGGGATAATAACCAGGCTTTTTATTGTCATCTGACATTGATTGTTTGGCATCCTTATCTGTGTAGCGTGCTTGACTTGGCAGTGACGTTAGAAGCAGCCTGGCTTGCGTGGGTTGGAGTTGCTTTGGCTTGCGTGGGTTGGAGTTGCTTTGGGAGCCCCCCGGTGCTGCGTGGAGCTGGAGGAGATCTCGTACAAGTGCCAGGAGGTCTCCACAAACAGCAAATGAGCTACTCAGCCAAGCCAGGGGTGAGACCAGGCGTTTGGCTTCCCCGGCTGCCTGTTTTCTCCCCCTGCTGTGCTGTGTCTGACACCTAGACTGCAAGCTGTACTACACCCCCCGGCTGGATTGCCGTGGGTTGTTCTCTGGCCTGGGTTACACAGGAGGTGAGACTAGATGGTCCCCTCTAGCCTTAACATCTGTGGAAAACATCATTATTGTCATTTCCAGGTAAGGCCTGGAGAGCAGAGACTAGCCCATGGTCATGCGGGAGGGAACAGAACCCAGGCGTCCTGACACGCCGGGCTGGCTCTTAACTACAAGACTCCACTCCCTTCCCTTTATATTTCTTCACAGCCGAGGAAGAACTCCAATGATCTCCTGTAAGTAAAGCAAACGAATTGGTGCACAGGGCGAGTACAACCTCGGCCCCTGAGCTGGGAGGAGGAGAACTGCAGTGTGCGCGCTGCAGGCCAGGGCTGGGACTAAAGCCCAAGTGGGGGGAGTGCTGGCAAACGGCCAGGGAAGAGGAAAAGAGCAAAGCTTGAAGAATCACAGCGCCTTCACGTTGGGCTTTGCCACAGAAGTGTCAGAAAGTTGCCCAAAGGGGCTTCTGCTTCCTTGGGCGAGAAGAGCGAACCAGGAGCGGGCAGATAACAGGCAGCCAGTTCCAACAGCTCGGCTGCGGAAATCTACCCTCAGTAGTAGTTGGAACGATGGCGAGGATACCTCTCCGTGGTCCGTGGCAGGAGGGTATTCTGCCCGGACAGGGGTTCAGCTGCTGGCATCCAGGCAGGGAGCTGGCAAAGCCCAGCTGTGCAGAGCCTGCCGGGTGGCTGTGGGGATTGGCTGCCAGGGAGAAGCAGCAGTAGGATCAGGTTTCACCCGTTCCCACTGTAATGACACAAGAGACTGGGCTCCCGATGGGGGATGGGGGCCCCACACTCAGACTCAGCAGTGTGGAGCCTGTTTGGAACCTCCCTGTTCACACTGTGGGGCAGTGAGCCCAGGCTGGCCCTTTGGACACTCCCAGGGCAGCGGCTTGTCAGCTTCCAGTGGAGGGTCTGCTGCTGCACCAGGGGCTGGGGTTAGGCGGGTCTCTCTGGGTTGATCAGGTGCCCTGCAGCTCTGAGATCCCAGCTGCAGCTGGTCACACTGATTACAGGCTATCTGGCCAGGGGAAGGTGGAGCGTAAGGGGCCCTGGGCTGAGATCAGGGCACTATCCGGCCATGCACACCCAGCTCAGACCTGCTCACGGGCTTGGGGCTTTTTTTTAAATGCCATCGGTTCTGATCGAGTGTCGTTTCAGTTTGACCAATTCTGACCCCTTGTCTCTGGGGAGCCCTGAGTCTGCACTGGCCCCAGAGCCGTGTTCAGGGCTGGAATGATGTGTCTGTCTCTAACACCAGGCTAAGGAAGTCAGGAGAAGAGTTACCTGGCTGGAGTTGAGGGACCTCCCTGGGTAGGTGCTTTAGGCGACTGATCGAACATAAGATCAGGGCTGGAGCTCCAGGAGGAAAGTGACCCGTGTCACACCCAGGAACTGAGAATGGGAAGCTGAGAACTCCCCCAACCACACCCCAGGAAGCACATGGTTCCCTAGTCACTATCCTCGTCAGGAGCTCAGGGATTCCTCTCTCGCGGGGGGTGGCATCGCCAAGCCCCCAGCGCACGCAGAGCAGGGAGCACACCCTGCCAGGAAGCAGCAGTGTGGGGAAAGCATGACACTGCATGTTGCCTGGGTAGGCGAGTGACACTGCTGGGGACGTGCTGTGCAGCTGGGACCTGCTTGAATTTTTCTGATCACACACAGTTCTCCTGACATCCAGTCTTGTGCCATTCTGCTCCGTCAGCCTTGCGAAAGGGTTCAGATGAGCCCTGAACTTCGAGGCCCTTCTCAGCAGTGTTGTTAATTTTGAGTCTCTAATGGGATCTGTCCACCTCCAAGATACACACGGCAGGGCCAAAGCCTTCCCCATATGTGCAGAGGCTGGAGCGAGCCCAGGACGCTACCCCGCCAGTGCCAGCCCAGCCAGATATGTGGTTCCCCAGAGCGTGTAGTTGATTGAAATGTGCGTCCCAGTCTTGTGCAGGGGAGCCCTGGAGACCATGACCAGATGCTGAGAGGCGCTGAGTTCAGTGGGCACTCAGACCTCCTCCCTGCTCAGCCCCATCGCAGCCCCTCTGTCTCCCTGCCATGAACTCCGAGCTCACAGGAGATGGATTCTGGCAGCATGGGAGCTAATAAGCAAGACAGTGGAGCGCTCAGCAGAGCAGCGTTCCCTTTGATTAGTGACCTAATCCCCCAGGAGAGCGACGGCCCAGCTGGCAGCCGAACACATAGGAAAGTAGGTTACGTTGCTTGATTAGAGCGGGCCTTCAAAGAGCAGGGCTGGCACCGGCACCGGCACGGGCACCAGGGGCCATGGAAATGTCACCCTGATAAGACACCGAGTGTTGTGTACAATCCCTGAGCTCTAGGGACCAGCTCTCGATTAAGGGCTGGGAGTTTCCATTCTCAGCCCACGTCAGGCTCCATGTGGTGCCCCAGGGTTAGGTCAAGAGGAGGTGGCTGGAAGGTGCCTGTCTCTGGCTGTATTGTTCCTGCCACCGTGCAGCAGCCACACCCCTTTCAGCTGTGGCGAGTTTGGGGCTGGAGTCTGAACGCCTTGGGGCATCCCCAGAGGTGGCATGATGGGACAATGCCAAGTCAAGCTCCCTTTGCCCTGTCCCTCTGCCAGCATGATTCCCCCTCACCCGCTGCGACCTCTGTGGGTGGAAGAGGGGTGTTCATTCTCCATGCTCATCAGGGCTTGGCCCCTCTGCTGAGGCTGCTGGCAAGAGGCCTGATCCCAGAAGTGGCTTTTGTGATGGGGACACCTGGCTGCCGGAAGCTGAGCTGAGGTCCCCACCCGATTCAGTGCACACAGACCCCTGAGGCCTGGCAGCTGGGGTGGCTCCCAGCCAGCTCTGGATACGTCCCAGTGACCTGGAGGCAAAGAGGCCTGGTGCCCCTGTGCTAGCCCTTCCCTGCAGCGTTAACACTGTTAGCTCTGGAGCTCACCATGTATCCCAGGAGCTCAAATGCCAGGTGAGCTCCCACTTTTCCACCTGGTCATCAAGCCTGGGCTCTGTACAGCCTTCTAGACCCGCTCTGGATTTGGTCCCATTTCCATGCACTGGGCCAAGCCCCAGAGCTTATCTAACAACATTCACCCCGTGCTCGGTGGTGGGGTCAGTGCTGAGAAGGGAGAGAGGAGAGGGAACCTGCTTTTCCTCTGCCGGGGGCGTCGGACACCTGTCTGTGGCAGAACTGGTTGTGCAGCAGGGTGAGCAGCACAACTGGCCCTGCTGCACCTGCGCCATTGGGAGGTGGCAGCAGTCCTGACGCGCAGGGTTTCTCGCGCAGGGGAGACAGTTCTTTCCCTGTGTGATTTTGGAAGCAATGGGTTTGCACCAGTTGGTGCCAAGATCAATATCCTCCTCTCCCTGCCCCAGCCCTGAGCCGCATGTTCTAGTGTCCCTGTCTCTGAGCTGCAGATGATTCTCACAGGACAGCTGCAGAAAAAGCCACCCAGGGGCTCCCCCACCCGACCTGTGTACATCAGGCCGAGGATCCCTGGCTTTGCTAAAAGCCACTGCCAGGACAGGAGAAGAGGGAAAGCAATTCCTGGCCTTCCTGGGCAGGGAACTTCACAAACCTGCCATACACTGCAGGAGTTCATTCCCGCAGCTCTGCCCGGTCCTGGAGGGAAGGCAAAGCTTGCACCGGGCATGCTGCTTCCGCGTGGCGTTGTGCCCAAACGGGGGTATTGGGCAAGTGAATTCGCTGGGAAGGGAAGCCGGGCCAATGCGTATCTGCTTACGAGAGGGAGCTGTGTGAGGGGCAGGGATAACCTACCCCCTTGTGGTGGATCTCAAGAAAAATGGCACCTCGTGTGTGCTTCCTCTGCCCGGGAGGGAACATCATTCTGCAGCGCTGAGCACCGAGGTGTGTGGTCTGTCACCACGAGGTCCCCTCTCTGCCATAAGAACAGTGTTTGCTGCACTGCATCCGACCGTTGGTCCATCTGGCACCCTGGCTCTGGCTTCAGAATGCAGCGACCCCTTCCTCCCCTGACCTGGCATTGCTGAGGGGGGAGTTATTCCACACACGTTTCTGCAAGTGGCCTGTGCCTGTTCTCCCAGCAGCACATGCTCCAGCGGAGCAGAGGGGTGGGGTGATTTCTTCTCCTAGCTCGCACACCCAAGCTACACATTAGCAATTTTCAAGCAAGGCGAGAGAGCGGGTCTCAGCAAAGGGGGTGCTGGCGGGAGAAGTCGTGCCCAATCCGCTTGGTCACTGAGCAGGGGGGAGGTGACGCTTTCGGGAACCCGCCAGCGTTCAGGGGATTTGCAGTTTGATCCCGGACCTATCCAGGGCTTCTGCAGAAACAATGTTTCATTAAATGTTTCTCGACCCCTCCCCCCCCAGTTAAGGGGATTTGCAGTGCTGCACATTGACTAGTGCTGGGTTGTGAACTTTAGCCGCTGCTCCAAGGATCTGTGTATATTGTCCTGGAAATGGGGTTTAGTGGCTTTAATCTGGGTGGAGGACACTGCTGGGCTGAAATCGTTTAGTAGAAACAATCTGACTTTAGGGGAAATAAATTAATCTGAGCTACAATTGCTTTGGATTTTGTGTCAATGGCTCCACAGAGCTGTGAAACGAATGGAGAGCACCCCCGTAACGGCAACAGGTGCTTGTCCATATGCGAGATAAGGGCTGCAGGTCCCGGCCATACACTCATTAATAGCTCATAGCTTAATGTCTTTATTACACACTCACTTTGCTCTTTTCACCAGCAGCGAAAGCAGAGCTGGGTGCCATGCTGAGGCTGCAGACAGACCCAAGGGCCCGATACCTTGAATCACAGCTGCACGGAGCAGGAGGCGGTTCCGGCAACTTGCAAGAGAGAGGCAGCTGCTGCTTTCCAGTAAACATGATGCTCTGAAGCCTCAGGTTAAAAGCGGTAAGTAAATGACTAGAACAAGCACTTTGCCACAGCTCAATTACACCTGCGTCACCCCGCTGCCTGAGTCATTTCACACCGGAATGGAGCATGGACTGCAGGGAGCAAGCCTGGGAGGGCCAGGGGCGATCTGGGACCCAGTCTGACTTTCCCAGCTCTAGAAGGAGAGGAAAGGAGAGGCATAAATTAAGCTCCCTATAAAGGATCTGGTCTGAACAGGGCCAGCCCTAGACCAAATGGCGCCCTAGGCGAGGAGCCTCTTTGTTAAACTTTTGAATACCTTATTTTTTATTGCATTTGTAGCCCATTTCATGAGTTAGATGCATGATTTATCCCTGTCACGTAAGACGATAAATTTGCACGCTAGGATCTGTAAATCTATTTATTCATGCCATATGTAAACAAATAAAAATAATTTGTTTCCTTTAAATGGATAGAAACTTTTTAATTTGAAGAGTAACTGAAATGTACTAACAGCAAGAAATTGAACTGTGCACCAACATTGGGTGGACATAATAATATAAGAGCGGCCAGACTGGGTCAGACCAAAGGTCCATCTAGCCCAGTATCCTGCCTTCCGACAGTGGCCAATGCCAGGTGCCCCAGAGGGAATGAACAGAACAGGGAATCATCAAGTGATCCATCCCCTGCCGCCCATTCCCAGCTTCTGGCAAACCAGTATTAAGTAGTGTTCTAGTAGGTGACAGCCTTAGAATGTTAACCCTCGTCCTGTTCTTTTGGCGGATACAGACTAACACGGCTGCTACTTTGAAACCTGGTCCTTTAGTGCCCAAGGTCGCTTTTCTCGCCTTTGCCCTCACAGCGTCAGATCCAAAGACAGGCCAATGGCACTTTCAAGCGCTGAAATAGCAAGCGGTGTCAGCCTCTCATTAGCCATCATCCATCGAAGATATGTTTTAATGAGCCCGAGCTTTGAAAAGCTGCACTCACCACCCGTGACTGTCACTGGCAGCGTGAGCAGAATCCTCAAAGCTATCCACACATTAGGAAAAGTGTCCTCCAGCTCTGCATCATGCATGAATTGGAGAACTTGGAGTGGAAAGTGCTTCCCGTGTGGCAGAATGGGATGGCTGTTGTCCAATTCGACATAGAGGTCTTTAGCATTGATGTCCGAACACTCCCCATGTGTCAGCGTCCAGTGAAGGTCCAGTGAATTGTTCAAGAGTCTTTTCCTGTCCCCTGGCAGCTTACTAAGGTCATACAACCCTTTCTCCCCCCCCGCCCCACCTTCTTTTCATGGTGCTTCATTTGTCTGAACCTTTCTTCAATGGACACTCATGCAGTGTCAATGAGCAAGCAAAAAAACTCCCTCGTGAATTTTTCTCCCAAGCTTCCCATCACCTCATCTCTGCCCTCGTAACCAAACTGTCTCTTCTTCTGATGAATACAAGTTTCCTTGAAGACAGGCTCAAGTCCTCAGTTTTCCCACCATTTCTTTGGCACTAGTGATGGCATCTTCAAATCTGTTGTCTCTGTAGGCCACAATGAAATCAAGGCAGCTTCTCATCAAGGTCGCGATGTCGGAGTTTGTAATGCCTTGCTTACAACATTTTCTTGGAACAGGATATGGGCCAAACCACAAGTGAGTGATCTGGTTTGCCAGGCTTTGTGCCTCATGTCGGATTCTGGCCTTGGCTTTACTCAACTGCGCCGGTTCCACCAGGGTGTCATAAACCTCAGTCACTTGGTACCTCACTGGCCTTATGCTGCCTATGCAGCTCTCCCAGCGAGTGTCACTTAGCAGTTTCAGGGTTAGATTTGTAACATTGTCCGTGAGACTCTTCCACCTGATTGCTGATGCTGAAAACAGGGCATATATCCTTTGCAGTAGTCCGGAGAAAGAGATTGAATCTAAAGAAGATGACGCTGCGTCTGACACAACTAGGTTGAGGGAATGGCAGCCAGAGCTGTTTCTGTCATCACGCGAGGCTGATTCTTCCTTATCCTTTCTCTCCTTTTCCACGTAAACCAGATTTTTCTCTATTCTCCACTTGTCGTGTGAGCCTCACTCTCCTGCACGCCGCCAGGAAACCTGGACAATTCTCCATCACTTTCCTCACATTTCCATTCCTTATCTTCAAGTAAATCTGCTAATTCCTTACTAACAGGAGTTCTGCCATTTACGCTTCGCTCCTCAATTTCTTCTGCATTGGGACAATGGCTACTGCCTACAGCCCTGTCTGTGTTGTTCTGTTTCATATATTTTCCCATCAAATTTGCCCCTTGCTGAAAACTAGATGCAATTGTGCTTTTCACTTCCTATACTGAGCTCCTGAAGGCTTCTTCCGGGGCATCTTTTATTTCCTACGGGGGAAAACAGACAGTATTAGGGAGAGCAAAAGTCCATGTTCTGCAGTCTTGGGCCTGGTCTACACTAATCCCCCAATTTGAACTAAGGTACGCAACTTCAGCTACGTGAATAACGTAGCTGAAGTCGACGTACCTTAGTTCGAACTTACCGAGGTCCAGGTGCGGCAGGCAGGCTCCCCCATTGACTCCACGTACTCCTCGCGGCGAGCAGGATTACCGGAGTCGACGGGGAGCACTTCTGGGTTCGATTTATCGCGTCCAGACAAGACGCGATAAATCGAACCCAGAAGTTCGATTGCCAGCCGCCGAACCAGCGCGTAAGTATAGACAAGCCCTTAGAACGTCATCAAACAGTACGTGTTAAGCATAGCAAAAGAAGTAACTATTTCTTTTATATTGCTGCATAGATAGGGATTCAATAGATATCTCTGGTGTCTCATTAAATATGTCCTTTATTAGGCGCTACTTATACTCTTCAAGACTTAAAACAAATACACTTTCACAGTTACACAATAAAGCAAGGTTCACTATATCGCGGCTGGGCTGTCACTTCATTCTTGTATCTCACTGACTGACTGGCGACGCCACGCCCCTTAAGTCCCCGGGAGGGCTGGGCTGACAACGTTCTTGGAGGTTCGAGGAAAATGTAGTTCTCAGAAAGTTTGGAAGGTTCCACGAGATTCTACAGAAGTCCAGAACATTCTAGGAGGTTAGTGAAAAATGAATCCACACACGGAATACCTGGAACATTTTACTTCAAACGTTCTATTTTCCCTTTTGTCACTAACAACAAAAACAGCCCCCCCAAGCCCAGCACCCCATGCGGTCGCCTGCACCTAAATCCGGCCCTGGTTCTGATCACTGCGCTGTGACAGCGCATGGCTGGCTCTCCCTACTCCCCTCACTGAGCACTGGAGAGTTACAGCCTCAGCAGAATAACATGCAGCCAAGTGAGGAAGAGGTGACCAGTGGGGACTCACACAGGTTAATTCTCCTGTTTCCATGCAGCATCAGCATTTTAGGAGGCGCTTCCTTGGTGTGGAGGTGTCTGGGTTTGTGGATCAAGCGTCTCCTCCAGCAGGAACTGCAGAATAGACAGCCGAGGAAGGACCCCAGTCTAGCAAATGGCTCTGTGCTGCATATAGGAAGGAACTCATGCCAGAGCAGGGCAGTCCAGTGCGCCATCTTTGAGAATAACAACAGCACTTGTCATCCACAGATCTCAAAACACTTTACGAAGGAGGTCAGCAACATCACCCCCATAGGACAGACAGGGAAACTGAGGCCCAGCGAGAAGCAGTGATTTGCCAAAGGTCAGTGGCAGAGTCAAGAACGGAACGCCAGCCAGTCTCCTGCCTCTCCCAGACATTAATGCTGCACCTGTGGGAGGAAAGGACTTGGTCATTAGTTGTGCGCCCTGGTCTGATGTCACCCCGTGATGTGGGTCTGTCCTTTAGCTGGGGGCAGAAGGCAACTGGCCCACAGGGCTCATTAGCCCACAGTAACCGGAGAGGTCTTTGTGCCCAAGTGCTCCCATCCCAGTGTCGGTCTTTCTGCAAGGAGGATCCGTCTCTTTGGGCTTTGCCATCCCAATATTTGGGGTTTTCCTTCTGTCAGAGCAGTGCCACGGAGCCCTCTTGGGACCAAGGCCCTGCTGTGCTAGGGGCTGTACAAAGAACAAAGGCAGGCCCTGTCCCCGTGCAGGTTTGGACAGAAGGCCGGGGACAAGGGGCAGCACCTATTGCGTGGCCACCACAGCCGGCTCGAGGCCCGGAACAGCAGGCTAGGGACGTGGGTGTGAGGATTGGAGTGGGACGCAGAGGGTCCGGCTGGCCAGGCTCCTCCTCGGGCTGCTTGTTCTGTCTCGGTGGCGCTGTTATTGTAGGGTCGCTCCCGGAGCTGCCCCCCCGGAGAGCGGGGGGGGGGGGAGGCTCTGAACTGTCCCAGCCTCACCAACACCTGCGTCCTCCTGAGGGTCGGGAGCAGAGCTGGGGGGTGAGTGGGGAGCCCCGGGCGGGCCTGGCCCCCCGCCGCTCCCAGCCCGGGCAGGCGCCGAGCCTGCCGCTCACCCCGCTCTCCTGCCGGCGGGGGCGGGGCGGACCGGGGGCGTGCGCTGCGCCCGGGGAGGGGGAGGCGCCAGGCAGGCGGAGCTCGGCTCCGGGCAGCCCAGGGTCGGCGCCGCACAGCGGCTCCCAGTCCGGGCTCGGTGGCTGCTGCGCCTCCAGGTGCGAAGCGGGGAGCCCGCCTAGCCCCGGGCGCGGACCCCCCGCACCCCCATGCTGATGCTCCACGTGGCCGGGCCCCCCGCGGCCGGAGCCATGTCCCAGACCGAGGTGGATCTGTCTGGCTGCGGCATCGCCCTGGAGCCGGGGACCCCCGGCCGGGCAGCCCCGCTCCGCAGCCGGGGGCGCGAGAGCCGCCGCGGCTCCTCCAGGTTCAGCCGGCGGAGCTCGGCCGAGCTGGAGCGGCTGGGGTACGAGGGGCCCCCGGGGTCCGGCCCGGCCGGGGCGCAGGAGACGCGCGGGGACCCCCGGGCTCTCCAAGGCGCAGAGCCCGCGGCGCGCTCCGGCTCGGGCAGCGAGAGCGGCGGCCAGACGCCCTCGCCGCCGCCGCCCCCCGGCCGGGTCTCCCCGCGCGGCGCCCCCCCGGACGAGAGCCGCCGGGCACAGGAGGAGAACGAGGAGATCGAGACCCGCGCCGTGGCCACCTCCCCGGACGGCCGGTTCCTCAAGTTCGACATCGAGATCGGCCGCGGCTCCTTCAAGACGGTCTACAAAGGGCTGGACACCGAGACCACCGTGGAGGTGGCCTGGTGCGAGTTGCAGGTGGGTGTGGGCCCGGGCCGGGAGCCCTCAACGGGGGCGGGGGGTATCGGGGCCAGGCGCCCTCAGGCAGGGGCGTGGGGAGGGCTGAGAGACACTGGACATGATGGAAAGCGCCCCCAGCGCCCCCCGTTCCAGCGCCTACGCCCTCAGGTGGGCTGGGGGGTCCCCGGGGCGGCTGCTCGCCAGGGGTCACTTTGCTGCACACCTGTCGGAGGGCGGGGTGCTGCAGAGCCAGGAGCCCCCAGTCCCTTGGCACCTGGCTGGCCTGTGGCGGGGGGTGGGGGAGAATGGGGCCGCCTGAGTGTTGAGCGGGGAAGTGGGTGCCGCGGCTCCCGGCGGTGGCTGGCTGGGCAAGGCGCAGTCCCTTGGGGAGGGGGTAATGTTCTGCAGGGTCAGGGGCCAGGGTGCCTGAGAGTGGGGAGCTGGTTGGACCCTGATGTCTGACAAATTGGGGCGATTCTGTTCGGGATCCTTCCCCCACGCTCCAGGGGCTAGTGGAGCAGCTCCCCAGCACGGGGTCACAGCGACTGCAGGGCTGGGGCACCTCGGTCCGGCCTGCCAGCCCAGCAGGCTGCAAGGCCCCTGCTCAGGACCCAGCGTACCAAGCCCCTGTTTGGCTGCCCCACTCTGGGGCTGCCCCCTGCTCCCCCAAGGTTCCCAGATCAATGGGGCTCTACTTCAGGTTAATCCGACGCTGCGCTGGGGCACAAGGCCGCCCCTTGGCACTCAGGCTCCAGGGGTGGGTGGGGGGTGAGGGCTGTGTGGGAGTTTCCCCAGCCCTGGCCCTGGATTGCTGAGCTAGGCAGGTTGGAGTGAGGAGGGATTGATCAGCAGGATGGGCCTGGGCCCTGGCTCAGTGCTTTGACTCTGCCTGTGGTGTTGGCAGGGCGAGGGCAGGCCGTTCGGCTGGGCCAGCTTTTCTGCAGGTGCCAGGTCAGTGGCTCCTTTCCCCAGAGGGGTTTAAGAAAGTCTGGGGTTTGTGACTGGCTCAAGTGCCCCTTTGACGGCCCTGTGACTGAGCCGTGGGTCGGGTTGGGCTCTCCCGGACCCCCAAAGCTGAGTTCAAGACACGTCTCAGACTTCAGGTGGGGGCATGTGCGGGTTGCTTCCCCCAGGTCCCTGCCCCCTCCTTCGGCTTCAGCCTCTTTCTTATTCCTTGGGCCTCCCACTCCCCAGAGATCCTTGTGATACTGCGGCAGACTGGGGAAGAAGGAGCTCCGAGAAGGTGTGTGGGGGGATTGGGGCCACATCTGGTCATTTCTCCGTTATCTCTGGCTCCTGCAGCCCCAGGTCTCTCCTTTCCATTAGTAGTGGCCTCCCGTGGCTGGCACGCTGGACCTGTGATTTCTCTTACGTAGGAGAGCTGGCAGCAGCAGCCACAGATACTGAATTACCGTCATTCACGGCTATTCCCATTGGTGCCATTTCTGCAGATGGACGGCAGCAACCCAGCAACGCATGCCCTTGCCCACCTCCAGCGTGGCTCAGATCCGTAGGTGCCCATGTGCTGGGATCTTGGTGCTGTGCCAGACGGGGTCAGACCAAAGGTCCATCTAGCCCAGTATCCTGCCTTCCAATAGTGGCCAGTGCCAGGTGCCCCAGAGGGGATGAACAGAACAGGGAATCGTCAAGTGATCCATCCCCTGCCGCCCATTCCCAGCTTCCGGCATGTTGGGCCCTGGTGTGAAATGCTCCCAGCATCTCGCTGCCCAGCCGCTCTGGGCTCCTCACAGCTCAGTTCTGCATCAGTTGCAGCTTCCTGCATGGCTCATTCTCATCACATGGTGATGGCAGCGCCCGCAGCCAGCATGCTAGTGCCGTGCATGCCAATCCCGGCCCCATAGAGGTTGTAGTTGTGTATCAGACCTTAAGTGCCAGGTTCTGGGCTTCCTTTTCTGCATGCACTGCCCCGCCCATCAGAGGGGCTGCTTCAAACGCCAGCCTTGCCCCCCTTGCCAGCTCTGTGCCGTGTTCTACAGAACTAGCCCCTTAGGGTTCTGGTTTCGGGGCACTGCTGGCAGGTGTTGGAGGTGCCTCTGGAGTGTAGATGGGGGGTATGGTTCCTCTCCGGTTCTCCTGACAGAGGCTAGTGTGGTGCCAGGGGCGTAATCAACAGAGATTTGTTGGTGGGCACCCGTGGCCGGTCTGTGTGACGCTTTCAGAAGCTCTGTGGTGCCCTTAGGGGCTGGATGCAGGAGCTGCTTTAACACACCCGGACCTGGCACTTTCTGGTCTCCTGCCAGCTCTCCCATCCCTTCCTCCTCCAACCCCAGCCTCCCTCTGCTGGGACTGGGGAGTTAGTGCTGAGAGGGGGCTGGTTTCTCTAGCCCCCATCCTCCTTCCTGCTGCAACCAGCAGCAGGGCTGTATGGGGACTATCCCTTCTGGAGGACCCCACGTCTCCACATAACCCCTTGGGATGGGCTTCGGCTGCAGTCCAGAATCTCTGACCACCCTCGTCCTTGGGGCGGCTGGTGCAGCTGCGAGTTCCAAGTCCTTGTTTACACAGAAAAACGTGTCTTGCGAGTTTGTCTCCTGCCCCTAAAAGCAGCGTGGGGCGTCGCTGTGTGAGCTCGCCGATGGCTGCGTCTCCGGGTGGGCGGAGGAACTCCTGCATGGCAGCGGGTGGTTCTGGGAGGAAGGGGCATTGTGCCCTGAGCAGCAGGCTGGCCCTTCGTGTCTGCCCACTGGCGCTCTGCTCGGTCTGCCGGAGTTTTCTCCCGAAGCTTCCCACCTTGCACACAAGGCGGAAGCCCCTTGGTATTAGTGGTGACGCTTCCCGGGGTCAGGCATTGAGGTCCTTTGCCCAGAGGTCACAGTCACGCTCTCCGCAGTCAGCCCCACCGTGCCTGGCTTTTCCTGGGTGTGGAATTTGTGTGTCTCTCTGTGGGTTTGTCACGTGCTGTATCCTGTATTTGGGCCGTGCCAGGCATGCGTGTCCCTGGCCCGTTCTCCGCGCGTGCAGCCTGGGGGGCATCTGGCCACCTGTCTTGGCCCCAGGTTGGTTCTCAACCCTGCCCCAGTGTTGCTGCTCCAGATTGAGTTGCCAGGCGGATCCCAGTCTCTCTCCACAGGCCACATCAGAGGGCGCCCGGAGCACGGGCCGTTTGCGAGGCTGGATCTGAGGTACCCAGCAGACGTCCTGCAGCCCTGCTGGGGCGGGGGGAGGGGGCCGTTTGTGTTGGTCTCTTAGCGTGGCTGGCAGTGTTTGGCGCGGCCAGGCCGGCTGTCGTGGGGATGGTGCCAGACGGCTTTCTGGTGTGCTTACAAAGTGATGCTGATTTGGGGGGCCACCGAGTGGGGGGCCTGTCTGCAGGCATCAGTGCTGAGCAGTGCCTGCCGCTCCGTGTGGGCTCTGGCAGGCTGCACCTTCCCAGGAGGAGGCAGGGGGATACAAAGTTCCTGCTCCCCTTGAGTCCCAGGAAAGCACAAGAACAGCCACGTGGGTCAGAGCAAGGGTCCGTCTAGCCCAGTGTCCTCTCTGCCACCAGCCGGCAGTGCCAGGTGCTGCCGAGGGAATGACCAGAACAGACGGTCACTGAGCGCTCCATCCCCTGCCGCCTGGTCCGAGCTTCTGCGCCAGCCCTGGTTCGGCTGCCTCCTCCAGCTCTGCTGATACCCCTCGATCCTGATCTGCCCCCCGAGCGCTGTGCCAGTCCCCTCAGCCCCGACCCCCCTGCTAACTCCACCCGAGAGCTCTCCCAGTCCCCTCAGCCCTAACCCACGGCCCCCCTGCTACCTCTTCCCCCCCCCCGAGCTTTGCCAGTCCCCTCAGCCCCGACCCACGGCCCCCCTGCTACCTCTTCCCTCCCGAGCGCTGTGCCAGTCCCCTCAGCCCCGACCCATGGCCCTCTGCTACCTCCCCCCACCCACAGAGCTCTGCCAGTCCCCTCAGCCCTGACCCACGGCTCCCCTGCTACCCCCCCCCACAGAGCTGTGCCAGTCCCCTCAGCCCTGACCTACGGCCCCCCTGCTACCTCCCCCCCCCCCCCGAGCTCTGCCAGTGCCCCTCGGTTAGGATTTCCTCATTCAGCATCTCTTGTCCCAAGCCCCCTGTGCCATGCAGAGCCAAGGAGCATGTGAGCAGACTTAACAAGCCTGTTTTTGAGCCCTAATCCTGCAGAGAATCAGCCGCTGTGGTACAAATATAGGAGTTTGTACCACAAATAAAAGTGGTTGTGGTTGTGCCCTTTCAGAAATAGCTTTGTCCTGCATTTGTCACACTGTTGTCATTTATTGCTTTTAAAATATAAACGGTCACTTGACCTCAGCCCTGACCCGCTATTCCAGTCCTGAGCTTCTCACCCAGCTGCCCTGCCGGTGCCCCTCACTCCCGACCCGCAGCCCCTGCCAGCCCAGCCCTGCCCCCCCCCCCAGCTCTGCCGGTGCCCCATAGTCCTGGCCCAGAGCTCCCTGCTACCCCAGCCCTGCCCCCCCCAGCCCTGCCGGTGCCCCATAGTCCTGGCCCAGAGCTCCCTGCTACCCCAGCCCTGCCGGTGCCCCTCACTCCCGACCCGCAGCCCCTGCCAGCCCAGCCCAGCCCTGCCCCCCCCAGCTCTGCCGATGCCCCATAGTCCTGGCCCAGAGCTCCCTGCTACCCCAGCCCTGCCGGTGCCCCTCACTCCCGACCCGCAGCCCCTGCCAGCCCAGCCCAGCCCTGCCCCCCCCCCCAGCTCTGCCGGTGCCCCATAGTCCTGGCCCAGAGCTCCCTGCTACCCCAGCCCTGCCCCCCCAGCCCTGCCGGTGCCCCATAGTCCTGGCCCAGAGCTCCCTGCTACCCCAGCCCTGCCGGTGCCCCTCACTCCCGACCCGCAGCCCCTGCCAGCCCAGCCCAGCCCTGCCCCCCCCAGCCCTGCCGGTGCCCCTCACTCCCGACCCGCAGCCCCTGCCAGCCCAGCCCAGCCCTGCCCCCCCCAGCTCTGCCGGTGCCCCATAGTCCTGGCCCAGAGCTCCCTGCTACCCCAGCCCTGCCGGTGCCCCTCACTCCCGACCCTCAGCCCCTGCTACCCCAGCCCTACTCCCCCCCAGCTTTGCTGGTGCCCCTCAGTCCTGACCCGCAGCCCCTGCTATCCCAGCCCTGCCCCCACCCCACCCCAGCTCTGCCGGTGCCCATCAGTCCTGGCCCGGAGCCCCCTGCTACCCCAGCCCTGGGCTCCCCACACATAATAGTCTTGGCCTGACATATTTCTGGTTTCTGAAATCAGGTTTAAAGCAGTGTTTTTATTGACTGATGCCTGGGGGATGCTGGGAGGGGCTGGGGAAACCAGAGGCCCAAAGTGGGTCCAACTGGTAAATATTTGTTTATCATGAGCGGTTTCCTGCAGGACCCCCCCCCGCTCCCCCCCCCCCGCCGCCGTGGGCAGTGGCGCAGAGCCAAGAGCTGGAGTTGCCTGAACTGGCCAGGGCGTGTCTGCACGCTCTCTCCTTATGCACCGAGTGCTTGTCCCTTCCCCAGAGCCCGTGCTGCTGTGGGCGGAGCAGAGCTGAGGAAGGGGGGCTGGTGAACCCAAGCTGGGCCCCCCCAGGTGGACATGAGCCCTTCAAGGGGGCAGAGGCCTCTGGGGTTGCTGTTTTACAGTGTCTGTGGTAGTGCTGGGCGCATCCCAAACACTGGCAGGACAGGCCTTGCTCCGGGGGGGCCTGGGCGGGGACGGCACGCGGAGAGTGTCCGGGGGTGACCCAGAACCCTTAGCCTGAACTTGTCTTGTGCTTACAGGCTTCTCTTTACTGGCGCTGCACTGCTGGGGGTCGCGTTACACCCCAGGGAGGGGGCCAGGGGCTCCTGGTGCGTTTCAGGTGCTGGGGGCAGCCTCTGCGCCCACATGCCCAGCTGGGAATGCAGCTCCAGGCTGTCCTAGTGGCCCTTAGGTTCAGGGCAGGTGGGTAACATCTCCTCTGGTTACTGCTCCACTGGCCCCAGGGCAGCCCCCCCCCCCGGTCATTCTGGGTGTGAGTCCATGCAGCTTCTGGGTGGCAGAGCCCTGAGCCGGCCTCCCCATGGGTAGCAATACAGTGGGGGAGACCCCACGCTGGCTGCCCAGGCAGGGCGGACTGGGGCTGTGGTCTGTAGGCTGGGCTCTTGTTTTGCGCCTCAGACTGGCGCATGCTGGGACAGTGCTGCCCAGGTGCTCTGGTCACGGCCTGGCACGAGAGGTCCTGTACTCCCCGGTTACTCTGCGTGGTGTGGGCACCGCTGGGGGACCTGTTGATCTGTGGGAACACCCCATTCCCTGGTGCAGGCAGTACCATTCCCTCTCCTGGGGGACAGACCTCCCTTGAAGTCTTGGCTCTAGCAGGGCTGTCAGTACTTGCCTGACCCTCGGGGCAGGGCTGGGTGTGTAAGGAGGTGCCAGGTGTTGCTCCTTGGCTGCCCGCTGATGAAGCAGCCGTGGTGCTGCGCTGGGAGCCCCTTTCTGCCTGGCTGTGGTTGGGTTGGTGGGTTTCTGCCCCCACCAGACTGATCTGGGAGCCGCTTGTTCCAGGCCTGGTGGTTCCTGGTACATGTTGGGGCTGTTGAGTTTCACGGGACCTAGGAAAACGGTCTGCCCCCTACACCCCACTAGCTGAGCAGCCGTGGGAGGGTTCGGCTCCTCGCGCCCAGGGGTGCTCTGACCGTGGGTGCCCGTCAGGAAGTGAATGGAAGAGCTGAGTTGTTTTCAAGCTGCTGTGGGATGCGAGGGGTGAGGGACACAGAATCGCGGTACACATGGAGGCTGGGCCTCTGCTCCCAGCCTGGGAGGAGACCACAGCAAGCAGGGAGGCTCCGTTGATCTCTTCTCCAGGCGGCAGTTCGGTGCCAGCCACGCTCTTTCCCGGGTTGCTGTTTCTCGGGGGCAGCAGCAAGCTGGCTCCAGCTGGAGAGGTCTGTGGGGCCCTCCCAGGTGGGGATTTATGGCCGGGTGCTATTTCAGGGCTAGGCTGCACTCGCTATGGTGGCCTGCAGAGGCTTTTAGCTATAAATGCACCATAATTATGTCAATTGGTCCCCTCTCCAGGAGGCTGGGCCCTGCACAATGGGGCTTTCAGAGGCTGCTGCTCGGCCCTGCTGCCCAGGGCATCACAGAGCTGGGTCTGTAGCCAGAGCCTCATAAACACCTTCGGAGAGGAAGAAACGTGTAAAAATACCACACCGCCTCCCCCAGCTCCACCTCGGCAGGGGCCAATGAGAGCAGCGGGGCGCCCGGGCTGGCAGCGGGACCTAGCAGTGAGAGCCCGGCCGGCTCTGGCACTTGGGACTCGGTGGCTCTGGGTGGCTGAACTGCTGGGACCCCTCAGCTGGGAGTTGGGGCGGGAGGCAGACGGTGTCTGCAGAGCCCTCGGGGAGCTCAGTGGCGCTTCTCCAACACACGGCGAATCCCCGGCTTTGGGCTTTAATTCCAAGTGCTCGTTGCTTGCCCCGGGTCCTCTCCTCATGTGCAGGACACACACTTACTGCAGCTTTTCTCCTGGTCCCAGTCCCCCTGCCCACAGGGACTGGCCAGAACTCCCTTGGTTCAGCCTCGCCCGGAGGAGGCCAGCCCTGCCTTGGCAAGCCGGGGGGGGGGGGGGGGGGGGGCTTCCATCCCAGCTTGTTAGCCGGCTCCAGCGTCTGCGACCCAGAGCGTCGTACTGCTGTGCACGAGGCGGCTATTAGCGAGGTACATTGTGTCCCTGCCCTCCAGGCTGAGCGAGGCTGCTGGAGCTGGGGGGTGCATCACCTGCCGGTGCATATCCTGAGCAGACGCCTTAGGGGCCCTTCTCAGTGAGTGGAGCCGGGGGGCGGGGGTTGCTGCTGGCATTGCTTGGCAGCGCCCTCCTGGGGCTTGTCCGTTGGGCACAGGCCATCTTGGCCTGTGTGGAGCTGCTGGGGCACCTGGCCCACAAGGTGAACTTTCACCAAACATAGCGCTGCCGAAAGGGTGTCAGGACAGAACCCAGGCATCCTGGCTCCTAGCCCCTCCCTCGCCCAGTCGTAGCCCCCACATCTCAATGGTAATGTATCAAGAATGCTAAGCAGCATGTGCCAGCTTGGTTATTGCCCTCCGGGCATGGGGGGCACAGGACTGGAGGGCAGGCTGTGCCCTCGCAGCTCTGGGGGTGGCGCGATCCCCCCCCTGCATTCTAGCACTCCATCTGGGGGAGCCCGTATGCTTTGTCCAGGCACGGTGAGCCCCTGGGGTGGGGGGCAGCAGCAGCTCGCAGGCTTGGGCAACAGATTCCGGAGTTCCTGGATCTGGTTCCTTGTGAGCACCTTGGGAGACGTGTGGCTTCCCGGAGCCCAGCCCTGTGCCAGGCCAGACCCCCTCCCCTCCCCCCTCTGGGTCTGGAAGCTGGAGGTGGGGAGCTGCCCGGGGACTGTCTAGGGCTGGGATGCTCTCGGGCGACTCCCCAAGTGCTTCCGGCTGCTGATTGTAATGAACTGAGGCTCAGCTGGTCCCTGGCGAGTTTGCTGGGTCTCAGGCTGGTGCCACTGGATGTGTCGGTTGGTATTTCAGTTTGGGAGCTGGAATGGTGGTCTCCTCCTCGGCTGCTATGGGTCAGGACGGGCAGAGCAGGGGCTTGGAGATCAGTTCACTTGCCCTGGATCTAAAAGGTGCCATTCATTGGTCTCGGCGGGTTCCCTGCTCTGGGCTGGGCGGGGTCAGGGCCCCGAACGTGGGTGTGAAAGGAGGGGATTGTGCACAGCCCCATGTGGGGCACTGGGCAGCTGCAACCCAACCACGGGGCCAGTTATGATGCAACGAAAACATTACGAAAGATTCCCGGGCTGATTTATGGCTCCTGCGAGCCAAGGGGCTGAGCGCACGGCTCCCTGGAGCCTGCCGCTTCCAGTGTTTAGGAACGCGGCAGCCGCGAGCCGTTGGTTTCTTTGGCTGTCAGGGCAGGGATGTGGAGAGCTGTCCCAGCCGGGCAGCTCCGGATCCTGCCTGCGCTCTGCCTGCTCGCTGCCTGGCGCTGGGGCAGGGGGGGTCAGCCCTCGACAGGCTCCCATGGGCCCTGCTCTCATCAGGGAGGGGCAGAGGGGGGTGCTTGCTGTCGGATGTAGGGCTGCAGCCCCCCAGGGGCAGTGTTCCCGCTCCCAGCAGGCAGGGCCTGCGTGGCACGTTCGGCATTTCGAGCGCAGGCCAGGAATCGACCGGGGGCCGTGGATGGAGTCAGTTCTTGCTGCTCCAGGCTCGTGTCATTTCATGTGCCTGCCTTAAAGATACGCCAAGGCAAACTGGGCTCGCAGCGACTGCTGGGGTATCGCCTCCACGCCAGGCCCGGCTCCCCAGTGTTATCACTGGCCAGGGCCAAGGAGAGAGCTGTGGCCCCATAGCGCCTTGCGGGTGGGGGAACAGGAGCTCTGGCCCCTGGCTAGGGAGAGGGTGCCACAGGCCGGGCAGTGGCTGGCGCTGGGGCAGGGGGATCAGCCCTCCACTTGTGCCAGTTTCTCCGGACATTGCTGGGTTCTGTGAGGGAGGGAGCAGGGCCTTGGGCACAGTTACCAGCATGTCAGCGGCCAGGCACGGCTCCTGGGGAGGGTTTGGTTTGTGGAGCACATGACAGGAATGCATGGGGACTCCAGAGCCTGGACAGCACACGGGGAGCGCTGTGGGGTGGGGGCTGGAGGGGGGAGCGTGGGGGAGGCAATGGGAGAGGGGGCGGAGGAAGGGGTTGTGTGTGTGCTGAGCAGGACTCATGGGCGTTTGCCTGGCCTGTGGGTGGAAGGGAAGCTGTCCTGGCTGGCGCCAGCAGCCCTGGTGAGGGGATGGAGCTGCCAGGCTGAGCTCCAGGGGGCAGGTGCCTGTGCCCTCCCTGCTGACCTTGGGGCTGGGCTCCTAGTCACAGTGCTTTAAGCCTCTGTCAAAGCTCCACTTCTGCTGCCACTTTAATTAACTTGAGCAGGAGGAACATGGAAAAACCGGGCCCAGAGCCTGACGCGCCTGTGCTGCCAACAAAGGCGGCATTGAGGCTCGTGTGGCCCCCTGCCATAAAGGTGCCCTGTGTCTGCACTCGCCAGCCGCCCGCCCGCTCTCCGAGGAGGCAGCCCGAATTGTTCCTTGTGTACGGGTGCAAGGCTGGCCCGAGGGGCCGTGCTGGCTGGGCGGGAGACACTGGCGGGGCTATGCCAGGTGGAGGGGGCAGCCCAGGGCAGGCTGCCCCTGTGCACACAAGTTCTCTCTTGGCCAGGGCAGTGGCTGGCAGGAGCTGTGCTGGGCGCTGAGCGCTCCCTCCTGTCTCTTGTCACGAGTTCTCGGGCTGCAAATTGGGACCCAACTACCTGGGCCTTGCTGAGCTGCGGGGTGGGGGGTGCTTAGCACCTGGGGGTCACCAGGCCTCGGCCCCCCCTTGTGCAGGGGCTGGTGACTGATGCCCCAGGACTGCTATGCTGGGGCGAAATCCCCAGTGGAAACGAGCCCCCGCGCTCCTGCCCCGCTCCCCGCGTGAACGCAGGTGCGTGCCCTGAGCTGGGGCACAAAGGCAGGCTGGGTGGGCTGCTGGGGGGAGTCGGGTTTGCCCCCCCTGGGATAAAAGTTGGCGCCGATCTCCGGCCCTGCACGGCCCACAGCTGCAGCAGGAGGTGCAGACACTGGTGGCTTTGTGGGTGTCACTCCGTGTCCACGTGGGCGCATGCCCAGCGCCGTGCGAGTGGGCAGCCTTCTCTGGCTGGGCACAGGAGGGAGAGGGGCCCTGCGCTGCCTCACCAGCCAGTGACCTGCGTCCTCGGAGAATCTCAGTGCTGGGCTGGGGGCGGCTTCTGTCTCACTGTCACGGAGTATTGGGGGACTCAGGGCCCTGCACCCCCGGCTTCCTGCGATTCACCATGACTCTCAGCCAGCCAGTAAAGCAGAAGGTTTATTTGGATGACAGGAATACAGTCCAAGATAGGTCTTGCAGGCACAGACAACAGGGACCCCCTCAGTTAGGTCCATCTTGGGGTCCCCGGGCATCCCAGCCCAGCCCCCCTTGGGAGGTCAGAGCCATCTCTGCCCCCCAGCCCTCTCTCCCTGCCTCCTTCCAGCACTCTCCTTTAGCGACCCCTCCCACAGCCTTTGTTCAGTTTCCCGGGCTAAGGAGTCGCCTCGCCTTCAACCCCTTCCTGGGTTCTCATGTTACACACTCAGGTATGCGCCCTCGGGCAGATCCCCTCCTGCAATGCAGACTATCCCAGCACACTCCCCTGTCAGCATTCACAGACCACCGTGAGAACAGGCCCAGTTCGTCACATCTCTCCCCCCTTCGAGACCGAACTGAGCAGGGTCACTTTAGCCAGTGACCCGGGGAAGTTCGAACCTACCCCCGTTCCCATGGATGCCCCCGCATCCCTCCCATTCCTTGGTGAGAATTACACCAGGCCCCTCCAGTTTCACGCTCCCCCTTAGGTTGGGGTTGCTTGATGGCACTCGCAGTTCGCATGTGGGAAGGTTTATGCGGCCTGCGCCCTTTTCCCACCCCCATACCTCTGGGGCTCCAACTGGGCTGTGGTCTTCTCCCAGCGCTCCAGTCTGGAGGTCTGTGCTTTGGGCTCTCTTGGTTTAGAGCCGCCCTTTTTACCTTGGCCACCCTCCGAAAAGGCTCCTCTATGCTGGGCAAGGGTCCTAAAGCTGTTTTCCCCTTGTCCCAGGCCTTCCTCCCCCTCTGACAGGGGTCACAGGATCGGCAGTACTGTCGGACAGTAGCAAAGACCCCAGGCCAGTAAAAGCTCCGTAGCAGCCTCTGCTGGGTACGCCAGGTTCCCTGGTGCCCTGAGAGGGGAATGTCATGGGCCCGGCACAGCAGCTGGCAGCGATACTTCTGGGGTACCACCAGCTGCCTCCTGATCCCCCCTGACTCCATTTTCCCTGGGGGAGCCCATTCTCGGTACAGGAACCCCTTCTCCCACAGGAATCCTTTCCGGCCACCTCGTCCCATGGTCTGTACCGCATTGAGGTCGGCCAGGTCCCTTATCTTCCGCAAGGAGGGATCTCTCTGCAACTCGGCCTGGAACTCAGCAGCTGGGACGGGGATGGCCACCTGCTCTTTCTCGCCCGCTGGGTCCGAAGCTGCAGCCTCCCTGAGCCGCGTCCCTGGGCGTTCCCTCCCCACCAGGTTAGGGTCCCGTGCCTCAGGCAAGGCACCCCCCCCAAGGCCAGGGCGCAGTGCCCCTCGCCGGCTCTGACCGCGGGTCACAACTAAGGCGGTCTGGGGGCTGCTGGGCCAGTCCTCTAGGTCCCCCCCCATCAACACCTCAGTGGGCAAATGGTGGTGCACTCCCACGTCCTTGGGGCCCTCCTTGGCCCCCCATTTCAGGTGTACCCTCGCTACGGGAACCTTGAATGGGGTCCCGCCCACCCCGGTCAGGGTCAGGAAGGTGTTGGGCACCACCCGATCTGGGGCCACCACCTCGGGCCGGGCCAGTGTCACCTCTGCGCCCGTGTCCCAGTAACCATAAACTTCCTTCCCATCCACCTCCAGGGGAACAAGGCACTCGCTCCGCAGGGACAGCCCCGCGCCAACCCTGTAAACGGAGAACTTTGAATCCGGAGCATCTGGCCCCCCAGAGAAGCTGGCCTGGGGCTCTCCTCCCTCCTTAGCAGGTGGTACTCTGCCAGCCCCCCTTCCCTGGGAATGCTGCCTCTCGCCGGGCTGGGTCTCTACCCAGTCAACCCTCTGTGGGTTCGGCCTGCTCAGTCTGTCCCTGAGCCTGGGGCACTGGGCCCGTATGTGGCCCTTTTGGCCACGGTGGTAGCAGCCCATGTCCCATGGGTCCCCTTGAGTGGGTCGGATGGTCCTGAGGCCGGATGTTCCCCTCTGATGGGGTTTTTCTGTATTTTCCCACGGGGAGGTCCCATGGTGACTCTCTCTCTGCGTTGTGGTGGGACTGTTCCTTTGGGACTCCTCCCTTTTATCTCCTGACCGGCTCTTTACAAACTCATCGGCCAGCCGGCCTGCCTGTCGCGGGGTCTCTGGCTTTCTGTCCACCAACCACAGCCTCAGGTCGGATGGGCACCGTTCATACAGTTGCTCCAGTACCAGCAGTTTAATCAGGTCCTCCTTCGTCTGGGCCCCATCAGCCCACTTGCTGGCGTATCTTTCCATGCGGGCGGCTAGTTGCAGATATGAGATCTCAGGGGTTTTATCCTGACTCCGGAACCTTTCCCGGTACATCTCAGGAGTCAGCCCAAACTCTCGTAGCAGGGCCTTTTTGAATAGTTCGTAGTCCCCTTTCTCTGCCTCTCCCAGTTGGCGGTACAATGCCACGGATTTGGGGTCCAGTAAGGGGGTAAGGACCCGGAGTCTGTCCGCGGGATCCACCCGGTGCAGCTCGCAGGCCGTCTCAAAGGCCTCCAGGAAGTCATCCATGTCCTCCCCCTCCTTGTATGGGGCCATGATGCACTTATCAAAGCTCCGTGCAGTCCTGGGTCCCCCCTCACTCACCGCAGCCGGGGGTTCGCTGCCCTTCAATCTCGCCAGTTCCAGGTCATGCTGACGCTGTCTCTCATTCTCCTGTCTCTGTCTCTCATTCTCCTCCCGTTCATGCTGATGCTGTCTCTCTTTCTCCTCCCGTTCATGCTGTCTCTGTCTCTCTTTCTCCTCCCGTTCATGCTGTCTCTGTTGTTCACGATCCTCCAGCTCTCTCAGTTTTAGCTCTTTCTCCCATTCCAGCCAATTCCGCTCCCCGGATGCCGAACGTCGCCGGGAGGATCCTCTGCTGGCCGGCGAGCTTCGCCGGGGGGACCCCCTGCTGGCCGGGGGGGCCACGGCGCCTTCGGTATTTGCTGGGCTCCTCCCCACCCTTCCCCTAGGCATAGGAAGGAGGGGTCTCGGGAAGCCCTCAGCAGCCGGCTGACCACTCCCAGCTGGGACAGACACTGGTGCCTGCGCTGCATTTGCCAGGCTGCTTCCCTGAGACACAGGGATCAGTTCATTCGCGCGATCTTCTGCCTCCAGCTGGGCAATGAGCTGTTCTTTGGTGAGCCTCCCAATGCGCAGCCGCCTCTGCTTGCACAGCTCCACCAGGTCGCTCTTAAGCCGCTTGGCATACATCTTCCTGCTGGCCACTCGCCGGCCTGTGTGCTCACCGCTCCCCACAGTTCCCAGGGGGCCCCCTAGTGTGCCAGCCCTTCTCGAGGTCACCACCTCTCTGCCAGGGTCGAGCTGCAGACTCCTCCGCCCCTGGGACCACTCGCTGCGATCCCCCCGGGGGACCCTGTTACTGCAAAAGTCCTTCTCGCTGGTCACACACTCCCAGGGGTAATAACCGTCTCTCTCCCACTCTTCAGCAGGCCTGGTCCCCGTCAATCCCCCTTCGTTTTACTGCTCCCCAGTCACTTACTGCAGGAAGCGCCGTCCACGGGGTGCAGTAGATCCCACCGCTGCCACCAGTTGTCACGGAGTATTGGGGGACTCAGGGCCCTGCACCCCCGGCTTCCTGCGATTCACCATGACTCTCAGCCAGCCAGTAAAGCAGAAGGTTTATTTGGATGACAGGAATACAGTCCAAGATAGGTCTTGCAGGCACAGACAACAGGGACCCCCTCAGGTCCATCTTGGGGTCCCCGGGCATCCCAGCCCAGCCCCCCTTGGGAGGTCAGAGCCATCTCTGCCCCCCAGCCCTCTCTCCCTGCCTCCTTCCAGCACTCTCCTTTAGCGACCCCTCCCACAGCCTTTGTTCAGTTTCCCCGGGCTAAGGAGTCGCCTCGCCTTCAACCCCTTCCTGGGTTCTCATGTTACACACTCAGGTATGCGCCCTCGGGCAGATCCCCTCCTGCAATGCAGACTATCCCAGCACACTCCCCTGTCAGCATTCACAGACCACCGTGAGAACAGGCCCAGTTCGTCACACTCACTAACGCCCCAGCGTGCTGCGCGGGCACCGTGCCCCCTTCAGCCAGCCGCTGAAATGCTGGCCCAGCCCCTCCCTCCATCCAGCATGTGGCTTAACAGGGGAGCTGCAAATCCAAGTAAGCCAAAAAGTCTCACCCCTGCCCTGTCCCTGGCGAGCCCCTCCGCTCCCTGGAAGGGGCGGGGGAGACGCGTCCTTCCCCTGCGGGGGCTGGCACACGGGGGGCTTGGCTTGGCCCCGGCTCTCTCTGTGCAGAGCCCGGCTGTTTGCTGGGCAAAGGGTCCTGCTGTCCCTGCTTGCTCTCTGGGGCTGGGAGGTGAGTGAATTTCCGCTCTTGTGCCCGCAGCCCCGGGCTGCTCTGTCCTCCCCCGACACTCCATGTCCATCCTGACCCAGATACGGGCTGTCTCTGGTGCTGATAAGCTGGGCCGGGGCGTTCTGGGGGAGTCTGGCAGCTTGGCTGCACAGTGCGTCCAGCCGGCGCGATTAGCGGCTGCCAGCTCCCCAGCCCTGCGCTGGCTCCAGGGCGTGGGGGGGGGGGGGAGGATGCTCTGCGTGGCCTTGCTGGTGCCGTGGTGCCTGGCTCTGCTCGTCTCTGCTACGTGAGTAATGCCGCTGCCCTGGGCAGCGCCAGCACCACTCCCGGGGCTGCTGGGACAGGCCATGGCTGCTGTCTGTGCGGGGCACCGGTGCCCACACAGCCAGTCTGGGCTCTGTACTGGGAGCTTGGCGTGGCCTTGCTGCCGTGTATGTGGCTGGCAAAGAGAGTCGGGAGGATGGATAGGGGAAACAATAGGGGCTCCATCTCTGGGTGGGAGCATGGAGGCTCTTAGTGGCTGGGTTGTTTTGAGGAGCTCCGTGGTAGGGGTATGGGGGAGCGCGGGGGGGCTCCGTGGCAGGGGTATGGGGGAGCGCGGGGGAGCTCCGTGGCAAGGGTATGGGGGAGCGCGGGGGGGCTCCGTGGCAGGGGTAAGGGGAAGCGAGTGGAGGCTCCGTGGCAAGGGTATGGGGGAGCGCGGGGGGGCTCCGTGGCAGGGGTATGGGGGAGCGAGGGGGGGGCTCTGTGGCAGGGGTATGGGGGAGTGCGGGGGGGCTCTGTGGCAGGGGTAAGGGGAAATGAGTGGGGGCTCCGTGGCAGGGGTATGGGGGAGCGCGGGGGGGCTCCGTGGCAAGGGTATGGGGGAGCGCGGGGGGGCTCCGTGGCAGGGGTAAGGGGAAGCGAGTGGAGGCTCCGTGGCAGGGGTATGGGGGAGCGCGGGGGGAGGCTCTGTGGCAGGGGTATGGGGGAGCGAGGGGGGGGGCTCCGTGGCAGGGGTATGGGGGAGCGCGGGGGGGGGGCTCCGTGGCAGGGGTATGGGGCTGGCTCAGGCCAGGACCGGTCCCTTGTACCAGAGGGCGCCCCCCAGTGGCCACTCATGCCTCCCCTGTGGGTTCCTTGCAGACTCGGAAGCTGTCGAAGGCTGAACGGCAGCGCTTCAGTGAGGAGGTGGAGATGCTGAAGGGCCTGCAGCATCCCAATATTGTCCGCTTCTACGACTCCTGGAAGTCGGCCATCAAGGGCCAGATCTGCATCGTCCTGGTCACTGAGCTCATGACCTCGGGCACCCTGAAAACGTGAGCGGGGCTGGGCTGGCAGGGGGGAGGGCTCCGGGTTCTGGCTGGGTGGCGCTGTGTGGCAGGCGGAGAGGGGGCACTGGGGCCTGTGGGGAGAGGGGGTAGGGTCCTAGCCGGTGGTGGGGGAGCCTGTCTGGCCTGCGTGTGACGGCTGTGGTTGCTGGCACAGCGAGCTTGGCCGGCATGTGGGCCAGTTGCATTCCTGGCGTGAAGGGGCCGGGGCAGGATCCGGGCAGAGCTCGCAGCGCCTCTCGGCAGCCGCATACCGGGGTGGGCCTGAGAACTGGTGGGGTGCTGGGGCAAAGCCCTGGGCCTGCCAGGCGCTCTGCGACCCCCGACCCCCCACTGCACAGCGTGTCGCCCGCCGGCTCAGGAACAGCTGTCAGTGCATCCCGGGCGCCCTTCTCTCGCCGTGCTGCGCTGCACCAGGCAGCTCTGGCTGCTCGCCGTTGCTAGGCCATGCTTGGCCCTTGGCCCCTGCGGAGCCCGCTGTGTGTGCTGCCTGGGTGAGAAGTCTCCATGCAGCCTGCGCCGGGACCCTGCTGCCCAGTTCCTGCAGCTCGGGCAGCGCCTGGCCGGGGGGAGCAGCTGGAGTCGCCCCCTCATGCCGCCCGTGTCGCCCTCGCAGCTACCTGAAACGCTTCAAGGAGATGAAGCTGAAGGTCCTGCAGCGCTGGAGCCGGCAGATCCTCAAGGGGCTGCACTTCCTGCACACGCGCTCGCCCCCCATCATCCATCGCGACCTCAAGTGTGACAACATCTTCATCACCGGCCCCACCGGCTCCGTCAAGATCGGGGACCTGGGCCTGGCCACGCTCAAGCGGGCCTCCTTTGCCAAGAGCGTCATAGGTACCGGGGTGCTGGGCGTGCGAGCGGCCGGGCCCCTGGGGCAGGTTCCCCGGGATAGCCTGGCTGAGGGGCCACTCACGGTCCGGGGGGCGCCCTGCGCCATGGGACCTCTGGGGGGGGCCAACGCCAGCCTGGCTCTGCTGAGCGCGGCCTCCCCTGCAGCCAGCCCCCCTCCCCTGCCCCCAGGCCGGCAGGGTGTGGCTAGCCAGCCCCACGGAGCAGCTTGGTGCTGAGTTGTCCCCCGCGCCCCCAGGCACCCCGGAGTTCATGGCCCCCGAGATGTATGAAGAGAAGTACGACGAGGCGGTGGATGTGTATGCCTTCGGCATGTGCATGCTGGAGATGGCCACCTCGGAGTACCCCTACTCGGAGTGCCAGAACGCCGCCCAGATCTACCGCAAGGTCACCTCGGTGAGTGGCTGCGTCTGCACCTCGATGCGGGGACCCCCAGCCGGCACCGCTCTGCCAGGGAAACCCCTTCCCTGCCGGAGCCACTTTGGGGGGCCGGGGACCCTCCCCCCCCCGAGCCGCTCAGCCCAGCCTAGTCCTTAGCTAAGACGTTCCCTCCTTCCTGAGGCTGCCCTGGGAGCAGCTCCATGCCCAGACGCTTGGGCAGAGATGCCCAGGACAGCCGCTAGCCATGGCCGAGCTCTTGGGTCCCTTGGCTGGGGACAGAAGGGGGAGCCGAGCGGCTCTCCCGGCTGCCCTTGAGGCGGGCCCCATTGCCCCAGAGCTGTGCCTCCCCGCTGCCCCCTGCTCTGCTCCCCGCTGCAGGTTTCTGTCTGGTGGAGGCCGCGCGTTGCTCCCTGGCATGCCGGGACCTGGGAGCAACAGCCTCCAGCGTTAATGGGGCGGAACCAGGAAGCTGTTTGTGAACCTGGTCCGCTCCGCTGCCCTGGGCCAGCCTGCAGCCTTAACGACCCTGAGCCGGCCAGATCCAGCATGGTGCCGGTTTGCTCCATGACCTGCCGTCCCCCCGAACTGCTCTGCCCCCTCGTTCAGGCCAGGGAGGGGCCTGGCCAGGGACTGGTGCTGGGTGGTTCTTCTCACTCTGAGCCACTGGCTCTCGCCTGCCTGAATCGGGGCTCTGTCCCCGGGGTGAGGGGTGTTTCCTCCCAGCCCCTCCCTGCGGGGTCCCTTCCAAGCTCAACTTGTGGGTACTGGGAGTCAGGTCCCCGGAGCCAGAGGGCAGCCCCAGAGGTCACTTGCTCACAGGGCCAGTCTCACCTCAGTCCGGCCCCCTGCATGTTCAGGGACGTCTGCTCGCAGCGCTGCGGAGGGTGCCTGGGACCTGCCTGACTGTCGGGATGTCTCCCTGCAGGGCATGAAACCCAACAGCTTCTACAAGGTGAAGGTGCCAGAGCTGAAGGAAATCATTGAGGGCTGCATTCGCATGAACAAGGCTGAGAGGTGGGCGCGGCAGGGCAGGAGTGTGGGGCCATAGGGCTTGCGGGGCGCAGGGCTGTGGGGCTGGAGGCCTCTGGGGTAGTGGGGGCTGGCCGGATTGGGCTGGCGGCCCAGGTTCCAGATGAGCTAGGGCGCCCTGGTGCCGGCTCAGTCCATGTGCTGGGCTCTGTCCCGTGGTGCCAGTTGTGCTGGATGGGGTCCCTGTGCCGTATGGGTTCCCCCGCTGGGCAGCGGCCCCCCAGGGTGCCCAGGCTGCGCTGACCCCGACCTGTCCGCCAGGTACACCATCCAGGACCTGCTGGAGCATTCCTTCTTCCAGGAGGACACGGGGGTGCACGTGGAGCTGGCCGAGGAGGACGACGGCGTCAAGTCCGGCCTCAAGCTCTGGCTGCGCATGGACGACACCAAGAAACTGCACGGCAAGTACAAGGACAACAACGCCCTCGAGTTCCTCTTCGAGCTGCACAAGGACGTGGCCGAGGAGGTGGCCCAGGAGATGGTAGGTGCCCGCGGGGGGAGGGGGAGCAGCCTTGCCCCCGCCTGGGATGGGGAGACAATGATCTGGGCCAGGCCCGGTCCCCTCCGCGGACCCACGCTGCCCACAGCTCTGGCGCAGGGGAAGCCGCTGGCTTGCCGCTGCCTGTAGCGGGCGCTGCTGCCTTGTGCAGGGGGCAGGGTCCGTTCTGGGGCAGCGATCGTCTTACCCTCTGCCTGGGCTGCCCCGGCGCAACCGAGCCCCATCCCTCCGTCCCCCTCTCCCTTGGTGCCCTGACCTCGCCTGTGCCCGGATCGCTCTGCCAGGCTGGGCCGGGGCAGGGCCTGACGCGCCCCCCCACACCTCCTGCAGGTGACCCTGGGCTTTGTGTGCGAGGCGGACTACAAGCTGGTGGCCAAGGCGGTGCGGGACCGCGTGGTCACCATCAAGCGCAAGCGGGAGAAGGTGAAGCGGGCGCAGGATGAGCTGCGGCGCCAGGAGCAGGAGAAGCAGCCGGGCGTCCTGCCCCTGCTGGAGGAGCTGAAGTGCCCCCCGGTGCCTGCCACCCCCCAGGCCTCGCCGGCCACGCCTGGCTCCGGGGACTCTGTCTTTGGGGGCACCTTCCCCCCGGAGCCCGAGGAGCCCGAGGCAGATCAGCACCAGCTCTTCCCATACCGGCATACCAGCTACTCCTCCACCACCTGTACGTAGCCAGTGCGCGGGCACTGCGGGGCGGGGGGAGGGGTGTGGCTGGCATTGGCCTGCGTCTCCCTGGGGTGCAGAGAGAGCAGCTCCCAGCCTCTCCTTGGCATCTGCGGCTGGCATTGTTGGGAGCCTGGAACGTGGTGCCCTGGTGCAGCTGCTCCTGTTTCTCTTCCGTTCTCCCAGGGAAGGGGGGCGAGAAACGGCAGCTCCTGGGGGGAGCCTGCCCTGGCCCTCCCGCATGGGCAGCTGGCAGCCAGGATTTGGGGGGCTGGGTCCCTGGGCTGGCCACTCACCCTGCTCTCTGCTCCCCAGCTGACTGCGAGACGGACGGGTACCTGAGCTCCTCTGGGTTCGTGGACTCGCCCGACCTGTCCCTCTGCCACTCAGGCACCTTCTCCACCGGGGACCCTTCCAGCCCACCAGCTGCCCAATCAGAGAGCTGCTTCCCCGTGGTGAGTGGTGCCTCGCGCTGCCACGGGGCACCTGGCGCTCCCCTTTGGGGGGCTGCTGGGGGTGCCATGATGCCCCCTCACTCCGGCTTCTCCCCACAGAGCATCGCTGTGAGCTCACCCATGGAGCACCTGCCGTCTGCCCCGGCCAGTGAGTTCTCTTCCCCAGTGGACAGGTACATCTAGGCCCTGCTCCGTCAGCGCCGTGCCCCAGCCCCTTGGAGGAGGAGTCAGCTATTGCCCCCCTGGGAGGGGTTGGCTGGAAGGGGCTGGGACTGGTCGCTGAGATGGGGATCAGGGTGGGTTATGGAGGATATTGGGCTGGGGCAGGTGGGATCGGCCATTAGTAACTCTTGCCCCCGTGCTGTGGTGCTATGGCCTCCCCCCAGCTACGCGTCTGACGTGGCGTCCGGCCTGAGCGACGGCTGCGAAGGGCTCTCGGCCAGCGAGCAGAACGCCAAGCTGCCGGCCAAGCGGGCCTCGGGGAAGCTGTTGCGGCGCCGAGCCAGGTCGAGGCTGCGCATCACCAACGTAAGCGCCACCGGCGCCTGCCCTGCCTTCGCCCGCAGGCTCCGAGGGGCGGAAGTTCGCTGTGAACGGGAGTGTGGGGCGGGGGCTGTCGCGGGGAGGTCAGGGTGGCAGGGAATAGGGGGCCTATCTCCATGGTTCCTAGCTGGCCCTGGCCCCATGGGAGCACCGCGGTGGCTGCTCCAGCGCCCCGGGTCCCGCTCTCCTGCCCTGTGTGGACATGCAGTTCACAGGGAACAACGTGGGGGGCAGAAGCGCCGATCGGCCCTTCACGTTTCCATTAAAGGGGGAAATGGGCCCCCCAAACCCACCCATCTGCACAGGCTGAGAAGCGGGGCTGGCACAGGCCTGGTACCGCAAGCGCTGGCCCCTCCCTGTGCGTTACCTGGCTCCCGGCGGGGGGTGGGGTGGGGGGGTCTCTGCAGCTGCCTGTGAGCTGCCCCTGCCCCACAGATCTCGGACAAGAGCGACCGGGTGGTGGAGTGCCAGCTGCAGACCTACAACAACAAGATGGTGACCTTCAAGTTCGACCTGGACGGGGACAACCCGGAGGAGATTGCGGCCGTCATGGTGAGTGCAGGGCTTGGCCGGGCTCGGCAGGGTTTGGGGGGCCCACGCCCAGCACTGACCCCCTGCTCGGCCCCACAGGTCAATAACGAGTTCATCCTCCAGTCGGAGCAGGACAGCTTTATCCATCGGATCCAGGACATCATCCAGCGTGTGGAGACCCTGCTGCGCAAGGACGGGCATGGTGCCACCGGGGCGGCTGGCAGCCCACAGTCTGAGAGCCTGTCGCCCTCTGCCACCAGCAACGGCCTCCCGGTGAGCCCCCTCGTCCCCCAGTGAGCCGCGCCTCCCCGTCCTCCCCCTCGTCCCCTGGTGAGCAGTGCCCCCCCCCGTCCTCCCCCTCGTCCCCCGGTGAGCCGCACCCCCCCCGTCCTTCCCCTCCCCCTCGTTCCCCAGTGAGCAGCCCGCCCCCTCCCCGGTGAGTGCCTCTCCACTCCTCTGTGAGTACCCCCCGGCCCCCCGTTGAGCAATCCCCCCCCCCGCCCCTCCGGCCGCCTGGTGAGTGGCCTCCTCGCTCTCGGTGAGCAGCCTTCCCGGTGAGAGGCCCCCCCCCCTCCATGCATTGCTCCAGAGAGCACGTTCCAGCTTCCCGGGCTGTGCCGGGGGGGTCCCGGGGGGCGGGGGCGGGCCAGAGCCTGCCGCAGCCCCGGCCTGGCCCATCACAGGCCCTGTCTCTCATTGGCAGGCGGAGCTGCAGCTGCAGGATCTCTCGCGCTCCATCTCGGCCTCGTCCTTGCTCAGCGGTACGTGCCTGCCACCCCCTGCCCCCCTCCAATAGGGCGCCCCAGCCCTGGGCCTGCGAGACCCCCTCTCTGGGGGGCTGGGCCAGGTGGCCCTGTGCTGCCCGCTGGCTTGTGATGGAAGCATGTCTGCCGTGAAGGGCGGTCCCTGCGGCCGGTTGGGTGCCTGCAGCCCGGGCAGTGGTAGCCAGGTGGCATTGCCCTATGCGGGGAGAGGCCTGCGCCGCCCCCTGTCTGGCAGCTGCAGTGGGGGGAGGGCTGCTGCTCGGGGGTGTCGGGGCTGCACGGTGCGGGGACTGACTCCCTGTCTCTGTCCCAGACCTGGGCTGCAGTAGCCCAGGCCAGTCGGAGCTGGCTCCGGTCCAGCCCTCGCTCAGTGGCTCCCCCTCTGAAAACGACGTCTTCAGCCTCGCAGACACCCCGCCAGGGACCCAGCCCGTTGGGCTGCAGCCTCTGCTCCCAGCAGAACCGCCAGGTAACGGCTCCAACACCGGCCTCCTCACCTTCCCCAGGCCCGGCCACGGCCCCCCGCCGAGCTGGAATGCCCACACTGCAGCCCCACCGAGGGAGCAGCTAGCTGCAGGGGGGTGGGGGCAGGGATGTGGGGACCCTAGGTGAGAGGGAGGGGGAGCACCCAGCCATCGAGTGGGGACATGGTTAACACACACACACCCCCCCGCCCCATGCTCATCCCTTTCTCCTCCGCAGGTTCCCCCAGTGCAGCTGCCTGGAGCTGGCCCTCCTTCTTGATGGCGCCTGGCCTGGCCCCGTACCAGCCGCCGACGTCCCAGTCTTTCCCACAGACGGCCGGGCCTGGGCCCCAGGCTGGGGGCTCCCTGCTGCCCACCACGCCACCCAGGGGAGGCCTGGGCCCCCTGAGCCCACCCATGAACAGCACGGCCCCCACTGTACCCCACTGGTCTCCTGCCACCTCCCCCTTGTTCTCGCTGGCTGAGATGTTCACCCTGGCAATGATGAGCATGGCCCAGACGCTGCTGCCGTCCGTCTCCTTGGCTGCCCCCCCACCAGGTGGGCCCCTGGCCCCTGCACCGATACCTCGCCCGCAGTCGCTGTACCTGGGGCCGGCGCACTCCACCTCCCCTGGCCCCGCAGGCCTGGTGGAGCCAGCGCCACGCTGCAATGGGACCCAGGAGCTCACCAGCACCCGCGTCACGGAGGACTGGGGGCCAGCTCTTGCCCCTCAGGGCCTGGGAAGAAGCGGCACTGGGGAGAGTCTGTCATCATCAGTGAGAGCTCCTGCTGTGGGGGCGCTGGACAGCGGCTCGGTAAGCACCCCCAGAAGGGGCCTGGGCGCTGCAGCCTGAGGTGGGTCAAACAGCTGCCAGAAGGCCCCAGGAATGTGGGGGCACAGCCAGGACATGCCCCCAGGGGAGCCCCCAGGTGGCGCGAGACCCCAGCTCTCGGTGTAGGGCTGGTGGGAAGGGGCTGGCTGCAGGCCAGGCCCTCTGCTGCGGTGGAATGGCCCCAGGGGGCGGGTGATGCTGGGACCAGTTACAGCAGCCCTGGGGCTGGTGTTACTCCGGGGAACGAGCCGCTGGCTCGGCGCGAGGCCTGGAGCAGCCTGTTAATCCCGAGGCTTGGGCCTGAGCCAAGGAGCTGCAGCTCAATCCCGGCCCATCTGCTGCCGGGGATTAGACGGCCGTGGATGTTGCCGGGGCCAGGACCCTGCATGGGGGCGGCTTGGTGCTCCCTGACCTGGCTCACCGGCTTCTCTCCTAGGTATCGCCCTGCTCCCCGAAACCCAGCAGCCACCTGATCGTCTCCGAGTCGCCCGCTCCTGGCACGGCCAAGGCCCGGCTGTCCCCCATCAACGAAGGTAAAGGCCTGTCCAAGCAGCGTTCAGGGTGGCAGCTGCTGGCTGAACTGTGGTGGGAACAGGGCTGGCATCGCAGAGTGCCTGGTGCCAGCTCTCCCACCAGTGCACGGAGAGCCACGCCCAGCGCTCACACCTGCCATGGCCCACGCTGAGCCGGCTCCCTGCTAACCCGCCTTTCCCCGTTCGTTCCCAGAGGCCAAGCCCCAGATTCTGGGCCGGTTCCAGGTGACCACGTCCAAGGACCCAGCCAACAGCCCCCTGACACAGAGTGACAGTGAGCAGAGCGGCCTGGAGCCCTGGGAGGGGGCGGCTGGCGCCTCCTCCCAGCCCTCGGTGCCCAGCTCCTCCGCCACGGAGGGCAGCACGAGCCCCGACTCGGACTCTGTCCCCGACACCCCGGTTCAGGACCCGGACGAGCAGCTGGCCGAGGAGGGGACGCCGGTGGCGCTGGCGGAGAGCGACCAGGAGGGGCCCGGGGAGGGCGGTGCCGAGAGCCCTCAGCAGGCCGTGGTGAGCCAAGTGTGGATGAGCTACCCGCGCAGCTTGTCCTATCTGAGCAGCGACGACACGGAGAGCGAGGACGAGGAGATCTGGGAGGAGCTGCAGAGCCTGCGCCAGAAGTGAGTGGGGGACCCGGCTCGGCCTTTCCCACGTGCTGCTCTGCTCGGGGGGCGGCAGGGAAGCAAGCGGGGCCCTGTGCAAGCGCCCCTGGCTCCAGGGAGCTCTCGGGGGGCTGCTGGCCAGTGCTGGGGCGGGGTAAGGTAGCTTCTTGCCAGTCTCCTCCCTACGGGCAGCTAGGCTAGAAACAGGCGTCAGCACCCTGCTCTGCCTTGACGGCCCTGCTGTCCCCAGGCACCTCTCTGAAGTGCAGACCCTGCAGGCCGTGCAGAAGAGGGAGATTGAGGAGCTCTACTGCCGGATGGGGAAGCAGGCCCCCCCAGGCATCGTCTCCCCAGCTGCCATGCTCTCCAGCCGCCAGAGACGCCTCTCCAAGGGCAGCTTCAACCCGTCCCGGCGCAACAGCCTCCAGCGCCTGGAGCTCTCGCAGACCCCAGGTACCCGGCCTGCTGCTCCCTGCTGGCACCTGACCCCGCAGACACCCTGCCCACACACACTGTCCTCTCCCAGACCCCAGGTACCCGACCCGCTGCTCCCTGCTGGCACCTGACCCCGCAGACACCCCCCCACACACACTGTCCTCTCGCAGACCCCAGGTACCCGACCCGCTGCTCCCTGCTGGCACCTGACCCCGCAGACACCCGCCCCCACACACACTGTCCTCTCGCAGACCCCAGGTACCCGACCCGCTGCTCCCTGCTGGCACCTGACCCCGCAGACACCCGCCCCCACACACACTGTCCTCTCGCAGACCCCAGGTACCCGACCCGCTGCTCCCTGCTGGCACCTGACCCCGCAGACACCCTGCCCACACACACTGTCCTCTCGCAGACCCCAGGTACCCGACCCGCTGCTCCCTGCTGGCACCTGACCCCGCAGACACCCTGCCCACACACACTGTCCTCTCGCAGACCCCAGGTACCCGACCCGCTGCTCCCTGCTGGCACCTGACCCCGCAGACACCCCCCCACACACACTGTCCTCTCCCAGACCCCAGGTACCCGACCCGCTGCTCCCTGCTGGCACCTGACCCCGCAGACACCCCCCCACACACTGTCCTCTCGCAGACCCCAGGTACCCGGCCTGCTGCTCCCTGCTGGCACCTGACCCCGCAGACACCCCCCCCACACACTGTCCTCTCGCAGACCCCAGGTACCCGACCCGCTGCTCCCTGCTGGCACCTGACCCCGCAGACACCCCCCCCACACACTGTCCTCTCGCAGACCCCAGGTACCTGACCCGCTGCTCCCTGCTGGCACCTGACCCCGCAGACACCCCCCCACACACACTGTCCTCTCGCAGACCCCAGGTACCCGACCCGCTGCTCCCTGCTGGCACCTGACCCCGCAGACACCCCCCCACACACACTGTCCTCTCCCAGACCCCAGGTACCCGACCCGCTGCTCCCTGCTGGCACCTGACCCCGCAGACATCCCCCCACACACACTGTCCTCTTGCAGCCCGCAGGTACCTGGCCCGCTGGCACCTGACCTCCCCTCCGCCGCCGTCCTTGGCTGCTCCCTGCTGGCACTTGATCCCGTCCCCCTGCTGTCCTCGTTCTGTCTGGGACCCCCATGTGGCTTTAGTGCCCAGGGGCATGTGCTGTGGGGAGCTCTCTGGTGGCCACAGCCTGGGCTGCATGGAGGATCCTCAGGTCTCTGCCCTGGGGGAGGTGGCATTAACCTGCATGCCCCATGGCAGGGGAGATGTCCCCACATGCCAGGCTGTGCAGCAGGCACTTGGGGGGCAGTTCAGGGCCCCCAGCCCGGTGGCCCCCTGGCCACTGACCCTGTCTGGCTCCCAGCAGGGATCATGCGCAGGAACTCACTGAGTGGCAGCAGTACCGGGTCACAGGAGCAGCGGCCGAGCAGAGGGGTGACGTTCGCCGGAGACCTCAGCCGAACGGTGAGTGCGGGGACGGGGGGTTGCTGGGGGGCCTCCTGGGCTGTAGCGTCCCATCCCACCGAACCCCAGGGGTGGCACCTCCCCATGGGCCACACTCCCTCTGCCACAGAAGGGGTTGTGTTGGAGCATGTGCTACGGAGGCACTGCACACCCCACAGCGACAGGGGCCGGGCACGCGGCTCTGAGCCCCCAAGTGTGCGCACGGCTGGCTCCTGTCCATAGACCCCTCGGTGAGTGCCCCCTGCTGGGACCAGCGCCGGCTTAGCCCCCTTCTCTCTCTCTCTCCGCAGTAACCGGCCTGCCAGCACCGATTTTCATGGACTACCTCAGCCATGCGCCAGCTGCCCTGGAGGGGTGGTGAGAGGCCCTGCTGTGAGCTGACCAGCCAGCACCTGCCCCACGGGCTCTTCCGGGTGTGGAGACAGCACTGGCAACTCCTGCCCTTGTGTGCCCCTCCCAGCTTTGTCCCTGCGGAGCCGGCCCCACGGTATCTGCTGCGGGTGCCACCGCTTGGAGCGTGGTCGCCAGAGACTCCTGGCTTTGTCCGACAGCCCCGGGGAGGATCTGCATTACCCCTCACGGGCCCCTGTGAAGTCTGATGGTGGCAGCACTAGGGTCCTGCCTAGCCTGGTTCACCTGCTCCCCACACGGGCTGCAGCTGGGAAGGAGCCTGAGTGGGGCAGGGTAACGCCCTACCCCATGGGGAGCCTTGCTTCAGAGCACCTCTAGTGTCAGCTGAGAAACACTTCCTGCTTAGCTGGGTCCCAGCCCTTCACTGAACCCCACCTCCCCACTCTTCAGACACTCCCAGAAAGCACCAGCCCCCCCCCCCAGGGGGAGTGCCAGGGACGCAGGCCCAGGCTGCCTGGGGCGGGGCTGATCTTGCCTCTGCCTGGACTCATGCCCTGGGTGGAGAGCACTTCACCCCGACACCCTGAGCTAGGCCCCTGGGGTCATGTTTGCTGAAGGCAGGGCCTGGGTTATAGGAAATGCACGTGCAGACCCTGTCCCTCCCCTTTATGGCAACTCACCTCTGTGCTTTACTCCTCGCCAGGAGCCGCCAGCCCCATTGCAGGGAGGGGGGGTGCTGCCCCCTGCGCAGGGGCTGAGTTCTCAGTGCCTCTGCCCTAGAACCATAAACCAGCAGCATCGGGCCAAGTGCTTTTACACCCTCGTGCCAAGCCATTCTCCTGGGCAACAGGCATCAGGCTTGTACTTGCTGGGCCTTGGAGCTCGGCTTCCGCTCTGGCCCCATAGCGTCAGCGAGGAGCGCTGCCCTTGCCCTGCCTTGCCATAGGACAGACTGACCTTGTCGTAAAAGGCTTTTTAGAGACTCTGTACAGTGGTTGTGAATAAAACAAATCACATGGGGATGGCTGACTGCACAGTGCCGGTGGGGTGTGATTACAGCAGCTGGAGCATCTTGTAACCAAATCGATTCTTCCTGTAGGACAGATGTGGGGGGGAGGCTTTTCTTGTAAACTGTTTGAGAAGAAACCCTGCGGTGTCTATGGCGGGGTGGGTGTGGGAAGGTGGCCACCAGGTAATACAGCTGCTGTCCCCTCTCCTCCTGTGAATTCAGGACTTAATCCAATGAGCTGGGAAGTCTCATTCTCTCACCTCACCCCCCCCCCCCCCCACGCCCTCTTTAGCCTCTTAGGTAAATGTGTGCTTCATGGAACAGTCCTTGAGGCACTGAGCTGGCCGCCTGCCACCAGCTGCCTTAATAATCTACTTGGAAGCACAATTTCCAGAGGCATTTATTGGAACACGACAAAGGCAACGATAACTCAGGCACTGGAGTTCTGCCCTTCACAGGGGCAAAGGAAGGAGGGTTTCCCATCCAGGCTGGGCCAGGGGCATTAAGAACCACCCTTTCTGGGGGAGTCCTTCCTGGGAGAGGGCAGTTTGTGCCTTCTTCCCTCAGAGGGCAGTACGTCACCTTTGTATCTAATTCAGTGGGTCATGGAGGCAGCCTGCAGGCACCTTCCCCACATCACTTGCAGGGTTTTTCCTCTCCCTGGAGTATCCGAGCAGGCACACAGGCATCATTAGCCGAAGGTCACGCAAGCAGCTCACCACAAAGTTGGCTTTATTCATATCCTCAAAGTTGCATCACCTTTTAAAAAAATGAGTCACTGACTTCCAGGTCTAATGCCACCCCCCAAAGGCCCAGTAAGGTCAATGCCTCAAACACCCTGACCAGTGGAAATGAGGGCAGCCCAGGGACCATGGCTTGGGCAATCCCGGGCTTCCCCCCCAGGGCTGGGTGCTGGCTACAGTGGTGCAATGCAGATTAGCCATTCCAGGCTGTAGATTGAAGGGAGAGAGCATTGCTCTGCCAGAGGTGAAGCACAACTCACTCCAGGGAGCTCTGCAGCCCTGTACTAGCTTAGAAAGGCTGAGCAAGTCCTGTACCTGCAGGACTCAAATCTCTCTCCCCTGAGGCCAAGGAGGCACCTTTCCATGTATCAGCCTCTCCCAGGGCTCTACTCTTCCCCCCACACCAGGGCATGTGCTGAGATCAGTGGATAACTGGCCAGAATCACTCCCTGGTGCATCCTCCTCTTCCTGCCGGTGGTAAACACGCTGGGTGGCACCCCCAGGCCAGGTACCGCCCCTGGCTTCCTCTCACAACCAGGAAACAAGGAATTCATGATGCAGGGCCAAGGCAGCCGTGTTCAGCCCAAGAAACGCTGGCACCGCACCTGCAGCCAACAAACTTGGTCCTAGTCTTCTACCACCTTTCCCCATTTGCTCTTAAATAGCTACAAACCGCCCCAGGGGCTGCTGGGACCAACCTGGGAGAGAGCATTTAAGCTTCCCCTGTGTGTATTTTCACCACCAAGAAGATATTACAGGGATGTTGCACTTACCCCAACTTATCCTTCCAACCCCCATCCCAAGTGCCCCCCAGCAGGCCCCACTTGGGAGGCCCAGGGCTGGCATTTCACACACCCACTCTGGTGAATCATTTAGACAGATTTATTGAGGCCCTGACCCACCTGCTGCAGGGGGTGAATAGCAGATGAGCGTGTCAGGAAACAAACCTGGTGCTGTTGCACCACAGTCTCCAATTGCAGCCAGAAGGTTTAACTGAAGTTAACAGGAGCCTGGTCCCCACTGGGCACAGGGGAGAGGGGACCCCCCCTTCCACCGAGGGGGACTCAGCCCACCATAGGGAGTGCCTGGCATGTCAAAGGCAGATGCAACCCAAGAGGCATCGGGCTGCTGAGGGTCCCTGGCACAGGCTTCAGTTCCAGCTGGATCCATCCCAAGCGGGGAGCACCCCCAGCCTGCTCAGGGGCTCAGTTCACTGGGGTCCTGGCAGCCTTGACCTCCTGCTCCAGCTCGTCCAGGAATCGCTCCTGGGAGATCTTGTAGAAGGTGTAACCATCTGGGATAGAGCTGCTCAGGAAAACATGGGGGGGAAATCAGAGACACCCCCAAACCTCCCCCAGTGGCCCTTCCCTGCTCCACAGGGCTGATCCCCCCCCCCAGAATCCCTCCAGCCCCTCCTCCTCTGGGGGGGTCCCCACACTCTTCCCACCCCCACCCCCTCCGGGGGGGGTCCCCACACTCCTCCCACCCCCACCCCTCCTCCTCCGGGGGGGTCCCCACGCTCCTCCCACCCCCACCCCTCCTCCTCCGGGGGGGGTCCCCACGCTCCTCCCACTCCACCTCCTCCGGGGGGTCCCCACACTCTTCCCACCCCCACCCCCTCCTCCTCTGGGGGGGTCCCCACGCTCCTTCCACCCCCACCCCCTCCTCCTCCGGGGGGGCTCCCACGCTCCTCCCACCCCCACCCCCTCCTCCTCCGGGGGGGGTCCCCACGCTCCTCCCACCCCCCACCCCCTCCTCCTCCGGGGGGGTCCCCACGCTCCTCCCACCCCCCACCCCCTCCTCCTCCGGGGGGGTCCCCACGCTCCTCCCACCCCCCACCCCCTCCTCCTCCGGGGGGGGTCCCCACGCTCCTCCCACCGCCCCCCCGCGGCCCGGCCCGGCGGATACAGATGCCCAGCACCACCGCGCCGATGCCCAGCCCCGTCAGCACGTTGCGGCCCCGGAGCCGGCGCTGCAGGGCCCGCTGGCGCAGCGCCTCCTCCGCGCGCTGCGTGACGCGCCGCTGCTCCGCGCTCAGCTCCGGCTCCCGCGCCGGGTCAATCCGCTTCGCGAACGCGGCCTCCGAGTCCCGGCCCGGCTCCCGCGGCGCCGCCATCTTCCCCGCGGAGCCGCGCCCACCGCCCGCGTGACTGACGGGCCGCGCGCGCAGGCGGCCGGCCTATCCGCTTCGGGCAAACGCGCGACCCCGGCAGCGTCGGCGTGACGCCGCCTGCGTGACGCGCGTGACGCCATGTTCGATGAGGGCAAAGTACCCATCCGCGAGAGCGAGGGACGTTCTGATTCTGGCCAATCACCGCTAGGGGACCAGGTGCTCCCGCCCGATTGGTTACCCGGGCCACGTGACACTGAGCGTCTCTTGCGATTGGTGGTCAGTGACGTCACGTGATCCGGAGAGCTTTTAGGCGGGAAGAAGTGACTAAGTGAGGCGTCTCGAGCGAGTGGGAGAATGCCACGTGACCACGTGGCAACGGGCTACGGCGTCGTGTGATTGGCTGAGAGACGGCATGTGAGATGAGGTGAGGAGGAGGGAAAAAATATCCCAGAGCAACCGAGGCCTCCAGCTCCCACCATCGGCCTGGGGGGGGCCTCGACCCCCCCCCGGGCTGGGACCCCTGACACCTCCCTTCCAACCCCCCCAGGCCCTGCCCAGGCTCAGACCCGGGCCAGCGTAGGGTTACCATATTTCAACAAGCAAAAAAGAGGACGGGAGGAGCCCCGCCCCCGTCCTGCCCTAGCCCCGCCCCTGCCCCTCCCACTTCCCGCCCCCCCAGAACCCCCAACCCTCCCCCCGTTCCTTGTCCCCTGACTGCCCCCTCCTGGGACCCCTGCCCCTAACTGCCCCCCAGAACCCCACCCCCTACCTAAGCCTCCCTGCCTCTTGTCCCCTGACTGCCCCAACCCTTATCCACACCCCCACCTCCAGACAGACCCCTGGGACTCCCACGCCCCATCCAACCACTCCCCACCCCCTGACAGCCCCCCCCAGAACTCCCAACCCATCTAAACCCCTCTGCTCCCTGTCCCGACTGCTCCGATCCCTCTCCCCACTCCTGCCCCCCGACAGCCCCCCCAGAACTCCCGACCCATCTAAACCCCTCTGCTCCCTGTCCCCTGACTGCTCCGATCCCTCTCCCCACTCCTGCCCCCTGACAGCCCCCCCCCCAGAACTCCCAACCCATCTAAACCCCTCTGCTCCCTGTCCCCTGACTGCTCCGATCCCTCTCCCCACTCCTGCCCCCTGACAGCCCCCCCCCAGAACTCCCAACCCATCTAAACCCCTCTGCTCCCTGTCCCCTGACTGCTCCGATCCCTCTCCCCACTCCTGCCCCCTGACAGCCCCCCCCCAGAACTCCCAACCCATCTAAACCCCTCTGCTCCCTGTCCCCTGACTGCTCCGATCCCTCTCCCCACTCCTGCCCCCTGACAGCTCCCCCCCAGAACTCCCAACCCATCTAAACCCCTCTGCTCCCTGTCCCCTGACTGCTCCGATCCCTCTCCCCACTCCTGCCCCCTGACAGCCCCCCCCCAGAACTCCCAACCCATCTAAACCCCTCTGCTCCCTGTCCCCTGACTGCTCCGATCCCTCTCCCCACTCCTGCCCCCTGACAGCCCCCCCCCCCAGAACTCCCAGCTCCCCACCCCCCTGCTCCTTGTCCCCTGACTGCCCCCTCCTGGGACCCCTGCTCCTAACTGCCCTCCAGAACCCCACCCCCTACCTAAGACTCCCTGTTCCTTGTCCCCTAACTGCCCCCTCCTAAGACCCCCCCAGGACCCTACCCCCTACCTGTACCCTGACTGCCCAAAACTTTCTCCACTCCCCTCCAAAAGCCCCCACCCGTTTCTTGACTGCCCCATCCAGAACCTCCCTGTCCCTTCTCCTGCCCCCCCTTACCCTGCTGCTCAGAACAGGGTGTTGGGCTCTGTGCCAGCCGGACACATGGCTGAGCTCCCCAGCACAACACAAAACCCGGTCCCTGGCCCTGCACAGGGCTGCCGGAGCGGGCTGCAGGAGGAGGAGCTGCCGGCCGGCTCAGAATGCAGGGGGGGTGGGAGGAGGAAGCTGCTCCGGGGTCCAGCCCGGGACTTTCCTGCAGCCCTCCCAGCCGCTCGCTCTGCTCTGCCAGGGGAGGGGGAAATCCCGGACATTGTGAGTGCTTTACAAATTCCCCCCGGACGCTATTTTTAGCACAAAAAGGAGGACATGTCCGGGTAAATCCAGACGAATGGTAACCCTAGGCCAGCGGGTTCCCCAACGCGCCCCTTGACTCCGCTCTGGGGGAACGCCCCGGCCGCAGCAGTGCCCGCGTGTGCCCCCGCGCTGACGGGGGGGGCACGGGTAGCCAGCAGCGAGCCGCCAGCTTCCTCAGGGGGACAGGCAGCCCTGCCTCCGCTATGGGCCACGTCCCCTTGGTGGGTGCTAGCGGGGTAGCCAGCAGCGAGCCCCCAGCTTCCTCAGGGGGACAGGCAGCCCTGCCTCCGCTATGGGCCACGTCCCCTTGGCGGGCGCTAGCGGGGTAGCCAGCAGCGAGCCGCCAGCTTCCTCAGAGGGACAGGCAGCCCTGCCTCCGCTATGGGCCACGTCCCCTTGGCGGGCGCTAGCGGGATAACCAGCGAGTTCGTTTTATCGTCCGCTCATCAGCGACGCCCCAAGCGGCATCTCTGGTAGTCGGTGGTCGTGTGTTCCTTCCATAAAGCCCTGTGGGGCGTGGGTCACGCGTGGTGCCGGGGGGCAGCTGGTGGCCCTGCCCTGGGCTTGGCATGTAGCTAACACCTGTTGAGGGAGCACCAGGGGGGATTGAAATCCCGTTCTCCCGCCTGTGCCGGCGATGGCCCCTGCAGCACTGACACGAGCGAGCACTTGTACAAGCATACGTGTTAACTCCAGCGTGATTCCGAACACGCCCAGGGAGCACATCCAGAGTACGGAGGTGTCATTTTTCCATAGCAAAGTTTCGGATTATACTTGTTCCGTGCACTACCTGGTGCCCTCTCTGATAATTACTGTAGTGGGTACAGCTGCAGCGCTATAAAAATAACACTGTTATTATTTTATTGTTTGAGAACTGGCCAGAAGTGCTGAGATGAGCTTAGAGGCACAGGCAGTGTCCAGGTTTCGCACCCCGGAGCCAGTCTTTGGAGTTGTTGCTCCTGAGATCATTGAAGATACTTTAATTTGTTTAGCTACAGAAAATGAACAATATCTGAATGAGCTGTCGGATCAAGCAGGATGCTTCAAAGAGACCCAGATAGTGGGTGAGAGATGCAGATCTTTGTCAGCCTGTGTATGTTTGTGTGTCTGTGTCCACATGCCATGAATGCCTGATGTGTGCATTTGTGTGCACCTTGTGGCACCATAGAGACTAACAAAGCTTATGCCCAAATAAATTTGTTAGTCCCTAAGGTGCCACAAGGACTCCTCGTTGTTTATCCTCTACATAAACTCCCATTAGTGGCCTCTTTACAAAGAGTGACTCAGTTTTCATGTCTGATTCCTTATCGTCTCGCTTAGTTACTTTTATTTTGTGATAAAGTGTGTCCATCTTATCCATCAGTTCCAGTTATGATTAATTGCACTTTTTTGCAGAATTTGTATTTCTTCTGTGTGAAAAATGGTTCTTGGACCAATCTGCACGATATCAAGCAGTTGAAATATTTGAAAGGTAACTTCCCAAGCAAAGACAACACGCAATTCTTATATCTGTAGTACAGTTATATTGTATGTCTTCTGCACTGCTCAGGCAGAAGATATGGAGTATCTTTATAGCTGCAGCTTTGTCTTTCCTGTCATTTAATTACAAGTATAATTGGTATGTATATTGAGAGTAAAGTATTCTGAATACAAGTTAGAAGGTACTTTTCTTTTTGTTAGCAAAAGGCAACTTTTTGGAGAGCCGATCTTTTACATAAGAATGGTCCTGCTGAGCAAGCCCAGTGGTCCATCTAGCCCAATACCCTGTCTCTGACGGTGGCCAGTGCCAGATCGTTCAGAGGGAATGAACAGAACAGGGCAAGTATCGGGTGATCCATCCCCTATTGTCCCGCCCAGGCTTCTGGCAGTTGGAGGTTTAGGGACATCCAGAGCATGGGGTTGTGTCCCTGACCATCATGGCAAATGATGGACCTATCCTCTATGAACTTACAGATCCTTTTTTGAACCCAGTTATAGTTTTGGCCTTCACAGCATTCTCTGGCAACGAGTTCCACAGCATTATATGAAGAAGTACTTCCTTTTGTTTGTTTTAAATTAATAGGCAACAGGTTTAATCAGGTGACCCTGGTTCTTGTGTTATGTGAAGGGGTAAATAGCACTTCCCTATTCACATTCTCCACAACATTCATGATTTTTATAGACCTCTGATGTATCTGTACTCTTCTCTTTTCTAAGCTGAACAGACGCGGTCTTTTTAATCTCTCCTTGTATGGAAGCTATTCTATACCACTAATTCTTTTTGTTGCCCTTTTCTGTTCTGTTTCCAATTCTAATATAGCTTCTTTGAGATGAGGTGACCAGAACTGCATGCAATATTCAAGGTGTGGGTATACCATGGATTTATATAATGCCATTATATTTACTGTCTTATTATCTATCCTTTTCCTAATGATTCCTAACATAGTTAGCTTTTTTTTTCTTGCAGGTTTATGATTAAGCATGTAGAAGAGAGCTATAACTCTACCAAAAAGTCAAGGACAAACAATGAACAAGGAGAGGGCAACATCTGGGGCACTTGGAAAGCACAGATGTGTGACACATTTGTGCTGCGGCTTGTCTCTTGCATTCAGCTTGCAAGCAAACTTTCTTTTCACTACAATGTGAGCAAACTAACCACTTTCTTACACCAGATTTGTAGTACCACAGTATATTCTTTCTTACTTAGATTTTGGTCTTATCTCAACTCCGCACCAAAGGAGTTACTGTTTCAAAGGACAGCAGTGACTATGTAATCCAGGATAATTTGGGCATGGGAGATCCTCTTGCACTCAGGCACAGTAACTGTTATGCCTCTGGAAATCGTACACTGCACCTTCACAATGAAAGACGTTAACATAATTTTATTATTTAGAGTAACCATGACCTGTACCATTTGGTTGTTAAGCACACCACAATATCAAAACCCAGGATTGTTTTGGAGGGAGTCGCCAGCTGATGCTGTTACATAGCTTTGCAAGTTAATTTTCTCAGTGTATGATGCCCTATTCAGTTTGAAGAAATGCTGTGTTGTTGTTAGTATTGTGATGTATTTTATTTTTGAGGAAAATATTGAAAGCAAGAGTTTTCTCTCTGCCTTAATCTCTCTAATTGGAGTTGACCCTTGGGACAAATATACTTCCTGGGAAGTGGGCAATAGTGTTAGGGCTGATATTGCAGGGGGAGGGCTTTGCCTTTCTGCCATGTGTGACCACTTCTGTTCCACGACATGTGTATATTGTGTAAATAAAAAAAGTTATACTGATCAAATACCCAAACTCAGCATCCCTGCTTTCTGCTCCAATGGAGCACAGCCCTGTAAAACCCCAATATGTGCTACTACCTGGCAAAGGGTAATAATTTCAGCTTGCATTTTCCATTTTTAGCTTAGAAGGCAAGTTAAACAAAAATTCTATTAGTTCTCAGCTCAAAGAAACTATTAACAGCATATTATCATGCAGGTGAACTTCTGGGTTCTTGAGAGAACACCTCTTACTCACAGCAGCAGTTTTAAAAATAACCCATCACTGTTTTTTCCAGATAATTAACAATAACACAGTTCTGAAATTTCTGCAGTCCTTAGACTATTCATACACAAAACAGAACTTGCTGGAATCAGAACTTGCCATTCTGAAGGCTCTACGCTTCCAGATCAATGTGCCAACTCCTTTTGCCTATGTTGAGTTGCTTCTGGAGGTGTTAGGTAAGAGTATTAATAATAAGAAGCTGTGTAGAAATTAAAAAAGACTAAATGCAGTTACCACTAGACTCTGAAACAAACAATCTCAGATTAATGTTTTGTTGTAGAGGTAAAATCAAGCATGAAGTGACAGAGAGAAACTCGCCCATGTGGTTGTTATTATTAATGGAAAGCCCAAAGCTTCAAAGTGTTCTCCCTACTCTGGGGTGTTTCCTAGGGTGAGTCCTGGGTCTCATTTTACCAGTCAAATGATAGAAATCTGCACAAGAGCCTTCCACCATTGACTGACACAAGCAAGAAGCTTTACACATCACCAAGCGAGGAGCCCAGCAGTTAGCGTCCAAGAAGAAATGCATCTGGGGAACTGGTCTTTTGGCTGTTTGGCAAGACAAAAGTTATAAGACTAATATTTCTATTAAAAATAGTTATATAAGGCCACAATTTTTCCAAAGTGAATTGTGATTTTTTTTGGGTGTCCTACTTGAGATCCTTTAAAGGGGCCTGATTGATAGAAATTGCTGAGTAAAGTCAGACCCTTTTATGGAGTCTCAAGTTTTGGGTACCGCACCTTAAAGTGGTCACTACTGAAAATCTTAGCCATAAACAACTCAATACACAAAACTGCCTTGGTCATAATGGCTAATATTTTTCATAATTAGTTTTATGGATCAGAAAATATATAGCTGACCGTGTATAATCTCCACTTTAGGACATAATGGCTGCTTACTTCCTATGAAACAGTTGCATAAGATGTGCATGCACCTACTGGATTTAACTTATCTCATGCGGAACATCATCTATGATACTTTACTGAAGATTTCTATTGAGAATTCAACACCAAATGAACTCCAGATGTAAGTACCACCTATGCCCCGGGACACATTTGAACTAGTATTGATTTTATGCTCAGAGGGGAGGGAAAAAGCTTGTGAGGGTCACATATTCTTGTGCCTTTACCATCCATCTGTTGCAGTTTCATAGTTGTCTATTTGACACATTATGATACAGCAGATACAGATTAGAAAAAGTGCTTAGTGTACTGAGAAAATACAAGTCACAGTTATTTGCAATATAACTCAACAGACCATTCTTTGTGAACTAAGAATCTGGGACTGAGGTTTCTGGATTTAAGTTGCTAATTCTATAAAATGTCAAGTAGTATACAAAGTGTCCATAGTAAGTAGTTAGTATTTGGGAATAATCGGTTCTAAGTAAGACTAACTTAATTTGCCAAGTTTTGATCCCAGCTCTGACAGAGACTGTTTGTCATCCTGGGTGCACTGCATCTTTCTCCATCTGCAGAATAGTGATAAGTCAAAATGCTTCAGCAACTTTGCTGTAGAATAGGCAGACTGAGAGGATCTCTCTTATCTTTAAGAAAACGTAGCCAAACAAATCAGTTAAGTAGTGGGAGATTGGACTTTAAGTTGAAGATATTAGTATCAGCCCGAAGTGGCTTTTAAAAAAGTGTTAATTTGTACGTGTGTTTTGTACATTAAAATGCCACTAAAATTGTTTACCTCCAACTACACAGTATCAATACTACAACACTTAGCTACTGAAATACAGAACAGCTTCATTTTAAACCAGATATTACTGTTTTAATTATACAGAGCAAAATTTTTGCCAGTAAAGGAAGATTTCATGCTCTTGGCAGTTGGCGTCATCAGCACAAGCGGTTTCATACTAAATCCTGAATACTGGAATCAGGTACTGCTAGACAAGAAATACACAGTGCAGTTCTTAGGCTTACATAAACTAAATATTTTTTTGCATCTTTTACTGTTTATGGAGTACAGGGAGACAGGTGTGTTGCACTGGGAGTATATTAAAGGTGGAGTCCTTTAATATATTAGTACTGCAGGGCAAGGGGAGGTTGGGAATTTAACACAAGTGTCTCATTACTTTGCAAACCTATTCTGAGAAGCCTGCAGCTTTCTTACTCCTAGAACATGCTGTATCCAAAGGCTTCCATTGGCAGAAGGGGGGGGCGGGGAGAGTAACCCCACAAGGCACCAATCTCTCCCCAACAGCCAGCATGTGTTTTATAATATAAAAGAGAGGTCCTATTTAAAATTGTCCTCTCACAGCAGAAGCAGTTAGTTGCTTAAAAAAAAAAAAAAAAAAAAATTCCTCCCCTGTAAGGGAGAAAGATTCCACTAACAGGATCCTCAACTGGCTAATTACAGAGGGCTAGTGGTTTTTTTAAGTATTTGTATTCCCATAGCAGCTAGATAGCACAGTATTGGAGCCACAGAGTGGACTACAATCATGTTTTTTTCGTTTACAAATACTCAAAGATTTAAGATCTAGAATTACTGCTCTGTTGCCCAAAATAAGGAAGATTTTTTTTTTAAGGTTGTGGAGCATTTAAACTGCATCACTGGTATTACCACACAAAGCATTTTAGAGTTTTCATATGCAATACTGAAGCACAGTGTTGGCACCACTAATCCAAGGAAGAACAAAGGAACTAGATCTTCAGAGAACTATGTTGTACCTCCTACAAAATAAACTTGGCTTTTCTACTGCAACCTTTCCCATGTATCGGTGTCCTCAAAGCCATGTTCCAGCCACTAACCTTCTGTAATAGATGCAGGTGGTTTTGATTTGTAACTCATGTAGGATGAACTTTTGTTTAATTGCTATGTAGTAGCTGTCAAATATGGCATTTAAAACTGTTAAAATTGGCCTTTGAAAACTATCTCCTATACTGAAGTAGTGACATCGGAGTAAAACTCTGCCATTGTGAAGTGTTTTGCTTTCGGAAAAATGGTTATAGAAATGGCAGCAATAAGTCTACAAACCGTTTTACTGTGTACAAGTGCTACAAGCCGGGCCAGGCTTTCTTCACACAGTGGCTGTTGTGCAGAAGCAGTGACTGTCTTGAACAGTTTACAATCTCAAGGTTGTTCCTTCCTATATTCCTTTCCTTCTTCCCCCCAGATCTAGTTTCCCCACAGCTCAAAAAGAAATTCAGTTAGGTAGTCTGCCAGTGTTAACACGGAAATGCAAGTCAAATCAAGCACCAGCTGCTTTGAAAGCTTGATTTAAATCTTACTTGGATGGAAAACTATTCAGAATCTACATACCAGTACACAGAATGCCATGCTGTAGTTAAGTATATGTGGAATGGAAGCACTCAATTTGTCCAGAATACAAAGTATTTTATTACAGTGTTATTTAGTGCACCTTTGTGCAGTAACAGGCTGCAGGAAATATTTGTTACAAATAGTTAAATAGCTGGCAATGTTTTAAACAATATCAAACCCCCCATAAAGTTCAATGGCACCAAGTTAAGTGCTCATCAGTTCTGATTTAAAGAGAAGATACTAAGTTTCAAGCATTAGTCAACATTTAGGGTGATCAGGCTTTGCCCACAACACAGTTCTCACTGTGTCACTAATATTTCATCTTTCTAACTGCGCTCTCTGTTAAATTGTAATGAGATTATATCAGATACCTACTGGTGCTGTTCAGCAAGTTTCTGACTTGTCTATAAAACTCCCAGATATTTGCTAACTAGCTATTTCATAAAGAGCTGAATTATATTCAGTTCTGCTCAACAGTACAATTTTACATATTGCTTTTCTATGCACTACTTGTCAAATTAAATTTTAAAGTGTCTTGTGGATTTTTGGTCTTGTAAACATGTTGTATTGGTTAATATTAAGTGACAATTTATGACATTCTCGAGAAAAAAAAAAGCAGATACTCTCTAGCCCTCAGGACAAGTTCTTCACACACATTCAGTTATTTGTTATAAAATTGGGATGAAACCCAGGCAAGACCCCATTTCAGGTTAGTTAACATGAATTTGAGTGCTTTTGTCCATTGCTCTTCAGAGTTAAACTGTGTTTTAATAGAGTAAGAGCCACCACTGCCACCTGTATCTTCGATCTTGCCTTTCTCCACATCCATTCTGTATCATATAAACAGAGGTTTATTAACACATTTACATTTCAACATAAATAGTCACCTCTGATAAGCCGCTAATGCTGTGTAATCTCCTCTGTGTAACTTCATTTAAGCTAGCTTGATTCCACTGATTTTGGAGCAGTTATTTCTGTAGTTGGGTTTGACATCTGAAGTATCCAAGTACTGTATTTGCAGACCCTTTAATCTCAGAATTATGAATCTTACATGAGGGCTGAACATTTTGTCTAAGACATGGTCTGATCCCCTATTTTAACAAAGGTAATAACCAGCTTTTAAAAAAACTATGCAGTGGCCTTTCATTGCTGAGTAACTAGCTTTAAATCCCATATAGGTCAAAAGAGACAGAGCCCAGGAAATGGTTCTGTGCCACTCTCCACTCAAGCACAGAATCATCAGATGATTTGGCTGAAAGTAAGACAAGCCTGGAATAGCAAAGAATGCTGTGGCTCAGGATAGAGGGGCACTGGCAGAGCAGCATGGGCTAACATGCACTATGTTACAGAAGCAATTCAGATAGAGACATTTACCTGTAAGGCAAACAAAAGCGAGTTTCGCCTTTCTCCACCTCCTCTTTGAATTGCTGCACACAGTCCAGGAATGCCACCATTGCATGATCAAATTTATTGTCCCAAAAGAACCTTAAACCTCCAGAACAATACAAGGGCAACTCCTAAAAGAGAGAAGTTAATTCTAGGCAGCCGAGAGAGACTCCAGTTTAGAAACTCTCACCACAGGCGCAGGAGATGGCCCTAGGGATTCCTCTGCCTTCAAGAGCCAAGCCACATTGCGTTCCACTCATCCCAGTCACCATTCACCACCTGGACAGGACTTTTGAGCCCGTTGACACCTCAACTGGGCAGAAGAATGACTTTTAAATAAAGCAGGGCACCTCCTCTGCTTCTTTGCATCCCTACCCCCCCAGGGGAGCACGAAGCATAATACTTAGTCCTGCCTTGAGTGCAGGGGACTGGACTAGATGACCTCTTGAGGTCCCTTCCAGTTCTACGATTATTAGAGGTAAGGCAGTTAGAGCAGCAATTGTATTAAGCCTGTAATAAGATCTAATTGTGAATGACAGGATTTACATTTTCTGCTCACTCGTATTAGCAGGAATAGAGGGAATTTAGCATTCCAGGCAGATTATTTTTGGACTTTCTTACCTTCGATTTGTCTGTGAGGGACTCTAAATATGAATGGTTTCCATAGGGAACGAGACGGTATCTGAAAGAAAAGGCAGATAAGTCTGTGAGTGCCTTTTCCCATGGCACGATAGCCAGTACAATGTATATAAAGAACTGTTCTTACCTTTGAAATTTCAGGCCCATCTTGTTAGCAAGGGCATGAAGCAGTAACACAGTCTGCCCCCAAGCTGCATTGATCTCATTCCATTCTACAGGGACGCTGGGGAGGCGGCCAAGTCTGAAGTTATTAATTGTGCCAAATTGCCCACTGTGCCTGTGTTACGAGGAGAAGTTGTAAGTAAGCTCTTTGGGGCAAGGATGGTCTCTAGGGCACCTAATCCCCATTGCTGCTGTAATGCAAGGTAATAACCCTGCAAGCCATCAAGTCTCTTTATGGAGCTCAAAGACAATGGAGCAGCTTATATTATCTCTGTAAAGTTCAGGATTCAACATGGCAAGTGCAAAAGCTCATGCAGAGTTGTTCAGTTAGGGCTCAGCTCTGGGCTCCACGTGGTCCCAGGTTTGACAGCCTAGAGATAGCACCTGCCAGCTGCTCTCACATTTGCAAATCTCCTCACACAGCCTGGGTAGAGCACATTTCCTTTCCTGCCCTTTCAGCTGCCACCATGAGGAGATCTGATCGCCTAGCTCTCAACTAAGAAGTAGATTTCAGCCCTGCTTAGCACCTAAGTTGCCAGAAACCAAGCTGCTGTCTTGCCAATGATGCTGTAATGCAGAATCACGAAAGCTTCAGCAGCTCTGCCCCTCTAGCCCAGAGCCTACATTACCAGATATGGAAAGTTGCATTGAACACATTGGTTTTCCTCAGTTTATCCAACTGGATCTGGGCATAGCGCATCTGGTTATCAACACTTTTCAGTTCGTCGTCCAGCTCCAGTTGCTGCCTCTTGAATTCACTGTACTCCTTCTGATACCTTCAAACAGCAACAATGAGAAAGCTACCAACAGAACAAGACAGCAAGAGACCAACTCCTACATGCACCACTATCCCAGTCAGACCCTGTCTGTGGAGAGAGACCCAAGTCACTCTAACCAAGTAGGTACCAGATCCCCAGTTTTGTAATAGAGGAAGCCACTTGTACCCAGACAGTATTTGTGAGTGATTAGAAGTACAGTACATGTTTACCCACAACCCAGTCTGATACACCCACTTGTCAATATTTGTCACTCCCACAAACAGCCTTTGGCTAAGACTCACTGTGCTTCCTCCTGATCCAGTCTCTCTGCTTCTGCCCTGACTTTCTCAAAGTTTTCTGCTACCATCTTGCGGTTCTTCTCTACTTCCTCCAGTTCCTGGATCAATCTCTCCTCTTCCAAAGCAAGTTCTTTCAGCTCCATCTGCAGCTTCTCCTTATCGTCCTCATTCATTTGTTCCAAGATCTCCAGACATCGTCTACAGGAGACGGTAGGTGGTTACAAAAGGATACTTAAGGCAATTCTCAAAGGATGAGATTTGGAGAACAGCCAAATGCTCCATTCAGGGACTTCTTTATATCTATATTCTTTCCCTGCTTTTCAGACTAAGGCTACTGGAAGTGATGATGGGAGTGCTCCAACAGTTCAATAATAAATCACTCACTTGTAGTTCTGGCATTCATTCTCTGTGATATTGAGTTGTGTGTCTAACTGGTCTAGAAGGGTGTCTGTGCATTCCTCACATAGAGGATGGTCCACATCCGTCTGTCCTGACATAATGTCAAAGAGGTCACCAGTAACCTAGAGAAAGAGTTCACTCTTAGTACAGAAAATTTAGAATCAGCTCCAGGTTCTGCTCAATATTAAATGAAAAACCAAGTCTTCAATGGACAGACTTGTGCCCACTAAGAGAACAGCAATGTGCCATTTTTCACAGCCCAAGCTTGATAAACTGAACAGATTTTAAACTTTTACCTTTATTCTACACAAATATTTGAAGTCCAGAAATATGAGTTACAACTCCAACTTGCAAACTCCCCCAAAGAACTTACACTTTGTCAGTCAGCATGAGACTTGCCTTCAGTCTTCTGCTGAGATTTTCCATGGTGCCCCCATCAGAAGCCTCTCCAATCAGAGTAAAACTGTTGGCACTTTCTGTTGACATCATTCTTGAAGAGAAAGGGATTTTATTGTTGTGAACTGATGAAGAATGTCAGAACATCACTGAAGTTCTCTCACTGGGCTATTATGTCCCAAAGCTTCCTCACAGAGAAGCTTCCTCCACTGTGCCTTTAATTCTGAGGTCTTGTGCAGTCCTTTCGCTTTGATTTTGGAACATGAAGGTCAGTGGGAGATTTGCAGTCTTAGGTGGCAGTGCACAGGTATTAGTTCTGTGCCATCCCTTAGGTGGTAAATAATGTCCCAAGAACACCACAAATGCAGGAGTTACAGCTGCTACATGAAAGGGGGGATGGGAATAGCAAGGTCCTGAATGGAATGGATTAAGAAAGCTTTTGGGACCCTACTGGATACAGTGAATAACCAAGTGCCCAAGGAAGCTGAGGATCTCAGCATAAGCCTAGGTGAGGTTCACCGCAGCAAGGGAGAATCTATGCTTAATGCATGACTTCTGTGGTCAACCACCCACACCCAAAGCATGAAAGTTACACTTATCCTTCCCCAGATGGGAGTTCTTTTGGCTTTCATATACTACAGTGGAGTGTGTGATAAATAAAGACTGAGTAAGATTTATTCTGAAATGAAGCCGGCAGACACAATGTGTTCCATCGTGGCAGCTCTTATAGAGATGAATCCATGTAGAAGCAGGAGACCCCCCCACAATGTTTCAGAAAATTTACTGCAAACACAAGGGATACCTGGCTGGAGGAATGAATCTCCTGGATACACCATCCTGACGGTTTTCTGTGAAGGCTTCCTGGAAATTAAGGCAATACACCATCAGCCTATCAAATGCCACTCATGACATAGAAATGTAGAATCAGCTTCCTTTTTGATTCTCTCTCAAAAGAGATTATCCTCCTCACAAGACAAATTAAAGCTCAGGCTAACTTGTAGCCTCCAAGAGACAAACTAGCTTTATCACAGGGCCTTGGATAAAGGAATGAAGAGATATTCAATGCAAACCTTTTACCTCTGTTAAATTGGTCTCTTCTTCATGAACGTCTCCTGGTTTCGCTGGAGCGGTGGTAAGTAAGGGAGCTAAACAAAGAACAACAATTACTAGGGGACTGAAGAACTCGTGCACGATGAACAATGACACCATTTCCCGGAGCTGCAGGTTTCGGAATGAATTGGGCTGTATCGTCAAGCCCCCACTTGTGGTCATCCCAGCCATTTTCTTCCACCAAGGGTTGTGTTAATCCCTGTCCTACTGCCGTGCCAGACAGCCCCTCTCTGCCTCCCTAAACCCCCTAACCCCCCGATCAGCCGAGTGTTATGGAATCACCAAACCTTCTGTGCTTCCCCCGCTATCAGCCCGGCGCCCCCCCCAGGTCCTTTCCCGGTCACCCCCGCCCCCAGCGCTGGGACAGGGACCCCCGCGCCCCCCCGTACCTGTCAGCTCCTGGATGGTGACCCGGTCGAGGATCTTGAAGGAGGTGTCCAGCTTGAGCGGCTGGCTGCAGCGCTGGCACACGAAGCTCACCTGCATGGTGCAGGCCGATGACTTGGAGCCCTCCATGCCCGGGCGGGGCGGGGCGGGGCGCGCCCCGACTCCTAGCGTGGGAACGAGCTCCCGGCCGAGCCCGGACCCGGACCCGGACCCGAACCCGAACCGCGTCACTTCCGGGCCCGCCTCGCCGCGCGTGCCGCACTGTCCCCTGCACGGCCTGCAGCGCCCCTAGCGGGAAGGGGGACTAATGGGGGCCGCGGGGGGACGGCAGCGGGGCCGGGGAGCAGGCTGGGGAAACCAGCAGGAGGGGCAGGCGCCAGCAGGCGAGGGGGCAGCGTGGCGGGGGTAGGGGGACCAGACAGCAAATGGGAAAAATCGGGACGGGGTGGGGGGTAGTGGGAGCCTATGTAAGGAAAAGACCCAAAAATCGGGACATCCGTATACAATGGGGAATCTGGTCACCCTCCCTGCCCCGCACGTGCTTTGCTGTCGGGGCTGCACCCAGGGCGGGTCGCTCACTGCTCGACTGGTCCCGTGAGGGGCCCATCACCGGGAGTGGCACCAACGGCCACGGGCTAGTGCCCTAAGCAGAGGCCTGTGGCGCTGTGGGGGGAGGTGCACAGGCAGTGTCAGGGCGAGGGGGTGGGGCGCTCAGCGCACCCATGCCACGGTCACCAGGGCAACCATCTCCCTGGCCCGTAGGTTGCCAACCCTCCAGGATTGGCCTGGACCCGCCAGGAACTAAAGATCCCTCTTGTATTAAAGATGACGTCATGTGATGAAATCTCCAGGAATGCGTCCAACCACCATGGGTAACTCTAGGGCCGCCCCATCCCCCGGGGGTCTCCCTGGCCCCCTCTGGGCCCCCCCCGACGGGTCCCCCGTTCCTGGCTGTTGCTGCCGGGGACCAGGGCGGAGGCAGTCCCCTTGCGGGTCCTGGAAGATAAAACACAAAGCGCCTGCTCCGCTAACCAACCAGGACCTACGGCTTCCAGTCTCGCGCCGGCGCCATGACGTCATGCGGGGGCCGGAAGTCGGGCGGGCGGGGGAAAGGCTGAGGCGGCCATTTTTATTCGCTCCCTCGCTGCTGCTCTGGGGCCCGGCTCCGCGTGCGGCGCATGCGCGCCGGGAAGAATGGTCACGTGGGGAAGGCGAGCTCACGGATTGGCGGCGGCTATTGTGAGGTCAGTTCCGGCGGCGGCGGCGAAGCCGGTGGTTCAGACGGGCGCGAGTGAGACCCCGAGCGAGCGCGAGACAAGGGGGCGCCCGGCCCAGCCCCCCCGCCATGGCCTCGTTGCTCAAGGTGGACCCGGAAGTGAAGCTAAAGGTAGCGATGCCCCGGGGCCCCTCCCCCCCCGTACCCTCCGGCCCGGTTCCCCCCCCACGGGCCCCTCCCCCCCCGTCCGGCCCGGATCCCGCCCACGTGTCCGCCCGGCCCGGATCCCGCCCACGTGTCCGCCCGGCCCGGATCCCGCCCACGGGCCCCTCCCGCCCCGTCCGGCCCGGATCCCGCCCACGGGCCCCTCCCGCCCCGTCCGGCCCGGATCCCCCCCCCCACGTGTCCGCCCGGGTCCCCTCATGCGGCTGCCCCGACCCCCCCCCCCCGTGCCCCTCTTCGCCGCCCGAGGAGCGGTGGAGGGATCGGGCGGGGGGGGGGGCGGTGGCGTCGTTGACGCTGAAGCCTAACGATGACAGGTCAAACCTGCTCCTTTCCTCGAGTGCCCCCAGTCACCGCAGCACCCCCCCCCCCCGACCTGCAAATCCCAGCCCGCCTGCGGGGGGGGGGCGGCAACCTCTCCTGTACCCTGATACTTGGCAGTGTCCTCGCTGGCCCCAGCATGAGCAGACTAAGCAATTCCATAGGGCCCTGAGCAGCTCAGGGGGGCCCCCATTTGCTTTTTCTAGCATATGTTGGGGGGGCACAAAATATTCCTGCTGAGGGTCCCCAATGGGCTAGCACCACCTCTGTCCCCAGCACCGCTGGATGCAGGCACCTGCCGCCTACACGGCCGTAAGATACAGCTTAGTTGGTGGCCAAATGACTAACCCTGGGGGAGGGGCTGATTCAGTGGCTGCATCTCATTCAGTGCTGACCTTCATCTTACGTGTCGTGACTCTGCCTGAGAATTTCCAGCCTGCTGCACCTGCCAGAGTCGCACCGAGCTTGGGTCCCGCTTTCCCTGCAGCTACAGGTCCCGGAGGGGTCTACGCTTAAAAACTAGGCTGTGAAATTTTGTGCACTGAGTGCCGTAGTTAGGTCGATCTAACCCTCGGTGTAGATGCAGCATCAACCTAGCTATTTACCGCCTCTCCGAGAGCTGGATTAACAACATCAACAGAAAAACTCTTTCAGTCAAAGTAGAAAGTGTCCACACTACAATGTTATGGTGGCAGGGCTGCAGCGTAGATAGACCTTGAATATCCCGCTGCCCTGTTGCTCAGGCTGGGTGGCCATGTGCCTTCGCTTGCTACTTTTCGTTTTTGCGTAGTAGATAATGACAGCAGGTGTTAAATGTCTTGCTGCTTTGTCAAGGAATTCACTCCTCTGAGGAGCAGCCTGTTAGGTGAGATGTCTACAGTGTGGGAACACTTGCCTAAGCCTGGGGATTGGGGGAGAATGTTGTGGGGGGGGTTGTCACTGGGGTCACTTTTGTTGTAATTAACAGTCAGGTCTGTGGGGCCAGATGAACGACGCAGTTATTGTTTATTGCACCTCTCAGATGGTAGATTTGGGCTCTCATGCTGCACAGTCTGCTCTAGAATAGGTCCGAGTCTGGAAAACCCTTTGCCTGCTCCAAGTCACCCCCTTCAGCCAGGGCCGGCTCCAGGGTTTTGCCGCCCCAAGCAGCGCAAAAAAAAGTCGCGATCTGCGGCACTACCGCCGCTGCTTCATTCTTCAGAGCCGGACGTGCTGCCCCAAGCACCTGCTTGCTGAGCTGGTGTCTGGAGCCGGCCCTGCGTTCAGAGAGGCTTTAGATTGTTCTCTGAAATACTCGTAAGGGCACTGTCAAATTCAGATTTCCCTCTGACTGCAATGTATTGCACCTTCTATTGTCAGAGCAACCCCATAGTTTATAAAAATGGAAATATTGAGGTTCCCTGTGTGTGGGTCAGTCATGTAGCAACATGAAAGTAAAATGTTTTTTAAAGAAATAAGAAAAGTGGTCGTCAACCCCCAAATTGGCAAGGGGCTGAAGTTCATGTGTAGGACCCCAAACTACTTGTATTTTAAATTGACTAGCCTTCAGGTTGGCGATGCCCCTTTCAATAACCAGACTGCACCTGTCTGCAGATTCTTGCCCTCGCTGTTACTCTGCAGTCCTGTGGTTTTGAGCCAGGGAATGTTGAGTTTCCGGTTTTTTGATGGCAACCAACAAATCCTCTCACTGTTGGGGAGCATGCCCACCTCTCTCCCCAGAGAAAGGGACTGAATTGATGGGACCCTTACGTGAGGTGAGAACAAGGGCAAAACATTTCAGTAACTGATAGCGTTTACTGCTATGGCAACCATGGGCTTCTTATGCAAGTTATCAGTTATTACCAGCCCCTCCACCCCCTCAGTGAACAGTGAGAGCTCTCACTATCCTTCAGACCTCAGGAGCAAAAGAAGTGTCCGGAGTAAGAATAAAAACCCACTTGGCCTAAAGCTAAGCAAAAGGAATACGTCTTGCAATGTGCATGCCTGTGAGGTGGTGCAATTCCTCTGTTCTTCCACTGCATTTCTGCTTTATGATCAATCAAGCCAGGCGTTAGGCATTTGACCAAGTCAGCTTAACAGCCAGATAAAGGAGAAGGGCTCGGCATAATTAGCCGTAGCACTTGACAATGAGTATTTAGGGTGGCCCTGAGAAGTTCGGCTGGTGGTGGCCTCAGTTCCAGTCCAGGAGTGCTCCACAGATCTCACTAGCATAATGTGCATGTTTCTGAGGCTTCATGGGGACCTTCTGGAGTGCACTTTTTGCCTTGTCGATCTAACAGCAGCACCTTCAGCCTCTGGTTGTGCTTCGCCTGCACGGCAGCTTGCTGTGTTCTCCATCCCCAATGGTGGCAGCACTGGGATGGGGAATGTTAGACCTGTCCCTGCACTGCCAGCGTGGGCTCTGTTTACTGAGGTTGCTGAGTCTGAGCCTGTCCTGGAGTAACCGCTTCTGCCTGGAATATCGAGTCTGGAGGCCTTTCAGCAGTTGGTAATACTGACATCCTATAAAGCTCTGTCATCTTTCTCGTTGGCCTGGTGGGGAAGGTGTTGGAGAGGCTGCTGTGTGGCCACCTGCCCCTCTACAGTATCATTCTCACCCTGGGCCTCCATTGTAAAGGGGCCATTTACCCGATGCTGAGGCCCTGTGTGCTGCAGGGCAAACTGGACCTAAATTCTGCATCAAGGGCCCCAAATTCTGGGCACTTAGGAGACTCTGGGAGCTTCAGATACATTCTGAAAACAGGGTTTCTTATTGGATTCAATATGCCATGGCTAGGATGATCAGGGAGTGGCCCCACTGCTTAATTTTAGGCTAGAGTTCCGTTTTTAATGCAGGCCTTGCATTTCCAGTTCTCACACAGTCCCCTTCCTGCTTCCATGCAAGCCCATGAAGATGAGTAGGTCAGCTCACTCCTCTCCGCTATTGTTTGAGGCTGTCTGCAGACAGGCAAATGACCCTGGGTCAGTTACCTCTCGTTCTGGTTTTCAGGCTAGCCCTCAGGAATGGAACAATGTATACCTCTAAGAGAGCTGGAATTTGGGGTCCAGCTCCGAGGCAGGGGATGAGTTCTGTAGCTGTGGAATATGTAGGGCTTTGCCTCTGGCCCAGTGCCTGGCACACCTGGGCTGCTAGATCAGGAAGAACTAAGGCTGTCTGTGAACTGTGCTGTTTGGGAGCAGTTATTCTGAGCTGTTGTTTTCCTCTTTTCTAGGTTGACTCTTTCAGGGAGCGGATCACAAGTGAGGTAAGTGTCCTCACCCATCTCCTCAGAATGGAACCTGGGGGCAGAGTGAATGCCATGTTGGGATCTAGCTTTCTGTTGGATTCTGCTATGATCTCTGAGGTGCAGCAGAACCTTTCTTTGCAGGCTCCTTGCTGGCAGTCGGCACTTCAGTCACTCCCTGAGTGTGGAGAGTCTGCAGCCCTGTTGTTCTCCAAAGCCTTGGCAGAGTGGAGGGCTGCCAAGACTCCTCCGCCTTCAGGTGGGAGAGTTTGACTCCCTCTGAGGCTCCTTCCTCTCCTCTCCTTCTCTCCCCCCCCTCCCCCCCCCGGCTTTGAACAGAGCTGTACGCTTGGCCTTTTGTAGTAGCCTTGGTTTCCACAGTGTCCTTGCGTGCTGGCTAAGTGCAGAGGTGAGGGCAGCCTGGGGCACTGCACTCGTGTAACCATCTGCTGCTCTTTCTCATTCAGGCTGAAGATTTGGTGGCGAATTTTTTCCCAAAGAAGTTGTTAGAACTTGATGGGTTCCTTAAGGTAAGATATGTGCTGTTGCCTGCTTCCCCATTCACTTCAGTGTCCAGCATGCAATCCTGACCCTGGGGAGGGGTTGTCTTTAGTCAGAGCAGAGAGTAAAACAGGATAAAACGCTGAAAAGCAGTGTCCCAAACTTGCTTTATACCCATTTGAATGCCATTAGCCCATGACACTCAGCCTAGTGTCTCTTACGGACTGTGATAGTGTATGGATCCCATCAGCTGGGCACTGGATAGAAACCTAACGGGTTCAGTCCCAAACTTACAATCCATTTTCCTAGTCCTCTCAGTCCCATCTTCCTACCTGCCTCTGTTCTCGCTTGCCTGGTGGCTGGATGAAACCTGAGGTCTGGAATTTCCCATTTCCTGGCGATTAACATGACAAAAGTTGTTAGATTTGTATGTGACTTCTTGTTGTTTTCCAGGAGTCCATCCTGAATATTCATGATCTCACCCAGATCCACTCAGACATGAACCTTCCTGTCCCTGACCCGATCCTTCTCACTAACAGCCATGATGCACTGGACGGGGTAAGATTCCTCCCTTGGCTACATTAATTAAACCTGCATGGCCTGCTGTGCATTCGGTTAGGCTGTTCCCTGTTAACGACAGGCCACAGCCACCCGTGAGCATGTGAGAACTGGTCTCTTCAGCCCGTGGATCCTAGCTGGAGGTGGTGCTGTGTTTGCTCTGTAACCCACCCCCGGTTGGAGGGGGAAGGCTGCTCTGAAATCAGGACCCTTGAAGATGTTCTGTAAGAAATTTCCTCGCTGCTGTCGCGCTAAGTCCCGGGTGGTTGGGGAGTAAAACGTTTTGTTGTATGTATTTTAGCCAAATATGAAAAAGAGGAAGCTGGAAGACTGTGAAGAGACCTTCCAGGGTAAGAGTCCCCAAGTCTCTGTGCTGCTGCCTGCCCGCTGAGCCAGCGCTCCGTGCCTAGGGGTATGAAACTGCACAAGCTCCACCTGCCCTCTCCCGACTGCCACTGCCCTACCCAGGCCTGTCCGTCTTTCCTCTTACAAGCTGGGGCGTGTGACTGAGTCACGGAGGAGCCCACTAGTGGTTCTGCTGAGCAGAGCTTGGCCTCTCCCAAGAGACTGGAGTAGGGCTCATGAGAGCTGGCATGCTGCTGGAGGGAGCAGACTTAGAGCCGCATGACCCCTTTGTGGAAGGAGGGAGCTGCCAGGCCTCATGCTGCATTGAAACAGAGGCAGCTCCTACTTGTGCCTCAGGGAGCTCCCTTTGCACCCTGTTTCTCCAGTTTGGGTTTCTTCCCGGGTCTTGTCTCTCTTCCCCTTCCCGTGTGGTAGTCTTTGTAATAGCCTGTTAAATATCCCTGTCCCCATGGCGATCCAGCGTGGTTAGCACACGTGCAGAGCTGGCGGTCTCTGAGGTGAGATGCTGTGAATAACTGACCTTTCCCCTCTGGCGCTAGGTACCAAAGTGTTTGTGATGCCCAATGGGATGCTGAAGAGTAACCAGCAGCTAGTGGACATCATTGAGAAAGTGAAACCGGAGATCAGGCTGCTGATTGAGAAGTGCAACACGGTGGGTGTGGGCCTGGGCATGGGGCAGTACGGCAATCAGCCCCCAGACCCAGCTGTCGAAATTCCTTCCCCATAGCATCAGGGCTTCTCAGGGATCCATAAAGAGTGGACTGGGCCTCCATCCTACCTCTAGGATAAGGCAATGTAGGACTCCGCCTCTCCCCCGCTTCTCGTGGTCTCTGAAGAGGATGCTGCCCAAAGGGGCAGGTGCATTTCCCAAATGTGCTTGGAGCTGCCCTGACTCCAGTGCCTGAAGTCACTGCAGCCCTCAGCTAGCTCCCTCCTGCCAGTCCTTTGCTTGGAAGGGCTTGCGTCTCTGTGACGTTGTACAGCACCAGGCACGCCTGTGGCGGATACTTGCTGAGTGGGGCTTCAGTAAAATCGAGGGACAGAATCTTCCCTTAATGCTTGGGTGGATGTCCTGGGTTCCCAGGAGAGGTCAAGGCATCAGGCCTTGTCCCCAGTCCCCGCATGAGCCAGGCCCTGAGACGGTCTTGGGATGAGCTGCTCGAGCGAGAGTTTCCGAGGGCCCCCAATAAGAGGTCCTGATTTAAAGGCAGGTCCCTCCAGTGCTGTCTGCACTCAGTCAGTCACAGGGTCATTTTGCATCCCTCCAGGTCAAAATGTGGGTGCAGCTTCTGATCCCCAGGATAGAAGATGGAAACAACTTTGGCGTTTCTATTCAGGTAAGTGACCCGTGGCCACATGGCTCCTTTATATGCCAGTGCCCCAGACGCCAGGGCATCTTGGGCTTCTGAGGAGCCTTTCATTAGATCCACCTGGCTCTGCCTCCAAAGGGCTCTTCGAGGGGTCGTTGAAACCTGAATCCTTCCCTGGCATCTAAGAGGGAGGGGCAGAGAGGGCCTAAAAGCCTCACTTTGCTCAGAGGCCTGGGAGCCGTGCCATAGTTTTGCAAGACCCAGTAAAGCTGACCCATGTTTGAGGAAGGCTGTGTGCTCCACCCAGCACCCTAACCTGGCAGGATCAGGGTGGTTGTGTGAAGCTATTTGCATTGCTTTCTTCCCTGAATCTCCCAGGAACTTGTCTGCCTTGCTCAGAGGATCAGCAGCCTTAATTTGTAGGGCTGTGTGGGGCTGGTGCAGGGGGTCATTATGGCCAGGAACTGCTGGTTCCTGCTGGCTCCTATGTTCCTGTAACCTTCGCTAACTGACTGAGGCTTGAGACCTGTGTCTGATTCTACCCTGACGAGTAGCTGTTGCAACTTTAAAGGTGGCCAGAGACTGAGCTGCTGGACCCTGGGTGGCTGCACACGTGAGTGGGGTTGGAGTTTCTTGCTTCTGCTGTGAAGCTCACTCTGTGTCTGTGGCTCCCTTGCAGGAGGAGACGGTGGCTGAGCTGCGGACTGTGGAGAGCGAGGCAGCTTCGTATCTGGACCAGATTTCTAGGTAGGTGGGGAAGGGGTGGCTATGAGCAATCTTCGCTGGGTCCCTCTCTGGGGAGGCTGAGTGCTTTTGGGTAAGGACTTGAGCCCCGTGGCTAAGGCAAGGTCTGAGAACACTGCTTTGCTATTTTCTGACTATTAAATCTACCCTCTTCCCTTCCAGATACTATATCACAAGGGCAAAGCTGGTTTCCAAAATAGCAAAATATCCTCATGTGGTAAGTGGAGTATCTTTTTGCTGAGCGTTTGGTGGGGTTGGAGAGAATTAATTGTTTTTCTGTTTCTGTGGATAGCCCTCGACTGGCTGTTTCTATCACTGACTCCCTTAAGCAGCAGCTGCCAGAGTCCTGTGTGGCCTGGAGGGTTGGCGGAGGGACCCTGTGGTGGGTAGGAGCCCTGGGAGGGGAGCCTGCAGGGCTGGAAGGATCTGGCTTCTCTCAAGGGAAAAGAAAACTCATAATAATAAATATAAATCAGAAGTTAGGAATTGTAGAAAATCGATAAGGGATGCAAAGAGACACAAGGAGAAATCTATGGCCAGTAGAGTAAAGGGCATTAAGGGAGAGTTTTAAAATATATGAGGAACAAAAAGAACCCGCCAATGGTATTGGTCCATTACTAGATGGAGATGGTAGAATTACCAATAATAATGCAGAAAAGGTGAAAATGGTCACTAAATAATTCTGTTCTACATTTGGGGGGGAAAAACAGACAATACAGTCTCAGCCTATGGTGATAACACTATTTCCACTATACTAGTATCTCTGGAGGATGTTAAGCAGCTGTTACTAAAGTGAAACGTTTTGAAATCAGCGGGTCCAGATAACTTGCATCCAGGAGTTTTAAAAGAGCTGACTGAGGAGCTCGCTGGACTGTTAATGTTGATTTTTTTTTTTTCAATAAGTCTTGGAGCACTGAGGAAGTTCCAGAAGACTGGAAGACAGCTAATGTTGTGCCAGTATATACAGGGTGAATGGGAGTACCTGGGTAATAATAGGCCCGACAGCAATCCCAGGCAAGACAATGAGTGTCTGATATGGGGTTTGATTACTAAAGAACTAAGGAAGACAATGTAACTGATGCATATCAACATGGTTTTATGGAAAACAGATTCTTTCAAACTAACTTGATACATTTTTTTATAAAATTACAAGTTTGGTTAATAAATGTGATAGTGTTGATGTAATATATTTAGACTTCTGTAAGGCGTTTGACTTGGTACCACACAACATTTTGATTAAAAAACTAGAATGAGATAAAATGAACATGGCCCACATTAAATGGATTAAAAAACAGCTAACTGATAGGTCTCAAAATGTAATTGTAAATGGGGAATCGTCATTGAACGAGTCTGTTTCCAGTGGAATCCTGAAGGGATCAGTTCTTGGCCCTATGCTATTTAACATCTTTATCAATGACCTGGAAGAAAACACAAAATCATCAGTAATAAAGTTTGCAGTTGACAAAAATTGGGAGTGGTAAATAATGAAGAGGACAGGTCACAGATTCAGAGCGATTTCGATTGCTTGGTAAACTGGGTGCAAGCAAACCATATCTGTTTTAATATGGATAAATGTACATCTGGGAACAAAGAATGTAGGGAAGCAGTGACTCAGAAAAAGATCTAGGGGTCATGGTGGATCCCGGTGTGATGCTGTGGCTAAAAGAGCTAATGTGATCCTAGGATGCATAAACGGGGGAATTTTGAGTAGGAGCAGAGAGGTGATTTTAACTCTGTGTTGGCACTGGTGTAGCTGTTACCAGAATCCTGTCTCTAGTTGTGGGGTGTCCACAATTCAAGAAGGAGGTTGATAAATTGGAGAGGGCTCCGAGCAGAGCCGCGAGAATGATTAAAAGATTAGAAAACCTGCCTTATGGTGAGAGACTCAAAGAGCTCAATCTATTTAGTCAAAGAGCAGGTTTAGGGGTGACTTGATCACAGTCTAGAAGTAGCTACCGGGGGGACCAATATTTGATACTGGGCTCTTCAGTCTGGCGGAGGAAGGTCTAACACGATCCATTGGCTGGAAGCTGAAGCCAGACAAATCCAGACCGGAAATAAGGTGTGTGGTGTTAACCGTGGGAGTAACTAACCACTGGAACAGTTTCCCGAGGGTCGTGGTGGATTTTACATCACTGTCAATTTTTAACTCAAGATTGGAGGTTTTCCTAAACTCTCAGCTGTAGGAATTATTTGGGGCAGGTCTCTGGCCTGTGCTATACAGGGGGCCCGACTACGTGATCACAACGGTCCCCTCGTGCCCTTGAATGCATGAGATTGAACAGGAGAGAGCCCCCTTGATGTCTGTAGAGGGAGGGGCAGCCTGGCGTTTAAGCTATTCACAGCCACGTTCTCCCTTCTCTGTGTAGGAGGATTATCGCCGCACGGTGACAGAAATTGATGAGAAGGAATACATTAGTCTGCGCTTAATCATCTCCGAGCTGAGGAATCAATATGTGAGTGAGAGTTGGGCCCCCAGCTCTGCGTTCCCCTGTGGAGAAGCACCCTTGGGATCCATCCCACCTCAGAGCCCTGAGAGGAAGCTGGCCTGGGCCTCTGCTTTCCCTTTGCTCTTAGCAAGCAGAGAGAGCAGCGACTCGCTGCCCTGGAGAGTCTGGTATTTCCCGCCTCTGGGCTGAGTGCTGGGGCATGCAGTTCATTGCGCTCTTTGCTGGAACCTTCCGTCCCAACCTCTCCAGGTGGCGTAGGCCAGTCCTGGGCGCCGTTAACTAACTCACTCTCGTCGGTGGGGCTTGCAGTGGCTAAAACATGCTGGTCTCTTCAGAGTGCAGACAGGCGAGGCCTTGCCTAAGGTGCTTACTGCCTGACATGAGACATGACCTGCTGCTTGAGGGCAAGGGCTGGTGAGGTGGGGAAGGGCCAAGGGGCTGTAACTAAGAGCAGCCATTACTCAGGTTAGGCCAGTGCTTACGGTGAGAGTGGAGTTAAGTCAAATCGTGGACGTCCCACTCCTGACGTGCATCCATGGTCTTTCTCCTCCTCCTTCCAGGTCACTTTGCATGATATGATCCTTAAAAACATTGAGAAGATCAAGAGGCCTCGGAGCAGCAACGCTGAGACTCTCTACTAAGTGTCAACGTTTGAACTTGAGAACTGTTCAGTCAACTCAAAGACCGTCATTGCCTTGGTTTGTTACGTGACTATCGAGATGGGAAACTGGCTGGAAATAGTATTGCACTCTTAGTTAAACTCTAAAGAAACCCTCGCCTAGTTCTGTGATTAGTTTTGTTCAGGTCTCAGGAACTCTCCCTAATGTAGTAATTGGTATTGAGCGGGCCACTGCCATGGGATGGGAATGCTTCTTCAAGCCTTTCTTCCTAGCTAGGTGGGAATTGGATGAGAGACCGAGCCCTGGGGTTCTCCCCCTCGCCCCCCATCTGTCAGCTGCAGGGTTTCCTTGGGGTCCCTGGGAATGGAGGAGATGCAGTGTCTTCAGCACTAGACTGAGTCCACAGAGTGTGTGCTGCCTGCGAGAAGCCAGCTGCTTCTCAGTGCCATCTGAGTGACCCCTCTGCTGCTAGTTGTCTTATGCGTGTTAACTGCAAGGCTGGGAGGACGTGCCCCTTTGGAGCAGGCGGCTCCCCTAGCCCAGGCTGCAGCCACACTCAGCAAAGTGCCATGGAGAGATTTTTAGGTTCGAACAAGCCAGGAAAGAGCTATCTTACGTTAGATCCCACCCAGTTTGTCCTTCTCCCTTGTGAAATGCAGCTAGATCCGTGCAGAGGGCTATGTGGAGCACCTGTCACCCAGTCACGTCCCGCTGGGCTGGCAGGTTCAGAGCCCGGGTGGCTTTCGCTCCTGTGCATAGCTTTCCTCTTGGCTCTACAAAAGCAGTTTTCTTGGTTAAAACCGATGTTAATCTCTCACACGTCTCCTTCGGCGTGAGGCATTTCTGTCCAGAATGAAGTTAGGGAGAGGCCTGAGCTCAAATTTTGAAGTCCTCGTAGTCTCCACTGATGCGAAGGAATTAGCAGGTTGTGACGCACAGTCGCCTGCCGAGTGTATTGGGGGGCAGGGTTGGGCAGGCTGGCTGCGATGGCTGATCTTTTGGAATGAGGACGGCCAAAAGCAGCCACAGCAGATCAGTATCAAAACCTCAGCACCCCGTGAAAGGTACCTCGATTCCTTCTCCTGTGCCCAGGCGCTCCTCCCAGGCCCATTGCAAACCCCATGGGAAACGGTCGGTTGCATGGTCAGTTTTTGTATGTGTGGGAAACGGGCTCATGACGCTGCAGGTTCCTTCTACGTTTTCTTATTTATGGTATTTTTACTTCACACCCTCCTTCAGGGGAAAGCTGGGTCAGTTGGTCTTGGACCCCTGTAGCTTCCATGGGTCTCACTGTCACACCTGTAACTTCTTGTGCAGTAGCCTTAGAGTTGTTAGTCGTGAGAAATGGAATGAACGTCCTCTCCTTCCCTCTTGCGTTCTGTTGCTTTTGTTTCTTCTTCTATGCTGAAGAGCCCCGTTGTCTCTTGCTGGTTTCCCAGGGGTTGCTCTGAGCGTGGAGGGCCCCCTGCCCTTTCGATAGACTCCTTCGTTGTTGTTTGTAGTAAGTCCAATCTTCGTCTTCCCGTTAATAAATATTCAGTAACAAACCAACTGCGTCTTAGCTGCTGCCTGGGAGCAGCACCTTCACTGTGTGTTTCTTTGTACTGATTCCTTTTTATTTGTTGGACTGTTCAACTTTCCTTGCCAGATGAACGTATGTAAAACTTTTACCATGTCAAGAAATTAAAATACAGGTACTTTGAATTCTTACGTGGGACCCTTGTGTGATGCTGCGTTGTCAGACATGCTCTGTCAGTGGCTAGGCCTCGCCTCTGTCCCAGTCTGGCCCTGCCTCTCTCACCTCCACTCGCTCCACCCTTGAACTATATCCTCTCCTTTTCCTTCCCCATTTCTCCAGACAGTCTGCTGCTGTGTGGAGCCCGGAGGTTCCTAGTACCAAGGCCCCATGTCCTTACACTGCCATTACTCACTTCTGTGTGGGGCGATTGGGAATTGCTAGAATCATTTGGAATAAAATGGGCCACTGGGGACCAGGGACTGGGATAAGGGAGCCTCCAACTCTAGGCAGCTGGTGCCTGGAGCATCTTCCTTGGGCCATGGCTGCAGCTGTGTGCAGTGCGTGTCTCCCACGTCAGGGTTGTCCGCCTCAGTGGTGAGGGCTGGATTGACTAGGCCCTGCTTGTGGGAGAAGCTTCACCGTGGCTGCCTGCTGGTGTAGGGCTAGAGAGCATACTCCAGGGCTCTCACCTGGCCCCTTCCACTAGGCTGGAGACACGGGAGGAAAGATGCGGGCCAGTTGCAAAGCTCAGCAGCAGTGTCTGTCATTCCACTTCCTGCTCCGAGTTCCAAGCGACTGTGGTGTCAGGATCCTGACCTTTCCTTTTCCTGTCATCCCTTGTCTGGCATTTCTAGCTAGCAGCCCCATCCTGGGGCTAGAGACCTGCTCCTCTGTGTTAGTCTGCATGCATGCTCCCTCCTACCTCCACCACGCTCTCCAACGGCAACCGATGCTTTCCAGGCTGCCTCTCCCATGAGCTTGAGCTCTGAGGGAGGATTGAAATCTCCCCCTTAATGCTGTCTCTTGAGACCTTAGTGCCCTAGAGCTGGGCTCCCCCCTTGGTGAAAGGAACCTGCCGCACACTCCACTTCTGGGTGGTGTCAGGTATTTGCAGTCCATGTAGCCCCCTGGACTGGGTGAAGGGGGGACGTAGACAGTTGACGCTGAGGATCTGAGGTAGTTAAGGCTGCTTGATCTGAGCCGGAGTCTGTTCTGTACAGAAGCCATCCTCTCGAACACACGGAGGGGTTCCCCGTCTGGAGCCAACGGCCACTAGATGCTGCTCTTGCTCCAGCCACCGAACAGTGGTGCGCCCGGCCCTGAGCAGCTGGCGCCTATGCGAGCACACTGGATCTCAGCACAAATCTTAGGAACCACTGAGGAATGTGAGAAACGGCTTCTGGAGAGAGTCTGAGTTTCCTGCTGCCCATGAGGCCCCTTCCAGGACTCTGCTCCCTGTGGTGTGGGAAATGCCAAAGGCCTACTCAGGCCAGGCCCCCTTCGCAACAGGAGCAAAGGACTGGCTTAAAATAAAATTCCCTTGTTTGTTGTGAGGCCGCTGGAGCTGGGGGTCAGCGTGGGCTGACGCCGAAAGAACCTGCCGTGGCACTGTGAAAAGCACCCGCTCTTCACTACCACCGAAAGAAAGGGCCTGAACTGATGAGTGTGGGGGGAAAATATCCCAGGTTACCTAGGTGAGTGCCCATCAAAGGGCAACAAGACACAGCAGCCAACTGCCCCGTCCCTGCAGACAATATAATGAGGGTGAATGAGCATCAAGCAAACTTACTTTGACATTTAAAATGATGTAACTCGCGGCCAGGAGAAAATGGGAGCAAGGAACGTAAACCTCCCTGCAGCCGGAGTTCTGTCTGCAAGTAGACAGACCCAGCCAGCCCCTGGGGAGTCGAGTAATGTGCTCCCTGCCCAGGTGGCTGGCATTCTGCTGCTGCCGCTGGCTGGCTTTGGGTTTGGTTCCGATATGTCGCAGAGATGGATTGTGCAGCTGTTCTTGTATGAGCTGCACAGTCTGCTCTCCTCAGAACAACACAAAACTCTTCCCTTCTCACTCCTTCAGGGGGGGCAGGAAGAGGTGGGCAATTTACCAAACCCAGGATGTAGCAATAGGTGGTTCCAAAAAGGAATTTAGCTAAAATAAACCTCAGCAGGAAGTGAATTCTCTGGGGCAGGGCTGCGAGAAGTTCCGTACTGCGGCTGGATAGGACGTGTAGAACGGGGTACACGCTCTGAAACGGAATAAAGTTGTGTTGCTGCTAGTAAGAAGACTTGATACTTTCTACGTGCCGAGTTAGCTAGCTGCTGGAGGTGTTCTTAGTTGAGACAAAACCAAGGCCTTTAGCACTCGTGCTTCTTAAAGAAGCCAGCTCACTTTTCGTAAGAGTCGGAGTGTTTGCACAGGTGTCCCGGCTGTGCTGCTGTTCAGCTCATTTCATTTGCTTCCTGAAATTTCCCTGGCCGTTTGAAATGGATTCAGGTTTGTTCTCCACTTACTCTGAAAATGGCCTGCAGTGGGGGGCTGCTGTCCTTCTGGAGAACTTCATCAAATGCTTTCAGATCCCGCAGCTGGAAAAGTGCCACAGAAGTAGACGGTATCAAGTACTGCACGTTTAGACTGCGCTGCACTGGGACATCCTCGGGCATATACACAGGCTCGAAACTCGTGGGAGCAGTAGCAGAGAAGAGCAAATTCCCTCCACGTTGGCTGTATCCTTCCCCACAAATAGGCCGCTCATTAGCGTGGGTTGGTTGGTTTTTACTGTGGGGTAACTAGTGAGCTTAGATCAATATTGAAACACACCGAACAAAAGGCCATCCTGAAGCTCCCTCCGCGCTGGATCCAGGCGGCTGTAGGGCTTCTCCACCTTTCTTTAAGCCCTCGCTGTCACTGAGAAAAGCGCTGTGTTTGCAGCCTGTGCTGGCTTTAGACCGCTTAGAGGAGATGTAAACTGTCATTGCATCACTCTTAGCCGGCTGCTGTACGTGCCACTCCTGGATTGTCTCCTCCCTGGGTTCATGTTGTCTGCAGGGGTGATACTAGCGAGTCTGACAGAACGGAAGATGCATGTTTCTGGGGTAGCCATGTGTCCAGTTCTCCTGCCAACAGGCCTTGTGAATGGTGACCGCAGCGGCTCCTGCCCTCGCCACAGCGCTAGACTAGCTGCCAAGGACTCAGAAATGACATGAGTCCGCTGGTGTCTGTCTTCGCAGCTGCAGACGAGGCCAGAGAAGGCTGCTGGGATGATATAGGTACTTTGTCAAGAGCAGCGCTGGCTAAATGCTTCTCCATAGGGTAGGGGGGTGGGTCCAAACCCAAGGTGAGGGAAGCTGCAATGGAAGAAGTAAAGGTGGAACTGCCTGAGGAGGAAGCAACCTGCCCCCAGCAGGAAAGAGTGAGTGTTGCCTGCAGGAGAAGGGAGGGAGGGGAGGCAGGGGTGAGGCGAGGCTGGCAGCAGGAATGGAAACTTGCTTTGACTCTTGGTTTCCTTGTGTGTTTGGCACAGGCTGGAGATCCGGCAGGGCTTGTGCACCCCAGATCTCTGCTCTCTGCAGAACAGTCTCAGGCTCCTGTGTCTGTCTCACCAGCACATTGGGACACCTGCGCCTTTCTGGAGGTTCAGGGAGACCAAGGAAAACAGTCACTTATTAAAGTGAGGCTGGAAAAGTCATGCTAACCAGTGGGAGTTCCAGCAGGAGGCTGCCAGCGCCATGCTCCGTCCAGGGAAAATGTGCCTTCTATTTTCCCTGAACCCGCCCATCCGGTACCAAGCTGGTCACCAGTGTGTGGCCAGGCAGCCTGGGGAGAGGGATGAGCAGATGGTCGAATCCAGGGACTCCTGTGTGCTAACCCTGGCTCTGCCTCTCCCGGTGCCCTGCAGGAAGTCATCTCCTCTCGCTCCACGGAGCAGGGCTAATAATGACCCTGAGGTGTCTCATGGGAGTGTGACCAAGATTGGCTAATGACAGGCTGTGCAGGGGCATGATGCTGGGGCTAATTAGTAATTGTGATTTGGGTGCTGAGACTAAGGCCCTAAATGACCTGGCCGGGGCTGCCCCATCCCTTTGGCTATTCCATAGCTGGGCACGTTCCTCCACACAGGACCTGCTGCTGGAGGTCAAACTGGGACCCAAAACCACACCGCCCGGGCGTGTGTGTGTGGAAGGAAAGAGCCTGGGACATTAGGGAAACTCAGTGAAATGCAAAGAGGTGAAATTCTAAGCTGTGGTGGTGAAATCTCCACTCTCACAGGCTGGTAATGTGCCCCCCTCCATTCCCTAACCTGATGCTGACAACACCATCCCAGCCCTCATGGGAACCTAAGCAAACTGGCCAAACTAAAAAAAGCGACATAATGATGTGAAATTTGTCTTATGAGTCACTGGCCCTGCGGCTCCAGTAGTTTTCCTAATGCAGTGCGCTTGGAGGCCCACCGAGCGTGCTGGATGGGCTGGGAGCAAAGACCTTCCCTTTCTAGTCCCCACAAATTTCAGATCTCCCCCAGCCTCTCTCCACCTTTCATGTTTCCTGTACTAACCATCCAGCCACAGTCCAAACAGGCTGACGGCAGCTTCTCTGGGAGCTGCTGTAAAGCTCCAGGAGTCTCCTCTGCCTTCGTGGTTGCAGCAACATGAACCTGAGAACTGTCCTCATCCTCCTAGTCCTGGCACTAGTCACGATCTTCGCTTTGGTTTGTGTGTTGCTGACGAGAGGAGTGAAACCAGCCAGCTGTGAGCCGCAGCCCCTGAGCAGCCAGGGGGGAAAGCACAGTGATCAGAGCCTGGTCTTCGCTGATCTGACGCCAGAAGAAATGGGGCAAGTGGTGAGGTACCTGCAGCGCAGCCTTGGGGTGCCATTGGTAGACGCCTATAATGCAAACCCCTCCGATAACTGCATTTACTACATCGATGTGCAGCTCCCCACCAAGGCAGAGGTGCTGGGGTTCTTGGATCATGGGGGCAGGCGACCCCCGCGGCAGGCGCTGGCTGTGGTGTATTTTGGAAACCAACCAGATCCGAATGTCACGGAGTACGTGGTGGGTCCCCTGCCCAAGCCGACGACTCACCAGGACATCACGGTGCGGAAGTACGGAGGGAAGCTGCCGTATCACCGCAGACCGGTGCTGGATGCTGAGTACAAGCTGATTGCTGGCTATTTACGGAGGACGGCATTTCCCACAGCTCGAACCTTCCTGAATCAAGTACTTGATTATGATGGAACTAATTTAGCAGCTATGACCACAGCCCCCCGGGGGTTCCAGTCCGGAGACCGCAGCACCTGGTTTGTTCTGTTCCACAACGTGAGCGGCTACTTCCTGCACCCGGTGGGGCTGGAGGTGCTGGTTGATCACAGCAGCCTGGACGTCTCCCACTGGCGGGTGAGAAAAGTGTTCTATAACGGCCAGTACTACAGGGACTTGGTGCAGCTGGAGAGCGAGTTCAAGCAGGGCCGTGTCAAAGTGCACCCAGTTACGAGAGCCCCACCCGACGGGGGATTCTCTTCCATGCAGCCCCGAGCAGCCCCCAGGGCTCCGTTCCCTCTGCAGTACGAGCCGCATGGGCCCCGCTACAGTGTCCGTAACAACCAAGTCGTCTCGCAGGCCTGGAGCTTTGCCTTTGGGGTGAACGTGAACACGGGGATGCGTCTCTTTGACATCAGATTTAAGGGGGAGAGGATTGTCTATGAAATCAGTGTCCAGGATGCTACATCTGTCTATGGGTCCAACTGTCCTGGAGGGATGTCAACCAGGTACATGGATGGGAGCTTTGGCATCGGGAGATTGACGTACCCGTTAGTCCGGGGGGTTGATTGCCCCTATTCAGCCACTTACGTAGACACACACTACTTAGCTCAATCCCCAAACCCTAGAATTAATAAAAACTCCATCTGCATTTTTGAGCAGAACACCGGGTCTCCTCTGAGGCGCCATTACTCCAACTTGCAGTCCCTGTACTACGGGGGTCTGACCAACTCTGCTCTGGTCCTTCGGTCAGTTGCCACTCTGGGCAACTATGACTACGTCTGGGACTTCATCTTCTACCAGAACGGCGCGATCGAGGCCAAAGTCCAAGCCACAGGCTACATGAGTTCGTCCTTTCTGTATGGTGACGGTCTGGACTATGGCAATAGGGTTGGGGATCACACCCTGGGGACGGTACACACCCATTCCATCAATTATAAAGTGGACTTGGACGTTGGAGGTAGGTCTCTTGGTGATGTTTCTTTCTCTCTCTCCTGTGCCTCTCACTTATTACGTGCTACAGGCAGTCCTCGGACTTACGACACAAAATTGATTCCTGAAAATTGCGTCGTAAGTCGAAACGTCCTAACTCGGAACCGCAATCCACTCTATTGCGGGACCGAGCATCCTAAAGTTGAAACTAATTGTCGTAAGTCGAATCAGGGTGTCCATTCAGAAACGTAAGTGCCGTTCATCGTAAGTCGAAGGTGATAAAGTCGAGGACTGCCTGTATTCTGTCGAACTGCAGGAGTGGGGGCTGCCCCAAGATGCAGAACTCTTGCAGATGGCCAGCAGCAGCATCATCCTTGCTCACTTTCTTACCCTTAGAGCTCTTTGCAACATTATTTATTGACTTATTCAAATGAAGAGTCAGGGAACGTCACAAACCCCAGCAGCCATGCGAATCCCAGCAAGTGGCAGCTGCTCCAGGGAAACCGTGCAAGGTAGCAGTTTGGAAATGTGTGTATTTTTCTTACACCCGTCAGTTGCCAGGCATAGGGTGGGAGCCAGGGTCTTGCTAGTTCTAACCGCTGCCTCTCCCTGTGACCTTGGGGTTGTCACCGTTCCCCAGCGTGCCTCAGTTTCCCCAGTGTAAAGCAGGGATACCAGCGACTGTGGATTAGCTGATTAGCTTGTGCCGTGCTAAGCATGTACTGATCTCTGGGAACGTTTGTGGTTCAGGGCCCAAGACTCGGACCCCAAACTGGCCTCCTTGCGGCTGCTGAATTCCTCGTGCTGTGACACAGCCAGGCATGTTTTCCAGCGGCAGTTCACCTGGGGGGTTATTTGAGAGTTTTATATAATGTCCTACACGCCAGGGTGGTTTGGTGCGACTGCGCGCGCCATCTGCTGGCTGAAACAATTGGTGTCGTCTAAGTGTCTATGCACTGTAGCCCCATTCGTCTCAATGAAGCTAAGAGACCAGGTCGCAGTTTTCTTGTCGGAAGGTCAGGCTGTCTGTCCGGCTGCAACTCAGCAAGGCGTCAGTTCAGCAGGGACTCTGGGGAAGTACCAGGGGAGCAGCAGCATTGGGGGGGGGGAGAGTCTTTAAATTAAAACGTCTTCTGCAAAAAGGGAACCGTAAAAAAGAGACACTTTGCACCGCCCCCCCAGCCAGATATGGCACCGGTAGGAGCTGGATCCCCTGCCTCCCCTCCATCCCACAAAGACCTGCTTCATGTTAGCAACTCAGACATGCTGACTCCTGCAATTGTGGCGGGGGCGTGGGTGGGGGGAAGGGAGGCCTTGTCTGTTAGAGATGTTACCCCAATGCAAACCCCAGCAGAGGCCGCTGACGTCAGCTGTGCTTCATGGCTCCGTTAGAGGACTGCACCTCTGTCGATTCCCTTTGTGTAGGCCAGGGCCGGCTCTGGCTTTTTTGCCGCCCACCCCCTCCCTCCCCACGCGGCAGGGGAGGGCGCGGGGGGGGACGGCCGGAGCCCTGGGAGGAGGGCGGAGTGCCCGGTTGGGGCTCCGCTCTCCCCGGCGGCTGGGGGGAGGGCGCCGGAGCCCTGGGAGGAGGGCGGCGAGCCCGGCCGTGGCCCCGCTCACCCCGGCGACCGGAGCCGGAGCACCGCGCTGCCCCCCTCCAGGTGCTGCCCCAAGCACAAGCTTGGTGGGCTGGTGCCTGGAGCCGGCCCTGGTGTAGGCAAGGCCTGAGTGCGCATTAACATCCAAATCATCACCTAGCACCTCGCTCCTTCCGCCACATTTGCTGTGTCCCTAGGCCCTAGTCTTTGTCCCAAACGAGCGTTGGTGAATCCAGAGCCGCAGTCAAGATGAAACCCTTATCAGAGAGAACAATACAACCACCCTGCTTACCAAGGAAATGCAAGAGCAAATCCGACTGAGACCCAGAACCTAGCCGCCGTGGAGAGAGTTCATGAGAAAGGAACCCCAGGAGCAGTCCAAGTTCAGTGAGTCGGGAAGGGATGAAATTCTGCACTATAGCAAAAAATCTCCAGCCTTTTGAAGATTTGGTTTCACCCCCTACTGATGCTGAGTGCTTAGATCACAACTTCTACAGGCAGCCTCTGGAAGTTGGTCTGAACAAACAAGTAATGGCGTCTGTTCTGTAACTGGCCGTCTGTAGATCGGTTACGCTGTAACAGAGCGTGCTGGACGGGCTCATAGTGAAGACCTGCCCTTTCTGGTCCCCACAAACTTCATATCTCCTCCTCCCACCTCGCCTCCACATCTCATGTTTCCTGTACTTAACCCCTTCAGCTGCATCTTAAACGGGCTGCCTGTAGCTGGGAACACCACTCTGGAAGTGGCTCCTGAAGCCTCACAGTCTCCTCTGCCTTCCTGGCTGCAGCAACATGAACCTGAAAACTGTCCTCATCCTCCTAGTCCTGGCACTAGTCACGATCTTCGCTTTGGTTTGTGTGTTGCTGACGAGAGGAGTGAAACCAGCCAGCTGTGAGCCGCAGCCCCTGAGCAGCCAGGGGGGAAAGCACAGTGATCAGAGCCTGGTCTTCGCTGATCTGACGCCAGAAGAAATGGGGCAAGTGGTGAGGTACCTGCAGCGCAGCCTTGGGGTGCCATTGGTAGACGCCTATAATGCAAACCCCTCCGATAACTGCATTTACTACATCGATGTGCAGCTCCCCACCAAGGCAGAGGTGCTGGGGTTCTTGGATCGTGGGGGCAGGCGACCCCCGCGGCAGGCGCTGGCTGTGGTGTATTTTGGAAACCAACCAGATCCGAATGTCACGGAGTACGTGGTGGGTCCCCTGCCCAAGCCGACGACTCACCAGGACATCACGGTGCGGAAGTACGGAGGGAAGCTGCCGTATCACCGCAGACCGGTGCTGGGTAAGGAGTATGAGCAGATTGAAACCTTCTTACGGAAGAAGGCGCTCTCAACAGCCCCTACCTTCCTGCATCAGGTATTTAATTATGATGGGACCAGTTTTGTATCACTAACCTCAGCCCCCCGGGGGTTCCAGTCCGGAGACCGCAGCACCTGGTTTGCTCTGTTCCACAACGTGAGCGGCTACTTCCTGCACCCAGTGGGGCTGGAGGTGCTGGTTGATCACAGCAGCCTGGACGTCTCCCACTGGCGGGTGAGAAAAGTGTTCTATAACGGCCAGTACTACGGGGACTTGGTGCAGCTGGAGAGCGAGTTCAAGCAGGGCCGTGTCAAAGTGCACTCAGTTACGAGAGCCCCACCTGACGGGGGATTCTCTTCCATGCAGCCCCGAGCAGCCCCCAGGGCTCCGTTCCCTCTGCAGTACGAGCCGCATGGGCCCCGCTACAGTGTCCGAAACAACCAAGTCGTCTCGCAGGCCTGGAGCTTTGCCTTTGGGGTGAACGTGAACACGGGGATGCGTCTCTTCGACATCAGATTTAAGGGGGAGAGGATTGTCTATGAAATCAGTGTCCAGGATGCTACATCTGTCTATGGGTCCAACTGTCCTGGAGGGATGTCAACCAGGTACATGGATGGGAGCTTTGGCATCGGGAGATTGACGTACTCGTTAGTCCAGGGGGTTGATTGCCCCTATTCAGCCACCTACGTAGACACACACTACTTAGTTGAAACAGACACACCTGAAAAGCATAAGAACTCCATCTGCATTTTTGAGCAGAACACCGGGTCTCCTCTGAGGCGTCATTACTCCAACTTGCAGTCCCTGTACTATGGGGGTCTGACCAACTCTGCTCTGGTCCTTCGGTCAATTGCCACTCTGGGCAACTATGACTACGTCTGGGACTTCATCTTCTACCAGAACGGCGCGATCGAGGCCAAAGTCCAAGCCACAGGCTACATGACTTCATCCTTTCTGTATGGTGACGGTCTGGACTATGGCAATAGGGTTGGGGATCACACCCTGGGGACGGTACACACTCATTCCATCAATTATAAAGTGGACTTGGACGTTGGAGGTAGGTTTCTGTGTAACTTTTCTTTCTAATTTTGTGCCCATCCTTTTAGTGTCTCAGCACCTCCCAGGTACATTTAGATTTGCAAAATAAGGTTTCTCTTGGACTTGGGAGTGCTGCTTTTCTCCTCTCTCTGGCATGAGAGGAACCTGCCTGGCGTGTGCCCCATCAATAGTGTTTCTCTATCTCTGCCCCCTTTTGTGTCCTCACTCTGGTTATGGCGAGGAAGTGTTAACTTGCTTTGCTGCTGATCGGACTCCTTAATAGCTGGGAGGCTGCTGGGTAACCTCTCTGATTCATAGCAAAGTGAGAGAACGGAGCCCTGAGCTGGCATGAAAAGCAAAGGCCAGGCTGGGGAACACTGGTCATTTTACCGATTTCCACGGTTGAAGGAAATGAAGTTAAGGAATCTCTATTCGTCAAAATCTGAAACCTGATAAACAGTGAAGAGTTCTCAAGACAACCACTGAGCATGTTTCAGTTGTAAATCAATAAGGGACATCCCAGAATTGCTCTGGTCTCATTACTGCTGTTTGTGTATTAGCTTCCTCGATGGATATGTCTGCTCTCCGCTCTCTGTCACTCCTTCTGCTTGGGGGAATTGGCCACCTAGGCTGAAGGGTTACAGGGAAAGGCTGTTTATCCCCTAAGATGTAGGTAACCAACATCGCCTGCTTGGGACTCATTTAGATAAGACCCAGGTGTCTTTATCTCCCAGCTGCGGGTCTTTTGTTTCTTTCTGTCTTAGGGCTGGTACTGCAGAACTCTCTGTTTCTAATCATCCCTCTGTTTTCCCTCTTTGTGTTGTGTTTGACACACAGTGCCCAGGCCCACGTTCCAATCCTAGGCTATCCCAAGAGTAGTGTTAGGAAAGGGAAGACAGGAGTGTGTGTGTGTGTGTGTAGTTTATATATTTGTTTGTAGCGGAGGTGTCTCATCTACCCTCCTCCTTTCTCCAGAGTAAAATCTCTCGCTCTGATCTCCTCTTTAGCTCTAGTCTCCACAGGGCCTTTTGAACATATCTGGCCAAAGTGCCAACGCCCCCCATGATAGACGCCGTAGGGTGTGGATCGACACCGTGGGCTGCCAGCGAGCCAGGTCAGTCCCGTGGGCTGCCGGAAAAGTTGCACAGCCCGAGACTGAACGTGGGGTGGGTGGGCGCAGGTATAAAGGCAACAACCCCTCCCTTTCTGGATGAAATGGGAGGTCACGTTCCTGGACCCTCATCCACTGTATGTTCCAGCCGGGAGCGTGCATGGGAATCCAAGAGGCTTTTATGTGAAGAATCTTAACGGCAGGTGCAAGCTAGTCCCAGAGCCTTAGGGGGTACAGAGCCCAACAGCTACTGGGTCACCGTTAGAATTCTCCTCGTGCCCAGGGGCTGCCCGCAGTAGCTCAGGCCATTCCTCCCCTCCCCCCGGGAGTGCTGAAAGACGGTGCTCAGATCTTTGTCTGCTGCTCCAAGACCCCTCGCCCATGTTAACAGGCTGTGCAGCTCCCTCCCCAGACACCTGCACTCTAATACCCACCATCCCCGAACGCTGGGAGAGGGATGCGGCCACCTCGGCTACAGCAGCCTGCGTTTGCTCTCGGGTACCTGTGGCTGACTCGCTGAAGTCAGGGCAGTGGCATGAAGAACAGGGATTACTTGTGGCACCTTAGAGACTAACAAATTTATTTGAGCATAAGCTTTGGCAGTGACATGAGTGTAACTGGCCGACTGTCTGGTTCAGCCCGGCAGCACAACGCTCGGCCAGCAGAGAGCAGCATTAGAGCACCCAACCAATGTGAATCCTACAGGAGACGAGATGCTGGCAGATCCGTTTCTAGCAGTCACAGGCACCTCACCCGACTCCTGGGGCTGGGACATTGGTGCTCACCTTCTAGCGCTGAGACTGCTGTGTGCAGCTCCCAGGCTCGGGGAGAGGCACAGGACATGCACAAACCCATTTTAAATAACCTCTTACGTTTCACCCGTGTCTCACAAGCCCTCTGGGATTTTGCCGAGGGTTGAAGCAGCCGTAGCAAGCTCAGGCGTGGTGGGTCTGGGGCGGGTTGTTTAAGAGGCCTGCATCATCCACCCTTGTCTGTCTATGCTCTGCATGTGACTTGCAACTGTCCATCACATGAATAGGTGAGAAGTCTGCCCTACCAGCTGCGTTCGGCAATAGGCTCTGGCCTGAATTCTGGTAACAGCAGCCCCTGCCCCCTTCTCAGCGCCAAACGAACTGGAGTTTGGGGGTTCTGCAGGGAAAAGCCAGCCTGCTGAATCCCAGCCACTCGCCAGGGACAGAAAGGCAGAGAGCTCCTGGCGTGGGGAGATGAGGAGAGTGATTGACAAGAAGCGGCAGATGGGAAATACTCTAGTGCAGTGGTTCCCAAACTTTAACAGCCCGCGAACCCCTTTCGCTAAATTGTGAAATCTCACGAACCCCCTCCTAAAAACGAGTATTTTCAGGGATTTAAGTTTAAATTTCCTCAGTGTGATGGATGCCCCAGCTGCCCGGCCCCCGCTCTGACTGGGGTTCGGGCAGCCGGCTCCCCCGCTGACCGCCGGGACTCGGGCTGCCAGCCCCAACTGCCCGGCCCCGCTCTCCCCGGGGCTCGGGCTGTCTGCCCTGCAACCGGGTCCCACCTGCTGTCTCCAATGCCCGGGGTCCTCTGTCCGCCCTTAGTGACATTTTTCTAGCAAACCCCAGTTTGGGAACCACTGCTCTAGTGCAAACTGCCGTAGTGAGCATGTATCGCACGTACATCAGACCTTCAGTCCTAGCTCTTGAATTGCTTCGCAGAGCTGGGTCAACCGTATTGTTCTCACTTAAATGGGGAAACTGAGGGGACAAGAATACCAAGCTCAGAGAGTAACTGAAGTAAGACAGAATCCAGGTCTGCTGCTTCCTGCCGCAGTGCCCAGGGTGCTGACCCATGCTGACTTGCACTAGACTCCATCAAGGTCCTTCCATTGGTCGCTGTTGGGTCAACAGGGGACCATTAACCCTCCAGCTGGAAATTCCACTGGACAAATTAAAATACTATTGGAAGTGGGAGCCAACTGTCCTTTCACAAAGAAATGGCCCTTGTCCAACATGGCATGATAAGATTTCTGGTGGGAAACAGGGAGAGGGAGCTTCCCCATTAGGAGTCTGTCTTAAGGGATAGCTCAGTGGTTTGAGCATTGGCCTGCTAAACCCGGGGTTGTGAGTTCAGTCCTTGAGGGGGACACTTAGGGATCTGGGGCAAAATCAGTCCTTGGTCCTGCTAGTGAAGGCAGGGGGCTGGACTCGATGACCTTTCAGGGTCCCTTCCAGTTCTAGGAGATAGGATATCTCCATATTATTATTATTTCTGTTGCATTTCTCAGCCCAGGTTCATCTACATGCCCAGTGTCTGTTACCTCAGGCCAAACATCACCTTTTGAAGATTGGTGCCCTTCTGGTGAGACGCCGTCTCTGCTGCTTGCCCAGTGGGGTTTTGGTCCGTAGGCTTTCTCCAGGGGCAATAGCCGTGTGACCCAGAGCGTTGCTGTCCCTAATAAGGAAAGATTCATGCAAACAAATGTCACTCACCAGGTGCCTGGCCGAGCAGATGTGGGGAAGCAAGGGAAGAGCCTCAGGATGGAAGTAAATAATGCTCTTCACTGGCTTTATCTTCTCTAGCTAGAAAAAAAACAGCCAATGCAGAGGGGTGGCTGGCATTAGGGGTGGCTGGTTTCAGGAGCTGGGATAAATCCCTGGAGCAGTAGTTAGAATCATAGAAGATCAGGGTTGGAAGGGACCTCAGGAGGTATCTAGTCCAACCCCCTGCTTAAAGCAGGACCAATTCCCAACTAAATCATCCCAGCCAGGGCTTTGTCAAGCCGGGTCTTAAAAACTTCTAAGGATGGAGATTCCACCACCTCCCTAGGGAACCCAGTCCAGTGCTTCACCACCCTCCTAGTGAAATAGTGTTTCCTAATATCCAACCTGGACCTCCCCCACTGCAACTTGAGACCATTGCTCCTTGTTCTGTCATCTGCCACCACTGAGAACAGTCTAGATCCATCCTCTTTGGAACCCCCTTTCAGGTAGTTGAAAGCAGCTATCAAATCCCCCCTCGTTCTTCTCTTCTGCATATTAAACAATCCCAGTTCCCCCAGCCTCTCCTCATAAGTCATGTGCTCCAGACCCCTAATCGTTTTTGTTGCCCTCCGCTGGACTCTTTCCAATTTTTCCACATCCTTCTTGTAGTGTGGGGCCCAAAACTGGACATAGTATTCCAGATGAGGCCTCACCAATGCCGAATAGATGGGAATGATCACATCCCTCGATCTGCTGGCAATGCCCCTACTTATACAGCCCAAAATGCCGTTAGCCTTCTTGGCAAGAAGAGCACACTGTCGACTCATATCCAGCTTCTCGTCCACTGTAACCGCTAGGTCCTTTTCTGCAGAACTGCTGCCTAGCCATTCAATCCCTAGTCTGTAGCAGTGAATGGGATTCTTCCGTCCTAAGTGCAGGACTCTGCACTTGTCCTTGTTGAACCTCATCAGATTTCTTTTGGCCCAATCTTCTAATTTGTCTAGGTCCCTCTGTATCCTATCCCTACCCTCCAGCGTATCTACCACTCCTCCCAGTTTAGTGTCATCTGCAAACTTGCTGAGAGTGCAGTCCACGCCATCCTCCAGATCATTAATGAAGATATTGAACAAAACCGCCCCCAGGACCGACCCTTGGGACACTCCACTTGATACCGGCTGCCAACTAGACATGGAGCCGTTGATCACTACCCATTGAGCCCGACAATCTAGCCAGCTTTCTATCCACCTTACAGTCCATTCATCCAACCCATACTTCTTTAACTTGCTGGCACACGTAAGCGTGCTGGCCACAATGCTGAAGGATCCAGGTCCAGGCTTGCAGGCAGCACTGTGTAATCCAAGGAGCAGGATTCAGAAACAGGATGAGCCCTATGGGGGAAGAGCCATTTCTTCCCAAGATGCCAAAAGGAGTGGAAATTTGCCAGGAGCTTTGGTCAGGTCTAAGGTGGTGACCCACCAGGCCTCCCGCAATCAGTCCAGCAACTCAATCACCTGGGAATGTTCTGCAGTAACAGGCCTTCTCTGTGTCCAGCTGACCACAGCCAGTGTTCTGGCAGCATCGTTAAGGCAAGGGCTGTGTTTTGCCCCATCCCTGTGACACACAGTATTGCGAGCATGCATCTCTGCCTCCTCTCATCCTCTGACCCCGAGCTTTGGATTCCATCTCTCAGGTCCAGCTGACAGCTGTGATCCCTGAACAGGGCCGGCTCCAGCTTTTTTGCCGCCCCAAGCAGCGAAGCGGGAAAAAAAAAAAGAAAAGAAAAGATAATGCCGTGGTTGGCGGCACTTCGGCGGCAGCTCTACCGCCCTGCTTCATTCTTTAGCGGCAATTCGGCAGCGAGTCCTTCGCTCTGAGAGGGACCGAGGGACCCGCTGCCGAAGACCCGGACATGCCGCCCCTTTCCATTGGCCGCCCCAAGCACCTGCTTCCTTTGCTGGTACCTGGAGCCGGCCCTGTCCCTGAATAACAAAGGCAGCTCTGCTGCATCTGGCTTGAACTTGCGCTATGCACTTTGCAGGGTATGGCACAGACGGCACCTGCCACCCCCGCACAGGCTGGGGTGTGAGACTGCAAGTCACTCTGCACTAGCCCTGCTGGGCTGCAGCTGCTGGGCGCTGATGGGGATTTTCTTGGCGTTATTTTCATTTGTGACAAAAGCCACATGGATGATTTTTATACAAAAGCTGCTGTCCGTGGGAGGAGCAAACAACCCCAGCCTTACTGGAGGAGGACAACGTGTTTCTTTCCTAAAATTAAAAGATACAAATAAACAATCCAACCTGGATAGAGCTGTGGGCTTGATTTCTGGCATTCTGCCCTCCCGAGGGCAAGTAGAGGCAGATAAGCCCAGACCTGCTGTAGGTGCGCTGAAATTATTTTCAAGGAAAGCCTCAAGTAAACTCACTTTGCCTAAGCAGAAGAAGCCAGAGCAACTCAAACTGAGAACCAGAGACTATAACCACCTTTTCCTGCTCCCAGAGTTTGGAAAGTTCCTGGGACTCCTTCTCGTGAACATCTTGATGATCTTATTCCCACGGGCCCGTACCAATCTCATGTCCATGCACTGAATTTGTTAGTAGACTAGTTTTAGTTACTCAAATAAAAATATTGCAGGAGCCTCCTGATTTTCTGGCAGTGCAATGAAATTCATCCAGTTACTTGGGAGAGGCACGTATCTGCCTTCCACCTTTCTTCAGATGGGTCTAGTACTTCTTGAGCATTTTTGCCTTGTACAACACTTAATATATTCTTCGCAGTAACTGCCAAATGCATGTCTATTCTGTGAAAGTCTGCTCCAGGCCTGTTCTTACAAATGTGTCTACAAGGTCTCCAAATGTTTTGGCCCTGGAGGGCTTTCCTATGGCTTGTACCAAATCTTATGCATCTATCACAAGACAGCTCCTCCCAGCAGGGTTAACTGTTGGTGGGCAGTGGACATCGTCTGTCAGTACATCACCCAATATTGCTTTTGTGCCTGTTCTTAGACTGTCATTTGCCTGTGCTAATGCCAAAGGGATTGGCATTAACTCGTGTCAAAATCTGTTGCAAATTCACAGTCCTGCTGGCTTCATAGGCTGTGATTAGTTGCTGAAGAATATTTCTGTCCATCTTCATAGTTGAAGCCTTTCCTTTGACTTCTTCCCCCACCTCAGAGAGCTTGGAAAAAGTTGGAGCATTATTTTTTGGCAGTGGATGATGAATACGTACGTGACCAGGATCCCTCTCTTGTGTCATCAGCTGTTTCTCAACACAGCTGTCCAGTTGCACTTTTCCTAGGCTCTTTGCATTCAGCAGTGGGCCCTGTATGGCTTCAGCAGCTAGATCTTTTGTTGCGATATTTTGCAATGAAGTTGGCGGTTCATCCCCAGAGAACACCTCGCACCTCTGAAGTGTTCATAAGAATGAATCCTCATCTTCATTGTCACGTTGCTTCCTTGAACAAGTTGCCATCCAAGCCAACATGGATCATGGTTCTACTGTCTGCTGTGATATGGGCTCTCAGGTTGTAAGACAAGGCCCATCTGCTGAGGACTGAGCAAGTCTTGGTGATGCCTACAGTCCTTTCTTCCCTACCCCAGTAAGCCGCTCCTGGCTCTGATCAGGGTCCACTTGGTTGAACTTTTGACGTGATCTCTTGACCACACAGTCTCCTTGCTGGAACTCTTTGACCACTTCAGCTGGTAGCTGATGTATTTCTGCATTGTAGGTAGCACCCCTGCCTTGCAGTCTGTGTGGTCACAGCTCATGAAGAATGGCAGTATTCGAATTCACATTTGAAGGTGAAGAGCTGCACCTCTCAATTTCCTTCTCTCTGTGCATGGTTGAACAAGACCAGTAAGGCCACCATTTTCGTGTACTGACATCAAAACCTGAGGTTCACCCCCACCCCTCCCCTTTGCTGGTCAAAAATGTAGAGGTGAGATTTTCTGAAAGTATTGTGAAGTATGAACTGATACGAGTTTGCCATAAGAATGTGACCGATCGGCTTTGACAATATGCTCTTTGAGATCTTGATCGTGCTTTGCTATAAAGTCCAGTAGTTGTGGAAGAAGCAGGCACTACAGTGCTCGAAATGGCAGTTTGTGCCAGTATCGTCCCGGAATATGACTTACGATTCACAGCTTTTTCTGTTGAGTTTGGGCCAAGAACTCCGCTTTCAGTCCAAACATCTGCTAGTCCTGAAGCCTGGGTGTTGGCCTATCCATTTTTTTGGAAGTTCACTGAGGTCTCCTAGTAGTGGAATAAGCCACTTTTACTTAATTTTTTTTTACAGTACATCAGAAGCAGGAACGATGCCAACCAGTCCACTGAGTGAGTGAGGTGCAAAAGGAGAACTCAAGGAAGATAAGCCATTGCAGAAACACTAAATGAATGCTTTGCAGAGTCTTTTTTTTTTTTTTTAATGGAGATATCCCATCTCCTAGAACTGGAAGGGACCTTGAAAGATCATTGAGTCCAGCCCCCTGCCTTCACTAGCAGGACCAAGTACTGATTTTTGCCCCAGATCCCCCTCAAGGATTGAACTCACAACCCTGGGTTTAGCAGGCCAATGCTCAAATCACTGAGCTATCCCTCCCCCCAAAGGATATGGGTAGAGCCCTGTGCAGATACAAAATCTGTATCTGTGTCCGAGCCGCAAAAATGGTCTGTGGATGCGACTATCTGCAGATCTAAAGCGGATATCCATGGCTACGCAGGGCTCTAGTTGTGGAGGAGAACGCCCCACCCCAGCCATTCTTTTTAGGTGACAAAGCTGAGAAACTGTTCCAAACTGAGGTGTCAATAGAGATGGATGTTGAGCAAATTGATAAATTAAATAGTATTAAGTGACCAGGACCAGGTGGTATTCACCCAAGAGTTCTGGAGGAACTCCAGTATGAAATTGTGGAACTACTAACTGGTATGTAACCTATTGCTCAAATCAGCCTCTGGACCAGATGACTGGAGGGCAACTAACGTAATGCCTACTTTAAAAAAGGCTTCCGAGGCAATCCTGGCAATTACAGGGTGGTGGCTTAACTGCAATACCAGAACATTGTTTGAAATTATAGTAAGGAACAGAATTATCAGATGAACGTGATTTGTTGGGGAAGAGTCAACACGGCTTTTGTAAAGGGAAATCAGGCCTCACCAATCTACTAGAATTCTTTGAGGGAGTCAACAAGCATGTGGACATAGTGTACTTAGATTTTCAGAAAGCCTTTGATAAGGTCACTCACCAAAGGCTTTTAAGTAAAGTAAGCAGTCATGGGATAAGAGGGAAGATCCTCTCATGCATTGGTAGCTGGTTAAAAGATAGGAAACAAAGGGTAGGAATAAATGGTCAGTTTTCAGAATGGAGAGAGGTAAATAGGGGTGTCCCCCAGGTATCTGTACTGGGACTTGTGCTGTTCAACATATTCATAAATTATCTGGAAAAATAGGGTGAACAGTGAGGTGGCAAAATTTGCAGACAATACAAAATTACTCAAGATAGTTAAGTCCAAAGCTGACTGGGAAGAGTTACAAAGGGATCTCTCAAAACTAGGCAACTGGGCAACAAAATGGCAGATGAAATTCAATGCTGGTAAGTGCAAAATAATGGACATTGGAAAATATGATCCCAGCTATACATATAAAATGATGGGGTCTAAATTAGCTATTACCGCTCAAGAAAGATCTTGGAGTCATCGTTGATAGTTCCCTGAAAACATTTGCTCTGTGTGTAGCAACAGTCAAAAAAGTGAAGAGAAGGTTAGCACCATTAGGAAAGGGACGGATAATACAATAGAAAATATCATAATGCCACTCTATAAATCCCTGGAATTCACATATGGTGTGGTGTGCGGACACCTGGAGGTCCACAGACTATGGGGTCTGCACCTCCATTGGAAATTGTTTAGAGGTCTGCAAATGAAAAAGGGTTGAAAACCACCGATCTATTGTATATGTAACATTTGTTAATTACAGTAGCTGCGTTGTCATCTGGGGAGAGTGCAGGGGCTAGCACAAGGGTAATGCACCTCTTAGGCTCCACTTAACTCTCTGCACAGGGTGAATTTCACCTTAGGTGATTACAGGAGCCAGATGATGGGGTTGGTCACATCTCATTGCATCTCAGCCACTCATCACAACTGCAGTCGTTGCTGAGAAGGATTTAGCCGCATGTTTGGCGTTAGACTGCTTGTTGGGCATAGAGCTGCAGACGTGGATGGGCCCCATGCAGAATCCACGTCATTCAGAGTCTCTGGGACGGGGTGATGGTGAGAATGCATATGCTGTCTAGGAAGTACAGGAAGTGATTTCTCAGTGGTGTTTTTCTTTGTCTTTTAGGGGTGAATAATACTCTGGTGGCCCATGACATGGCATTCGAGTTTCTGCAGGCTCCTTGGAGTCCAGAGCACCAGATACAGCGCCCACGGCTCACCAAAGCAGTCCTGGACACAGAGGACAAGGCTGCGTTCCGGCTCCATTCAAACATGCCCAGATACATCTATTTTGCAGCCAACAGTGAAAATAAGTGGGGCCACCAGCGTGGCTACAGGATCCAGATTGTTAGCTTCACCGGGGAACATCTGCCAGAAGTCAGTTTGATGGAGCGAGCTATCAGCTGGGGGAGGTAGGCAGCTTTCATCTAGATGTTACCACGTAGTTTATGATGATGCATAAGTCACCTGTGGGTGTCTAGGTGTCCAGTGGCTGCATGGTTCAGGTACCCATAGAATGGACGTGGGCAAAGGCTCTTGTACGCTCTAATGAAAGGGTATGACGTGATCACTGGGAGTTATGCCTAAGGCTACAATTTTGTCATGGTTATTTTTAGTAAAAGTCATGGACAGGTCATGGGCAATAAACAAAAATTCACGGAATCTGTGACCCGTCTGTGACTTTTGCTGCTGCGGCTCCCTGGTGGCTGGGAACTGTGGAGTTTCCCCTCCACCCACAGCAGCTGGGAAATGCAGGGTGACCATATTTCCCAAAGAGAAAACAGGACACCCCCCACCTCCTGCACGGCCACTGGAACCCTGAGGAGGGCCCTCTCAGGAGTCTGTCACTGGCTGTCAGCTCTAGAGTCCTGCATCCCCTGGGGCTGAAGCAGCAAATGTCACCGAGGTCTCTGGAAGTAACTAATTCCATGACATAAACGTAGCCTTAGTTATGCCCTATCAGCTGTTTGCCCACTCCTTGGAGTTTAAAGCCAAACCTCTGTTGCAACCTTGATTGAATTCTCTACTTCATTGGTTCATTTTGTACCCTGCTGCCACTCACTTCTTCCAGTGCACCTTAACTGTGGCCTGAAGCCCCCTCTGTTTTCCCAGTCCTGCCTCACCCCTTGGCCACAGCTCAGTCAGTGCATCTCAGTCATGACCTGCTATTCCAGTCTGTCCAGGTCACACCTATTCCCCTTCTGCTGATGCACCTCACTGGCACCCTGCTATACCAGTCTCTGGTGTTTCCTTTGTAGATCCGGCCGGCTGGGCTGAATGTTGTGGTAATTGTTTTGTGAGGTATACATTGGGATCATAGAAGCTTGAGATGGAAAAGACCCATTACATTATGTAGCCCATGCCCCGTCCACCCTGCCAGGTGGGGTCAGGGCAGAGCGTTTCCTGTAGTATATTTCTCCCAATCTGGTTTTAAATGTCCCTGTCCTGTGTGGCTGCCTCTCGTTAGGTACAAACTGGCTGTCACCAAACGGAAAGAGGAGGAACCAACCAGTAGCAGCATCTACAACCAGAACGACCCCTGGACGCCCACCGTGGCCTTTGCTGACTTCATAGACAATGAGACCATCGTAAACGAGGTGAGTTGGGTTCTCTTTGTGCTGGGGGCATATATTACAGTGTGCCGAGTATTATGCTCAGTCTTAGAGCTATCCACAGCCCAGGACCCACGCAGACAAACCCCGTTCTTTTGCTCAGGGCTCAGACAGACATTGCTAACAGGACTTTTGGTTTCTGTGGGACAAAAGGAAAACCTTGGGGAAGGAGAAATAACTCACTGCACTCCATGTTTCCCCTCTTCCGAGCTGGCACCTGTTCATTCTTTGCCCTTGTGAAGTCCCTGCGACTGAGTCGTGTGTAGAGTGAATGAGCAGAGCTGGTCAGGACAGTCTGAAAAATCTGAAATCCCAACAAATGGGGAAAAAAGGTCAGGAAAATGTTTCCATTGCCCAAGCCACTGTCCTAAAGAGGGAGCCCGGCAGGTGGCATTCGCAGGTTCTGTCCTCGGACAGTATGTGCTCCCCAATGGATGTTCTCCTGAAATAACCAAATTATGTGACACTGTCTCCCTTCCCCAGGACTTGGTTGCCTGGATAACAACCGGTTTCCTTCACATCCCACATGCCGAGGACATTCCCAACACCGTGACTGTGGGAAATGGAGTCAGCATTTTCCTGAGACCGTACAATTATTATGACATAGACCCGTCCATACACTCACCTGATGGCGTCTTTTTCAGCAGGGAGCAGGACTCGAGTGCATGTGAAGTCAACCACATTGCCTGCCTGTCCAAAAGTGCCTCATGTTTACCAATCCTCCCTCCGTTCACCTATGACGGCTTCCAAAATCTGACGAGACTGTAAGAGCTGTGGGCTGCAGGGTCTTTGTGTGGTAGGAGAAATGAATATGATGCACCAGAGTGACTCCTCTGCTGAAAAAAATCTATTTTAATAGTGGAAATCTGTCTTCAAGTCCCTCTGTCAATGATGTTGTGTAGCTTTTTATATAGTAACTTCACTATTACAAGGGGCTGTATCTTTAAAGGGAAACATAACATGCTCAGTGCACTGCCAGGTTACAATTTGCATTAGTCTTTTTAGAATAACATGTTTAAATCCAGCCTGTCGCATGGAAGGAGGCAGGTAGAAGGAGAGCCAATTCTGTTCCTCTGATCACAATAATAAATACTGAGTAGTAACTGGCTCAGGTGAAAATAATGAAGCTTGATGCTGGTCCAAAGTTATCTCAAATGCCTTATTCTTAAAGTGTTGCATTGCCTGTGTCTACGAAGGCTGAAGGGGCTAAGAGTCTTAGCGTAAGCACGTGTGAATAGCCGTATCGGGTCAGACCAATGGTCCATCTAGTTCCGTATCCTGTTTTCCAACAGTGGCCGTTCAGAGGGAATGAACAGAGCAGGGCAATCAGTGAGTGATCCATCCCCTGTTGTTTCTGGCAGTGAGAGGTTTAGGGACACCCAGAGCATGGGGTTGCGTCCCTGTCCATCTTGGCTAATAGCCATTGATGGACCTGTCCTCCGTGAACTTCTCTAGTTCTTTTTTGAACCCTGTTATAGTTTTGGCCTTCACAACATCCCCTGGAAACGAATTCCACAGGGGGAGTGTGCGCTGCCTACACTGATAAGTCAACCTTTAAAACAAGCTCTGGCCTGAAGCTTTGCCTAAATCCCAGCCTTGAGAAAGCACAAGCCATACAGCAGCTGAGAGATCTCACCGAGGTTAGCCAGTCCTCCTCATGGGCTAGTGCCTTTCAAGAGCATCAGATATATAAAGCCCTGTAGCCTGAGGCCTCTCCTGAGGGTCTGATCTGGCTGCCATGAGAGTCTGGCGCCCTGCAGAAGCAGGGCCGGCTCCAGGCACTAGCCTGGCAAGCAGGTGCTTGGGGCGGCCGCTCCGGAGAGGGGCGGCACATCCAGCTATTCGGCGGCAATTCGGCGGACGGTCCCTCACTCCCGCTGGGAGCAAAGGCCCTCCCGCCGAATTGCCGCCGCAGATCGCGATCGCGGCATTTTTTTTTGTCTGCTTGGGGCAGCCAAAACCCTGGAGCCGGCCCTGTGCAGAAGGCTGTGAGCTGAGTCACTCCTACTCACTTGGCTTTCCAGACCTTTCGGGTAGTTCAGCAATAGGAACGGAATAAGGGATGAAGATTTGACAAGTGGCTCCTGAGCATCTGCTCCCTAAGTGAGCAGCTTTGGGGACAGCGATCTCTGGTAAACACTGGATGTAAAAGCAAGATGGCTGAAGAGCAGCAGAAGCGTAGATGGGGCACAAGGCTGTGACTCCCGTGTTGGAGCACCTGAGTCCTCACAAGCTGGGCTGGGGGGGGGGGTGCAGGCCTGGGGTGCTGGGCTGATTGGGAAGCCAGCGGCAGTGGCTGTGGGGCTGGAGTTGGGGCTCCCCCTCACCTTGAGTCTCTGCCACTCTGGGCTGGAGCCTGGGGCAGCGAGACGGGAGGCAGAGGCAGTTGGCACATCAGCCCGGGGCCAGAAGGAGGCGCTGCAGGCCAGTGCCCGTCATGAGAGCGCAGCTGAGACATGGCGGGTGCTGCTGGTGTGAGCACCCCAGGCGAGTGCCAGGGGCCGGGCAGCCCTGCTCCCCACAGACAGCCAATGGCACTGCCTTATCCATCTCACTCCTGGGGGGTTCCAGCCTGTCCAATCCCAGCCCCCTGTGCCCTGGGGCCCCCTCTGATGCCCACCTTGCAACAAGCATCCCCAGCCAGGGCCTGTCCCCGCTGCCTGCCGAGGGGACGGGGCTCTGCGTGCAGGTTTGGGTCAAGTCACAAGGAGGGCCATGCCCCCGGGCAGAGGGATGGTCCACAGGCCAGAGTTAGGGACATGTTGCCCCAAAAGAACCCAGTGGGCCACTGATCTGGCCGCGAGAGGAGATAGGCATTTTATCTGCTGGGACGCTGCCCTGCTCCACTGGAAGGATGAATTTGAAAATGATTCGGGGTTGGGAACGGGGCTCCTGGGAAGGAAAGGGGCAGAGCTGGCAGCTCAGACCTCTCCTCCATCATAGGAAGGGTTGGTCTAAGCCCCCTCCCTGCCCAACGCCCAAGGAGACAATTCCAAAATGCTGGAGCGGAGCTTGCCATTTCTGCCAAACTGGGGGTACAGGACAGGCCATGGGGTCTTAACCAATCAGGGGTGTAGCCCCCACCCCCATGCAGAGCCCAGATTCTCCCCTGTTCCTGGTATGAAGGGGCAGCAGCCCTCGGGATGAGGCCAGAGATAGTCACCCGGGTCAGCTCTGCTCGTGGGGTGGAGTGTGCAGGAAACGCTTTGGTTTTGGCAACATGCCGGTTTCAGAAAGACCATAAATCCTGAAGCCAGCCTGGAGCCAGCCCTGCCCGGCTGTTACAAAAGCAAAGCATGTAACACAGCGAGAGCTGGAGGCTCCCCGAGCGTTTGGTGAAAGGAACTTAGGACCTTAAAAGAGGAAGGGACGGGGGATGGGAAGAGGGGAAAACACCTAATGTCCTAAACAGCAGGAGAGAAGGCAGCAGAGGAGGGCTGGAAATGTGGGGATGGGAGCAGAGGCCTGAGGGAGATGTGGCATTGGCTGAGCGTGGGAGTTAGGGCTGGAAAAGGACAATTTGCTAACAAGGCAAACTGAGTGACAGCTGAGCCGGACACTTCAACCTCTCTAACCACTCAGTGACAGACTGGAAGGTGGCAATTTTGCAACCAAAAAACAGACTCCAAAGAGAGACGGCTGAACTCGAATTAATATGCACATTAGATACAATTAAACAGAGACTGGGAATGGTTGGGTCATTACACTAATTGAATCTATTTCCCCATGTTAAAATATCCTCACACCGTCTATGGGTCATCTCGATTATCACGTCAAAGGTTTTTTTTCTCCTGCTGATGGCAGCTCATCTCAAGTGATTGGCCTCTTACCGTTGGTCTGGCTACTCCCACCTTTCCAAGTTCTCCGTATGTATCAATATCTTCTGTCTGTGTGTTCCATTCTATGCATCTGATGAAGTGGGATGTAGCCCACGAAAGCTTATGCCCAAATAAATGTGTTTAGTCTCTAAGGTGCCACAAGTACTCCTGTTCTTTTAGCTGAGCTTGGGTTTGCACCTGAGCCTGTGAGTGGAGTCAGAGAAGCCTGGGCTTCCCTATCTTTCTGCACCAAATCCAGCTCAGACCCCGGGCGGAGGGGTATGCCCGGGGGAAGGAGGTTTTTGAGGGGATGAGACACTGTTGGTCTCTGACCCGGTCTGGCCATCATCAGAACCTGCCTACAGCACATCTGTGACTGGTGCATCCAACCCTCAGAATGTGGTGAAGGGGAGTGGGATTTGCTGATTTGCTCTGGGCTCATTTCAGAACATGCGTGAGCTCTGGAGGGAAAGCGCTGTCTCTCCATGTATGTTTGTTCAGTGCCCGTCACCTGGGTGCCGCTACAGGATATAAACCCTATTTCTAAAGGCCTCCTGCGGCCCCATGCCCCTCCCAGCAGCCCCTGTTTATTGCAGATCGCCTCAGCATGGTGCTTGACAAACAAACGAGCAAAGACAGAGTCCCTAGCCCCCATGGGCCCAGTCTTCTTCCCGCTGGGTTGTACCACCAGTGAGGAGTTCATTCCAAGAGGGCTTTTCGCACAGTAGGGTGCCACACACCCAGTGGGGGAACTCCCTGCTGTGTTGAGAGGCTGGAATAGGGAATAGCTTTGGGGACCCAGCACCAGAGCCGTCAAACACTGAATGAAGGAGTCAGCAAAGCAGGTGTGAGAGACAAATCCAGACTGATCAGCCCAAACAACAGCTCTTGGGATGTAACCAAGTAAATCACCATGCAGGGGAATCGTGGGAAGCCCGAAGGGGGGACGTCTGGGACACGGCAGCAGAGAAGTGGACTGTAGCCAGGGAGGGATTGGGTTACAGCATCTGGCAAGAAGCCCCTAGCAGACCATCTCTCGTCTGCAACGTCTCTGCTTTGTTGTCCAGAGCATTTTGCTTTCCCTGTTGTTTGGAGTCTATGCTTGTGTTTTCTAAAACCACTCCAAAGCCCCAAGGACCATGGAGCTGGGAGCAGCCTCTGTAACCCGCCTCCCGAAGAGCTGGCCAGGAAGTGAGTGCTGTGTGGAGACCTAAAGCGCCGCTTAAGAAGCGGAGCCTGTGAATGGTCTGGAGACGGAGAAGAAGCCTTTTATGGTTGATGGCAAACCTCAAGCGTCTTCCCACCACATCTCCCTCCTCTAGCCCTGCACCTCCCCACAAACAGACCCAGCTCTCCTGGAATAACGCGTCCAGCAGCAAACTGACTGCAGCAGGCGCCCCCATTCTGTGAGGCTTCAGGAGCCAGCTCTGCAGCGGCAGCAACATGAACCTGAGAACTGTCCTCATCCTCCTAGTCCTGGCGCTAGCCACGATCTTCGCTTTGGTTTGTGTGTTGCTGACGAGAGGAGTGAAACCAGCCAGCTGTGAGCCGCAGCCCCTGAGCAGCCAGGGGGGAAAGCACAGTGATCAGAGCCTGGTCTTCGCTGATCTGACGCCGGAAGAAATGAAGCAAGTGGTGATGTATCTTCAGGAAAACCTTGGGGTGCCATTGGTAGATGCCTCTCAAGCAAACCCTTCTGATAACTGCATTTATTACATTGATGTGCAGCTCCCCACCAAGGCAGAGGTGCTGGGGTTCTTGGATCGTGGGGGCAGGCGACCCCTACGGCAGGCGCTGGCTGTGGTGTATTTTGGAAACCAACCAGATCCGAATGTCACGGAGTACGTGGTGGGTCCCCTGCCCAAGCCGACGACTCACAGGGATGTCACAGTGCGGAAGTACGGAGGGAAGCTGCCGTATCACCGCAGACCGGTGACTGAGAAGGAATACAAGGATATTGACCGCTTTGTCTACCAGGAGTTCGCCAAAGCACCCAGCTTGCTCAGAGAGTGCTGTGATTATGATGAGACCAATTTTGCTACCCTCACCACAGTTCCTCGGGGGTTCCAGTCAGGAGATCGTGCCACCTGGTTTGTTCTGTTCCAGAACGTGCATGGCAGCGGCTACTATCTGCACCCAGTGGGGCTGGAGGTGCTGGTTAATCACAGCAGCCTGAACGTCTCCCAGTGGAGGATAAGCCAAGTGTTCTATAATGGCCAGTACTATGGAGACATGGAGCAGCTGGAGACCGAGTTCATACAAGGCCGCGTGGAAGATGTAAAAGTTAAGAAAGTCCGACCTGACGAGGAATTTGGCTCCATGAGGCCCAGAGCAGCCCACATGGCACCAGGCCCTTTGCAATATGAGGCCTGTGAGCCCCGCTACAGCATCCAAAACAATCACGTCATCTTCCAGTCCTGGAGTTTCGCCTTTGGGATGGATGTGAACACAGGACCACGTCTCTTTGACATCAAGTTCAATGGAGAGAGGATTGTCTATGAGCTGAGTCTCCAAGAAGCCCTTGCTGTCTACGGCTCTAATTGTCCCGGCGGGATGGTGACTAGATATATGGATGGGAGCTTTGGCATCGGCAAGTTTGCTTTTGAGCTGGTCAGAGGTGTTGATTGCCCCTACACAGCCACCTATGTGGATAGACACTATCTAGCTGAATCAGAGACCCCTAAAGTTAATAAAAACTCCTTATGTATTTTCGAGCAGGACACTTCAGTCCCACTGAGGCGCCATTACTCCAACTTGCAGTCCCTGTACTATGGCGGGCTGACTAAATATGCCCTTGTTCTTAGGGCCATTTCAACTCTCATAAACTATGACTACGTCTGGGACTTCATCTTCTACCAGAACGGAGCTATTGAAGTAAAAATCCACGCCACTGGCTATATTAGCTCGTCCTTTCGCTATGGCACAGGCACCGAACATGGCAATCGGGTTGGGGAACACACCCTAGGGACAATGCACAACCATCTCATCAATTATAAAGTGGACTTGGATGTTGGAGGTAGGTCTCTTTGCATGTGTTTTCTCTCTCTCTCGTGCCTGTGCATTGTGAAGGACACCCAGCACTGCGATGCTCTTTGTAGCTATGGGGAACCACATTCTGGGAAGAGCAGCCCAAGGTGGCGCAAAGGGGGCTTCTGCGTTCTGGGCTTGGCCAGGGCCTGCCCATCCCCCAGTGTAAATTAGAACCTAATTGAAGGCAGATTCCCACAGCCCAGAACAGCTGCAACCCAAAGGGATGAGGCAGCCGCATCCTTCCCCACCCCCTGGCTCACTCCCCTGCCAGGAGCTGAGTGTGTCGGGGTGTCATTACACCAGCCCTGGCTTGCTCTGGGATCTGCCCTGTTCTGAAATGATGTAAAGGGGCAGGAATGCAGCAAGAATTGGGGCCACCAGATATAAGCTCTGCATTCTATAGGTTGCCATTCCGGGAGCTGGCAGGTCCCCTCCCCATGAAGCGAGCCGGAGACCAGTGTAACTAAAAGTGGCACAGAAACTCACCAGAGCAGCGGATAAAGTGGAGCAGCCAGATTAAATGAGAAAACTTTCTGGATCAACTTCCATAGGAAAAACATCAAATTTGGCAGGTTTAGGAACTGTAGACACAAACTTTGCTGACTGCATGCCATAGATCTTGGATGCAACCGCCTCCATGGGGGGAGAAGAAAGGATTCAGCATTGAACATGGAAGAGTATAACTTAACTGCCCGTGGGAATAAGAAGCTAGGACGAATTCACTCCAATCCACCTGTGGGGGCATGCATTCATTCTGCACAGGTAAGAGGCCACTTTATGTAACAGACCTACTTAGCCCCAAAGGGGATGCTTGCAGGAATCAAACCCAGCTATTAGACTAGGATATAGCATGGAAAACAGATTACTCTTGCTAGTGACTTTCTGCATGAACAGTGTCACGTGACAAAATACCAACCATACCTTAGCCACATACCAGTAAAGCGTCCAATTAACCACTAGGTGGTGATTATCAGCATCCCAATAGGTGTGAGCCTGAGCAGTGGAGCATCCACTGAGCAAGTCCCGTCCCAGAGGCATTCTCAGCACACATGGGACAGCCGCCACAAGGAGTGTCAGACACGCAGGACAGCTGGCAAGAAGCTGAAACTTCAGTTCCTTCCTGACTGCCATGGCATGACCTGGGGCAGGAAGGGTTCAACGGCAAATACCCCTGTGTCATGTGACTCCTGTGACTAGTTTCACACCCACGGAAGAGTTAACTTGTGAAAAGGCAGCAGCTGTTGGAAGCTTTTGGGGACCGTTTCTGCCCTCTTGGCATCATCAGCCAGCAAGACTCTCTTGTGATGCTATAATGCTTCTAACTTGTGTTGCGTTGGCTGAAAGCACTTGGCGTCCTCCTGGAGAGCTGCAGGCGCAGAGCTCTAGCTCCTCGCTATATTCAGCTGTTCATTTTCTTCCCCCTTCTGGACTTTTAAACTCTCTTGAGCCAAGCACAAGGTATTTTATAACTAAAATTAAACATTAGTCCTCTCAACAAAGATGGGCTGGGCCTTGCCCCTAATCCACCCAGGTCATGAGTCCCATGGGACCAGCACCTCTTAGAAGACTGGACGACAGACTATTGAAGGTTGCACAATTAGAGGACATCTTGCTACCCTCAAGGAGTTAGATGGCTGAACGATCTAAATATGGACTGGTGATACCTATGAAAAAAGATGCACCTATTAAAGAACTACCTCTATACTCCTGTCACAGACAGAGGGTGGCAGATACATCGTTTAGTGGTGGAGCTGCCTGAAGAGACATCATAGAAATATAGCAGGTGATTTTGAAACACATGCACTGTATAGTAAGCCCTGTGCAATAAATCTCAGTTCCCCATGCCAGCTCTAAGTGTTGAGAGAGGAGAACACCCTTTTTCCCAGGAGTTATGGGGGGAAATGACCTTTCCCCATTTCCCACATGGCTGAAGAATGGAAAGCAGTGGAGCAAGGAGGAGTTTCCAAGAGGACACAAGTAGTTCGGGTGCACAGCAGGGTGGGCTGGGGATCCTCACTCTGATGAGTCGATCCCGCAGAGAACGCTAGAATTTTTCATGTCCCAACATGCTAAGTGAGTAGGAAGTTCCTTGTTCTGTAGTATTGTCAGCTGCTCCTTTTGGAGGGCATGGTGTTTCCTCTGCAATAGATTGGTTCTGTTCAAGAGCTTTCACACAGTTCTTCGTCCTCCTGAGTGAGCTGCAGGGCCTGCCTCTGTAGCCTGCAGCTTGGAATGAGCCAAGGCCCGACTCTTACAACCTGTCAGGAACCCCAGGAGGTCAAGGGTGCAATTTCTCAGAGGTTTTCTCTTTGCCTTGTAGGAACAAAGAATTCTCTGGTGGCTCATGACATGACATTCGATACCGTGCAGGCTCCTTGGAGTCCAGAGCACCAGATACAGAGGCCACGGCTCACCAGGAAAGTCCTGGGCACTGAGGACAAGGCCGTGTTCCCACTTCACTCCAAGATTCCCAGATACATCCACTTCACCACCAATGCTGAAAATAGGTGGGGCCACCAGCGTGGCTACAGGATCCAGATAGTCAGCTTTGCTGGGGACCATCTGCCAGAAGCCAGTTCCATGGAGCGGTCCATCAGCTGGGGGAGGTAAGTGTTTACATTTAGAAATTAAGCAATTCCTGCTTGCGCTTAAAGAATTGCCATCCCTCTCTGGGTTGGTGCCATGCTGGGACCAGTGGCTGCAAAACCGGGGCTGTGGGGAGCAGCCCCCAATGGTACAGCAATGGGCCAACAGCCTCCTGCTTCAGGGCCTGAGCCAAGCACTGCTTGCCTGGCACTACGGGAACCAGTTATTCCACAAGTCCCCCTATGGGGTTCCTTGCACCTTCCTCTGAAATGGTGGAACCTTTCAGAAACGGGACACTGGCTTGGATGGACTCTCCAGTCTGATGCCAAGATCAAGGAGGGAATTCAATGCTGGCCTGTTTCCATCCAGCCTTGCTTGGGAGCAGCAGTAATGCTGTGTTCGGATTGATATACCGGCTGGGTTATGCCTCTGACCCCGGCTCTCCCACCCTGTCCTGCTGGGGTCACTCTGGGGCAGCAGGGATGTGAGACCCGGAGAGATGGATCCAAAGCAGAAACTGACCTGGTGCAAGCTCTGCAGATGCGCTTTCCCTCTCTGCCATTGCTCAGGCTCTGGGGGCCCCATCACTGCTAGCGAGCCCCCCCCCCACACACAGGGGAAATGATGTAAAATCCCTGCACTGAAATAGCATCCAGGGCTGGGACAAAGTGGAGGGAAAGTGGCCGGGAGTACGGAGGCGCTCGCTCCTCCTGCCCAGCTGCTGGAGTCTGGGGAGCTGTGAGTGAAGATAAAAATAGATTTTAAAAGCATCCAGGCACAGCTCCCATGGTCACCGTGGGCTCAGCCCCAGAGATGGGGGCCCCTGTCTGAGGGGGGGACTCACCGTGGGCTCAGCCCCAGAGATAGGGGCCCCTGTCTGAGGGGGGGGGGGACTCACTGTGGGCTCAGCCCCAGAGATGGGGGGCCCCTGTCTGGGGGAAGGAGGGGAACTCACCGTGGGCTCAGCCCCAGAGATGGGGGGCCCCTGTCTGGGGGAAGGAGGGGAACTCACCGTGGGCTCAGCCCCAGAGATGGGGGGCCCCTGTCTGGGGGGAGGAGGGGAACTCACCGTGGGCTCAGCCCCAGAGATGCTCCACGCTATTTTGCTGATGACACAAACCCCAAAGTATTTCAAACCCCAATTCTCTTTCCCCTGGGCCATGGCTCTTTGTTAACTTTGTCCTTGCTCTGTTTGGAGAGGGAAATCAGAAAGGGTCATGCCATAGCCCTGGGCTGGGGGCTGGAGCTTCCTGCCCTACAGGGGACAGGTTAAACAATTAAAATAAATGTTCTTGGCCTTTAAAATGCAAGAGAAAAGGGGCAGAATTGCTTCTCTCCACAGTCGTTCATTGACTAGAAACTGGAGCCAGACAAATTCAAATCAGAAATTAGGCCCCAGTTTTCTGCAGTGAGGGCGATTAGCCATTAGAATGAAGTCCCAGGGTAAGTGTTGGTTCTCTGTCTCGTGATGTCTTCAGATCAGGCCTGGGTCCATTTCTGAAGTTCTGGGGCTCAATACAAGAGTAACAGGGTGAAATTTAACGGCCTACCTATCATATACAGGAGGGATATGATAGATCTTATGGTAGGGTTACCATACGTCCGGATTTTCCCGGACATGTCCGGCTTTTGGGGGCTCAAATCCCCGTCCGGGGGGAAATCCCCCAAAGCCGGGCATGTCCGGGAAAATCAGGAGGGCTCTTTGGCCGGGGCCGCGGGGCCGGGGGCATGGTGCCGAGCCCGGCCGGGCGCGCGGTGCCGGGCCGGGGTCGCAGTGCCGGTCCGGGGTGGGTGCGGGGCCAGGCGGGGAGCCGCGGGGTCCGCGGGGTCTGCGGGGCCGCGAGGGCCGGGGGGTCCGCGGGGTCTGCGGGGCTGCGAGCCGGGGTGTCCGCTGGGCCGGGAGCCGGGGGGTCCGCTGGGCCGCGGGGTCCGCTGGGCCGCGAGGTCCGCAAGCCGGGGGGTCCGCGGGGTCCGCTGGGCCGGCGGGTCCGCTGGGCCGCGAGCCGGGGGGGTCCGCTGGGCCGGGAGGTCCGCGGGGCCAGGAGCCGGGGGGTCCGCTGGGCCGGCGGGTCCGCTGGGCCGCGAGCCGGGGGGGTCCGCTGGGCCGCGGGGCCAGGAGCCGGGGGGGTCCGCTGGGCCGCGGGGTCCGCTGGGCCGGGAGGTCCGCGGGGCCGCGAGCCGGAGGGGCCGCGGGGCCGCGAGCCGGAGGGGCCGTGGGGTCCGCTGGGCCGGGGGGGCCGCTGGGCCGCGGGGCCAGGAGCCGGAGGGGTCCGCGGGGCCGCGAGCCGGAGGGGCCGGGGGGGCCGCTGGGCCGCGAGCCGGGGGGGCCGCGGGGCCGGCAGTGCTGGGCGGGCCAGGGGTGGTGGGCCGGGGCCGGCACCCCAGGGCCCGAGCCGACCCAGGCTGGAGCCGCCGGGGGGGCTAGCCTGGGCCGCGCCTCCTCCCCCCACACCGCCCCTTACCTGCTACAGGCTTCCCGCGACTCAAATGTTCGCGGGAAGCAGGGGAGGGGGCGGAGACTTTGGGAGGGGGCGGAGTTGGGGCGGGGGCATGGGCGGGGCTGGGGGCGGGGGCGGGGTCCCTGGGGGTGTCCTCCATTTGGAGGCACAAAATATGGTAACCCTATCTTATGGTCCCTTCTGGCCTGAAATGCTGTGAATCTCGATTGTTGTATGCAGTGTTGGTCCCAGGATATTAGGGAGACAAGGTGGGTGAGGTCCAATAAAAGATATTATGGCCCCCCCTGTCTCTATGTGAATCTAGATTGTTATTTAACACCACCTACATGTTGAGTCTTGTCATCTTGAGCAGTGTCCCTTTAACTGTATTATGATGCCCACTGCGAGGGAGCAACTGGGGGCTCACAAGGTCCCTGTAGCCGGAGCTCTAGGGTAATCTCTCCAGCCCTTGCTGTCATGTCCCAGACTATCTCTCCACCACACAGCCTGTGTGGGGACAGGACGCATCTGTCTGACCATGTGGTGCTGATAGTTTCATGGCCCTTCCGTTTCATATCCTCTCCCCTGCCCCTTGTCAGCATTTGCAAGTGTGGGTGGGTCCTCTCCCGGGGCGCTCCCCATTGACAGAGGCTGTGTGAGCGCTGCTGATTTGCAGAGAGGGTGTGCCGCTACCACGCCGCCCCGACAAATGCACAACAAACACCCACTCTCTAATCGTCACACGCTCTCGGAGCAGGGATTATTATTGCCATTCTGCCGCTGGGGAAACAGGGACAGAGAGGAGAAGTGACTTGCCCAGGCTCACGCAGCAGGGAAGAGAACCCAGGAGTCCAGGCTCCCAGCACGGATGTTGTCACTCAGGCTCAGTCTGCATGGGGAGAGCAAATCAATCTCTTCTCTCTGCTCGTTAGGTACAAACTGGCCGTCACCAAACGGAAAGAGGAGGAGCCGACCAGCACCAGCATCTACAACCAGAACGACCCCTGGACGCCCACCGTGGCCTTCGCTGACTTCATAGACAATGAGACCATCGTAAATGAGGTGTGCTGGGTTCTCCTTCCACTGAGGGCTGCAGCGCCTTCCATGGGAGTGTGCAGGACAGTCAGACAGACACACACAGCAAGCAGATGGGGAGTCTAACCCCCGGGTGGGCAGACACAGTGCTGGCTAGAACAGGTCATGTCACAGCCAGCAGGGTATTCCCTCATTCCCTGTGTGTGTTGAAGTGTCTGCTGGACCAATGGTCAGTGCTCAGTGGTGTTTACAGAGGGTCTGCCCCAGGTGTGTTCTCCTGAAATAGCCCAATGACGCGTCTCTTCCTCTTCCAGGACCTGGTTGCCTGGATTTCTGTTGGCTTCCTGCACATCCCGCATACTGAGGATATTCCTAACACAGTGACTGTGGGGAACGGAGTCGGCTTTTTCCTGAGACCCTACAACTATTTCGATGAAGACCCCTCTGTTCACTCACCTGACGGCATCTATTTCAGAAGTGACCAGGACCCCAGCATGTGTGAAGTGAACCATATTGCCTGCCTGTCAAAGACCGCCTCGTGCTCACCATCCCTCCCCCCATTCACCTACAACGGCTTCCAGAACCAGACAGGTCCCTGAGCCGCTGACTGCAGGGCCTTGTAAGCGTGCTGGTGATCGACTGTTCGTTGGGCCACGTGCTCAGGTGTCCATCGAACGCAGCCGTCAGCCCTGGCTCACCGATCCCTGTAGATGGTTTATACAGGGCCATCCTTAGCCATACGCAGCATACGCGGCTGCCTAGGGCACCAGGGAATGTGGGGCACCAAATTGCCCCAAATTTCATGGTGCCTTCGGCAGCTGGGTGCTGCATACGCGACAGCACTAGCCCTGGTGACCAGCCCTGTCCCTCGGCCGGACCCCCTGCAAGGGGCAGGGCCGTCCCTAGGCGGGTGTGGGGCCCCGACAACTCCCTCTGCCCTGCCTCTTACCCTTCCCCCTGCTCCGGGCACGCCCCCATTCCACCTCTTCGCCCAGCGACCCCGCACTCACTGGCCCCAGCCCGCTCTACTCCACCAGCTCCCAGCCGCGGCGCTCCACTTCCCGCCGCTGCTGGTGAGTGGGGGGATCCCTTCTCCCAAGCCCCCTCCCTCAAGCGACACGGCTGGGGCCAAGACGAGGGAAGCGGACCGGGCTGCTCCCAGCCCCCTGCTAATCCCCCGGACCACTCTGGGCCTGTGGGGCCCCCAAAAGTGGCCCCCCACAGCTCCTGCCTCCCAGACTCTGGTGGGGGGGGGAGGCCTGGGGCCCCACACAGTCCCCCCCACCCTCTGCGGGGTGGCTATGTAGGGCACCCAAATGGCTAGGGACGGCCCTGGGTTTATATTTAGCTGAACAGTCACACTGCTTACAGTGAAAGAGGGTGCTCTCTCTCTGATCAAACATCATTGGTGTACTCTGGTGCTGGACTGAAATCAAAAAAATGCGCAAGTCCTAGGCAAAGCACTGAGATCAGACAAGGAGAAATCTTGCACTACCCAGCGCTGAATAGATGAGACCCCTGCAGCATGTCTTATTTCGCCTCCCTTTTTTCCTGTGATCCCCTGGTCACTAAGTACATTTCGGGCTGGATTTTCAAAGGAGCTCAGCTCCAATTTAGGCACTTAAATGGGCCAGTCAGAAGTTTTGTAGGTGGGAGCTGAATTCCTTTGAGAATTTGGCCCTTCAAGTGCAGTTCTGCAAAGTGATTCTAGCTAGATGGCAGCCTGGGATTTCTCAACATGCAGGTGACTGAAGCTGCTGCAAATCCTGTATAATGCAGCCCACAGAATTGTGCAGGGCGGCACATGGCTGGTCTCATCTCTAAGGCCACGGGGATTGAGATGGCGCAGTGCACGCTGGAATCTGTCAGCAAAACAAGTTGTACCTCTGTATGAAAGAGGAGAGGTGGCTGCAGTCTGCTCCATTGAATGCCAAGTAGGTGCATCGGTCAGGTTCCTGGCGTGTTGTCAGCAGGGCCCTCAATTGGACAAAGTTTGAAATACCTCATGTTTAATTAAAGTTTTCCCAGGTCCCTTTTGATTCAGCAGATACCTAGTGACCTGGTGCAGAGTTGCAGTTTATCTAAGAGTGTATATAAGAAAATTAGACACAGAAGCTCTGCACACTCACTAGACGTGACCTGACGTAGCTTCAAGTAAAACATTCACTAGCAAGCGTCTGTCGTCTTCTCACAGGCCTACCAAGGAGCTCAGGGTGGATGTGCATTCAAGACCAATTTTTATTTCCTGTAACATTTCTGTATTGCCACAAGCTCTGAATCCTCATTGGCTTAGATGTATGTCAGTCAAAATATTACAGCTGTTAGTACATTCACATCTACACCTCTACCTCAATAGACCGCTGTCCTCGGGAGCCAAAAAATCTTACCGCATTATAGGTGAAACTGCGTTATATCGAACTTGCTTTGACCCACCGGAGTGCGCAGCCCCGCCCCCCTGGGAGCCCTGCTTTACCGTATTCTATCCGAATTCGTGTTGTATCGGGGTTGAGGTGTATTCAATAGTTACACATATGTCACGTTATAAAACACAGGAAAAGATGTGCTATTAATACTGAACCTAATAAAAGGTAAGTGACAGCAGTGTCATTTGGAAAAGCCTGGTTTTTAAAAGTGCGAATGGCTTTAGAAATGTCCTGCTTTTGTCTCCCGTTTTCTGTTGCTGTAAGACAGGGGCTCTCCACCTTTCCAGACGACTGTACCCCATTCAGGAGTCTGATTTGTCTTAGGTACCCCAAGTTTCACCTCACTTAAAAACTACTTGCTTACAAAATCAGACATAAAAGTACAAAAGTGTCCCAGCACACTAGTCCTGACAAACGGCTGACTTTCTCATTTTTACCGTACAATTATAAACCAGATCAATTGGAATATAAATATTGTACTTAGACGTTTCAGTGGCTAGCATATAGAGCAGTATAAACAAGTCATTGGCTGATGATAGTTTAGTTTGTATTGACTTTGCTAGTGCTTGTTATGTCGTCTGTGCTAAAACTAGGCAAATAGCTAGTTGAGTTGATGTACCCCCTTGAAGACCTGTGTGTATCCCCGGGGGGGGTGTACCCCTGGTTGTGAACCACTGCTGTAAGGGAGCGAAGGCACCGTTGGGTGGAAGTTCCAGGGCACTGGGTGGGAGGCAGAAGATATGGGTCCTGTTCCCAATTCTGCTTATGATTCAGTGTGTGTAACCTGGGAGATGTCACTTGACCTCCTGGTGCCATGGTTTTCTCAGCTGTAAAAGGGGCACGAATGACTCTGTGTTGTAAAATGCTTTGAGCTCAGTGGATGAAGGTGATGAGTGCTCCCACTGGAGGGAGGCAGGGCTGAAACAGACCCGGAAGGATTTCTGCAGAGACTCATCAGGAGGGTGTAGGACGGGGCAGGAGGCGGGAATGCACCTGGCAGACTATCAGAAAGCTCAGGATATGTTGCAGCAGACTGCGGATGGCGGACGGATGTTCAAGATGGGCCTCCAGGGCTGGTGCAGTTTGGGGACTGCCAGTTCCATGGAGAGTTGGGGAGATGGTAGGGCATTGGCTGGCATGCTCATTTGCATGGAATTGCCCATAATGCCCCTTGTTATTTCACTGCACAGCTCGTGGGAGAACAGCCTGGATGGTTTGAGTAACTGTGGCCAGGCCTCAAGTCTGGGTTTACAGGACGGTTGTGTGACCCTGCAGCTGTCAAGGCTGGCCGGGGAAGGGGTCCCAGTGACCAGGAAGCTGTGTTTGACACAGGGTGTCTTGTTCGCTCAGGCTTTGGGTGTTTGTTTAAAAGCTGAATTTCTGCATTCCCGTTGCTTAAGGGGACATAGGGGTCTCTCCCCACCAGAACAGGGTGGCAGCAGGACCACCCAGAGGATTCAGGGGACCCGGGGCAAAGCAATTGTGGGAGCCTCTTCCATAAAAAAAAGTTGCAATACTATAAAATACTATATTCTCATGGGGGCCCCTGTGGGGCCTGGGGCAAATTGCCCCACTTGTCGTCCCCCCCCGGCGGCCTTGGGTGGCAGCAGACCTTTGCTAGGTGGATCCATGCAATAAGGGCTGATAACAGTCCCTTATTTTTTCATCTTGGTACAACAAGACTGGGAGTTGCTGAGTGCTGCAAAAAGCAGCAAGAAACACCCCTGGTGATAGTGAATGGAGGTGAGTCCTGTTAATAATTAATTATAACAATAATATCAGAGGAGAGAAAGGGCAGGGGTGCTAAGAAAACAGTCCCTTATTTTTGAAATACAACGTTGGTAACCCTTTCTCCAGGCTCTTGGGGTTGGTTTTGCATCTGTCTGCTAGCTGGTCAGGAGGCATTTGCTGAGGGGGCTCGGGGATTTGCAGTCTCTGTTGGGTCAAGGGAGCTGGTGCTCGAAATGGCATTCCCTGCCTAATACACTAGCACTCAAGTGCTTTTCAAACCCAGACTTGTGTGTGATCCATTTCCTAGAGACGGGCTGGAACCAGAACCCCAGTTCCAAACACTCTGGGAAAGTTCTGATTCGGGCCTAAACTTTACTCCCTGACTCCAACTCCTAACACATGGGGATTGTGCTGCCTGTTTGCTAGGAATAGGACATGATGATCTGGGGGGCAGTGGGAAGACGTGCTCCTGTAAGTTGGCCTTCATTTCTCCTCCCTCCCCCCCCTCCCCAGGCCCTGGCCATCAGTTCTGACTCTGGAGCCTGTCAGGGGTGCTGCAGTGCTGGCTGGTTGTGGGAGATGGGGGCTCAGAGACGCTGATTGTCATTACAAGGGCATTGCAACACACTGGAAGGCGGGGAGGTGGAGGAAAGGCCTGGCCTGGCCTGGCCTGCTGTGCGGGGGTTGCAAGATTCTCTTTGCAGCATTCAGCGCAGTGACAGGAAATAAATGCTAGGTTCTGCTCTTGGTTCTCAGATCCCCTCTGTCTGTGATGAGAAAGTTTCACTCCCTTAGGACACTTGTGGGCTGCTTCATTGTCTCTCTAGCACAAACAGTCCTGGCACGAGGGGTCAGAGGCTGAGGGCCAGGCAGAGCAGCTGGCTTGGGGCGGGACGTGCTGCGGCATTGGGGCTGGAGCGTACTGCTGAGAGTTGTGCTGGGCACTGCACAAAGGAACAGGCCCCTGCACTCAGGAGCGGGGGAGCTAAGTGCCAGCTATTGCGGGTTGTTGTGATGACGGCTTTTCTTGCCGGCAACCGCAGGGCTGGGGGGAGGGGGCCCTTGGTGCAGGATGGGGAGAGGGTCTGAGAGCAGCACAGGCCCAAGGAAGAGTGGTGCCTTCCCTTTAATGAAGGGAACTCTCCGTGTTCCTCTGCCCCACTCTCCGGGGCTCTGGGGTCAGGGAGGGGGTTGGCCTGAGAACAGGTCATCAGCCACCTTCGAAATTCCCTTACTCTGGCTGCTTCTTCCAGGCCCTATTTGCTTGTGACATCACAGCTGTCACCACACTAACCAGTCGTGACATCACTAACAGAGGCGGAAGCGGCCATTGTGCATGGCACTGCTGGCGTGGTGTCCAGGCGCGGGAGAACCCAGCAGCCGAGGAGGAGGGGGAGGAGACTCACGGCTGACCGAGAAGTGGGGCTGGCTTAGCTCCCAGCGTGAGGATGCCACCTCTGCTCTCCTGCTTTCACCCCTTTCCCAGCAGGTGACAACCCCGCCGCTTCTGAGCTCTCCGGCGCAGGGCTAGAGCGCTGTGGGGCAGCCTGTGGGAGGCTCAGCTCCCCCGCCCTTGGGTTGCCTGTTGTTCCCTGAGGAATATTCGTTCAATCGTTGATTGTGATTTGTAAGGAGCCCAGTCGTACACAGGGCAAGGGGCACGTGGAAGGACTCTGGGAGCAGCACTGCCAGGGTTCCAGCGGCAGGAGTTCTCCAGGTGTTCCCTAGCTGTGCAATACCTTTGCTACCGTTCCACGCACACGACGCGTGCTGGGAATGCTCTGTGGACCCAGTCCATTGACAGCAAAGCACTAGTTGGAAAATAAGGGACAAACAAGTGAGTTAATGTGTAACAATTGTACCAAGCAGGGATTAATCAGCCTCGGCCTTGGCTCTTGTGGAGAGCAATCCTCCTAGCTCTGAATCAGAGACCCGGACCCTTGTCCAATGGCCCCACAGCCCCGCCAGACACTTGCAGGGCCTCAGCGCTCGCGCAGCCCAGCGCCGCCCGGGGGCACAGAACATCTGAGCAAGTCCCATGTGCCCCGGCGCCCGCTTCTTCGTAGTGGGGCTTGTCCCAGGGAACATGCACCAAACTGGAAGGCGAGGCCCCAGAGTCCGGTGGGTTTGTGTGTCTGAGGGTGGGGAAGGCCCATGTCTGCCCCAAGGCACAGACGCTTTACCAAGGTCAGGGCTTGGCCTTGCTTTCGAGACATTGGTCAAACCGCACATGCACCTTAGGTTGGGCAGTCCCATGGGAGAAGCAGGGGAGTCTGCCTCATGCAGCACCTGCCTTGACCTCTCAGGGGCTGGGACATTCGCTGGGGCAGCAGGCCTGGCTTGAGACCTGGTGGTCTGCATAAGGAGCTGCGAAGCTTTCCCCATCTGTCAAACGGCAGCACTGGACTCTGGGGGGCTGGTGTGACGGGCCGGTGGAGCACCGGTATGTGTGCGCAGCACAGTGGCCGTGTGAGTGTATGTCATGGAACCCAGGGGCTGGGTCGGGGCAGTTTGGTGCCCAGGGCAGGAAGGGACGCGGTGATGGGACTGATCACAGATGTCGAAGGTCAGGATTGGTAGGAGGGTGTATGGTGCTGTGGGCTGAACAAGAACAGAGCCCACTGAGCCGCAGAGCATCTCCAGCTGCTGGAGGCCGTGATGTCCCTGTCCCTGGGCTGACAGCGGCGTTTGTGAGGTGGGTTTTGTGGGATCAGAGCTGGAGGCTTTCTATAAAAACGAGCCCTGGGAGCTGCCTGCTCTTGGCTGAGAGATGTTTTATGGCTGCTGCATTCAGGGGATCCCTGCCTGGGCCAGGCCTGGCGCACGGGGCCCGCAGTGATGGGCTCCTCTCTCAGGCTCCTTTGTGCTCGCTCAGGGACACATGCAGGGTTCTGTGCTCTTTGCTTTACCACAAGGGCTGCTCCTTCCTGCTCTAGTATCGACTCCTCTCTCCTGGGGGCTACTTCAACCCCAAAGCCCTGACGGCCCAGGCAGGATTCCCTTTCCCCAGGAGCAGCAAGGTCTGGTCAGTTCTCCTGGCCAAAGTGCCCCTCGGCGACGTTACCTGGGTCTCCCCAAGCTCTAGGCTCAGGACGGTGTCATGCTGCTTGCTCCTACGTCCCACCCCAGAGGTGGTTGCATTTCAGTGGCAAGAGTCTATCCCCAGTCTATGCCCTGTCGGAGGGCTCCCCAGAAACCTCAATGTATTAGGATGGTTCCTCTTTTAATAGAAGAACAGACGGAAAGCCGTATGGAAAGCAGTTTACTTTGCAGACTCCCAACTGGCTGGGAGAGACGCCACTTCCTCCCGGCGCTTTGCCAGCTGACAGTGGGTCTGCAGAGATTATCCAGGTGGACAGTCCAGGAATTGGTTCCCACGTAAGGGCCAATGCCCAGGAGATGAGTGGGCCAGAGTAGCTGCCCAGACAACGGCAAACGGAAGGGGTGGAAAATACCTGCCTGGGAGTGGAGGAGACGTGTTAGAAAAGTCCTTGCTGTTTGGCTTCTCCCTGCACAGGAGGGAACGATCCTGCCTCCGACCCCAGGGTAGGTGGTGGACTAGCTGGTTATGGCTTTTCCATCTCCTGTGTCTGTGGTTCGGCTGTTGTACACCGCTCACACATGGGGGGCATTAGCAGCAGCATCCTTTGCCCCATCTCTGCCCTCTGAGAATCTCAACGGGCTTTACAAACATTGCGCTCTCCCTCCTGCCCCCATCCTCGTCCCTGAGGTCCTGTTGCCAGGGGAAGTACTGAACTCACGAGCCCCTGGGAGTCTTTAGAGCAAGAGGGGGTTGCTCTAACAGCTGTGCTCTGGTTGGACCACCGGTTACTGGGCTCAGTCATGTCCCACAGGAGGGAAGTATAGTTGCCTCTACTACAAGGGTCCCTGGGTGGGGCAAGCGTGGCACAATGGTCCATTCTGACCTTCATGTCCATGGGCCTTGTCTCTCATGCTGCCACCATCTTCACACCATCTGTGACGGTGCAGGTCCCTCTGGATTTATGCCAGATCAGGCGAAAACAGAATCAGGCCCCATGAGCTGGGAAAGCAGAGGTATGGAGGGGTCAGTGACAGCCATAAATGGGATGCTATTCTCTGAATGTTCCCTGCCTTCCGCACACGGCGAGCCAGTCCCTGGGGAGGCCAAGTTCTCAGAAATCCATCACTGTCTGCCCAGTGTGTTTACCGGATTGACCTGCCTGGACTCTGCTCGCTGCGCTGACGCAGGTGAAGGCTGGGAGGGCACCGCGCTAACTGCTGCCAGCCAAGACTAGCTCCTCGCTCCCCAGGACTTAGTCCCCCAAAAGTTCCTGGCTGGCCGGGAGCACTTTAGATTAAATATTTGCCCAGAGGACACGGACAGGCTCTCTGACGGAGGGGATGTTGCAGGAAGTGCAGAAGCTGGGAGCGTTTCCCAGAGCCCACATCGCTGATTGTGTGACTGGACGCTAACCAGAGCCCTGGGAATCTCAGGGAACACGCTGTCCCAAAGCCAGCGATCCGGCTGTTGTGCTTAGTGGATCAAAGGTTGGCGAGAGGCACTGGGGCTGCACTGAGGTTTTGTCGTAACTTGTTACGTATTGAAACTCTCGGGATCAAGAGGAGCTGGCGGTTCTGATGTGGTTGGTTTTTTTTCTCCCTGTTTATTATTGTTTCAGATGGCATGGATTGGGAACTGTGGGTGCTTTATAAATAGACTGAAGGTTAGTCCTGCTTTCCTGGCCTACGTCTGCATCCGCCGCCCGAAGGCTGCATCACAGCCTCCTGCAGCCATCGCTCCTTGGCCCACGAGCCCTGCGCAGCGGCCTATAAACACTGTAGAGCTGCTGAGGATGGAGCCAGACGCTGAGGACCCGGCATCACTGGAGATGCTCAGAGCTGGGACAAGGCAGCGCCCACCCACCAGTGGTAGTTTAGTACTGATGAAATCAATCTCACCCCGATGCACATCCATCCCACACCAAAGGAGTCTACAGCCGGGGACACGTCTCCTCTTTCTCCAGTGCTACACACACAGAGGTACTGCAAGCTTCCTCACGTAGGGACCTGCACGGCCCAGCTTGCAGAAGTTAAGGTGCATCAAACATGGCCACACAGATGCCCCCTTCCTTCCTGTTGCTGTGCTTACCTGAAGAGTGGTCCCCACCCTGTGGCCTCTCCTGACTCCCTTCTGCATGTTAGGGGAAGCCCCCTCTCCCCCCCAGCAGCCCAGCGGCTGTGGAGTTCAGGTCTGGGCTGCGTCCCAGCCATGGTGCCCAGCACGCAGAGAAGAACCTGGGGCAGGTGGAAGTTCACGTTCACTCCTCAGATGGTAAAACAAAGCATGAAAGCCCCTGCTCCTTCCCCAGAGCCCTGGGCTGATTCCTACCGTGTCCTTTCCTGCCTCGGGGGCATGGGCCAGACTTGCAATACCATTGAGCCAAGACCAGTTTCCTTAGGTGCAAGGAGAGAGGAGCTCCCAGCAGCTGGGAGCGCAGAGCTAACCCAGGCGAAACTTCTCCAGATCCTGCTCTGCCCTCACCCCCTAGAGTGCACCCCCTCCAGCCATGGCCTAGTGTATGCTGGGCCTGTGTGAACTGAGGGGAAGGGTCTCAGCCCAGTTCCTACTGGAGAGGCGTCCACACCAGTAAAACCACGCGCACCAGTGGCAGCCTCAGCAGAGAGGCGACAGGTTGAACCGGCCACGGGGCCTGTCTTGCTCCAGGTCAAGGATGAGGCCAGTTGGTGGAGCGAGGAGCGGACGGGGAGAAGAAACTTGTGCTGCCGCTGCCCCTCCAGGATCTCTCATGTCTGGAGAATCCACTCAGGACAGAGGAAACAAAACTGGGACTGGGAATGCAGCTCCTGTGAAACATCCAGCAGAAGGGGCCCTGCCCTGGTTCAGAAAGACGGGGGGTCCTGGCCCCAGAACACGTCCGTCGGATCGCAGAGCACCTTGCAAAGGAAGGTCTAGCGTCACTCCCACTGCACAGAGGGTGACACTGAAGCATCGCTCAGGGATGTGACTCACCCAAAGCTCCCCTGCTCCTGGAACCTCTGAAAGGCCGAGTTTGAACCCCCCGGAGAACAGTCGTAGTGACGAGGAGCAAGGGATTTTCTCCCTGTGATGATTTCGCATTGGGTGCTGGGAGGTTTGGGGTCAGTGGCCCAGGGGCAGCGTTTGCCTGCGATGAGTGCGCCAACGTTTGTCAGCCACCTTGTCTCATGAAAGACGATGAGGCCCATAACCTGCTGCAATATAGCGTCTGACTCCTGGGCAGGGCACACAACATAACCAGCCACAATGGAGAGAGGGGGGCTAGCCCAGGGGTCGGCAACCTTTCAGCAGTGCTGGGCCGAGTCTTCATTTAGTCACTCTAACGTAAGGCCAGTCATACATTTTAACGTTTTTAGAAGGTCTCTCTCTATAAGTCTGTAATATATAACTAAACTATTGTATGTAAAGTAAATAAGGTTTTTAAAATGTTTAAAAAGCTTTATTTAAAATTAAATTAAAATGCAGAGCCCCCCCGGGCCGTTGGCCAGTACCCGGGCAGTGTGAGTGCCACTCAGAAGCAGCTTGCATGCCACCTTCGGCACGCGTGCCATAGGTTAAAAATATAAATATATGGAGATATAAATATCTCCTAGAACTGGAAGGGACCCTGAAAGGTCATTGAGTCCAGCCCCCTGCCTTCACTAGCAGGACCAAGTACTGATTTTGCCCCAGATCCCTAAGTGGCCCCCTCAAGGATTGAACTCACAACCCTGGGTTTAGCAGACCAATGCTCAAACGACTCAGGCCAGCGACGGGAAGGCCAGGGGATCTCTGCAGGCATGTGAAGGAGGAATTCGGCTCTGGCAGGCTGTGAGGGGTGATCTGTAGCACACAAGGAATCCCAGGCAGTCCACTCCCAAAGCGCTATCTCAGAAGGAAACTTGGACCAAGACCAGGCCGGATTTGGCAGATATTACAGCACCCTGGAGGGCCAGGAGGAATCTTGTGTTATCCTGGCAAGAAGCTGTGTTGCTCTCTCAGAGGCTGGATGGGTTGCAGCTGTTCCTAGCCCCAGACAAATGTTCCTCAATGCCGAGAAACTCCACTCGAGCTCCCAGCAGGACGTGGGGCCTGGGCGTCGGCTCTGGGCCCACGTGGCACAGACTCCATCTCTCCTCTGGAGGAGGCGCCTGTCCCATACCTGCTGAGGGGGACAGGGCTAGGCCAGAGCGTGGCATTGCCTCCCAGGCGGGGTGCTGCTCTGCCCATGGGTGCCCCGCAGGGTGGGGCATGGGGGTTGCCAGCGCTGTGGGTGGGGCCAGACGATGCTCCTCACTCTGAACAGACAACCCCGGAAATGCAGCATTTCGCCCTGCGGGTCTGTGTGGGGCTTGGACTCAGCCACCAGGGAGACAGGGGTTCTTTGGGGGGAGCTGTGTTGGGATCAGAGTGACCCCGGGGTGATTGGTGACCCCCTCTGGGCAGGGGCTTCCTGGAGGGAAGGGTCTGCATGCCGTCAGGATGCAGCTGGAGGACACGCGGGGAATCTGAACACCTTACACAGGGCAGTGGCGAAGCACCTGCTGGATTTCAGGATCTCTGGCTTTTCTCCCTTGGCCCTCGCAGTGCTGGGTCGTGACCGTGGAGCAGCTGCACGTACAGACATTGCAGCCCTCTGGCACACACGCCAGGCTCCTGGGGACGTGGGCAGAGCCACGCCCCATGGCCGGGCCGAAGGAAGGCCTGGGCACAGCGCACTCTCCATCATGGGGGTGTTTGAGCAGAACGAAAAGTTCCAACGGGTCATTTTCTTTGGATGAAACCCAGGCCCCGTCCATCACTGGGTCGGTTCCCTAGTCACTCGCTTCCCCCCGCTGTGCCCAACGGATCCAGGCCAGGCCGTATGGGTCTGAGAGGGGTAGGAAGCTAGAGGCCGGGCTCAGGGCTGGGAAGTAGACAGACATTCTGGGGGGGTACCATGCTGGGTGCTCAGTGGCTGGGGTGTATGGGCAAAGCTGGTGCCTTGGGTGGTGTGGTGGTGCCAGCTGGGGATGGGGACAGGGCGGCGTGGTGGTGGAGTGGGAGAGGCGCTTTGGGGACTGGCTGCGGGGAGAGCAGGAGGCATTTCTGGACATCAGCTCCTTTTCCTGGCAGCAGTTGGTTGTTTTCTGATCAGAATTTCTCGGAGGAGAGAGGAGCGCCCCCACCACACCGCACCCCCCCACCTCCTGCAGCTTGGCCGGGAAGGACATCTGGGGAGGTCTCTTCAATAAGACTGGAAGAAGCTGCTGCCCAGTGACTCTCAGGGCCTCCCTTCCCCCTCCTGTTTTCCATGTGGAAACTTCCCAGGGCAGAACTCTTACTGGGACGTTTCCAAGAAAAGACATTTTTGAAGCTGAAGCCAGATTCCCTGGCGTGGTCCAGAAAGGCTCTCGCACAAGGGACTCTGGACCAGGAGTGTTTAGCAAAGTCGTTTCCTAAGCCCCGTTTCTGTGCACATGTTCATTCCCCTTTGGAGCAGCTCTCACAAGGCCCCAAGGCCAGGACGCCCCTCAAACTCTGCTCCTCGGTGGGAGCAGGCAGCAAGCCGGGGCTCTGAACGCAGGGCCAGAGAGCGAGGGGCCTGGGCGGAGGAAAGCATCTGCATCCTCAAAGGCTCCTCGCCAGGCCGATGCTGCGGATTATTTTGGCTTTGTGCTGGGCTAGCGGCTTGAGACGCAAGACGGATCAGCGCCAGTCACCGCACAGAGACTGTCGTGACCCAAGGAGCTCAGAAGCTGTTCTCTGCAGTGAAGGGGGGAGATGTTGGGTACAGCTGGAGGACGGGGTCTGCTTCTCCTCTCAGGCCGTCAGTTTCACATTCTGACTGCTGTGGGGCTGCTGGCCATGAGGCGCCCCAGGGCCCATCGTTCCCGGGGGACTGTCACAGCGTGGCCGGTCCCTTTAACTGAAGCAGGCCCAGCTCCCCTCGGCCTGCACAGGTGCATCCCCGGTTGAGCTGATGAAGAGGGCAGGGCAGCAGCTGGGACTAATAAATAGAGGAAGGCAACTTTGACAGGGGAGACGGGCCTGGGGGTGAGAAAGGGCAGCGGCAGGAGTGGAGCTGGCTCCGGGGAGGCAGCCTGCCCTGGGGCTGGTGCTCCTGAAGAGGAATGGGGATGAGTGGGAGAGCCAGGCCTGGGTGGCTGAAATGGGCTGAGGGCTGGGAGGCCGGCGGCAGGTAGAAAGGCCTGGGAGTTCCTGCGGAGACAGAGCAGGCCTGGGACTGGAGTGACCAGACGGAGCCCAGGCGAGGCTGGGCTGAGGGGAGAGGCTGAGCAGAGCTGTGCGGAAGCTGGAAGCCAGGTGGACCTTGGGGAGCAAGGGCCGTGCCCGTCTGGGGTGCAAGACGCCTGGGTTTCATTTGGGCTCCCTGTTAATAAAGCGGAGCCTGAGACGTGGGAGCGGCTGTTTGACACATGGTCCTGGTGCGGGGTTATCGAGGAGCCCTGCGAACAGACCCGATGCAGGGGTGCAGCGGGGCCCCAGGCTGTGGGGGACACTCTGGAAATGGCGACAGAATAGGGACAAACAGCCCCGTGTAAATGCATTCAGACAGGGCCCCCGGGCTCAGCATCCCCATTCAAACCAGGCGGCCACCCCAGCTCTGCTCCCATTGTTTCTGGCCCGGTCGGCCTGAGGCTCAAGGTGTGGCAGGATCACAGGAGTTGCACAGGCCCATGGGCTCTGGGACTTAAAACTGTCTGATGGGAATGTGGAAGCCAAAATTGCCCTGTCAGACCCACCCGCACGATGTCCCTGCACTCCCTCTGTGTGCGGAGCCATGGGTGGCCAGAGAGCACCATGGTGGAGCTGGGATTCCTCCGTCTGCGCAACGGGTGGGCTCTTGTGCTAGTTGGAGGGACATGGGACACACGTGTTCTGTGGTGAGCAGGAGGAGGGACACACATGTGTTCTCTGCATTCTGTGGTGAGCACGGGGAGGGACACAGGACACACGTGTGTTCTCTGCATTCCGTGGTGAGCACGGGGAGGCACACGGGACAGATGCATGTTCTCTGCATTCCGTGGTGAGCACGGGGAGGGACACAGGACACACGTGTGTTCTCTGCATTCCGTAGTTAACATGAGGAGGGGTTTGAAAAGTGGCAGTTACTGGAGAACAAGAGGCCTCGGCCCCTAGGATCGTCACAGTACAAGCTTTACAAACACAGGCGCTAATCTCGGGTCTGGCTGGTCTGTGCGGAGGGCCTGGGATTGTGGGCGGCTTTCCATCACCTTGGCAGTCCGGGTTTCTAGGGCCAGGCACAGGCTCATTCAGACCCTGACGTGGCTTGGAGAGGCCCTGCGGCTGTGCTGGATCCATGCTCGGCTGTGGGCTGGGCTGGGCTGGGCTGCGTTCGTGGAGCAGGGGTTCAGTTATGGCTCCTCATGGCTGCCCTGCGCTGAGCTCTGGGGCCTGTTCCCCTGACCAATACCACGGGATGATTTATTTTTCCAAACATCCCTTCAAAGTGCTCTGCAAATCTCCTCTCTGTCCATGGGGGCCCTGCCCCCAGCACCTGGTAGCTGAGGAGAAGCTGCTGCGGGAATCCTTCTGTTCTCGGCACCATTGCAGAAAAGATGTGGGGAGAAAGCCGAGTGTTAGCCTCTAGAACCATGTAGGTATCTCCTGCAACGGTGGGAGGAGGGCAAAAGTGGAGCAAGTTGACCTATGGAAAGTCAGGGGGGCAAATCAAAGTCGGGGAGAGGGGAACTGTAAACGGTGCTCCTGCTTGCATTATTCCCTTGTGAGCCACAGAATTCGCCTGTTAAAATATCCCGAGCCAGGACCCCAAATCATGAGCCTGGCTTACAAATGATGAGATTTTGGTTTTTTTAAATAACTCCTTTTGACACTTTGCCTTTGGGGATCACGTTTCCCGGCTTTTCTCTGTAACCAGGAGGCCTAGAACCTTGCATTATATTTTAACAAAAGCTGAGATTCTCTCATGATCCTCTGACTCCAGGAGCTGGGGCTTTAAGAAAATCCCCAACTATTGCAAGAGTCGGTACCACAGCTCACACAAGCAGCCAGCCGCTGGGAGCAGGGTGGGTGGGGTTTAGCTGATGGTGAATTGAGAGGTTTAGCGGGTGTCCAGCCGCACAGTGTCCATTATTTATCAGCAGGGCCCAGCTCTTGGGGATGTGACCCCAGCCTGGGACAAGCTGCTCACAGCTGCGTGGTTCAAGGCTCTTGACCTGAACTTTCTCACTGAGCGGAGATAAGGGCTGCGTTTCACTGGCTGGCAAACATGAAACCCTCGCGCTGTTTCCCCTACTTGCGTACGCCAGCGTGTTTTGGTGCAGAGGAGTTTGCCTGCCTGCTGTTTGGTTAGCTAACGTCACAGCTGTTTGGTTAGCATCTCCCCACTCAGTTTCAACAGCGGCGATAGCCGGCTGGAGCCTGCAGGCAGGTGGACGGGAGGCATCCGTGCGAGCTCTGCGTTACAGGCACAGAGCAGAGATGCTGGGCAACGCTGTGTCTTGTGCAGTGGGGCTGATGCCTGTGACAACTGCTTCCACCCGGGGCCTGTCCCCTGGCTGCAGCCCTGCAGTTCTCACTGTCCCCGTGGCGCCAGTCACCCCAGGATGGTTAACACTGAGCCACTGCCCTACTTCCCAGAGCCTCTTCCGCCTGAAACCCAGAGCCCAGGGGCCATCTCTCCCTCCCCTCCTGGGGCCAGACCCGCCCTAACAATAGCCCCATTGCTCTCTGTGCTGTGGGGACACACACACACTACAGCTCAGCTCCCTAATCATCTCCTGCCTTGAGTGCTCAGCCCCCGTCGCGCTGTTCTTCATGCCCCCCACCCCGCTGAAATGCTGCTGTTGAAATGGTTTCCCCCCCTCCTGGCTCTGACCCAGCACCCCCCTTTCGAAGGGCCATCAGCTTCCCATTGCTCTGTGCATCAGGTCGGGTCCTTGGCTTCCAGGCTCTCCATCGCTCGGCTCCTGCCTGCGCCTCTGCCCCCCGTAATGGCTGCGTCCCAGACCCAGGGGCCCAGCCACCCCCCTGCCTTCCCGCTAAAGAGAGGATCCTGCCCCACAGCCTGTGTGAGCCACGCATGATCATCTGTGTGCAGCCTCGTGCACCCCACGCTGCCGTTAAAAGCCGGGAATCTCAGCGAGCGCACAAGCTGCCCCGGTGTTGGCACACGTTCTGATTTCTGCTCCTGAGAGTCAGAAGGGACCCGCGTCACCAGATAGAAAAGCAGGCTCTTCTTCTTCATTACGTGACAGCGAAGCCACGCGGTTGAGTCCTGTGCATGCTAATGGCATGTGGTTCCAGGTGGCTGGCACGCCAGGCAGATACCAAATCCATAATTCATGCTTATCAGGAGAGGTGCTGATAATGCTATCGGGCAGGGCTGCCCTTCCTTGACAGCGCGGGGGCAGCATGGCTGCAGGGGAGGAGAGGCCAAACTTAGGGACAAAGGTGTCAAGAATTGAGTATATTCCCTTTGCTTCAGATCCCAATGATCCCTCAGGGTTTTATTTTCTAGTATAAACAGGTTCCACCTTTGCCTGAGACCCATTTCAAGGGCTGCATGTCTCATATTCTTTGTCGCTGCATCAAGTGGGGCAGACCGGGCGTTTTTGCAGGATGCCAAGGCCCAGGGCAGATGCAGAGCTGGCGGCATGGGATTTGTGATTAGGAGTAGAATTGAATTGGTTGTTTCTCTGGGCGTCTCTTGTACCCTGGGAAGTTCAGCTCTGAATGTAGCAAGCTAGAGAGTGAGGCCAGATTCAGAGCTGGTGTCAGCAAGGGCGACCCCACAGCGGCGCATGGGAGTTTTACCACCGCCTGCAGTGGGAGCAGGATCGGGCCCTACGCAAGGCGCACCCTCCTGTGCGAGTGCAGCCCTGTGTCCTCCTCCTCCTCCGTTGTGCGCTGGGCAAGCGGGAAGCGAGGGACTTACTGAGCCAAGAGTGTCTGGGGTCTAGGGTAGCTGGACGCCGAAGTTCCTTTGAGGTCACAGAAAGCCCAGCAAAGTGTCTCTAGAAAAGCACGACCGCAGGCCAATCACTGGGGAAGCCTGACTGTCTAGCACCATTGGCAGGTCCTTCTGGAGTTTAGGGGGATACTGGCCCAGTAAGCAGAGTCTGGCTCAGTTCCCAGTTAAATTACAGGGTAGTGCAAATGCCCTAAAGGTGCCCATCTATCCTTACCCAGCTCTTGGCTTTCATCCTGCTCCCACAAATGCGGCTGAGAATCAAGCCCACGCTACGGTGACACCTCTCTCCAAAGTGCGGAGCCCAACCAAGGGCCTGCGTGACCCCGCTACACTCCAGTAAATGCCAAAGTGACCCCACTGGAGCTCTGAACGCGCTGTGCGTTGTGCCACCCGCAAGACTATCAGTCCTTCGGGCTCTGTTCAAATAGTGTTCTTGACACTAGTAATTTAAAAAATGAACGGTACTATTGTGGTTTGCAAGCGACCATCAGGAGGCAGCAGGAATTGTGCACAGCACAGGCTGGGTTCAGTTTAAAACAAACCCGAGTGATTTTTCCTAGGGTATTTTTGTACCGTGGCCAGTAGCCTGGTGCTGCAAAGGGTTAACGGTGCCCTCAGGTCAGTGGATGGCAAACAGCAGGCTGTTTTGTCAGCCTCTTTTACGTAAATTGCTCTAAACATGTTTGGATCAACCCCCCCGGTGATGCACCTTTGATCAATGGGGGTTTTGGCAAAAGTGTTTTGGGTCCAAAGATCAGTGTGGGAGCCAGCAACTTACAGGCTGCAAACAGGAGCCTGGCAGGGTATAAAGCCAGGCAGTGAGCAGCCCAGAGCAGTGCAGTCTCATCAGAGACCGAAATCACGCGGCACTCTCAGCTGAGACTGAAGTGTTGAGAGAAAAGGAGAATGGAGGCCGGCATGAACGTCCTGCATGACATGGGGATCCAGGCGACTCGCTACCTGCAGGAGCATTACCAGGGCTCCCAGGACTGGTTCCTCTTCATCTCCTTCGCTGCCGACCTCAGAAACACCTTCTTCATCCTCTTCCCTATCTGGTTCCACCTCTGCGAGGCCGTGGGCATCAAGCTGATCTGGGTGGCTGTGATCGGGGACTGGCTCAACCTGGTCTTTAAGTGGTGAGTCACCTGTGCTGGTCCCGTTCCTGCTGCTTGCCCTGCACACGTCCCGCTTGCTGAGGGTTGTTTGGCTGTGAAGTGGGCACCTACCAAGCGGGTTCAGGGTGGCTCCCAGTTGGAGCTTTCCAAAGACAAGTTCCTTCAGCTCGGCAGCACACAGATTTAGGGGCTTACGTTTAACTGCTTTTATTTTCCTGTGAGAGGCTGTGTGGTGCAGGGGCTATGGGGCTTACCTGGGACACGGAGATGCTGCTGACCTACGGTGTGATATGGGCAAGGTAGCCTCAGTTTCCCCTTCTGTAATACAAAATGTCCTTTGAGGTCGATGGGTGCCATCTAAAATCTTAACCCCTTTTAAAGCCACGTGAATCTTTGTATAGCTTATGACAGAAAGCGGCAGGGAGAAGGCATGGGGCATGAGCCTGGCGTGTGAGTGAGCACGGGAGCTGGCCCCAGCTCTGGGTGTCATCCATCTGGTCCTAGGTGCTGCACCTACGGCGATTGCTCTTCTCCAGACTTGCTGTAACCATGGGGCTCTGCCCCGTCGGGGAAAGGGTGAGATTGGGTGTGGTGATGGAGTTGCCTCTGGAGACAAGGAGGGCATGTGGTGGGCTGGGCTGGGGGGTGATGGGTCAGCCAGCGTGAGGGCACATGTTGTATCTCTGGTTCACGCCCGGGGAGAAGCAGATTGAACGTCTCCTGTGCCCTGCTGCACCATCAAGGAAAGGGGGGAGTTGGCGCCTGGGTGAGCATGCAGCATGTGCAGGTGCCTGTATGCACAGAGCGGAGCCAGCTGTGTCCCCAAGCTCAGACTGAAGTCGTGCCTACAGACAACTGGCCTGGAACTGAGGATCCCCGATTCTTGCAGCCCCAGCCCCACCCTGGGCCAGAGCTGACGAGCTGTGTCCTTGCTTTCCTGCTCGTGGGCCCGAGGCAACGAGAGCCACTTTTATTCTTGTAAAAAGACAGGAGTACTTGTGGCACCTTAGAGACTAACAAATTTATTAGAGCATAAGCTTTCGTGGACTACAGCCCACTTCTTCGGATGCGCATCCGAAGAAGTGGGCTGTAGTCCACGAAAGCTTATGCTCTAATAAATTTGTTAGTCTCTAAGGTGCCACAAGTACTCCTGTTCTTTTTGCAGATACAGACTAACACGGCTGCTACTCTGAAACCTTTTATTCTTGTGTTTCAGGATTCTCTTTGGGCAGAGACCCTACTGGTGGGTCCGGGAGACCGATTACTACGGCAACACCTCCACCCCTGTGATCCAGCAGTTCCCCCTCACCTGTGAGACCGGCCCAGGTGAGACACCTCTAGAGAGAGGAGTAATTTGGCAGAATCATGCTCCACATTATACACAAGGAGGGGAGGCATCTTCCACTGCAGCAGCAGGGCGTGGGGTGGGCATTTATCAGCGTGGAGGGACCCACCGGCAAGAAGGGCAGGGGATGTCCTAACCTGCTCCGCTGCTTAACTATCCCGGTTAGACATGTTTTTCTAATGTCCACCCTAAATCTCCCTGGCTGCAAACTAAGCCACCTACTTCTTGTGCCACCCGCGAGGGACACAGAGAACTACTGTCCTCTGCCTACATCCTTTTACATATGTGAAGACTGTTTCCAGGTCCCCCCTCAGCCTTCTCTTCTCTACACTAAACATGCCCAATTCTTTCAACTTTTCCTCATAGATCAGGTCTTCTAGAACATCAGAACGGCCACTCTGGGTCAGACCAAAGGTCCATCTAGCCCAGTATCCTGTCTTCCGACAGTGGCCAATGCCAGGCGCCCCAGAGGGAATGAACAGAACAGGGAATCATCAAGTGATCCATCCCCTGTCGCCCATTCCCAGCTTCTGGCAAACAGAGACTAGGGACACCATCCCTGCCCATCCTGGCTCATAGCCATTGATGGACCTATCCTCCAGGAACTTCTCTAGTTCTTTTTCTAAACCTCTGATCATTTTTGTTGCTCTGCTCTGGGGTCTCTCCAATTCGTTCACATCTTTCTTGAAGTGTGGTGCCCAAAACTGGACACAGTGCTTCTGCTAGAACTCCTGGTGCCAAGTAAAGCAGGACAATTACCTCCCGTGTCCTACGTACATAGGGTGACCATATTTCCCAAAGGGAAAACGGGACACTGCGTGGGGCTGGCCCGAGCCTCCCGCCCAGGGCTACCCAGAGAGGGGGGGCAAGTGGGGCAATTTGCCCCAGGCCCTGGGCCCCAGCCCCCACGAGAATATAATATTCTATAGTATTGCAACTTTTTTTTATGGAAGGGGCCCCCAAAATTGCTTTGCCCCAGGTCCCCTGAATCCTCTGGGCGGCCCTGCTCCCGCTCTGCCACCCGTGAGACTGTTGTTGGTCGCTGGAACCGTGCCAGCTCCCCCACTGGAGCCCTGCCTCTCCCCCCCCCATGGGTCTGGCATCTCCGCTCACCCCCCCCCCCATGTTCCGTCACACCACACCTCCCTTTTTTGACAAAATTGGGCATTTGTCCCGTTGGCTCTTGCCAATTGATCAAGTCCCAAAAAAGCCGGGATGGCCAGGACGGGACTTTAAAAAAAGGGACTGTCCCAGCCAAAACGGGACGCATGGTCATCCTGTGTATACAACACTCCTGTTAATACAAGAATTACATTTGCCTTTTTCACAACAGCATCACATTGCTGCTCACTCTGACCCCCTGATCTTTTTCCGCAGTATTGCTGCCAGCGACTTATTCCCCATTTTGCATTTGTCTTTTCCTTCCCAAACGCAGAACTTCACACGTCTTTATTGAATTTCACCTCATTGACTTCAGACCAATTCTCCAGTTTCTCAAGATCGTTTTGCATTCTAATCCTGTCCTCCAAAGCACTTGAATGAGTTAACCTGCATTAAACCCTGGGTGGACACTCCCATTCAGAATTAAATCACCTTAATTCAGTTACATTTAGTTAATTTTGGAAGTAAATTAACATAAACTAATTCTGAATGAGCGTTTAAACTTAATTGACTTTCAAAATTAATTAGATTAAATTGAACGCAGGCAACTTTTCATTCTGAATGAGAGTGTCCACACAGGGGCTTAATGCAGTGTAACTAATTCATTTTAAACTCACCTGTTTAGTTAATCTGGATGAATTTTCCTGAGTGTCACAGTGTAGACAAGCCCTTGGACAGCCCTTCAAAGAAAGGAAATATGTAGGGTGACAAGACAGCAAGTGTGAAAAATCGGGACAGGGAGTGGGGGGTAATAGGAGCCAATATAAGAAAAAGACCCAAAAATTGTGAATGTCCCTATAAAATCGGGACATCTGGTCACCCTAGAAATATGGGGCCCTAGAGCCCAGGGCTGCCGCTGAGCAAAGTGGTTTAGCACAAGGTTGAGCGTTGGACGCAGCCGCTGTCCTTAAGCATTTCCTGTTTGCTGGGGAAAGGGAGACTTTGGAAGTGCCGTTTTTGCCCTGTCAGCAGTTAGGGGTGGGCCAATCTCGCCTTGGTGCTGGAGTGAAACAAGCCAGCGTATGCAAAACCTGCCTTAGACTAAACTTAGCTCTGTAGAAGAAACCTTTGGGCCGACCCTACAGCTACTGAGATTAAGAACAAATACCTTCCCCTGCGTGACAAGGGCTGTCTGCCCGGCCCAGGAGAGAGGCAGCCTTTCCTTCCAGAAAAAGCGTGGACTAGCCCAGTACCTGTGCCAATTTTGTTTGCAGGGGGACCCTTGACCTATGCTGGCATTAGAAGCTTGTTGCAAAGCTCAGTAGGAAGCCAGCGTGGTGCAGGCTCAGGCCCAGATCAGAGGCATCCTGTGTATATTGCAACCATTGGGGCTTTGTTCATGCCAGCTGTTGTGTGTGTGTGTGTGTGTGTGTGTGTGTACACTCGTGTACCTGTACACACGTGCGCGGGAGCTCACACACGTTCACTACTGCTCTACTGGATGGACTGTTCCAGCGCTGTGTACGCAGTGTTGTAGCTGTGTCTGTCCCAGGATATTAGAGAGACAAGGGGTGTGTGTGTGTGTGTGTGTGTGTGTGTGTGTAATACCTTTTGTTGCGCCAACGTCTGTTGGCGAGAGACGAGGTCTCGAGCTACGCAGAGCCCTTTTGAAGACGAAGACCCGAAGAAGAGCTCTGTGTAGCTCGACAGCTTGTCTCTCTCCCCAACAGAAGTTGGTCCAATAGAAGCCGTTGCCTCCCCTGCCTTGCCTCTCCAGTGCTATGTGACTATCAGTTCCCTCTGCCTGCTGAGCTGCGTCTCCCTACGGAGCGGTCTGTGGCTAGAGCAGAAAGCCGGGTAGTCGTGAGCATAGGATCCTTGCAGCCTAATGCCGCCTCTACCACTGATGCTCTTTCTGTAGCCTTGGGCAACAGTGGATAACGGGGACTGGGTGGTCTGCCCACTAGCCCCGAGCGCGGTGGCTGCCTCGCTGGGCGGTGCTGATAGCGGGGTGTGGATGTGTGAACACGCACCGGGGGATGGGGGGAAACGGGCTTGAGCATGCCGTGAAGACAGGGCCTACGACTGTGGAGTGCTGGGCTGGTCTCTGGAGGAGACCAGTGGGCAGGTTAATACATAGAGGGAGGCTCTCTCTGCATATGTGCCAAGGACTCTGGCAGGATCACCATTATGGTGTCTGTGGGGAGCTGGGCCTGTGAGTGGCGGGGCTACAGACCCTGAGGAATCTTGTAGAGCTCCCCTGGCCTCGTGCTAGCGCTGCGGGGTCCCTCCCCTTGCTGAGCGACTTCCTTTTCCCTCCTACACACCCCTGGTTCTGGTAAGGACACCCCCCTCCAGTGCCTCGCATGGGGGATTCCCTCTGGGCCTGCCCCTCCCCGTCAACTCCCTAGCGCCCTGGCGCGCAGGGAGCTGGGCTGGGCTGGGCTGAGGCAGCCTCTTGGCCTTTAGTCTGGGTAATCCCAGCGCTCTAGGCACCCGGTAGGAGGTTGCTGTTAGTGGCCAGGGCAAGGTGTAACGCGGGTGTTTTCTCTCCCCCAGGGAGTCCCTCCGGCCATGCGATGGGCTCTGCAGGAGTTTACTATGTGATGGTGACAGCCATTCTGTCCATTGCTCTGGGGAAGAAGCAGCCGACGATTAAAGACCAGTAAGCAGCGTTCAGACTCTTGCACTCCTGTGTCTGCAGGGTCAGTGGTGTGCCCTGAGGCCGGAGGGAGGTGCATTTTGAACCAAAGGAAATGAGTCTTCATGCAGCGTGCAGTGGAGCTGTGGAATTCACTGCTGCAGGAGGCCGGCAGCGCTACAGGCTCATACACCCCAACGCACACACAGACACAGGGTTTTAGAAGGGGTTGAATAACTGCATGAGCACGAATCCCACTGGCCGCCGAGCCAGCTAACGCCTAGATAAAGAGAATCGCATCTCATGCCTCCCCTAGACTGGACGCCTGGTGCAGTGGCTGGGAAGGAAGTGAAGGGCCTGGACTATCCAAAGCTCGCTGAAGTTGATGGGAGTCTTTGGATGAGGCCACGACGGGTTTAGGGGAGTGGGGTGATCAGAGGAGCTCTGCCCCCCTGACGTCAGTGGGAGTTTTGCAGTTGCTGTCAGTGGGAGCGGAGGGAGGCCAGCTCCAAGCGCTTTGGGGCCCCTCCTGGAGGTTTACGCTTTCCCTGGGTCATGGCAGAGACAAATCCCTGGTTCTGAACCTCTAGTCACCCCACAGGGGGTGTTTAATGCCACTTTCCATTCTGGGACTGGCATTCAGGGCTTTATAACGTGCCCCTCCCTCTTCTCCACCTGCTGGAACTTCAGCCACTACCAGCCGGGAGAGATGCCTGAGTTCTCAGCCTCCCTGCTCCCCTGAGGGAAAGCCTCAGCATGGCCTTGCGCAGAGCCGTGCTCCGCTGACCTTTGCGTCTAACCAGAATGTCTCTCTGCGGCAGGTTCTTGCGGACAGCGCTGTGGGCAGGATTCTGGGCCGTCCAGGTCTGCGTCTGTTTGTCTCGAGTCTTCATTGCTGCCCATTTTCCTCACCAAGTCATCGCAGGGGTCATCTCAGGTCAGTGATCGTGTGCACCGTCGCCTCTCCCTGTACAAACCGCATGGTTACTGTCACTCTGAGCAATGGGCGCAGGGGCCACCGGCCAGCTGTTCATAGACGCCACGGCCAGAAGGGACTGTTGTGCTCGAGTCTGATCCGCTGAATAACACAGGGCATGGGACTGCCCCACAGTCCTTCCTTTTGAACTAGAGCCGGTCTCTTGAAAAACATCCAATCTAGACTTAAACATTGCCAGTGAGGGAGAATCCACTGCGACCCTGGGCAAATTGTTCCCGTGGTTAATTACTGCCACCATGAGAAACGTACGTCTTATTTCCAGTCTGCACTTGTCTCGCTTCAACTTCCAGCCATTGGATCATGTTAGACCTTTGTCTGCTGGACTGAGCCTGTTATCAAGTATTTGTTCCCCATGTAGGTGCTTATAGACTGTGGTCAAGTCACCCCTAAACCTGCTCTTTCAAACGACTGTAGATAGATCGAGCTCCCTGAGTCTCTCTCTATCCAGCCGGTCTTCTAAGCCTTTCCTCATTCTCGTGACCCTTCTCTGAACGCTCTCCAGTTACATAGCCTGTGTCCTGGGCAGTGCATTGCATCGAGTGAAATATCACAGGACAGACGCTGTGGCTAGGCCGCACTGCGCTGCACTGCGCTGCACTGCACTGCACTGCCCCTCTGCAGCGTGGGGCACGCGTCACTTGCTGGAGGATTCTCAGCACCTTGAAGTCTTTAAACCACGATTTGAGGACTTCAATAGCTCAGGCATAGGTCAGGGGGTTGATACAGGAGGGGGTGGGTGAGATTCAGTGGCCTGCGTTGTGCAGGTCAGACTAGACAATCAAAATGGTCCCTTCTCACCTTAAAGTCTATGATTGTATGATTGCATTTGTAGTCCCAGACCGCGTGCCCGAGGCACATGCCTTTGCAAAGCCCTTATTCCCCAGGCTCTGAAATACAGTAACCCGGCTGAGCCAGACGGAACATTAGCCGGCTAGTTCCAGTCACTGGCAGGTTTTACTGCCAGCCAGCACTGTCTGGAGGTGTGGGCACAGAGGGCTTGGCACTAGGAGGAGGGGATCTTAGCCTAGAGAGGGATGTGGGTTAAGATTGCCTCTCTGTGCCCACAGTGGGCACTGCCACCTGAATCGTTCCCAGGGAGGTGGCAGTGCAGAGAGTCGTTAGTCAGCTCTGTGATGATGCTGTGAAGCCCCTTGGGGCAGCTGCTCTCGGGAGTGATGCTCCACCACAGCTGTCCAGCTGCTGATTGTCTTGGGAGCCCTGTGGCTGCCTCTGCGGCTCCATCTCTGCGCACCAGTTTCCTCACTCTGACGGGTTCTTTCTCCTCTCACGCTCTGTTCCCTGCAGGCATGGCAGTGGCTGAAGCTTTCCGGCACATCCCCTCCATCTACAACGCCAGTCTCCGGCGGTACCTGGGCACCACCCTCTTCCTGTTCAGCTTCGCCCTGGGGTTCTACCTGCTGCTGAAGGCTCTCGGCGTTGACCTGCTGTGGACCCTGGAGAAAGCCAAGAGGTGGTGTGACCGGCCGGAGTGGGTCCACATTGACACCACCCCCTTCGCCGGCCTCCTCAGGAACCTGGGCATCCTGTTTGGGCTGGGGCTGGCCCTCAACTCCCAGATGTACCTGGAGAGCTGCAAAGGGAAGATGGGCCAGCAGCTGCCCTTCCGCCTCAGCTGTATCGCGGCCTCGCTCCTCGTCCTGCACCTCTTCGACTCCTTCAAGCCTCCCACCAAGGTGGAGTTGCTGTTTTACGTCCTGTCCTTCTGCAAGAGCGCGGCTGTGCCCGTGGCTGCTGCCGGCCTCATCCCCTACTGCGTCGCCCAGGTCCTGAGCCAACAGGATAAGAAAGCTTTATAGAAGGAAGGAACTTGGGTATTTATGCACACGACATGTGACATGTCCCAGGAGCAGAGGCTCCCCCATGTCTCTGGGTCCCAGTGCCAGACCTGGAACCTGAGTCAGCAGATACTGGCTTAGCACAAGCCCTTTCCAGGGCGCTCTCCTTGCTAGGTCTGCAGAGAGTGACTCTGTCCGGAGCCCAGCCCAGCCCAGCTCCTGCTCGCTTGGCCAGGGGTGCTCCTGTCTGGCTCGTGCAGGAGAGCTGCTGCCTACGTTACAGACCGTGCCAATGTGCAGATGGCTCGGCCGCGGGGCCTGGGAATCAGCGCGTGGCAGGCAGGAGCCTCCAGAAAGCGTGGCCATTTCCCCTGCGGGTCATGCCAGCGCTGTTGAGGGCACAGCCTGGTTTTGCTGCCGCCCCTTGCCGTATGGGATGAGAAGGAGATTGGCATTCTCTGGGCCACAGGACGCTCGCTCCTGCATGTGCTCTCTGGAGGATTCCTCAGACAGCGCCCCATGGAGGGCAGAGGCTGTTTGTGGGGCCGCTAGGTTAGGAGACAAAGAGAGGGCGCATGGCATAAAGGCTGGCACGTACCCGCACCCTGGGGCTCACTGGCTTCTGTGTCCCACTAAGTACCCAGTGTCCTGCAATTACCTTAATGTGAAACCGTGATGTGTGTGTGGGGGGGGAGGGAGTGTCTGTATATAAGTGGGGTATTTTATTAAAGCCTGAGCTGTATTTCATTACCCGCCATGAGTCCTTTGTACGTCTTAGCCACAGGTCGTCCCGGAGTGAGGGTGCTGAGTGGGGAGTGACTCTCCCATGTGTGGTGTTTGGCTTGACAGGGGACGTTTCCCTGCTCCTGGGGGAATCCAGCCCCCTCTCTGGATGCTGCTCACCTATCCCCTGCCAGACGCACTTTAAAACTATGGAGGAAGATAACTGGACCCTCCTACAAAGTCCCTATTGCCATCCCCCTCCCCGCAAATGCTGCCAGACACTGCTGGCATAGGACCGTCCGGGGGAGGGGGAAGGGGGCAGAGGCTCAGTGCCATGGGATCACTACCTTGCTCTTTGCTTTATTGGTCACTGGTTAAACCAGCTCGCTGTCTGCTTACCTGGCCATCCCACCAGCAAGAGGAACAAGGAATTCACAGACTGGGCCTGGCTGGCAGGAGCACAGTGTCCCGTCTGCCAGGCAGACTCAGGAAGGGGTTTGTACAGAATCAATCGCTGTGTGAGCCCCGTGTCTCTGTAGGCGCTGGATTGGAAATGAACCCGGAAAAGCACAAACCCTACCCTGGCACTGCAAGGTCCATTGTGGAGCTGGTGTGATTGACAGCCCAGAGCTGGACCAGACGTCTTTGTTCTCCCCTGCAGGGAAGGGGCCAGGTCCTGAGCCCAGGTCAGCACTGGCAGGGACGCACAGCTGCTGCAGTGGCAAGGCGGGTAACAGTTACCCAGGCCCGTGGAACTGCTATTTCAGTCTGATCAAGTGAGATATTCCCACGCTGCTCCTGACCATTACCAGGTGCCTGGGCACAGACTCCAGCTGTCAAACAGCCTCACCTCCTGGCAGCGACACCGGTTCAGGTCTCTCTGGCTCAGCAAGCCTGCCTTTGGGGGTGGGGCTGGGCCTCTCGACTGGGAGTGGGGCGGACATGGGCACATCTGGGCATGTCAGGGCTCCTTTGCAGGGCAGTGGGCAGGGGATGCTTGCTGGGCTGTGCGTGTTGGAGAGGTAAGATACTGAGTTAACTAAAACACAAAGGGGAAGCAGTCCCAGGATGGACCAGGATAGGGGCTGGAATGATTGGTTTCATCACCAGGGTAACATTGTCTGACGGGCCCCGGGGGGAGACGGGAGATTTGGTGTCACACATCTCGGCACCAGCCGTCTGGCATGTCCCTGGCTGCCCCCTCTGAGACCTGGGCTTTAAGCAGGGTGTGCTGCTGACTAGATGAAGGCGCTGAACTGGGCTCACCCCAGCCACTAACTCGACTGTTAAAAGTCCTGGTTCAACGTGATTCAATTTAAAATAAATCCCGTTTAGAAAAGGAAAGTTCAGCCCTTTAATCTGCAGTTAATGTATTTTCGTGGAATGTGTGAAATGGGCTGATCGTAGGGTTCAGGGCATGCAGCGCTCCCCAAGCACTCAACACTCAAATTCACGCACCAGCGGTAGCCTCCCAAAGCAACTCCCTGGCCTCAGCAGCTCTCTGTCTCAGGACAGTGGACTTTGTGTCTATGCACAACGCGGCATTTCTCTGTTTGTCAGCTTGTCTCAGTGCTTTCTCGCCAAGGGAGGGAGTTCCCCCACTGCCCTCAGAGCCCCCGTTCCTATGCCTACACCCATCTAAAGCCCTGTGTCGCAGCCACCATCACTCAGTTAAACCAATTAGTCCCAGTTATTGCTCCCAAACTGTATGAGGTACCCCCTCCGTTCAGCCCCAGAGGGGACACATGCTATCCCCTGCCCACCCCAGTTCTTCCTTGCTCTAATTCCGACACGTCTTGTGTGACAGGCTTGCTTTTTGCAGAGAATGAGCTATTACAGACAGTCGAATTTAATCCAGTACATTTTACGTGATGCCATTAAGCTGTCTAACTTGCTGGCCTGGGCTATGAAGGATGCACTCCTCCTGACAGAGAAAGTAGAACGCTTAGGACTCCGCGGTTGCTTCTGATACCAGAACATGGCAAACAGCAATCACAGCCCATTTACCTTCTCTTGGTCCTTCTCTTTCATTTAAAAAAACCCAAAGGATCTGGGGGAGGAGCAGGAGCTGTAATGAGACTGGCCATGCATGTCTCCATCACCCCCCAGAAGCAAACAGGAGAAGGATGGGCTCGTGGCTAAGCCATGGGCCCGGGCCTTGGAGGTCTAGCTTCAGTTCCCAGTTCTCACACTGCTCGTATGTCCCTGGCCCCGCCACTTCACCGCTTGCTTCGGGCTGTGACTCCCCTTTGTGAAATGGAATCATATTAACCCTCTTTCTCCCTGCCTGTCTCTTTAGAGTGTAACTTCTTTGGGGCAGCGACTGTCTCTCACAGTGTGTCTGCACAGTACTTTGCAGCAGCGAGCTCGGTGCCTCTCAGTGCGCCTGTAATACAGATAACAGTAATTACTGACAGCCTTGCTCTTCAGCAGGGTCTTTGTGAGCCTGGGATAAAGGTGACCTTTGGAAAGGATTGTTAAGTAATGTCCCCTGTCTCTGTTAGAACACTGGACTTGGATCGATTGCTTAGTTCCTTATGAACTTTCCTGATCAGAAACAAGCAGCACGACTCTAGCTATCGCTTGAAGGTGACGTGCCAGCATCTGAAAATACCAGGCAGTTTGGATTAGCTCTCTGTTTTGCTTTATCCTTTCAGCTGTATTTTGTTTATTCTCGGGGCAGGGGTTCTGAAACATTCCCATCTTAACAGCATGTGTGTCCTGTGGAAAACCTCCCCTTCCACCCACAACCACATTGGCCACCTCCCCTTGCGTGCATGACATCTCTCTGACAGCCAGTGCGATTGTTTTCATGGGAAAGGGGTAGTAGGAAAGGCATGTATTTTCAACTTTTAATGGAATTTTGCAGCTGGAAACCTGTGCTGACCACAAACAGCTACTTGGATGTCTCTGCCTTGGGGTGCTTAAAGGGCTTTAGAGAGACAAGGTGAGGGAGGTAATCTCTTTTATTGGGCCAACTTCTGCTGGTGAGAGGCAAGCTTCAAGCTACCCCGAGCCCTTCTTCAGGTTTTGTTGGACAAATCAGGACTGGTTCATACAGGCCCTGATTCAGGCAAGCTCCCCAGTCCAGGACAACACTTAAGTACCTGTCTATCTTTAACCTGAATAGGTGTGGCACGAAGCACATGGTTATGGGCTTTGTGAACCGGAGCCATGGAACCTTTCTCATTTGTTTTCTCGTCTCTCCTCTTGTTGGTGTAAAAATAGCAAATTAAAACATCAACTATATTTAAAAACTTCAAAGCAGCAGCCAGGTCTCCCCGCCCGACCCCTGGTGCCGGGTGCCAAGGCAGAGGGCACCCATGTTATTGTTTATTGGTAGTGCAATAACAGCTAGGGACCCCACTCGTGGACCAGAACGCTGTTGTGCTAGGTACTGAACATGGGCAGAACGCGAAGCTGGTGCTCACAAGCTGATTAACAAATAACCTGTTACTGTAACGTAGCCAGGCCGATCCCTCACCAAACGGCAGGGCCAGGGACAGCGCACGGCGGTGTGGCTCTGCTCGGGCAGTGGCGCTACGCCAGTTTACACCAACCAGGATCTGGCTGTTTATTTTTAATCAGTCTGACGACCATTAGCCTCTGATTTTGTTTCCCAGTGTACAGCAACGTAGCCAGCACCGAGCGACGCTGTCTCTGCTCCTGGCCCAGCTCACAGCCTGAGCCCCAGCTCCTCCACTTGCCAAGAAAACGCTTCTTGTCAGCAGTAATCTGTCCTGGCAGCCGGCCGCTGCTTCCAGGAAACTCCGTCGACTCAGGGGTAGAGTGCCAGGTCAGCGCTGTGTGTGTGGGACTCCAGGCGTGAACCCTGCCCCGTGTACACTCTGGCTACGGGGGGGGGGGGCACTGGGTGCCAGAGCAGGGGCTTTGTATCTTGGGCATACCCTAGGTGGGGGCAGGTTCCCCCCCTCCGCTCTCAGCCCCATTCCTGCAGAGGCACCCGCGGCAAGGGAGCTGCAGGGCCGGCCCAGCCTCCGGCCGGCGGGAGAGTTCTCCCCACACTCAGCCCCCTGTTCCCCGTGCAGTCACAAACCACCCCATGGAATCGGAGGGGCGGGTTGCCATGGAGACGTCAGCGGGTTTGAATTAAAAATCCTGAGGTAAAATTCCCAGGAGCCGGTGCCCGGCCCCCCAGACCCATGGACCAGGCAGAGGCTCCTGCCCTCCAGGCTGGCCAGGCTCCGGCTCGGGCTGTGGGGGCTCGGCCCGTCAACCTCGCAAGGCTGCAGCGCTGGCACCCGGGAAGGTTGGAGATCCTGGGCCAATAAGGCCTGGCAGCTGTGAGAGGAGGGGTGGCCCAGGGGTCAGGGCACCGGCCTAGGGCTTGGGTTCATTTCCCCGCCCTGCCACGGACTCCTTCTGTGAGCTTGGCCAGTCACTCAGCTGTTCTGTACCTCGGGCTGTTCCCAGCAATGCAATGGGGACAAGAGCCCAGCCTGCCCCGTGGGCCTTGGGCAGTCAGGGATTTGCCAACCCTTGGGTGCAGCCAGGCGTTACGTGAGGGCAGCTGGCAACAGGCTACCCCAGGCCCGTGTAACCTGCAGCGAGGGTGAAGCAGCAGCAGCGCGGCCTGGCAACCCCCGAGTTAGCTCCTGTGCATCTTGGGTGATAAACCGGAGCCAGGTCAGCGAAGAGCCCCGAGAATGATGAAAGGATCAGAAAACTGGCCTTCGAGCGAGAGATTCCAGGAGCTCAATCTCGTCAGCCTGACAACGAGAAGGTTGGAGGTGACGTGATCAGAGTCTGTCAGTACCTAGGTGAGAAATGAATATTTGACAATGGGCCCTTCAGTCTGGCAGACAAAAGTCTAACTCGATCCTGTGGCTTGAAGTTGAAATTCAGACGGGAAAGAAGGCGTGTGTTTTTGCACGCAAGAGTAATTAACCATTGGAACAATTTACCGAGGGTCGTGGTGGATTCTCCAGCACTGGCCATTTTTAAATCAAGATTGGATTTTTGTGTGTGTGTGCAAGATCTGCTCTAGTTCAAAAGGAATTATTTGGGAGAAATTCTGTGGCCGGGTTACACAAGTGGCCAGACTAGATGATCACAATGGTCCCTTCCGGCCTTGGAATCTAGGAATCCCCCAGCCACTGGTGGCTGGTGAAAGCTTAACAAATGCAGGTTCCCGCTTGGCTTGGGTATTGCCCGGCAGAAGGGCGGACAGAGCCCCTGGAGCCGGAGCTCGACTGCCCTTTCTGGGCTGCCTGGGTCAGTTAACAGTTAACGCCGAAGGCTTGGCGAGGCATTCAGCTGCCAGAGCTTGTCCCCAGAGCAGAACAGCTGCAAAGCAAACTCACTAGAGAAGCCCAGTGTGGAAAATTGAGCCATCCTTGGGGCATTGATCTGCTCAGTGCCAGGGTCCCCTCCTGACTGCTCAGATCTCAGCCTGTGAGGAGCTGGGAGAGGCTGGCCCAGCTCTACAGAAGGATTTAGGAGTATTGGCTATTTTCACGGGCTTCGCCATAATGCTGGTTCACATGCGACACGGTTATTTTGGATATAGCTATTGGGTGTGTGTGTGGGGAGGGGGGGATGGCAGTTTTGGGGTCAGAATAAAAGACACAGCACCACGGTGCCTTAGGCCATGTGCAAAACACAGGCCCAGTAATGACAAGTGTATTAAGCAATTCCAAAGTGCAGTGGGGTTGCACAGGTGTGCCGGTGATAGGCAGGCTTGGGACCTTGGGGTGTGAATGCCCTTCTCTTGTACAGGTTTCAGAGTAGCAGCCGTGTTAGTCTGTATCCGCATCTGAAGAAGTGGGCTGTAGTCCACGAAAGCTTATGCTCTAATAAATTTGTTAGTCTCTAAGGTGCCACAAGTACTTCTCTTGTACGTTTGCTCCAGTGCAAATGTCCCACTTGGAACAAGGAAAAGGGCTAAGTTAAATATTCCTTTAAGGCCGGGCAGATTCAATAACCATAGGGCCATGGGGCTAAAGAGGTGAGCTGAAGAACGCTTTCCATGGGACAGATCGTCCTGGGCTCTGCATCCCATTCTAAGACAGCCTTGGAGTCCTCCCACTATACTGCATTGCAGGAAATCCTCCATCCAACCCCCGGACAGTGGGAGAGGTTCTCTCCTCCCTCCTTGCAGGGGAAAGAGTTCCAGAGTTCAGCTCCCCATAGGCAGCTGCTCTACCATAAAGAACAACTCAGTGCAGCTCCTAGCTCAGGGGTGGGCAAACTTTTTGGCCCGAGGGCCACACTGGGGTTGCACAACTGTATGGAGGGCCAGGTAGGGAAGGCTGTGCCCCCCAGACAGCCTGGCCACCACCCCCTATCCACCCTCTCCCACTTCCCACCCCCTGACTGCCCCCCTCAGAGCCCCCAACCATCCAACCCCCCCTGCTCCTTGTCCCCTGACCGCCCCCTCCCAGGACCCCTGCCCCCTATCCAACCCCTCTGCTCCCTGTCCCCTGACTGCCCCAACCCCTATCCACACCACCCAGCCCCCCGGGACTCCCACTCCCAACCCTCCCTGTTCCCCATCCCCTGACTGCCCCCCCAGAACCTCCGCCCCATCCAACCGCCCCCTCTTCCCTGACTGCCACCCAGGACCTCCTGCTCCCCTCCCCAACCCCTCCCCGCTCCCCACCCTCTTACCAGCAGCAGGAGCCCAGTGGGAGCAGTGGGCCAGAGCACGGCCTGCGTGGCAGCGTGGCTGTGAGGAAGGGGGGACAGCGGGGGAGGGGCCGGGGACTAGGCTCCCCAGCCGGGAGCTTAGGGGCCGGGCAGGACGGTCCCGTGGGCCAGATGTGGCCTGTGGGCCGTAGTTTGCCCACGTCTGCCCTAGCTGCTCAATCAGCTGGAGGCTCACTTGGCAGATATGCTGCCCCTGGAGTCCTGGACATGATTGGCTTGTGGCTGCATTTTATTATTATTAATAATCAAGTGGAAGAGACATACAGTGAGTCCAGTGATGGTATGGGAGGGCTCCTCGGGGCAGCCCAGTCCCCTGCGTGGGAGGGAGAGACACAGCTGCTGTCCCCTCTCTGGTCACTGGCATCTCCTGAATGAGCCCAGTGTTGAAATCAAGGACCAACACGGGGGAGATGCGTTTGCGCCTTGTGCTCTGCCCACTTGCTTTGAAGTTTCACTGTTATTTGTGAAGTGTCAGGGTTAGGGTTAAAGTCACAACAAGATTGGCTCAGACACACGTTTTCCTCACAGCAATTAGTATGGGTTTAGCAAACCTGGCTCGCATGTGGCTTCACTGTTTGTGATGGCTGGAGGTTTCCTGACTCTTTAGGGTCTGGAAAGCCCCCGTGGGCTCAGGGAGCACTCAGCGCTGACACACATAAATGCCAGCGTGGAACAATCAACATCATTCATATGCCAATGTCAGCCCTGTTGGTAGCTGCATTTGCAGAGGACGTGCGTGATTGCTTTGTGCTGTTCTTTGAGCTGACTTCCTGGAGCAGAGGAAGGGAGATAGCGCACACGGAAACACATGGTCCTACAGGATGTAGGCAGGAAGCTCAATGGGAAGCCCTATGGGGTTTGCTCTCCGCCTGGAGCTGATATGGGGATGGCCGAAGAATGATTCTGTAGCTGTTGTTTGAACAGAGTTCATCCCCTTGTACTATTTAAGAACCTCACACTGTCTACCTCCTTGGTCACTGTCACGGACTCACAGATCGTGCCCGCTCTCGTCACAGTCACCCTTTCTAGTGCCTCCGCTGTGCAGCGATCCTTCCCACCCCCATACGCTCCACTGCGCACACCCAGCCTCCACCTGCCCCACACTCCACCTCCACACACGCTGTCGTGCCATAAAAGGTTCTTTGTCTCTTTTCTTGATTCAAGCCTCATAAAACTGTCCCATCACTCCTTTTGGGGGGGTTCAGGAAGCACAAGGGTGTGTGGGGTGTGTGCAGGGGTGGCTCCAGGCACCAGCGCAGCAAGCATGTGCCTGGGGCGGCAAGCCGCAGGGGGTGGCCTGCCGGTTGCTGTGAGGGCGGCAGTCAGGCTGCCTTCGGCGGCATGCCTGCGGGAGGTCTGCCGGTCCCGCGGATTCGGTGGCAATTCGGCGGCGGGGACACCGAAGGCGTGGCACTGGCGGATCTCCCGCAGGCATGCTGCCGAAAGCCGCCTGACTGCCGTGCTTGGGGCGGCAAAAACCATAGAGCCGCCCCTGGGTGTGTGCACGCACGGGGCCAGCGGTGTAGCCAGAAGAGAATGGGTTCAGTGGTACAGTCAAAGCAGTTTTGGAGACCTGGGTTTAAATCCTGTTTCAGGTCCCAGAAAAGCGAGTGAGTTGAATGAGTCTCACTCTAAGCCCTGGTGGACACATGTCCACATCATAACACCACCTGCTAGTCTGGCATGGTGGCCAGTCTCTGCTCAGGAGAGGTTAAGGCTGCAATAGGGGGAGGGGGTCATGTCAGGTTTGCGGTGCACTGGCAGAGCAGAATTGGGCAGCCAAGGACTGGCCTAGCAAGGGGCTACAGGGCTGGACACACTGACAGTGGACAGACAGAGCTATCTGTGGGTGAAGTATGGAACACAGACACGCTCCCTTTTCTTATCCTCCTGTCCTTCAAATCTTCCTTTAAAATCCACCTCTTCCCAGAATGCCTCCTGCCTTCTGCCCACCAGAAATTCCTGTAACCTGCCTTTCAGAAACTATTGTTCCGGGGCTTGCCTTTGTTTGCCTTGTTTATCTTCAATTGTAAACTCTCCAGCGCAGGGAATGGCTCCAACATTTATCGGGTACTGTGGCCATTGGTCACATAAGTCCATTTTAAAATAATAACACCGTCACTAATCCTAAGGAAGCCTGCACAGTCCGAGCCCACTCCTCCTGGCTCAACCCAAAGATAACAGCTCCTCATTTTACCAAACAATGAAATTCCTGATACCATGTGACAAAGTACAAAACCATGATGTAGGAATATTCTGAATACTGCAACGTGCCAGAGGGCGTGAGGTATCTGCCCCTTCTCACCCACCCCACCCTCCTGCCCAGGTCGCCATAGTCATTTTGAGTAACTGGCTGGGTTTCTGTGAGGGGTCCAACAACTGACGATAAATACTGACTTGTCCCTGCTGCTTCTCGGCAAGGCAGCTGACTCGTATTCTACAATAAAAGGTATAAATTGTAACCTCCTGGGGCAGGGACCGTCTCTGTGGTCTGTGTTCATACAGAGCCTAGCATAATGGAGCCAGATGCACAAATAGGGTTCCCGAGTGCTCTGATAATACAAATAATTAATAAAGCCTATAATCATTTTTCTGAGAAAACGAAGAGCGTAGTCATCGTCTTTCAGAGCGACCCATTCCGCACAGACTCAGGGGACTTTGCGTCCCACAGGAGAGATGGGTCCACGTCATAGCACACCGCCCAATTTAGTACTGGATTAAACACAAGTAAGATCCCTTTCCTGACCCTCAGTCCCCTTCCTGGGAGCCTTTCAGCGGCTGGAAAAACAGCAAAAGCTGCAAAAAAGAAAGTCTCGTTTTTCCCACCAGTGCTAGTGGGTTAATGATTGATTTGCGCAGATCACTGTGAATTGCTGAGACAGACGCCTGGAGAAGGTAATTGTGTCAAACTCCTGTGAAGTAATGTTTGCTGAGGAGCTTTGGTGCTAACATGTCTTGATTGGGGGGACATCTTTGAAAAGCAAATGTAATCTGCGTCCCAAGCAGTATATAACCAGCCAGCCCAAAAAGTGAGGCGTCGCATTCCCTCCCAAAGCCCCAGCAATCTCCCCGTAGCCTGAGCTACGGCCATGGGGACAGGAATGGATTTTGTACACAGCTCTGGAGTCCAAATGACTCGCTACCTGCAGGAGCATTACCAGGGCTCCCAGGACTGGTTCCTCTTCATCTCCTTCGCTGCTGACCTCAGAAACACCTTCTTCATCCTCTTCCCCATCTGGTTCCACCTCTGCGAGGCCGTGGGCGTCAAGCTGATCTGGGTGGCCGTGATCGGGGACTGGCTCAACCTGGTCTTTAAGTGGTGAGTGTGTGGGCCTCACTGCCAAGGCAAGGCCCAGGGTTATGTGTCTATAAGAGAGCCAGGGAGGGGCACACTCACGTTAATACACACATGTGCACTCATACACACTCACCCTCATGCACAAGTTCGCATGAGATACGTTACTATCGTATACTAAACGGCTCCTGTGTTACGAATGAAGTGCATTAAAGGGGCTGTCTGTGTATTTTTAAAATTAAGCCATGTAAAAATGCATTTTCTTGAGCGCTTGAGTTAAACTGATGTAATTTAATACTAGAAAGAGAAACTGCCCAGATGGGCCAGCAGGGTGCTGTTGCCTGATTTCCTCTCCATACCATGTTTGATTTATTGTAGCTCTGGGCACATCAATATTACTGTAATTTATTAAATGAGTGATAGAGGCACTGGCAGTCAGCGAGACAAGGTGCGGGAGGTAATAACTTTTATTGGTCCAGCTTCTGTCAGTGAGAGAGGCAAGCTCACGTGCTCCACAGACTCTCAGAATCATAGAATAATATCAGGGTTGGAAGGGACCTCAGGAGGTATTTAGTCCAACCCCCTGCTCAAAGCAGGACCAATTCCCAACTAAATCATCCCAGCCAGGGCTTTGTCAAGCCTGACCTTAAAAACCTCTAAGGAAGGAGATTCCACCACCTCCCTAGGGAACCCATTCCAGTGCTTCACCATCCTCCGTGAGTGAAAAAGTTTTTCCTAATATCCAACCTAAACCTCCCCCACTGCAACTTGAGACCATTACTCCTTGTTCTGTCATCTGGTACCACTGAGAACAGTCTAGATCCATCCTCTTTGGAACCCCCTTTCAGGTAGTTGAAAGCTGCTACCAATCCCCCTCATTCTTCTCTTCTGCAGACTAAACAATCCCAGTTCCCTCAGCCTCTCCTCATAACTCGTGTGCTCCAGCCCCCTAATCATTTTTGTTGCCCTCCGCTGGACTCTTTCCAGTTTTTCCACATCCTTCTTGTAGTGTGGGGCCCCAAACTGGACACAGTACTCCAGATGAGGCCTCACCAATGCTGAATACAGGGGAATGATCACATCCCTCAATCTGCTGGCAATGCTCCTATTTATACAGCCCAAAATGCCGTTAGTCTTCTTGGCAACAAGGGCACACTGTTGACTCTTCCTCAGGCAGGGGGTCGGGCTGCAGGGTGTGGTGATTCTGCAATGTTTGTCTTGTGGTATCAGTTAACCCCAGCTCTTGAAAGACACCACGACCATTGGCACTGTAAAGAGGTCGAGGCTTGAGGCCATAGCAGGGGCCTTAGCGATGCCTGCATGACCCCATAGTGTAGACACAGGCTGCACTGACGGAAGGGGTGTTTCTGTTGCTGTAGAAACGCCATCTCCCCAAGCAGTGGTAGCTAGGACAATGGGCGCAGCCTTCCTTTGACCTAGTTGTGCCTACACAGGAGTTTAAGTTGGTGTCACTATGTCACCCGGGGCTGTGGATTTTTCACTCCCCTGAGCGACGTAGCTATGTCAACCTAAATGTTAAGTAGGCCTCAGTAGGCCCTGGCGACTGTTCTCACCTCTCAGCCCCTAACGCAGGTCTCTCCAGGTCAGGGTGGAGGCACAGTTGCAGGGCACTGTGGGGGAGACTTGCACTATCAGCAAATAGCAGCCTGTCAGCGATCAGAGCTGTCAATCGAGCACCTTTTAGCGGCAGGAAATTCACTTTAAACCTGTTAAAAACACCTGGTTCAAGCTCCTGTTCCTTTCCTGTCATGGTCATGGCAAGGGCCAGGCTGTGCAGGGCTTGGGTGGGCAGTACATGCCATCATACAGCAGCCCAATAGTGTATTTCTGGGCAACTAGCGCTCATCTCAGGGGGCTTACACCAGACACTGCCCATCTGGCCTCATGTCCTCCAGTATAGCCAAGATGTGCTATATTTGTCCCCCAAAATGCCATCGTCTTGCTTAAAGAAACCCCTGCCTGACCTTGACCCAGCGTCAGAGATTGCTGACTAAAATAAACACGCTGTTCAGGGGGGATAAAAGGCTGGTTAGAGGTCTCGGGACTTCTAGAGCATTTCTTGTTGACCACAGTGAGATAATGGTCAGAAGGCAAAGGGTGGTTCCAGGAAAAGACAAGAACCGTGAGCAGAGTTCACTTCCCCTGGGAACAGACACTTTCTGATTAACCTGAAAACATCTGCTTGGTCTTACGCTCTTCCCTGGCTAATGAGCCCAGGCCTGACTTTGGCACCACCTGGCGTCCTCTATGAATGAACCGGTTGTGCTGGCCAAGGGGGGGGGTGGATGATGCCTGATTTGACCATGTGACCCATTGCATTTCACTACAGGATTCTCTTTGGGCAGCGACCCTACTGGTGGGTCCGTGAGACCGGCTACTACGGCAACGCCTCCACCCCTGTGATCCAGCAGTTCCCCCTCACCTGTGAGACCGGCCCAGGTGAGCCACCCCCCTCCACAGTGCACATGCGGCACGCAGGAGAAGCCTGACAAATGCGCACCAGTCACTGCACTCACAGCAACCGTTAGTCTTTGGTTGTTAATGAGTGTAACACCCCAAAGGGGCTAGGGACTCTGCCCCCACGAGAGGAGGCAGGTTTCTGCCCCAAAGAACAGAGAATCAAAGGTCCGTCTGAGGACACCTGCACGTCCTGAGTAGCACTTTACCCCCAGGAGTCATCCTACTGCGTGACCACTGATTTCTCCTGGGACTAAGGTGCTCAGAACTCAGACCCTGAATTCATGCCCATTTGGAGGCCTGAGTCGGTTCCCGCACCGCACAGGCTCCAGGCAGTGCTGGGAGACAGGGCAGCTGGTGCGCCTCATTGACCTAGGCGTCTGAGTCTCAGTTCGAAGGGTGAGACCTCCCCGAGGGCAGAGCATGCTCCCAAGGGAGGTGGCGGGAGCTGCCCAGTAACAACGCTGCACTGGCCCCCGGGTGGGAAATGGGCCGGACGAGCGCTACGCCAGCTAACCTCCTGGCAGAGAAGTCTGGGTCGTCTGCACACGAGCAACCTCCACAGCCTCCTTTGCTTAAAACTCCTCTCTCAAGCTGTACCTGGCAGCTTCGGGGCGGACTCTGGACTGTCCTGGGCTGCAGCCGCCTCTCTCTGCATTGAGCCTCCAGGCCTTTCCTGCATCCTTAGAGGCCAGACTGGATTCCAATCCCCAGCTTGGGATTTTGGGGGCCAGCGTGACATGCAGATCAAAACCAAGCTGGGTTTTTTTGTGAGAAGAGCCCCCTTCTGGCTGCCTTCCCCCCACGTGGTCTGGTTCCCACCTAACCTTTCACCAGGGGTGGGCTGGAACAGGGGTTCTCGCTCCCGGCAGCTGTCTGTCTGTCCTACCTGTGATCCGATTTATAAGACAGTCAAGCGCTCTGGCTCTCTGGCCTGTCCTGGAATGGACAAAAGACAGTTAAAGGAGCAGCAGCCAACACCCAAGGTATCAGGGGGCTGAGACTGTGAAAGGGAACGATGTCTAAATAGTTAAAGTCCTCGGGAAAGGCCCCATCAAACATCAGCCCAGGAAGCCTGTAGCAGGTGGCCTGGGCTAGAACAGACTGTGAGATGATTCCCTTCTGTGCGTTCAAACTCTCCAGCAGCCAGAAGCCAAAGTGGGAGGGGTTTTCTCTTCACTGAGCTCACTGCAGGCTTCTCCCAATTCTCCTCCACAGGCAGCCCCTCTGGCCATGCCATGGGCTCAGCTGGAGTGTACTACGTGATGGTGACGGCTCTGCTTAGCACCCTGCGTCGGCGCCGGAGATCCCCCTTCCAGCAGCTGTAAGGATCCCGCTCTGCCCTCGCGCTGGGTGCAGGGCCCAGGGGTGTAATTAGCTCTGGGCAGAATGAGCTCCAGCTAATCCCAGACGCGTGCGGCTCCTCTTGGCTTGGCCGTGGCAGCCGACCGTACTCTGATGCTAGGCCAGCTCGGCTCCCCGGTTGGGCTCGTGCCTGTCAGCCCCTGGCTGTGTCAATGTGCACATGGCATGTGCAGTCTGGAGCTGCATGGGGAGCGCCGCTGGTGGGTTCAGACCCCAGTTTGGGATTGAGTTTTCCCCCCGCAGCAAGGCACTGGGACGGCCTGGTTCAGAGCTGGCAGCCGGGGTCTGGGGTCTCCGTCCCAGACGCTGCTGCTGTGTCTGTCCTCCTGAAATGTCCCACAAATCTTACTTATTGAGTAAACGGTTCATCACGTTCCCCCCACCTAGGGTGACCTGACAGCAAATGTGAAAAATCAGGACAGGGGGTGGGGGGTAATAGGAGCCTATATAAGAAAAAGACCCCAAAATCGGGACTGTCCCTATAAAATCGGGACATCTGGTCACCCTACCCCCACCAATCCCACAGCCCACTGACTGCTGTGTTCTCGCTGCTCGTTGCAGGTGCCTGCGGGGGGCGCTGTGGATGGCCTTCTGGGGGGTTCAGGTGTCTGTCAGTCTGTCCAGGATCTTCCTAGCAGCTCACTTCCCGCACCAAGTCATCACGGGCGTCGTTGCAGGTGAGGTGCTGCTGCCCGGGCGGTTCCCTGGCTTGCTCCCCACACCGCGGGGTGCGGGGACAGGGTGGGTGGGCTGGATGCAGCTCTGGGAAGTTTCCATGTTATTCCCTTGTAAGAAACCAAGCGCTTCTGTTGTCAGAGGTGGGAAAACAGGCTTGCGGTCTGGCTCAGCAGGCGCGGGGTTAAAGCCCACAGAGTGCCTGCTGGTGGTTCTTTGCCATGGAAGGGCAGCGCTCTCTGGCGTCGCTGGGCAGCCCTGTCCCCGCCTGCGTTCACTCACTGCCAGGCTGGGCGGGAGAGGGGCAGGGAGCGACAGAGAGAGGAGCCGGGTGGGGAGAGTCTGATTGGAACTGGGCAAGCGCAGCAGAGCCACGAGGGGGCTGATGCAGGGAAAGGGAGCAGGGGACCCTCTGAACCCCCCTTCTCCCTTGCCCAGTGCTGGGGCTGGGGGGAAGGGGTGTTGGCTTCTAATTAACTGGCTTCAGATAAACAGCTGAAAATGTGCCCGGCCCCAGGCCTCTGCCAGGCTTTTTGGTGGAATTTGGCCGAGCAGCTAACGACCCCAAAGCCTAACAGAGACGGGGCAGCCAGGAGTCCTTGGTCCATCTCCCTCTGCTTCGTGCTGTTGTTATTATCGATGTGCATTGCGGTGGTACCCCCCAGCTGAGACACAGCCCTGCTGCGCTGCGCAAACAGCAGAGCCAGTCCCCGCCCCATAGAGCTCACGGCCTGTGGGCCCCACTGGGAGCCCTGTGGTGACCCCTGGGCCGCCACTTGGGTTGAGGGGCTCGGAGTCCGGCCCTGCAGAAATAGGCCAAAGGGAAGGAGAAGGGCAGGATGGTTATGGCTCGGGGCATTGTCATGGGAACAGGAGCTTCCTTCCTTATGGCCTTCTGCTGCTCCCGCCTCGACGCCAGACCTGTCACCACCGCAATGACATCGCCCCCATCGTGCCCAGCGGCTCCGCAGCCGGTCTGGGGGAAATGGGAACCTGGGCATTGCTGAGTCAGCTGAATTCTTCCTCCAGCGATTGTGTCCCAGGTGCCTTGGAAGGCCTTTAACCGCCGCTTCTCCCCACACGTTGCAAACAGGCCGGAGCCTTGCTGTCAGCGGGTAACGGCAGCCCAGGCAGGGAAAGCGGGAAGAGTGTCTGTTGTGTGAAGGACAGGGTTGGGCTTTGGTACCTTGACTCCTTCCTGCATCGCGGACATGTCTGTCTCCCTTATCAGGCATGGCAGTTGCTGAAGCTTTCCGGCACATCCCCTCCATCTACAGCGCCAGTCTCCGGCGGTACCTGGGCACCACCCTCGTCCTGTTCAGCTTCGCCCTGGGGTTCTACCTGCTGCTGAAGGCTCTCGGCGTTGACCTGCTGTGGACCCTGGAGAAAGCCAAGAGGTGGTGTGACCGGCCAGAGTGGGTCCACATTGACACCACCCCCTTTGCCGGCCTCCTCAGGAACCTGGGCATCCTGTTTGGGCTGGGGCTGGCCCTCAACTCCCAGATGTACCTGGAGAGCTGCAAAGGGAAGAGGGGCCAGCAGCTGCCCTTCCGCCTCAGCTGTATCGCGGCCTCGCTCCTCGTCCTGCACCTCTTCGACTCCTTCAAGCCTCCCACCAAGGTGGAGTTGCTGTTTTACGTCCTGTCCTTCTGCAAGAGCGCGGCCGTGCCCGTGGCTGCTGCCGGCCTCATCCCCTACTGCGTCGCCCGGCTCATCAGGAGGCAGGAGGAAAAGCTTTTATGAGAGCGAGCAGAGCTGCATGGGACTGGCTGTCTCTAGTTCCCAGCCCTGACCGCCAGGCCTGTGACTGCTCTGTGGTGCTGTGTCACAGAGCCAATGCAACCTGAACGTGGCACGGGCTGGCTCTTCTGTGCCAGTTGCACAAACTACATGGCCTTGAAAGACACAGAGAATTGTCTGAGAGACGCGGGTGGGTGAGGCGAGAGTCCTGTGAACCTGGCGCGGAGGGGGTTTTGGAGGTGAGGGTTTGCTTTACACTGGGCGTTTGAGAAAAGAAGCGTGGTTTGGTTTTTACCCTTGGTCCCGTTCATGCAGTAGAAGGTGGTCCTGACCCCGGCATGGTCCTTGCACCCCCATGCACACAGCTGTGCACACATGCCTCTCTGCCATATGCTAAGCAGAAAGAAAAGGGAATTGTAGGAACTGTACAACCTGGGGCTCTCACTGAGGTGCTGAGACATGTGACACAGACCTATGCAAAGCCTTAACTCCGTGTGCAGTGAGTGAAGGGCGATTGGCTTTCGCAGTCACCATGGTGTCCCAGTATTGTGGCTTTGTTCTCAAGGCTTTTACACCAGCATAAATCTGGAGTAGCACCATGATGAAGCTGACCCTTACAACCTGTGCAAATAACGTGTGTGTCACCTTTCTGAAACTAGTACCCCCTCTCTGTATCCCAGCATGCACTGGGCTTGTGCTGTAACCCTGGAGTGAGATATTTACATTTGGATTTTGCCTGAGATACAAGCTGTAGCTTGCTTCCTAGGAGCGCTCAGCGGGTGTTGGCAGTTGTTTCATGCAGCCCTTGATACCAGGTTTTATGAGTGTCTCCCTGTCCTCACCAGCAGACACACGAGATCCCAGACCTGCTGGGAAATAACCAACCCTGAGGGTCATATCACAAAACTCCTGCCCACTTGGGCACAGGTCTGCCCTGATCACTTGTGGGATGAAAGTTCCTACCAGAGCAGGGAACTTACCAATGTATGGTTTCTTTTCAATCTGTTACTGGCTTGAGGTTTCTTTGCCTGAGTTACTCAGACCTAAGAGTTTGAAAAGAGACACTAAGTGGTAAGATCCCTGCACAACTGGAACAGTGAGATGTGAATGGGAGGGGAGGGAACATGTTTATTTTCTCTGTTATCTCCTGTTACTTCTCCAGCAAAGTGTCACGAGTCGATGGCATGCACAGCCCTGACCCCCACTCTGATCCTGCTGCGTCACAAACTGCCCCTCACCGCCACCTATTGAGTTGTTTTCCTGTTTGCTGGTAACCACTGCAGGGACCGGTGTGGAAATCCTGAGTGTGCCATGGGCCGTTGCTGTCTTGCTTGTTTACATCGGCTCCTTCTTTTCCCCTGGATGGGTTGGGGGTTCTCTTCCCGGGTTGTTAGTTTCTGTATTTCCCACATGGTTTGGGGGATTAAATATATCTCAAGAATCACATTGTTTGGGAGATTCCTTTTTCCTCGGCTTTTTTACCATCAAACATGTACTCTTTTGCCTCGTGCCTTTACACAGATCCTTCCACAAATCACCTACTGAGGCCTAATGTTTCCGCAGCTGGGATCACAAGCATCTGGCCTGCCCTAGTAGAAAAAGTGCAGCTGGAGAAGACATTTCTGTGTTTTTGGTGCATGTTGTGTTCCCTCATCTCAATGGAGCACACATCTGTACAACCAGGAATACTCTGGGTGCTCAACAAAGATCAGTATCAGCTGCCTCCCAACTAGGGACAAGCAAAGAAGGGAGACAGGGACGGAGTTACACTTGGATCATTCACTTCTTTCTCAGTGGACACTGGGCTGCACACGTGTGCACACATGTCCTGCACTGGGAATCCTAGCACTACATGACACACTTCCCAGAGCAACCCTGGATGTAAACTTTCAGCCAGCTGGTGATCTCAGTTACACTCCAGGCAAATCCAGAGCAAACACATAGCTTCAGTGGAGTCATAACTGAGATCAGAAGTTGGCCCAGTATGCATCTTCTGCCTCATGTAGACACCTTCTGTGGGAGGCACATTTTCTGTGCAAACTGGGACTGTAAGAGACCAGGGTTTGGTCTCACCTTTGCAGCAACAATAAACTGGACTTGAACTCAGCCACCTCCCTCAGCCCAGAGGTGCGAGTGCTACCAGCTGACGCATCTTGACCTGGAGAAGGTCTAAGGGGTAAAGCAGGGTACAGCTGCATTTCTAACCATGGGAAATCTGCATTTGACCTGTCAAACAAATGAATAAATACAAGTAAAACAACCTGCTTTACCCAAAGCCCAACCTACAGCTTTAGGGTGGTCAGCATAACTCCATTGCAGTTGACGGAGCTATGCCCAGTTATTCCAGTTGAGGATTTGACCCTTAAAATGCATTTAGTCTGAACAATCAGTAACAGATTTCAGAGAAATGGGACAGATTCATGCCCTACTGGTGTCTGTTTTCTAGCCCATCATTCTCCTGGAGAGGCAGGTTAACATCCAACCAAACCTGTCTTTGTTTTTAAAACAGTGACACCAAATTAGCTCGTTGTAGCCTTTGTGCAATTCTCTGCCTTAATTCCCAACTTTCAGCCCTTTCCCCTAGTGACACCCACACGCCCAGGAGTAACCAGAGGGAAACTCTGAAATGAGGGATATTGATTCCTGGGGATGAGGGTACAGGCAGTTTGCTCCAGATTTCTGGCTCTGTGAATAGTTTTTGGCTGGGGTGGCTCAGGATCAAAGGTCATTGCATATGTCATAAAAGAGTTCAGGCTGGCAGGGTATAAGAAGCAGCAGACTTCACAAAGCTGTCAGTGCAAACAACGGGGTCCAAAGAGACACAACCAGGAGCCATAATGGACCTGCTGCACAGTGCTGGGGTGCAGGTGGTGCAGTACCTGCAGGAGAACTACCAGGGCTTCCAGGACTGGTTCCTCTTCATCTCCTTCGCTGCCGACCTTAAAACCACATTCTTCATCTTCTTCCCCATCTGGTTCCACCTCTGCGAGGCCGTGGGCGTCAAGCTGATCTGGGTGGCCGTGATCGGGGACTGGCTCAACCTGGTCTTTAAGTGGTGAGTGCGGATTCTGAGAAGCAGCTGTGGAGTGCTGCAGTTTGGGGTTGTTTCCAACCCCTCCCAGGGTCTGAAGTAGCCTTTCTGAGAAGAAGGCTGGGTTTGGGATTGAGGAACAGGGTTGGGAGTCAAGAAACTTAGGCTCTGTCCCTGAGTCTGCCACTGACTAGCTCTGTGACTTTGAGCAAGTCACTTTACCGCTGGTAAAGCAGAGGCCGGTGCTGAATTAATAAGTGAGCTGAAAAGGCAAGAAGAGTAAATCATGATAGTTATGGAGCCAGCACTTTGCCCCCACAGAGTCCTCCCGACAGCCCTCAGCATAGGGCAGCCAGGGCTCCGCCGCCCCCGGGAATCCGCGCTGCAGGGTACGTGACATGCCCCAGGCCTCGCACTGCCATTGTCACTTTCTCCTTTCACTACAGGATCCTCTTTGGGCAGAGACCCTACTGGTGGGTCCATGAGACCGGTTACTATGGCAACGCCTCCACCCCTGTGATCCAGCAGTTCCCCCTCACCTGTGAGACCGGCCCAGGTGAGGTTCCCGCTATTGCACCCCTCAGATTCACTGCAACTTCCTCCCTGGCTTCTCTCCCTTCTAACTGATCGGGACTGGGTCTTCTCCACAGGAAGCCCCTCAGGCCATGCCATGGGTTCTGCTGGAGTCTACTACGTCATGGTGACGGCCCTGCTGCCCTGCGTCCAGGGCACCCAGCACAGATCCCGTGCAGCCAGGTGAGCAGGGCCTTGTGGCCTGAGGGCCTGCGCGTGGCCCGTGGCTTGGGCCTGGCTCTGTGTTAGTCAGAACGGGACAGGTTTTTACTGCCCATGACTTGATACCTATAACAGGGTGACTGTCCCCTTAAGGGGAATAGGGGTCAGTCTGCTCCATAGTGTGTCCCTTTGGGGTTCCTGGGACTTTGGGAGCAGAGGAGGACAAAGGGAAGGGCATCAGCAGGTGTTGGGACTTGGGAGAAAGGGAGATGGTTCGTCCTGGAGGAACAGTCAGTGCTTGGGGGAAACCCAGGCTACTGTTTCTTTATGAGCCCAGGACCAGAGCCTGGTAGTGAGGATGGGACGGGTCCCTTCTCCCAGCCAGCTGGGAGGAGCCCTGGGAAGGAGGGTGCTGCCTCCTCCCTCATCACAGGGGAGACACCAGCAAGGTGAGGAGCCTGCCTGCTGCTGTCTCCCAGCCCAGGGGTGAAAGGACTAAGTGCAGAGGGGCCAGCTGGGGGAAGCAGCTTGAAGGCGGTAACTAGCCCGGATCAGCCCAGCTCTGAAGAGGAGGCGGTGGGAGGCCTGAGGGGGCAGGAGGGCTGGACTCGCAGGCCTAAAGAAAAGCTTAGCACTTTCGGAGAGAGGTAAGAAATCAGGCTGCACAACGGGGGCTCTTGCTCTCACTCCTGGGGTCTGGGTGTCAGTACGGAGAACCCAGAGGGAGCCGAGCTGGCGGGGCCATCCCAGGCCACACGGGGGGTGCTCTGCAGGGGCCCCCACCCACAATCCGTTTGGGTGAGTGGGCTGAGTGAACCGGTTCCACCTGCTGCTGCCGCCCTGGGGAGGGGATCGTTTCACCCTGTGAGGAGGGTCCCACGGGTGATCAGGCAAAATGGAGGATGACTAATGGAATTGTGGGTAAATGTCCCCCCTTCCCGGTCAGCATGAATTCCTGCCCCGTGTTATGTCTGAGCCCGGGAGATACATGAGAAGTGGGACGTGCGAAGCCCCCAAGAGCTGGAGCGAAAGGAAATATCCTGGGGCTTTTTGCACCCGGATCAGCGGCGCCCATTGCTGCATCACACCTAGTTACTGCCCAGCAACTGGCATCAGCATCTGTGGGATGTGAGTCAAGCCCAGCACAGGGGAGGGGACTCTCAGCTGGCAGCAGATCTGCGTGGGTCCAATCAGCCAGCCCCGGGGAAAGCCCCTTTCGCTTGAGCGCTGCAGCAGGCAGGAGGCACCAGGCATGGGAAAGGCCTTCGCTCGCTGGTTCGGTTGCCCTAACATCTGGCCCAGGGGTGCTGGAACAGTTTGTATAGTAGGGGGGCTGAGAGCCATTTTCCCAAACTACTTACCCTGGATATAATGGAAGGAAACCCTTTCAAGCCAGGGGGTGCTGCCACACCCCAGTACCCCTAGTCCCAGCTCCTATGTCTGGGCCTCGTGGCAGGCACATGTAGGCCATAGACTTGGTCTCATTGTCTAGCTAGTGAGACGGGCACTTGTGCTGGCACGGTTGCTCCTGCGTGCTAGCTAGAGAGGAGCCAGTCAGCCAGCGCGCAGGCTCCCGTCATTCACAGGCCGCTTGTGGCTTTATTAAAGTGCTTTTGCCCTGTGCGCCCACGACCTTCCTGGCTGGCTGTCTCTTTGCAGGTGCCTCCGCGGCCTCCTGTGGCTTGCGTTCTGGGCCGTGCAAGTCTGCGTCTGCTTGTCCCGAGTCTTCCTAGCTGCTCACTTCCCCCATCAGGTGATCGCAGGGGTCATCTCAGGTGAGTGTCAAGGCTGCCTCCCCCGTCACAGCACCCGCCAGCTCTCCAGGGCCCAGTGACCAGAGAGACGATCTGAGCCCTAGATAGCCTTGCTCCTGCTTGGAGGAGATGTACCTCCTCAGCTCTGGGAGCACCATGTACTCAAAATACGATGGCAAAGTGATCGTCTTTCCCCAGGTACCCACGTCGGCAGCGTGGAGAAGCAAACCCATGGCCTAGTGGTCTCGGTCTCCCCTTGCACGGCTAATGCCATCAGTCAGTGCTGACATGATGTCACTGCTTTGCATGGTGCTTTAGAGAGTGAGCGAGCGCACGCCAGGGTCACATGCTAACCAGCAGGCGCCTGCTGCCCAGTGCACTGGGGGGGAGCGTCCCAGTTCTCTGCACACCCCATTGTTAGTAGTCACTTTGGGTGACCTGAGGCTGTCACTACATGTGCCTAGCACCTGGTACCGGGAGCTGGTTCCTGCTCCTTCCCCAAGGCCTCTCTACACCGAGCCCACCCAGTACATTTTGCAGCTAGGCCTGTTTGCTGCTCAGTGAGGGTACGTCCACACTACAGTGAGACACCTGTGGCTGGCCCGGGACAGCTGACTCTGGTTCGTGGGGCTCGGGCTAAGGGGCTGTTTAATTGCAGTGTAGACGTTTGGGCTCCAGCTGCAGTCTGAGCTCTGGGACCCTCGCACCACGCAGGACCCTAGAACGTGGGCACCAGCCCCGGCCCAAACGTCTATACACTACACTGCACTAACTGCAGTGTAGACGTACCTACAGAGACTGTTCTGCCCTAGGGATGGTAGTAGCAGAGGCGTTTGACCACATCCACTCCATCTACAACGCCAGTCTCCGGCGGTACCTGGGCACCACCCTCTTCCTGTTCAGCTTCGCCCTGGGGTTCTACCTGCTGCTGAAGGCTCTCGGTGTTGACCTGCTGTGGACCATGGAGAAAGCCAAGAGGTGGTGTGACCGGCCGGAGTGGGTCCACATTGAAACCACCCCCTTCGCCGGCCTCCTCAGAAACCTGGGCATCCTGTTTGGGCTGGGGCTGGCCCTCAACTCCCAGATGTACCTGGAGAGCTGCAAAGGGAAGATGGGCCAGCAGCTGCCCTTCCGCCTGAGCTGTATCGCGGCCTCGCTTCTCGTCCTGCACCTCTTCGACTCCTTCGACCTCCCCACAGACAGAGAGCTACTGTTCTATGTCCTGTCCTTCTGCAAGAGCGCCGCTGCCCACCTATGTGCGGTGGCACTCATCCCCTACTGCATTGCCCAGGTGCTCAGGAGGGGTGACAAGAAGATCCTTTAGCTGACCTGCAAACTTGCGTCATAGCTGCCAAGCCAGGCTGCTCTTCGGGGCAGGGGAATGTGCTCTGCAGGGCTCCCCCTTCCCTTTCCCACTGCAGTAACAGGTCTCCACGGACCTCACAGCTCTGGGTTACGTGATCGGCTCAGTGCCGTGAAGTGGAAGGGGAAGTTCACTGTCTCCTGTGTGGGAAAGGAAGTGAGTGACTATCACACACCTCAGTGCTGCACAGGGTGAAATGTAATGGGGTCCTCGTTCGGCCACAGCCCCTGGCCCAGCCCACGGTAACCTCTGCTCTAGGCAGTGTGAGTAGATAACGGGGCGGTCAGGAACGCTGTCCCAGCCGAGGGCATAGCCACAGCTGAGGGGGAGGTGTCCCACACAGAATTCGGCTCTCGGCCACCTTGTCAGCCTCTTACACTACAACGTACCAAACGCTCTCCAGAGCGGGGAACAGTCGGCACCTACCCATCTTATGGCTCAGTCCCCTCTGGGCTAATGCGTTTGGCTATGGACACACTGAACAGCGGTGCTGTCAATCAACTCGGCCCCAGCAGAGCAGGGATGGCGTGTCCATGGGCTCCCAGCCCGGGAAAGCTGTGCTGAGGTTGCAAGGAGTGCCATAGGCGTGGGTGTGTCTGTGCGTTACCAGGCTGTTACAGCTGGGCGGCACCCATGGGCCCCAGGCCGAGGGACAGGCGCTAGCTGTGAAATGCCTTTGGCAATAAAATTAGTAAATTCCACTCAGCCTTTCCCACCCTCAGGCCATCTTACTGATGGGGCAACCTCTGCTCATTGCCCCCGTGGGCCCTCCAGAGATACAGGGACCCAGAGCTCTCCAAGAGAGCGTCACACAAAGGGCCAGACCGATGGTCCATCTAGCCCCGTGTCCTGTCTCTGACTGGGCCGGGGCCGGATGCTGCGGTGGAATGAACAGACCAGGGCAGTTATCCAGTCCCTGGCTGGCTGAGGGGAGCATTCTAGAACAGTGGTTCTCAACCAGGGGCACACATATCCTGGGGGTACACAGAGCTCTTCCGGGGGAACATCAACTCATCTAGAGATCTGCCTAATTTTACAACAGGCTATATAACAAGCACTAGCAAATTCAGTACACACTAAAATTTCCTACAATGACTTATTTATACTGCTCTATAGACTATACACTGACATGTACGTACACTCTTCATATTCCACTTGATTTATTATATAATTATATGGTAAACATGAGGAAGTCAGCCATTGTTCAGTACTCGTGTGCTGGGACACTTTTGTATTTTGATGTCTGATTTTGTAAGCAAGTCGTTTTTAAATGAGGTGGAACTTTGGGGTACACCAGACAAATCAGACTCCTGGAAGGGGTACAGGGCTCTGGAAAGGTTGAGAACCACTGGTCTAGAAGGCAGGAAGTGAGGGGCAGCAGCAGGGCCATGGCTGTGGGAGGAGCAGCCTCAGGCCCCTACTCTGCACTCGGGAGTTCTGTCTGTTGGCGTAGCTGCACCAACACAGAGCCCTGCTGTAGGGGGTTGTCGCAGTGTGTGCCCCGGCCCGGCTTTCCCCGTTCCAGGCATCCTCCTAGTGACTGACACCAAGCATGAACAAGGCCAAAGTTCAGCTTCTCCGCTTGCAGAGCTCAGGTTTCCATTTCAGGCCCAGAGCAATGGTGATCTGTCTCCCGCTTCCTACCATGGGCCCAATACAGCGCACCTGGTGTCCTACCGATCGCTCTGTGCAGGGGCAGGGCCTTGACCGGGGAGAGCGAGAAACCACTCCATTCTGGCCACGCTCCCTGGCACGGGGAAGATCTCTGCGCCCGTGGCTCAGATCAGGAGTCAGGGCCGATGCCTGGAATTAGCTATGTGTTCAGTGGCAGGGGAAGTTCCAGCAGCAAGATATGTATGGGGTGGGGAGGCTGACTTAAGGGCATTTGGGTTTGAAAGCTGAATGTCCATTCCAGGAGTTGCTCGCCTGCATGCAGTGTGGCCAAATAGCCTGGGTATTTGACCACGCTGACAGATCCCATAGATCTTGGTTCTCATTAGCTTTATGCTCACACAAGGCTTCAGGCTTCCATCACCTCCCTCTCTCCAGCCCCATCACCACAGACCAAGCATAGGACAAAAACCCCATACTGGGGGGGACAGGGACACAAATCCGTGCAGGAAATCGGAATTGGCGCAGGATTCAGCCTCATGCATGAACAGCCTCAGAGTGGCTCCTGACCTGTTATCAGTAACTTTCACTAATCAGAGCGAGGTGCGTAGAGCGTGCACAGAACAGCAAGAACAGGAGGGAGCACCGCTCATTTCCTGCCCACAAGCGAGGGATGCTGGAGAGCTGTGAGCCCCCACCACTCCCCTAGGAGGAGTTGGGTATCTCAGACATGAGATTCCAGCTGCAATTTTCCTAAGTGTGTTAGAAACCCAGATCCCACTCACTGCCAGGCCCAGCCCTAATTCTTGCTACCTCTGCTGTGCAATGCAGTGAGTAATCCCAGCCTTCAGAATTGTAACAAACCCACCTGGCTGGTTTGCTAGCAGCGCCGATGTCACACAACAGGCTGAAATTTGGTCTCTGCTGAGACGTTACCTGCATTGCTGTGACCAGGAATTAGAAATGTAGGCTGCTGTTGGAGAGACAGCGTCACTGCAGGCGCATAAATAAAGATGAAACTCACGGCCAGCAGGAGGGATGCAGACTCCTTCTGTGCAGAGATGTCCCCAAGACCTAGCTGCCAGATTAACACTCCAAATGCCGGTATTCTCCAATCTGCCTGCCAGCTGAACAGATCCTTAGACTACATGTATCTGAAGTGAGCAAAGGGTTACATGTCCTTTGTGAATCCAAGGGATCACCGAGCGGCTAGTGACCACCCTGGCAGAAGCACGAGCGCCTGCAATCCCTGTTTGTCTGTATGGTGCAAGATGTTGCTTCATCGTTTCAAGGTAATGCCAGGCCACATTTTGACAAACACTTGCGTCAGGTTTGTAACTGGGTCAGCGCCAGATTGGCAGAGGTGGCTGCTGAGTTCAGAGGTCAGTGATAGCATGTGCAGCCAGGCCGGACCCCACGCTGTGCGTTAACCAGCACAGTCCAGCAGCACCAGCATAAAAGGTTAAACCCTCCAGCACCTGCAGTGGCTTCAGAGCATCAGCAAAGAATGGAGGCCGGTATGAATGTCCTGCACGAGGCAGGGATCCAGGCGATCGCTTCCTCCAGAACTCCCAGGACTGGTTCCTCTTGACTGCCAATATCAGCCTTCTTCACCCACTTCCCCATCTGGTCCCAGCTCTGCGAGGCAGGGTGACAGAGACCAGCGTGAGCCAGTCTCACCTTTGATTCCTGCCATAACATTGCATCCCCCTCACCCTCAGAGGTTTCCTGTTGCCCTGGTTAAAGTGAAAACTGCTTGGCCAACATGAATGATGATGCAACATCCTACATCTATCACTCGGGCTCCTGCAGGCGTGTCCCTCCTCTGGAGGGCAGCGCACACAGGATCCTGACTAGGGACTCCTGTGAGCTACCTCGGCGTTTTTCTCTGTAATGGTTAGCAATTGTCAGAGCCCAGGCCCCTACTGGGATTAACCTCCCTCTTCCCATATTCTGCCCCAAGTACAGGTAAAGGGGTGTTTGTACTGGTCACAGTAACCCGGAATAAACCCGCTCACGCTGCAGTCACCGCCTGTTGCTTTTCAAGGGTGGTACTGGCCACCAATGGCAAAGGAGGCAAAAGCCAAAGATCATGGCTTACAGCACAATGTTCCCTGGGTTTGCTGGAGGCTGGACCATGAGGGATGGCAAAGGAGCTCTGCCTGGCAGTGTGGTCCCCAGCCCTGGCCCAAGAATGTCAGCGCCAGGAAGCGTCCAGTTAACGAAGCTAGTTGTACCGTTTATCTGGGGAAAGTTTGCAACATCATGGCCAGGCCAGTGAGAAACAGAGGGCGTCAGCCCCCTGCCCAAATACACCTGACACTCCCTGCTCCTCTCCCCACCCAACCTCCCTGGCATATCCCGGAGCCACAGGACCTGGTTTGAGGTCAGAGCTTGGTCGTCAGGGCTCTGCGCGTGCACACATCATTCTCGTAACACAACTTTTATTCGTCTAGAGGGAGTCAGCAAGTGACCCTGTCGTCCCAGGTCACTGAGCAGCAGATGGGGGAATCCTCTGGCGAGGGCTGGTCCTTACTCCTCCAGGGTCTGGTGGCCAATGAAGTCCTGGAGCAGGGCCTGCACCTCTGCTCGCCTGCTCATCCTGGTCGCCTTGCCTTGGAAGCGGTCCCGTTTCCCGGCTCCTTTGCCTTCCAGCAGTTCCGCCACTCTAAAGGGACAGATCCACATGCTGAAACCAGGAGGGCTGGGTGTGCTCTCTCTCACAGCCCCAAACTGGGTGTGCCTGGGGGGCAGAGGAGGGAAATGGCCCATCTGCCCTGCCTCAGATATTGAGCCAGATGCCAGTGAAATCAATTATCTGATTAAAGCAGCCAGAACTTCATTTCCCTTCATTAATAATAATTGTAGCATAGCAGGTGTGTATCAGGGCAGCCTGCTCCTTTAAGGACCAAAGGCCTGGTGCCAGGCAGCCCAGCTGGCTAATCAGACCCAGCAGAGAAAGGGAGGACAGGTGTTGGCTATAAAGAGCTGCAAGAGGCGGGCCGGGGGGGGGAGAGCTGACAGACTGCAGAAGCAGCAGGATGTCACTGGAGAAGGAATGCTCCAGGTGTGACGCCCCAGCTGGGTAGAAATCTCCAGCTAGAAGTTTTATTTTCCTTTTGTGAGTTTGCTGGGTGTTTGGACAATAACTAGGCTGGAGGCTGACTTGACAGCGCTGATAGTCCCCACGCTGGTCAGGAAGGTTGCTGGACTACAGGGGGTCACAGAACAGTTTACCTGGGGCCTAATTTTTCAACCACTTCACTGGGCCCAGCCAGGAGGAAGAGCCCAGCTGCCTTCTCGTCTCCCACGGTCAGGAAGAGCAGGGTGTCCTGTGAAGAGAGATGGATCCTACTGCAGAACATCTCTGCATCCCCCCCTTCGATCAGTGAGACTTGGGAGTCCCAGATGTGAGTAAGAACACCCCTCCTCTTTGCTGTGAACAGGTTGCTGGAGGGGAGACTGTTTGGAGCACTACCTACCTTGGCGGGGGGTCGGAAATGGGCTACTGTCCAGGTCACAAGCCCCACACGGTCCTGGGAGGCAGTGACTGGTGTCTGGTGACCCCTGTGTTAAATGAGCTGGGGGGAGACCCGTGTCTGGAGCACAAGGACCTTCCCCACGTTTGGCTCTAACTGGCCCATTGATCAACAGGAAGGGCACACCTCCCTGGGACAGGCGGGGCCCCTCCAGATCACAGCTGGGGGGCACCGATGTGGTAACAGTTTGGGCTGCAACATTCTGGGGAGAACGAGGCCTTTGTTTTCTGGCCAGTGTATTGTGAGGGCTGGTCAAGGGTGGGGAGAGGCTACATAGGCCTTAGAGGAGGCCAAAGGGCCAACAAGGGGCGAGGACAAGCCAGAGAGCGCTCACCTCTGTCCCGATCTCATTGGCGATGATATTCATGAACTCAGAGTCACCGTCTTTCCTGTAAAGGGTAAAAGGTATTTCAGAGATGCCCCGGCCTAGAGAATCCAGACATACCTCTGGTGGTGAAGGCCTTCTGGCCTAAACTCTATGACGGAGCCGGAAACCAAACACCCCCACAGACCAGACATTGTCCTGGCTTGGCTTTTGGTTGATTTTTAGAGTCAAATTTCCCACCAGCTTCTTATCAATCACTGTCAGGGAACTGGAAGCCAGACCCGAGGTGAGCGTGCTTTGTGCCGAGGGTCAGGGCTGTGGCCTCTCATCATTAGGACAGCGATTAGCAATTTATACAGAAAAATCCTTTCTATGTTTCCCACCCACAAATGATGAATTATTAGTGTTTACTCTGTAACCAATGGAGTGCTTCCATTTTTTTGACAATACCACCAGCAGGGAGGGATAAGCAAACAAATGTACTGCTCGGCTCTAAAACCAGCAGAGTTCAACAGCCAAAATACAAACATGTTAGACTTTAATTACGAGCCTTTCCAGCAGGCCCAGGCAGTTGGTTTAATATTCCGTTTCCTTAGTTTATGTTCCCCCTTAAAGAATGGACGTCTGTTATAAACAGCCCTGAATGCACGGCAGAGGGATGCAGCTGCCATGGGACATTGTCAGCTTGTGTTATACAGGAATTCAGACTACAGTGCTCCCTTCTGGTCTTAGAATCTGCCAGTAAGACGCTGCAGCACCCGAGCCCCTTCCCCGGATCTGGGCCTTACCTGTGTAACACAAACACTCGGCCTCGGACCGGATTGCTTTTGAAGTTCTGTGCTGTCAAAACGGCAAGGTCTCTAAGCAAGTTCAAGTTGTTCTGCAAGGAAAGCAAACCCCATGTTGCAGACCCTGGAGTCAGCGCGAGAACACAGGGATGGGGTGGAGTGGAGTCGGGGATGGAGTTTCCTGAGACAGGTGGAGTCACAATTTTCACCGCTTCCAGGGTCAACACAAGGGAGATTCTAAAATTTAATTCTCATGAAATAAGATTATTCAGAACACTGTTGCTGTTACCAAAGCTCAGACCCTCGATGGAGTGACCTCTGGGCCACAGCCGTACCTTCTGAAGCAGCTTCACAGAATTCTGCAGCCTCTTCACAGCCTCCACGTGCTCCTCTGCTCCATTTCTGGAAAAAAACAAGGCAGAGTTTGGGCTGTCAAGGCGCTGGACAGAGAGGGCTCCACCAATGAAGCTGCAGCAGACAACATAACACCAGAGCCAGGGGCTAGAAATGCCCTCTTTAGGGTCACATGCTGTTCCTCTCTGGACGAGGAGAAGCAAGGAAAGGGGAAACTGGGAAAGGACATTACTTAAGCAGCAAGGTTAGTGCCTTCTCGGTGCCGTGACTTCGCTCGACAGACTTCAGTACTCGATTTCCTGCCAGGAAGACCAAGTTGGTTTTGTTTTTTTTTCCCTTTTCTGTGCCAAGGAGCTTAATAACCTTAAACAAGAAACAAACACCCTGATCAGAGAGGTACAATGGTGTGTTACACACAGCTAAAGGTCCATTAGACCATGTGTCATTGTGAATGTCGACTTTCTATCATCAGAATTAAACCCACTGAAATCAGCCTTCAAATATAGCCAAAAAATAGATGAGACACTTTCATTAGCCATGTGCCATTATGCATTAGCCATGTGCCATGCTGTCTAACGGGCCTGGACCTGGTGTGTCAACAAGCCTTCTATACCCTAATATCCCACCCCACAGCGCACCAGGCATGCCAACAGGCAGGGAAGGGTCATTTGTCTTATCAAGCTGACTGTAAGGACATTGAAACCCAGAGGCAGCTCTGGAATTAAATTTTCATCTAATTCTGCATGAAGAACACCGGGGATTGTTCACTGGTGGCAAACCCTCACTAATGCAGTGGTGTGGGGGGGATGTGAGTGGACAACGGTAACCACAGGGTGCAGGGCTGTGTCCCACCACTCTCACTCTGGCTTGTGATTGGGGTTCTCTGTCCAACAGGGACAATCTGCAGAGGGACTGCAAGTCCTGCGGATCCAGGGACTCCTACTGTACCAGCTGATCTACAGGACGGTGCCTGAGTACTGAAGGCGCTGAAGCAGTGCGGTCTTTACCTGCAGGTCACTTAAGTTGGAGACATGAGTCCCGCAGCACATGTTGTCGTCTATGCCCTCGATGCTTATGATGCGCACTGGCCCTGTGTGGTTATCTGGCAAACCACGGCTTCTCACCTAGCAAGAGATCCAGAAAGATGAGCATTGCAACTCACGTCCCTGGGACTAAAAGGAGACTGGGTGGCATATTCCCCTCTACCCCACATGGCTCTGGAATGAATTTTGCCAGCGTCCTCCATTGCTACTCACCGTCTCGATCTCTGGGTCGTCCTCAGAGTGCTCCCTCACCACCACAGGAATACGGGCCCGGATTTTCTCATTCACGTTCTCCTCTAGGGCCACCACCTGTTCTGCTGTCACAGAGGGCGTGTCCAGCTCGATGACAGTGCGCTGATGGCCTAGCTCCCTGCAAGGACCACAAACATCAGACACACCTGCCAATACAACAGAGGACACAGGCTCAAAAGACGCTCTGTGCAACACTGGGCATAGTGCAGGAGGAAGCACCTTGGAATTCTGTTACTGGAGCAAAGCACGTGTGTGCACGCTCGCGCTCTCTCTCTCTCTCTCCCTGTGTATATTGTTTACATCGCACCAGATGTGTGCTTGTGTTTCGGAGAGAAGGGAACAGAGAGGCACAGCAATGCTCCACACAGCTTCTCTCCAGTGCAGTCACTTCTCCCATGCCTTCTGCAGCTGAGTGGAATGTCTCTGCATGCCACGCTCCATGCATTTATCTACATTCATCCCTCAGGACCCAGCATTGTGGCACAAGCCAAACAAGGTTTAAGGACAGAGTTAAAAGGAACACTTTTCCTGCTCACCAGGAAGTTGTTTTGAATCCAAACATCAGATCTGCAAGGGCCGTGATGAGATGCTGCCCTGGAAGAGAAGTGCAAGCAACGGCTGTGAGGTTTTAGTTTATTTTTACGAGTGCTAGGCACGCACACATGCACACACACAGAACGACTCCCCCAGCCATCCCTGGGAACTAAAGTATGTGACTGCCGGTTGAGAGGAGTTCAAATCAGACAGCATCTCTCTGCTCCAAGTCTTCTAAAATTATTTGTTTATAACCCACGACAGCACCTGCAAGGATAGCACCTACCTTCTCAAGAGTTCCAGAAACGCCCCAGAGAACCCAGCAACTCAGCCCCTCCTAATAGAAAAAACTAAGTGGTCCCTAGCCACATCACCTACGGAAGGAGTCACTGATATCCCTGATCCCCCTCCAAACTCCTCAATCCAGGTGTGGAGCCCCCTCCTGCACCCCAAACCCTTCAGCCCCACCTGAGAGCCCACACCCCCAGCCAGAGCGCTCACCTTCCCTCCCCGTGTGCCCTGAGCCCTCTCCCGCCCTCTGAACCCTTCGGTCCCACCCTGAGCCCTCTCCTGCACCCCAAACCCCTCATCTCCAGCCCCACCCCAGAGCTCTCACCCCCTCCCGCACCCCAACCCCCTGGGCCAGCCAAGTGAGTGAGGAGGGGGACAGAAGTAGGGGGGATGGAGGCGTGGGGGCGGGGCAGGGGTGTTTGGCTTGGGGGGAGTACAAAGTTGGCACCCCAGGAGCCATATTCTCTGGGGGCCAAAGCGGGTCACCTGAGTGCTGCTGCATGTGGTCAAACCGCCTGTCCCAGTCCACCGTCAGCAGCACCTCGCGGCCCGGCTCCAGCGGCGTCGGCACGAAGTGGACAGCGGCCGGGCCCTGCCGGGTCACGCGGAGCACGGGGATGTCCTCGATCAGTCCCCGGTCGTCGGGCTGCAGGAGGAGCGTCCGGTCAGCGTCCGGTCAGCAGCTGCCCCCCCCCGGGACCGGACCGGACCGGACCGGCCCCGCCCCCACGAGCCCGTACCTGGCCCCCGCCCTCGGGGAAGAGAATCGTGTCCTCCAGCACCACGTGGAAGCCCCGCAGCGGCTCCTTCGCGCCGCCCTCGGCCGGCAGCTCCGCGGGGCGGCACGACGCGACCCTGGTGGTGAACTGCAAAACGGGGGGCGTCACGCGGGGCCCGGCACGCGCCTGTCACGCGTGGGAGCCCCGCGCGCCCCCGTCCCGCCCCGCCCCCGCCCCCGCCCCCGCCCCGCGGCTCCCGCACCTGCCGGGCCCAGCTGTCCCGCTGGCACTGGAACACCATCACGGCAGCCGGCGCCGCGAGGGGACAGACAGCTGGCGGAAGGGGACGGCGAGAGGGAGAGGACACACGACCGGCGAACGCGGACGGAGACGGCGAGCGGGAGGGGACACACGACCGGCGAACGCGAGCTGCGGGCGGAGACGGTGAGCGGGAGGGGACACACGACCGGCGAACGCGAGCTGCGGGCGGAGACGGTGAGCGGGAGGGGACACACGACCGGCGAACGCGGACGGAGACGGCGAGCGGGAGGGGACACACGACCGGCGAACGCGGACCTAGACGGCGAGCGGGAGGGGACACACGACCGGCGAACGCGGACCGAGACGGCGAGCGGGAGAGGACACACGACCGGCGAACGCGGACGGGGACAGAGGGGGCGGGGGGATGACGCCATGGGCCTGTCTACACCCCTCCCCCCCCCCCCCCCCCAGGGTCCATGGGGCTTTCCCCTGGAGCTCACCCCCCCGGGACCCACGTGTCCCCCTGTGACCCACGTGTCCCCCGGGACCCACGGCCCGTCCTATGGGTCTGGTTGGTAGGGGTCGGCGAGCCCCCCCACACCTGGGCGGGATGAACCTGCCCCACCCCGGGCAGCAGCCTGGCCTGGGGAGCTGCCCTGTGGGTGGGGGTGTCTCAGCGTCTCCCCTGGACCCTGCAAGCGCCAGGCCCGTAGCCGCCCCCAGAGGCGAGTGCCCCGGCTGCCCTGTGTCCTGGGCGCGGTAACATCTCGGGCACCAGTGGCCCTTGGAAAACCGGGCCCCGGTGTGGCAGGAAAACCCAAGCACAGGAACAGCGGCCAGCGTGGCAGGTTTATCCTTTATTAACAGGCTTTCTCCCCACTTTGCTCCCCCCAGGGCCTGGGAGAGACGGACGAGTGGAGAAGGGTGTCGGCAGCAAGAGGAGCAAGCGGCAGGTGCCGAGCAGGGAAGACGGCTAAATCTGGGCGGCGTGGCTGAGTACCATCCGCACAGACCCAGAGGCGGTGCCCGGGGAGGAGAGAAGTGACTCGGGCTGGTTCGTGGCAGTATAAATGGCAATAACTGGATGAAATGAGACACAGGAACCCGGTGTCTGGCTGTGGAATAGTCTCCTAATGGAAGTGGCGGCAGTTCCAGGGCTTGGCATGTTTGAAACTAGACTGCCCGATGCAACAGGAAACAGACCCACGCTGGGTCTGACTTCAAGGGCGGGCAAAACGGGCCCAGCAGGGCTTTTCCAGCTCCCGGGTCCGTGATTGTGGAATTCGGAGCCAAAGTCTGAAGCAGGCGAATCCCTGGCACATTTGAACCACAGTGGCACTTACACTGCTACCTCCCTCCCCAACTCGCTTCATCTCAGCAGCTGCTGTCATGTCTCTGTGGGGAAAAACAGGGCAGTCAGAAAATGCGCCCCTGGGTGGGGGCAGAGCAGGGAGTCCGGCCTCGAGGGGAGAGAAGGGGACAGGATGAGAGCAGGGGGAGGGTCAGGCCCCCAGGAGAGAATAGGTACCCCAGGGAATAGTGGGAAGGCGGGCAGCTATGTCACTCTCAGGTGATCCAGTGAATGCCAGAGCTGCACCCAGCTCTCCTGGGCCAGGAAGACAATTGGAAGGGCAGAGAATAAGGGCTGCATGCAGCGCTCTCATCCCCGCCAGCCTCCCCTTAAGTCCTTTCAGATCCCAGAGGGTGCTAATCCTGGTCACTGTCAGCAGGTCGGGATGCACATCTCCCATCAGGTAACAGGGAGGCTCAGTTGCAGCCAGATAGTGCTTCAGGGGAGTTCTTACCACCAGGGTCTGTGCTTTCAAATGTCATCCTGGAAAAGAGACGGAAAGTCGGACAGTGAGGCTAGAAAGGACACGGAGTGTTTCCCTTAATGCTACATGTGACCATAGAATGGAGTGAAACAAGGACAGTCCATGGTACCAGACACCCTGGGACCCAGGCAGGTTAGAAATGCTCAAGACTTCCAGTTTTTCCAGGACCCTGAAATGTGTGTTGGGCCTAGAGTGTGGAAGGAAACCCTGAAAAACCAGCCTCGACCACATGCTGCTGGGCATAAGCTAATGGCCAAAGGGTCTGGAAGGAACCCTGCCTTGGTGAGCATAATGAGGGTTTTCAGCTTCAGGGATTGGCTACTGGCACAGGCCGGAGACCACATTAGACAGGCCAGTCATCTGTTCTAGTTGTGCAGGAGGTTTGATACTGAATTAGATGCACTCTTTGTTCCTCTGCACCCCAGGGTAGCAGCAGGCAGGATTCCTTGCTGGTTCCCTTCCTGCCCCTCCTGTGTTCTTAGATGTATTTTTCAGTGAACAGGGCAATGACCGTTATGCTGGGAGGTGTTCCCACAATTGCACAGTGAGTCTCCACACTCAGAACACAGGCCGCTTAGCACAGTGGAAGTTCAGAGAACCGTTGGCCTGGAAGAAGTTTGGCTTTAGTCCATGCTGAGACGAGGTTCCCCATTGGCTGGCAGAGATGGAGCAGCTGGGAGCCAGGCTTGGGAACTGGGAGGGCCAGAGGCAAAGAGCCTGGCTATGTAAAAAACCCCAGAACTTACTGTCTCAGCAAGGCAGTGACCAACTGTACTTACATCAAGGTCGTCCATTGCAGGGGGTGTGCCTTTAACAGTGATCTTCTGCAGGAGCTGGACGGGAAACAGACAGTCATGGGAATAAAGAAAGGAACCCACAACAAAAGTGGCGGGGCTGGAGTGTCCTCTCCTCCCAGGCAGCGCCTTCCACCCCCCGAGATCCCAGCTCCCCTTGTGACACAGACCCACAGTGGGGAGAGGGAGAAGCACGTGTGCTGTGCATGCTTGGCTCAGCTGGTTCATCCAAACCTTGCTCAGGTGGAAGTGACTTTGGCTGCAGGTTGTACCCCAAGGTTTCCACTGGATTTTAGCCCAGTGCCAGTGGCCATCTTGGGACCTCCTCACTCCTGTTGAAGGCAGCTCCCACAATGGGGCTCTATGTAAGACAGACCCCCTGATATCATGGGGTAGGATCATTGATCAGGTGGATGGGGCATTAGAGTGGGATGCAAAAGACCAAGGCTCAGACCCTGGCTCAGTCAGACTCCCTGTGTGACCTTGGACAAGGCCCTTCCCTCAGGGCCTGTTCCCCCTCTGTACCATGGGGTTGATGCTTCCCTGTCTCTGAGGTACTGTGAAGCTAAATGCATTGACTAGGAGGTGCTCAGATACTCATGGGGGCCAGATAAGTACCTAATGAGACCAAAATAGCAGGGTTTCTTCTCAATAGTTCTCCCAATATGGCTCTTACTCCTCCCTGGCTGTCCTTTAAGATCCATGTCCTGCTATTATCCGTATCTCACCTCTCCAGTTTGGCCGAAGCCATGGTGCATTTCTGCTCCTAGCCAGTTGGTGGCGATACTGAGCCACACGCCAACAGCCACAGCTGGAATTTCTCTTCCCCAGCGGGTCTCAACCTATTTATCATTTTGGGCTGCATATGTGGCCCACAGTGTGTTACCTGGGCCGCAGGTTGAGAACCACAGTGTGCCCCCACAGACCATTATGCCCAATTCCTCCCACCCAGAGACCCCTCCACAGAGTGGGGCCAGGGGTGGAGCCCTGGGCAGAGGGCCAGCCAGCAGCCCTGGACCCCCACCATGATGTGCAGCCCGGCCCCCACAGGGTGGGCCGGCGGCCTTTAGCACACAGCTGGGCCACAGCAGTGTGCTAATTGGGACGTGGGTTGAGAACCGCTGCTCTAGCCATCCAGTCTGGAGTCAACAGTGAGTTTTTAAGGCAAGCTGGGACATCACCAGGCAGTGCCTGGTGGAGATCAGTTGGTTTTGGGGACAGTCATTTCATCATAGTAAGTAGGTCTCACAATAGGGTTTACAAAGTGCAGCAGCACTTGCCTGTACTGGATAATTGACACTTTACTGAGCTAATGCTCGGACTTTCCTCCTGACCCAAGAACTTTGCACTGAGTAACACGAAACAGGGATAACTGAGAAAGGCCCCTACAGCACCTTCGCCCCGAAGGTCTCGGCCCCAGTGGGCTCTGCATGGGGCCTCAAGTCACTGCTTGGGATCTTGTGATGCAGCTATCTCACTGCTCAGACCCAAATAGCCATGCAGTAACCTAAGACTTACCTCTGCATACTGCTCAGTCATGGCCATTTCTGCCTCCTCATCCCCTTCCCAGTCTCGCCAGTTATCGAAGTCCACAAACAGCCAGACGGGCTATGAGCAAGCAGGAGAAACAGCATCGCAACAGATGGCAGCGCAGCGCTGCATGCAGCAAGTCTGATGCCTTTGGGGGACGGGGGGACTGGCTGGGGGTGGGAGATGGACAACACCAGCAGGGGCGGGGGTTATGAGGCCTTCCACCTTTAGAGTACTGGTGCCACCCCAGCCTGAGTTCGAGGCTCTGTGGCCTTTCACTGCAAGGCACTTATGGAGATTTGGCCCAGATCAGTAATGCCCAGCGGTCATTACCAGCGATACCAGCATTATTCAGAAGCCCCTTGTTAGCCGTCCAGCACGGGGCTCTGTTGTCATGACCTGGATTGTGGTGGTGCTCATGGTTCAGAGCTCCACTGTGCAGGGCGCTGCACACAGAACAGAGAGAAGGTCCCTGTCCTGAGGCACTTAGGAGTCCAAGCTGCACCCCCCGCAGGGGTCTCGCCCATCGGAGCTGAGCCAGGAGCAGTGAGTGGTGCTGGGCTGGTGTCCGTGGTACCTGCTCTATAGCCAGAGGATTTCGGTCTCTGGGAGCTGCTTACCTGGCACCTGGCACCAGCACTAACCAGGGCAATGCCAGAGTGAGCAGCAGACAGCGGTGTGCCAGCCCCTGGCAGTGCCCACACTGCATAGCATGGCACCCACAGGTGGGAGAAACTCTGAGCTTTTCACTGGGGAAAGACAACTCCAAAGAAAGGGGCCTTGGCTGCTCAGGCCCTGTGTTTACCTTGATGTTCTCCTTGGTGAGGCGCGGCCATGCCACCTTCTCCTTCCACTTCCTTATGAAGCAGGTGATGGAGCGGTCAGAGCGCTTCTGCTGCGAGTCCTGCCAAGGGACAGAACAAAGACACCTTGCCTGACATGGCTTCTGGGCACCTCTCTCCCTCTCAATAAGCCAAGATGCCCAGAATTAAAATGAACCCCTTCCCAAGCTCTGAGACACATGGGAAAGTCCCTGGAAACCAAGACTCAGCCTGCAGGAATCAAGGTGCAAATCTGGGCATGGGAGAGCTGGCTGTAAGAGAAGAATGCAGGAGAAGAGGGGGCTTTCCTGGGGATACCTGTGATGGCCTTGAACCATCTTCTCCATGCAGCCAGGCCTGCTGGGCGTCTCTGATTCATTTAGCTGGGCAAAGTCCCCTGGGTGCAGGCAGTGATGGTCACAACCCAAAACAAAGCACCGTTGGGGGCTGATGGGAAGGGCTGAGTAGGGCTGATGGCATAGCAGCACCAAGAGATGCCACCTAATTGCATCCCTTGAGTGCCCAGCCAGGTCTCCCAACCTCTGGGGACGGTGGGTGTCTCCTGGTGAGCAATGAGATCACATGACGTGACAAGACAGGATGGCCTTGGCCAGTGTGGAGGCAAATCACTCCCCCTCCCCACAAGCCCTTCCACAGGCTGTCATAAGCTCACGGTCCCTTTGGAGACATCGAGGCCTGTAGGAGTTGGGCTCTCATGCCTCACCGCACGGGGCGGCTGCTCACTTTGGCGTTCACCCTGGCGTACAGATTGATCTCGTTGTACATCTCCACGCCGTCTGCATTTTTACAGCTGCCAAAACACAAACTCAGTTAGCTCAGAACTGGGCTTGGATCTCCTCCGTGACAATCTCTAAGAGGATCCTTCCTGCTGGCCCTGCCCTGTACAGCTCCCGGTTCAGGGCCATGCCACTGAGTGCCGGTTACCAGGGCCTGTAGTGGGGCTGGAAGCTCACCTGAACACCACCAGGTGGTCTTCAATGTCGACTTTAACGTCTGTGCTGTCCTCCACGCAGAACTCCAGGAAGACATACCAGGGGCGGTCGTACCACAGCGTTTTTGCAGGTTGCCTTGGCAAACAAGAGACCGTTCAGAAGGGATGAATTCCAGGGAGCAGAGTGAGAGTGGCGTTCCTGTGCCACCTTTCGTCTCCTGGCTCCCCACAGCAGCAGGTTGTGTGTAAGGCATTGTGTGGAGTTATCAGAGCAGCGTTAAGCTACCCTTGTTACACCTGTCTGGGCCAGACGATTGGCATGTAGGAACAGGGAGAGGGCGAGACCCAGGGAAAGGGGGCAGGCGCCAGGCAGACAAGAAGCTGGCTGCAGATTGAGCAGACTTGTTGCTACACTTCCAAAAAGCATCATTTTATCTGGGCAGCGTCCCTGGAACTGGCCTCTCTCAGCACCTCAGTGACAGAGAATCCTGCAGCAGCATGTGCTCAGAGCGGGACCTCCCAGAGACACAAGGCTTTTGGGAGTGAAGCCTGCATGTGCAAGGCAAGGGACGGCCCTCACTAAGCACAATCGCTCACTGGAGCGCAGTCACAACCCCCAAGACTGCTGCCCTCGCCTCGGAAAGTGCCCAGGCAGGCCTAGATCTGAAAAGTCATCGCTGCCTGCCAGACAGATCCCCAGAGAGCCCCTTCCACTGCACCATGGGATCTGGGCAGTGGGGAAAGCGGAGCTGCGGGATCTGGGGAGCAGGATTTGTTTAATACTTAGTGAGCGGCGCCTGAAATAAATCAGAGCACGCTGACTGCACCACTGAGCATCCCTCCACGTTTCACTGGGCCCGGCTGGCTGGCACCAGGTAACAGAGATTCGCACCGACTCAGAACACATTCCTCCAGCGTCTCTAACTGCCAGGGAAGTCCAGCCCCTAGGGAGACTTTGCTATTCTGGGGACAGATTCCGGGGGTTGCCCCACTGCCACGTGGTCTCATTCACCTGAGCAGACCCCTGCTTCATAGCCACCTCTCTTCTTTGCCCCACAGGCAGTTGCCGTCTGCAAGAGCCAAAGGCTGCAGGGCCTGTAAACAGCCTGGGCTGAGGCTTGGGTGAGCAAATTCCCATTTTCCCATGGCATTTGCCTCAGCCTCTCAGCAGGGCAAGGGCAGGAGGCAAGACAGGCCGAGCAGGGCCCAGAATTCACCGTGGAGCCAGGTTACAGGAGCCCGGTACATCCCGCTGGCCCGGGGCCACCCAGGGTCTGACCGCACGGCAGACGTGGGTGAGCAGGTTGGCTAGTGCTCTCAAAATGGCTGAATAGACAGGCTTTGGGGTTGCACTTGGGTTCTGACGCTCACCCCCCTCCGGAGGCTTCAGAGCCTGAGCACAGCTATTTGGAGCGCGCTAGCCCAAGCCTGTCCCCCAGGGCAGAGTGACAGAGAGCCGCCTTTCCCCCTGTGTGGTGAGGCATGGAGGGGCCCCGGACCAGCTGGGGTGTCTCCTAGCGAGTTCCTAGGGCTGGAATAGGTGGGTCTGTTTCCAGGTTCCAGTCACACAGGAAAAGTCCCAGCTGAGGGTGCAAGTGTCCCAGTGACCCGAGTGGGGGCTGGTGGGTGCGGGGGGTGACCCAAGTGGGTAGTCCAGGGGTTGTGTCCCAGTGGGGGGGGGGGGAAGAGGGGAGGCAATGACCCAAATGGGAGATTGTGTGTGTGTGTGTGTGTGTGTGTCCCGAGTGGGGGCTGCTGGCCGGGGGGGCAGTGACCCGAGTGGGGTCCCGGGGGTTGCGTCCCAGCCGGGGGGCAGTGACCCAAGTGGGGGCGGGTGGTGACCAAGTGGGAGCTCCAGGGGTCGTATCCCAGCCGGGGTGTGTGTGACCCGAGTGGGGGTTGCCGGCCGGGGGGGAGCAGTGACCCGAGTGGGGTCCCGGGGGTCGCGTCCCAGCCGGGGTGTGTGTGATCCGAGTGGGGGCTGCCGGCCGTGGGGGGCAGTGACCCGAGTGGGGTCCCGGGGGCCGTGTCCCAGCCGGGGTGTGTGTGACCCGAGGGGGGGCTGCCGGCCGTGGGGGGCAGTGACCCGAGTGGGGTCCCGGGGGCCGCGTTCCGCCCGCCCCACTCACCTCGCCATGGCCGGGCTCGCTCTGGAGGCGGCGCCGCCCGCCGCTATTTCGGGCTGCGGGCGGAGCTCGGGCGGCTTCAGCTGTCAGCGCCCGTCAGGGACACGCTGCGCCCGGCCCGAGCCCCGCGGGGACCCGGCTCCTTCCCAGCCCGGCGCCACCGAGCCCCCCAGCGACACCCTGCGCCGTGACAGGCTGAGATGGGGCTCAGGACTCCTGGGTTCTAGTCCCGCTGGGGGAGGGGGTATCTGGGGACTAGGGGCTAGGACTCCTGGGTTCATTTCATGACGGTGCCACGGGCTTGCTCTGACCTTGGCCAAATCACTTTCCCCATGCCGTGCCTCAGTTTCCCCCTTCTGTCGTGGGGATAACGGCCTCTATCCCGAAGGGTTGTGGATGACAGGGGCTGTAGAAGGGCAAGTTCCAGAAGTGACTCCCGTGGGGCAGCTTGGGGGTGTGTAGGAACCATTGGTGCTGGAGCTGCCACCACAGCCGGTCCACAGCCCCTCCTGCCTCCTCCCCACCAAGCCAAGGGAGCATGGTACCTCCACCCTGATTCATACAGCATTGGGGATGATTACGCCCAGTCTGCATGTGCCAAGGGGGCTCTGAGCCCAGCACCACCCGGTCAGGGGTGCAAGAACCTCTCTTGGGCAGAGGTGAGAGCAGCCGTGTGGCCACAGGCAAGGTGGAATGCTCCTCTCTCTTGACTATAGCTAACCCCTGCCCTGTGTACAGGGTACTGGGACAGGAGGAGCCCCGAAGGGCCTGGGAGCCCCCGCTTTGCTCTCTGTTGCCCACTGCTGCAGCTGGATTAAGCACAGTTGGCAGTGGGAAAACAAACAGCAGAGATGCAGATCACTGGTATGGCCCCAGCACTTTATGCCAGCCCCTCTCCCCCTTGGCTGAGACTGGAATATGTGGGTCCTGGCTCGCTTACTGAGGGCGTAAGGGACTGACTAGTTGTGATACACGAGCCTGCACCTGAACAGGCATGATCCAGATAAACAAGAGTGCAAGTAACAGGAGGAAAGAATCCAGCTCCAGACCAGTCTCCTCCTGGAGAGCAGGGGAATGACAGTTCTGGGGCTTTGTGAGTAGTGGCTTCCTCTGAAAGCTCAGACGCAGGATGCTCTCGGGCAGTAGTGACTTTGTTCCCCCAATCCTGAGCCCTAATGCCAAGGATGGGGGCCAGAGGTGGCACTAGGGCTTGTGCTGCCCTTGATGGACTAGCCAGCGTCCATCCCCTACCAGCCCAGTGGCGTCACCCAGATAAACGGTCACTGATGGTTTGCTGCCCCCAATATTATGTTGTCCCAAACCACCTTACCTGTTGCATCCTATACGGGGAATCTGGGCCCTGATAGGACCCACAGGATTGGTAATGCTCTTTAGGTAAATAAGATGTGTGGTGTCAGTACCAAGAGCCACGGAGAAAACACCCACTCCCCTCCCATGCCTTGCATACGGTCCCTCTGCTAACTTGGCTTTGTCCATGTCGATATTCAGAGCAGCAGCCAGGCCTGGGCTGTCAGTCTGTGTGCTCCTTAGCGGAGTGGCTCTGACCCAGCCCTCCTAAAGCGGGAGTCAAGGGGAGCTAGGGTGTTCAGCACCTCTGAAAATCAGACCTCTTATTCGGGTCCCTCCATACGGATTTAGGCCCTACATTTTAGGCAGCTAAATTTGAGAAAATTGCCCAGAGGTTCAATTTCTGGCTGTTCCACTGTCTCGCTATGTAACCTTCACCTCTCTGTGCCTGTCTGAGCGACTGTGAGGGGGAATAGGGTTGTGTCGGTAAGTTGTGGTGGAGATTAAAAGCCCCGTAGAAATGCCTGATACAATCTAATGTGTCTATTGTTCATAAGCAGAACATGCACCACTCAGCTTCCTTCTGGCTAGAACATTTATCCTCTCATTGTGTTTCTACAATCACAAGTCTGAGAACAATATGCAAAGGGGCAAACTTGCAGACCTAAATGATGGTTTTCTCCTTCATCATCTGGGACATGGACTCCCACTGGGACAGCCCCATCCATTACCATATAAATTAAAATTACCAGGGGGAGCAGGATTGCTGCTTCCATAAAGTTTTACTCAAGAAAAACTCTTGCAGCAAAATCTCCCATTGCCATTTCCAAAAAGACAGCTGGCTGCGATCTGTGTCTTAATGAGGCTGAACTTTAAAGTGAAAATTCTCTGCTTGAGTCCTTTAATGTGGAGTTCTCATTAATTCCACCTGTAATGAAGGCACAGTGTCACATGGGCAGCAGGAATTGTATTTGTCTCACACAGTCCTGTCACCCTCCTGCTTTCAACTGCAGAAGTAAATAAAAGATGATTTACCACTGATACATGCGAGCCTATTACAGAAAACAAAATGATTATCTGGAAGTTTCCTTTAATGAATCTCCAATGACTGAAAGGCTCTGTGCTCCACTCTCCAGCTGGGGTATTTTTCATTGCGGATGGCTTGATTCTGTAGGTTCCATTTTTTACCCGTTAGTTACTGATTGTTAAGTGTGATGTGAGCGCTAAGGATTATTTTGATTGTTCTCCATAACAACACCGGTTACAATAGCAAATTTATTCCCTGCAAACCGGACAATTGTCATTTCATGGTGTCCCCAACCTAACCTCTGTGGAGTGACTCCATTTGTGGGGGAAAGTATGTGGCTCCCTGTTCCTTATAGGAACCCCCTGTTTCCCTAAACTTGAACTCCACCAGCTTGGAAACCAGTTACCTTTGTTACCCTCTGCAATGTGATTAGATGTGCACATAGTGGAGTGTGTTATGTGTCCTCTAGAGGCAGCTACAATTATATTTCTTAGCACAGGAAATCCCAACAGGACTACAGCAGCCACAATCCATGCAAGAAGTTAGGTGAGTCTGTGGTTTGAAGAGTGAAAATTAGAGCATGGGGCACTGTTAGTTACAAGTCTCAAATGTTCTGTCTTTCCTTATTAGTCGTGAACTCCACATGTCTACATTATGTCACGTCAACCGTCCACACTAGTCAGCCAGCCACACTGTGATCAGTCTCTGGCCTCCTTAATGAGTCTGAAAGGATGCTACAGAGTGACCTAAATGTCTCACGCTTAGAAGCTAAGCACGCTGCTTTTGCAGTGCTCCCCAGGCCCTTCTAAGGGAGGACAGGGGAGCAGGAGGGGGCCAACAAAGCCCCTGGCCTGAGGGGAGGGGTACAAGGGAGAGAACACAACCCCCCTGGTAGGGGTAGAATGGGGAAACTAGGTGAGGGGTGAAGAGGGGCAGAGGGCAGAATCAAGGGCACAAAGAGCCCCTGGCATGGGGGGGCAGAATGGGGGATGGTGGTGTAGGGTAGGGGGTCATGGGGGACACACAGCGCTCCTGGCATATGACAGAGGGGGGAACGGAGGGACACAGAGACCCCGGCAAGGGGAGATAATATGGTGGGGGTTGCAAGGAGTCCCTGCAATGGGGGGGCTGGGACCAAGACACACATGGAGCTCTGGAGCGGAATGAATGGTGCCCCTGATACGTGCATTGGGCTCAGCCCGTGTGTGATAATAATAAACATCTTTCATCTCAAACCAAAGCACAAAAACCCACTTCCGTGGCACAGAACTGCAGCTCCCTCTGGGGTGAAACTCATCGGGCCGCAGGATCGGAATAGCACCCACCCTCCCCGCCCCATTGTTACCCATCAGTCCAGTCGCAGGCCCCAGATGCTGTCTGACCTTCCCCCCAGAAACCCGAGGTCAGGCCCCAGCGGCCACCCGGGCTGGATGGGGGAGGGGCAGGGCCAACCGGGCCAGGGGGGGTGGGGGTGGGCTCTGGGGGGAGGGGAAAGGGGGGCTCGGAGGGGGGGAGGGCGCACAGGGGATTGGCCCAGGGGTAGGGGGCGGGGCCAGGGGCACATTTGCCCTATAGGGTTTTCCCAGCAGTAACTTGAGGGAAGCCCCGCCCACACCACGAGCCCCGCCCACACCACGAGCCCCGCCCAGATACGCATAAACCCCGCCCACATTCAAATGTGCCACGCCCCGCCCCGTTTCCCGGAAGCGGCGCCGCTTAGCCCCGCCCCCTGGAGGGACCGGCGGCGCTCCCGGGAAGATGGCGGCGGGCGAGGCGCGGCCCCGCTAGCGGCGGCGCCGGGCCATGGAGGCGGAGGGCGGGGCGCTGGGCCCCGGGGAGCGCTGGGCCCCGGTGGGGGCGGTGGCGGAGGCGGAGGCGGAGGCCGGGGGGCCGGGCTCGGGGCCGGGCTCGCCGGGGGGCTCGCCCCGCTCGCTGCCGCGGCTCCGCGCCGAGCGCCGCCGCCTGCACGGGGCCCTGCTGGCGCTGGTCTCGCACTTCGCCCAGGTGCAGTTCCGGCTCCGCCAGGTGGCGCGGGCCGGGCCCGCCGAGCAGCAGCGGCTCCTGCGCGACCTGGAGGACTTCGCCTTCCGCGGCTGCCCGGCCGCGCTGGGGGACGGGCTCGGGGAGGCCCCGGTGAGTGCGGCCGGGCGGGCCCAGGGGCTCGCTGCGCCCTGGGGTGGCAGCTGGGCAGGGACCGAGCAGGGGTTCAGCCCCGTCCCCCCCCCGGTCAGTGTACAGCCAGGCTTTGGTGTCTCCCTCCCCAGCTGGTGTGTGACACCCCCACAGACTGCGGGGGGGGGTGTGTGTGTGTGTGTCTGACTGGCTACACACACACACACACACACACACACACACACACACACACACACACACACACACACACACACACACACACACACACACACACACACCCCCCCCCCCCCACAGGCGTAAAGTCACCCGAAATGGCTCTTCCCTCTAACCTCCCTCAGTTAGGCCTTGGCGATTTCGCTCTGAACAGCTGTTCAGACAGACGTGTCCCTCCAGGTGACTGGAGTTCTTTAGATCAGAACAGGGGGTGGGTTTACTCCAGTGACACACACTTCTTCCGTCCGCTACAGGGGCATAGCCGTAACTGTGCCGTTGTAGCACAGATCCCCGCGGAAGGAGTGATCCCCATGGCCCTTCTCAGAGGAGAAAGATACAGGGGAGAATTCAGTGACATTCAGAATCACTGTTTTCTGTCACGCTGCCTAGTGCTTCTAGCTTTCACGCTCTGCTTTATTGAGCGTGTTGTTCTCGTGAGTCATGGCTGCTAGGTACACCATTGTCACACCCCACAGAAGTGGAATGACACTGCTTGCAGTACATGACTTTCTGAACAGGGAACGGATTCAAGGTCAAAAGACCCAACATCCAGAACTGACTTTATAAAATGGTTTAATCCAACCTATGTGCATGGGGCTAGACTGTTAATGCCCATGCTCTGGACTAGTCTGTCCTTGGTCTATAAAGTATTGTTTAACTTAGGTGCAACCATAGTTAGACTCAGCTGCAGAGTTTTCTTAAACTTGGTTGTTTCACAGTGTGCACAGCTGCTTAATATGAAAGTTCACTTTTGAACCTCAGCCATGAAATGCCCAGTTAAAATGAGAAGGTACAAGTGTGTCCAGCAATAGCCATGGGAAGGAAGCTGAAGTGATACTGCACTTCTTTGTAGGATATATGATTCTGCCTGGCCTGCTAGCATTTCCCAGGAGCAGTACAAGACAGTCAGGGTACAGCATCCTTGTGAATTTCTCCAGTGTGATTCATTAGCTTAGATCACTGATAATGTTTGGTTTCTACACCGTATTAATACCTTACTGTAACCTGCATGTTAGCCTCCTGCATTACAGTTCCCTTTCCACTAACATCAGAACAGGGGAAGTTGACCTTCCTCATTTGATCTTGCATCTGTACAGATAAATTGTACTTACAGTTCCACACCCCTCTCCACCTTTTCCTCAAGCACAAAGAACAAGGAGTGTCATAGCAAATTATGCCTGGGGCTGCGTCAGGGTGCTGGGCCTAGCCAGTGCCCTTACGACCAGCTCATGGGGAAGCCCTGTGCAAGGGGCCAGCTCATGCTGGAGAAGAGGGTGAGAGGGACAGGGAGGTTAATTGGGAATGTTGCTGCCTTTTTGCACATGGGAAATCTGGATGATTGCCATTTCCTTTTTTTTAATGTTACGAAAACCTGCTTAGCAGCTATTACATCACCAAAACCAGCAGGGCAGGGACTTCGAGCTACTCACAGAAACAAGGAAGCTTCAGCTGTACTCTCATTGGACATTCTGCGACTTTGCAATTAATCCGTTTTAAATAAGATACTGTTACAAGGCTTTCAGTCCCACTCCAGTCTCATACACCAAACCTATGTCCAGTGGCAATTTCCTTCCCATCTGCAGTTTTCAAATGCTCCAGTTTAACCTTGCTTGTTTACTGCCCTGTGCCAGCAGTGGTGAGGACAATGAGCAGAATGAATTCTGGCTCTTGGCTGAACTCTCTTGCTCTCTCTCATTCTGCCTGTAGGCATTAGTACTGCTTGCAAAGTCTAGATTGAAGTCAGGGCAGTTCTAACACTTGCTTGGGACATTTATTACCCTTGATTTTCATGCAGGAGCAGGGATGGGGTTTGTGGTCTTGGTACTTAATTGGCTTTGTGTGTAATTCAGAAGGATCCCAAATGTCTGAGATAATGAGGTTTTATTTAAATAAATAAAATTTCAGCTACTTTATTTGGGGGGAAAAAACCCAAACCCAAATCTAACTTAGAATGTAATTGAATATTTCTGCTTTTTATTCCCATGCTTAATACCTGGAGGCCTTGGTAAGTGCCACTTTCAATATAAATCTACCTTTTGATTGAGGAAATAATGGGTTGCATTTGTTTCACTTATGTACAGTTTGAGTGCATTATCCCGAAAACCTATTCTTGAAATCCCCTTCAGGTTATACCAAGATAAAGTGCCATGCAGTTTGTGATTGTAATATGTTCTAGGAAAGATCTGGGGGCTGAAACTGGGGTAGCCTTCTGTGGTTGGCAAAGCACATGCACACCTAATGCAGCTGTATCCAAAAGCAATGCCCAGACCTCTTGTCTTTTTGGAGCCCAGCACTTACCATGAGAGAGCTAAATAAGGATTTTGTACAATGTTAATGTATACATTAGCCGTGACTCTTCTCTGTTATTTAGGGCATGGTGTCAGGTTGCCGCTTCACTCTGAGATGTGTAAGAACTCCAGAAGTTGCTATGAGACATGATCATCATCTGGCTGCTTACAACAAAATTCTCTACTTGCTGAGGTTTCTAACTAGTGAGACTAGAGTAGGGGGTGCAAGATGCCTGCAGAAATGCTTCTTTTGTATAGTGGTGACTGGGCTGCAATTTCTTCTCATTGAAAGCCTGCAGCCTTTGTCAGTGAGGGTGCCCAGAACTCGCTAGTGGCATAGGCTGTAAGGTTAACTTCCAGACATCCCTGGCGTAACAATCCTATCTCCAGGGCCTTGGCTACAAGTGGGGTGTTCAATTTCTTTTCCAATAAACTCATTTCAGGGTGAGCGGGAGAATCAGGAGCGACTCGAGGCCCGGAAGGAGAAGCAGCGAGAGCTAATCATGCAGCTCAAAACGCAGCTAGACGACTTGGAGACCTTCGCTTACCAAGAGGGCAGCTATGATTCCTTGCCCCAGTCCATGGTCATGGAAAGACAGCGGGTAAGGCCTACGGCTCCTCTGCCAGTGCCCTTTCTTAACACCAGCTAGTGCCTCTCTCAGAACACTAGCGTGTGGCCAGTGCTGATTCAGGCAGCCGTAATCCAACATCATAAGTCTGCATCCATGAATATAATCCATAGGGACTGCTTCAATTTACTGTTAGTGGATATAATAAAGTCCGGACTGGCTTCACCCCAAAATAATTAGTGGGTAAGTGAAAGCAGCATTCTGGCTCCGCAGGTGGGAGGGCCACGTGAGGTCATGCCACTCATTATGGGTAACGTTCTGCAGGTGATTATAGAGGAGTTAATAAAGAAGCTGGATATGAACCTGAATGAGGACATTGCATCGCTGTCCCCAGAGGAGCTGCGGCAGCAGGTGGATGTGGCTGTTGCCCAGATTGTCAATCCTGCAAGGGTGAAGGAGCAGCTGGTGGAACAGCTGAAGACGCAAATACGGGACCTGGAGATGTTCATCAACTTCATTCAGGGTCAGTGCTGGGTTTTGCTTAGACAATCAGGAGAGCGGCTCATTGGTGCAGCAGGGGCATCTAGGGTATAGCATGGCTTGAATTAGTGAGAGGAAGGATGCAGACCTCAATGGGGCGGAATCTGGGCACAGAGTAGCACAGACCTCTCCGTGGCGAGGTGATAGTGTGTGGAGAACCTGGGACACACTGATGGGTGTGATGCTGAGAGGCAGGATGGTCACCCATGTGTAGAGGAATATGAGGCAATACTGACCTACAGTCTGCAATGTGTAGCCTCAATCTTCCAGCTGATGTAGGGATGCAAAATAACAAACTGTTGTCATTGTGGATTTCTCATTCTAGATGAAGTTGGAAGTCCCGGCCAGGTGGAGGATGGACATTGTGAATGTTCAGGCAGAAAGCATGGAAGTGGCCCCTACAAACCAAATGCCAGGCTGCCTCCTGGGAATAACAGAGGTGGGCAATTTACATGTGTTTGGCTCTTGCTGCTTCTCCTTTTGTTGGCCAGCTGGCTTCCCGCCTGCAGGAACTAGTGTCCCATCACTTCCTAAATTCAGTGTTGCTTTTCCCCTGCTAGTGGTGGTTTCCCTTACCCTTTCATTGATCCAGACAATAAGCCAGAAACCTCGTGTTTGAACTCTTACCTTTCCCTGTTGGCCCAGTGTGATTGTACAGTGAATGTGCACCAACACATCACTGAGGGATAGGATCGCACTTTAACTTGGAGCTCACAGAAATGAGGGGCTTCTGATAATTCTCTAGCAGCAGACAAGGTCCTGTGCAGTCTTTCCTGACATGGTGTAGCTTTACCAAACCAGTTCAGTCTTGGCCTGCACCACTCCAGCTGTTCTTGTCCTGGACTCTTCCTCAGCAGAAATCGTGGCTGGGGGATCTATTGTTCCTTATAGATGACAATGAGACCACCCACTTCAGAGCTTGATTTGGTCCCAGGTTCTGGAGTGAGCAGGTCAGTTTATTCCCTGAGACAACTAGTTCCTTGCACATCAGCAACTTCCTTCCACAAAAGCTTCTGGCACCCTGTAATTATCCTTCTGATACTGGGAGATCCACAAATCTGTGTCTGAAACACCCTCTCCCCTCACTAGAAATCTTGAAATTCTGCTTTGGTCACTTGTGCCTGCTCAAATAGCATCCGTCGTAGGCTTCATTCTCTGCCACGTGATTTAAGGTGGATAAGGCAGTTTGAGAATGGGACACATGAATATCTGATGTCCCATTTTCCAGTTTGCATCAGCCACTCTCTCTTGAGCAAAGCAGCATGAATCACCCAGCCAGCAGCACCAGAGCAAAAGCATCCCCTAGTAGAGTGGCTGATGAGCTCCCTGTATCTAGGAACAAGCAGAGATAAATCTGATTCTCTAATGACAGCATTTCTCCTTTTCCCTAACCAACCAGTGAACCCAGAGGATGCCAGAAAGATGCGAGAAACAGGCCTGCACCTTATGCGCCGCATGCTTGCTGTGCTGCAGATATTCGCTGTCAGTCAGTTTGGCTGTGCGACTGGTCAGATCCCCCGCACCCTCTGGCAGAAGGACCAGGCCAATAAGGACTATTCTCCCTTAATTAAGAAACTGGAACTGTCTGTAGACCAAGTGAGGCAGCTGGCCCTGAAGCACCAGCACCAGGATCACGTGCTCAGCTACTCCAGCATGCAGGATGTCTCCTTAGGAGCGAGAGATGAGCTGACTTTGGCGGTGCGGAAGGAGCTGACCGTTGCTATACGAGACCTGATGGCTCATGGGCTCTATGCCTCGTCTCAAGGGATGAGCTTGGTGCTGGCACCCATTGCATGCCTGATTCCTGCATTTACCTCGTCGCCACAGACCATGCACCCCTGGGAACTCTTTGTGAAGTATTACAACACCAAGAACGGCCGTGCCTTCGTGGAGTCCCCAGCGCGTAAGCTCTCCCAGTCTTTTGCCCTTCCCGTGACGGGGGGCATCACTGTTACCCCCAAGCAGAGCCTGTTGACGGCTATTCACACTGTCCTCACAGAGCATGATCCATTCAAGCGCAGTGCAGACTCTGAACTGAAAGCCCTGGTGTGCATGGCATTAAATGAACAGCGTCTGGTCTCCTGGGTGAATCTGATCTGCAAATCTGGGGCTCTGATACAGTCTCACTATCAGCCCTGGAGCTACATGGCCAACACAGGCTTTGAGAGTGCCCTCAACATTCTCAGCCACCTGAGCAACTTAAAGTTCAACCTGCCTGTTGACCTGGCTGTCCGGCAGCTGAAAAACATCCGAGATGCTTTTTGATGTGTCCTTTCCAGATCCGCCCCCTTTCCCCAGAAGGAAGGTATTAACGTCCTAGCTTAGAGCAGGAGCATTGTTTATGACCAAACTTGTCCCCTTTGAAGCTGATTGTGGCTATTAGGGTAGCAGGTTAGTGTCTTGACACTGGAAGCCTCCCTTCCAAGACTGCCTGTGAGGAAATGCTGCCGATGTTTGGGCTGTGCGCTACCTCACCCAGGCCTATGCTAATGCAGCTATCAACAGAGCTGCAGCACCCCATCGGTTGGTGCCTTGCCTCTGTCACATGCATTAGGAGTGAACCACTGTCTGAAATGCAATAAAAAGGGCCTGGTTTTACAGCCAGTGCATCGGAGCAGCTCCTGTGGAGTTCAGTGGAAGCGGTTCCTATGCTGTGGCTGCATGGTCAGCCCCCAGAATTTTTAGTCTAAAAGATGTCACTTGTGGCATTTTGCTGTTTCACACAGAGCTGTGTGAGGCTTTTTGACAGATATATCTTCTGCTGCTTAGGCTTGATGTAACATGCCCAGTGGCGGAGTCCGACATCCCCTCTCCCACGTTTATGTAGATTTTGAATGTACAGGAGGCTGGGAACAGTTTCTGCTCTGAGCTATAGGTGCCTATTGGTTTGCATCTTGAAGGATTAGTGGCTGCAGAGATCCAGACCGATTCTTTGGACTGTGTGGTGACAGGTGACTGGATTGAGCATTCAGGTGCATTGTGTAAGACTCTCAGCTCCCTCGTGGAGTTTTGGTCAAAGCCCTGAACACTGTCAGGCCAGGGTTTTATTGCATTGGTTTAACATCTGTAAACAAATATCCCTTTTCCAGTTACTGTGTTTAACTTGAGTTAATTATTAGCCCCTGTGCTGCAAGAACAGTTGGTCATATGGCTCCTTGTAGAAAATACAGATGTCTAATATTCTCATGTAATTCCTAAAAGCACTTCTGTGGTCAGTATCTCTTGGCCAGCAACTTTCTACATCGAGTGTATTTGATTATTGTGTAACTGAGCATTTTCTGCTGGTCTGAGGGCAAAGCTTCCTGCACTGGTTACAGGTAGGTCTGCAGTCAAATCAGTCAGCGCTGTTGAAGTAGTAATCAATCCACATGGCATTTAGGCTGCATGAGAAAAATCACTTCTGGCATCAAAAGAGAACTTAGGGTTTGACTGGAATAGAGCTGAGGAGAGTGGTCTCCTTTGTACGTGCATCAGTGATGCCCTGAGTGGCAGGTAATGGATTTATATTGGAAACAGTAGTGCCTCAGTCCGGCATCCTGTTCCCTTCAGCTTCCTGGCAAAACAGCAACATCCTAGTCTCAGGCACATGGGGGATGGGTTGGGAGTGTCCACTCTAATTGTACATTTAGTAGCTAGAAATGGGGCTGTCATGGTAGTTTTTTTTTGTTCCCAGTTTCCCCACTGTTCATAGTAGCTCCCTTTTGAAGCTTGAAAAGGAATGTTCCCTTACTGCCAGTTCCTCTCAGTTGCACGCACAGTTTGGTGCAGTAGGGTTGTTGGTTTCATCTTATTTCTGTCTAAAAGGCATTGAAGCTATTCTTTGGGAAAACATCTAGAATTTCATAGACTGACACCACAGATTTTGGACATTGAGCACTGGGGCCCATCTGCTCTCACTGAAGTCAGTGACAAAGCTGCCACTAATTTCAGAGAGACCAGAATCTGTGTCGCCCCCACCGACCCCCCCATCCCTTAACTGTATTCCTAAAATTATTTGTGTGTTTGGAGCAGAGTGAAATTTATAGAACACTGTAAGGAGGGTTAGTTTTTTGATGAAGAATTAGTGGTTAGTAACACATTCCTCCACATGTTTTTAATGCAGAAATAGTTTACTGAAATATAATGAAAACCAGCAGCAGTGACTCTTACATATGTGGAAACTGTTTTCATGTTGTACCCTTCAGATAGGAAACTGTTTATGTATTTTCAGAGGCTTGTCTAAGGGTGAAAAATTCCAAGCTGATTTATCCAGATAAACTTCTTGTCTTCCTGGACAGCAAATTATAGAATTACCAATGACCAACCACATTAAGATTAGCTGGAGAGGCAAGATTTAATTCAAGAATCATTTCCATGGAACATTCCCCATTCTGGTTTGGCTATTTTTTGTCTGAAATCTGCATGTTTTTGTCAAATCTGTGGCAGTTACAAATAAGTTGACGTGTCTGATTGCTGGAAAGGCTTTTCTGGGGCCCCAAATGGTTCCATAAAGCATCTTGTCTTCAGGTTTTTCTAATTCTCAACTCCCTTTTGTGTTTACAGTGCTATGCTGGAGCAGTTTATGTTGTACCCTAGTTGTTCAGATATCTGCTTTATTTTATTTCTGATGTTGATTTTGTTCTGTTTCTAGGTCTGTGCATATGTGCAATAGGATGAATGTATTTGTGTTGTGGAGAGTACAATATCTACTGCTGATAATAAAAGTCATGGTGGTTTGTCTATGTTGTATTACCTACTTGTACATTAATAGATAAACTGTTAACGCACCCTCTCCTTCTTCTAGACTTCGAATCTTCATCCCTACAGCCGTTACCTTTATAGCTTGTATACTGCACCATTAGTTAGCAACAGAACAGAATAGTTAGATCAGGGGTCGGCAATGTTTGGCACGTGGCTCGCCGGGGTAAGCACCCTGGTGGGCTGGGCCAGTTTATTTACTTGCTGATGCGGCAGGTTCGGCTGATGGCGGCCCCCACTGGCCAATGGGGGCAGTGGGCGAGCGATGTGCTGGCTACTCCCCCATTGGCCCGGGACGGCAAACCGCGGCCAGTGGGGGCTGCGTCCAGCCGAACCTGCCGTGTCAGCAGGTAAATAAACTGGCCCGGCCCGCCAGGGTGCTTACCCTGGGTTAGATCATTACGCATGCCAAAACGTTGCCGACCCCTGGGTTAGATCGTTGGTAACTAAAAACTGGAGTCAGCAAGGACACAAATGGGCACCAACAGGGTCAGATGATGTCTTAATAGGAAAAACCAAAACTTCTGGAAGCTCAAGTGCACCCATTTCATATATGGGCTGTGGGTGGCGAGGAAGAGGCTACCTTGGCCTTGAGGGCTGGATGTGAGAGGATTGTCAATTTTAAAAAACGTGCTGACAAACGGAAAAAACGTGGCGTGGGGAAAATACTCCTTTTCCATTTTGTGTAGGTGAGGGGCAGGGAGCTGCATGTGAAATGTTGGTCTGTCAGGCTCCCTGGTTTGGTTCCCGGTGGTGGTGGTGGTGGGGGTTACACGACTGCAGGGGGGAGATAAACGCCTTCAAAAAGGAGATTTTGAGTGGCAGGCTCCGCCCAGTGGCCAAGGGGCTGGGGGCAGCTGTAGCGCCGCGCCCCGCTTTCAGCGCCCCGCAATGTGCACGGGGGGGTTGCGGTGCTGCCCCCTCCAGCCAGGCCGCGCCGTGCTCGGCGCTGTACCCTCTGCACCGCGCACGCTCCCCGCCGCTCTGGGGAGGAGCGCTGAGCTCGCGCGGCCCGGCCAAGGGAGGGGGCGTTGGGCCGCTTCCGCCCCCATCCCGCGCGTGCGCCGTCGCCCTGTGCGGGAGGAAGCGGAAGTCAGGTGACCGGCATGGCGGGGTGAAAGGTCGGCGAAGCGGTCGCTCCTTCCTTTTCCGGTTTGGGCGCCATCGCAGCCGGAGCCTCGGTGAGTCCCGGGGGGGGGGGATTGTATCGGCCGCCATCCGCGGGGCGGCGGGGCCGGGCGGGGGGCGCTGGGCGCGGGGGGGGGCGCGGGGCCGGGGGCTGTTCCTGCCGGGACCCGCGGGGCCGGGCTGGTAACGCGTCTTGTCTCCTGGCAGCGATGGGGAAGTTCATGAAGCCCGGGAAGGTGGTGCTGGTCCTGGCGGGGCGCTACTCGGGGCGCAAGGCGGTCATCGTGAAGGTGAGTCCCGTCTCCGAGCTCCGCGTACGGCCTGCAAGAGCCGGGCAGTTGCCGTGGGCAGTGGCGGCCCTGCCCCAGCCCGCCCGCGTGGTGGGCTCCCTCTGGGGTAGGCGAGGGAAGGCGCCGCCTACGGATCGGGGGGTTCGCGACTGATTCGCTCCCCTCCCTTGGGTGCCATGTAAACATGGGTCACGCTTGGAGCCGTAGGAGTCTCCCCTGTCTGTGCTATCGCGGTCTAGCCAGAGGCCTGCTCTGAGCGTGAGGTTGGGGATTTATGGTGTGGGGTGCTTAATTCTCGTGTGGGTTAAATCCACCGTAGTTCCTGTGTGTGTTCAGTGAGGGTCGGTTCAGGTTTGCTGAGTGGGTCACAGAGAGGCCAGTGCACAGACATTCTTGTCTAGTGGTTAGGCACTAATCTAGGATTTGGGAGACCCAGGCCCGATTTGCTGCTGTGGTGCAGATTTGCTTTTGGACCTTGGACGAGTCACTGAATCCCTCTGGGTGCAGCTGGCGGTGTGATTCCCGGCAGGGATAAACCTGTGCTGGGAATCCAACCCACCTGGAGCCGTGCAGGGATAACCTCCGTGCCTCAGTTTCTCACCTGTAAATGGGTATAATAGCACTGCTACCTCACAGGGGGATTGTGAGGATAAATACATAAAAGACTGTGAGGCGCTCAGATCTTACAGTGACAAGGGCTGGATAAGCACGTAAGGTACTTAGACATCTGCTTTCTCTGTGTTACCTAGGAGCATCTGGAAACCTGTCATCCATATGCCGCTTGTCGGGCTGAGAACGGAGGTGTCTAGAAACGTTAGCTCGTAGAGCTAGATAGTTTGAGGTTGTTGTGTATATCCTGTGGTTATTCATGGGAGTTGCACCCCTGCAGAAGAGACACCTCTAAAAATTCCATGGAATACAGCCTGAGCATTCTGGGGGCTTCCCTTAGTGCTGCTTTTTGTGGCATGCGGGCTTTAGATCTGCTCACGTAGCAGAGGATTTTCTTTTGGGTTCTGTGCACCCTGCCATTTGGCTATCTCTCCAATGCCTTAAATTCATTAGGCTTTAGCAGTTTTTCTGTTCAAAAGGTAGAAGAATCTGTGGTGACCTCCCAGAATCCAGGTTTCTGTGCATTGCTAATAGGTCTCCTGTGTGTTTCAGAACATTGATGATGGCACCTCGGACCGACCGTATAGCCACGCCCTGGTGGCTGGTATCGATCGGTACCCACGGAAGGTAACTGCTGCAATGGGCAAAAAGAAGATAGCGAAGAGGTCCAAGATCAAATCTTTTGTGAAGGTTTATAACTACAACCATTTAATGCCCACCAGGTGAGCAGGCTCGGGGCTCACTGTGAAGTGCTGCTAGTAGAACTAGTAAACTACTTTAGTTTCCTTCAACATGGCAAAAGCAGATTTTCTCTTTGGTAAAGCCTAGAAACCTGCTTCTCTGAGATTTCCTCAGTTATGTCCTTATGCAGCTCAATGAATAGATTTGCAGGATGCTGACTTGGGTGGCCAGTGATAATTATCTTGGAGGAGTCAAAAGTTGAGGTGGGACATTCATGATCTTCCCCATCCCTTTATCATGGGGATTCAGGCTGACACTCTCGCTGTGGGAGAGGTCGGTGGACAAATTCAATTGTCCACAAATGCATCTCTTGTGGCATTGGCCATTATTTAGGCCTTTCATTTTTTTTTTTTCCTTTGGCTGGAGAGACAGCCTTCCTCCTGTGAGCTCTGAAGAGGATTTGTAATAATGATCTGGATCTCCTTGGTAAGGGGCTTGGAGATCTACTGATGGACAGTGCAAGAGAAGGAGCTGAGTATTGGGAATTGTAGCCGAACCAGCATTTCATGATACTGTCACTGGCCTTCCCTTCCCCACTTCTAGTGTTGTGTGCTGCTGAGTGCACGCTGAGGGCAAAGCAAGGCTGCTTGGCACCTCTCATGCCATCTGCTGGCTCAGAGTGCTTGAGGACTCCCGGGTCACTAGGGATGCTGGCCTGAGTCTGTCTTTTAGGTATGTTTTAACGGTCACCATTCTGTGGGTTGGCAGGAGACGTGCACTGTCTAGCCAGACTTAGGCTAGCTATCTAGCATCCTGGCGTGTGGGTGTTTCAAAGCCTGCTGTTTCCCCTCTCTCAGGTATTCCGTTGATATTCCTCTGGACAAAACCGTTGTCAATAAAGATGTGTTCAGGGACCCTGCACTGAAACGCAAGGCAAGGCGCGAAGCCAAGGTGAAATTTGAGGAAAGGTGAGTTGGAAACTTTTCTCCCTCCTCCAGCTGCTTGTTACATTTTTCACTCCTTTATTGAACTGTAGGAATCTGTTTATACTTTAGTTTCTGAGTCATTGAAACCTGCAACCCAGCCCCCAGCTTGTTCTCGCCCTCCAGTGAAGTGTGTCCAGCCTGACAGCTGTTGGCTGGGAGACCCCAAGAAACAGCGGGTTCCTATAGCACTGATGTCCTAGCATGCTCCTGAATGGGGTTGTGCTGGCCCTGCAGTGACAGTAACTGGGGGTCTGGCTGCCGGAGGCTGTTAAGATCCTTTGCATTAACTGTAAATTAACACCAGGCCTCATCCTAAATTAATATTTACATACTTCCCTCCTTCATGTAAAGTGCTCCTACCTTTTCAGCTGGATACGTATAGTTTTTCACTTCCTGTCCTTCAGTGTGCACTCTTCCACCCCCAAGGAGGTTGCATGCTAGTGGTGGGGGCAGGATTCTTGCAAAGCAATGTGTTATGGTAACAAGATTTAATCCTGCACTTGCACAAGCAGCTGTGAACATACTGCAGGGAGCAACCTTGGGGGGGGAGGGGGGCAGAAGAAAGGGGAGGAGTAGGAGCAGCTAGGACCTTAAAGGGGCTGTTTCCTAATTTTGGTCTCCTGACATCCTGTTCCTTAGTTACCTGTTAGGTGCATGTCACTGGATTCCCTTCCCTATGTGCATGACTCCAGCTTAGCAATCAGTGCTTGAGGCTGATTGATTTGCCTTCTCAGTGGCCTGTTTCAGAGCCTCCCCTTCAAAGGAAGGAATTCCGACTAGCATCCCCCTCAGCAAGAGGCAAACATCTTTTCTTGGGCCTGCCTGCAGAGGGACTATTGGCTTCTACAGCCATCCTCACCACCTTGGCTCCTGTGTTAGCAGCAGGCTTATGCGGCTGTATCTGTTCTGGCTTGGGGCTGTGCAGATGGCATTGTTGACTTTGAAGTTGTGAAATACTTAGTGGGAACTGTCAGTCCTGCAACTGCCAAGAGTTGCTGCCCCTGTTGTCTTGCTGACTATAAAGGTTAAAGAGGAAATTGTAGGCCTCATTTAACTTGGTGTGGGGCACAAATCTCCATGCTGCACTTAACCAAACAGCCAGAGAAGCTAGTTCTGTCCAGGCAGATGCTGTTTTACGTTCTGGGTTATTCCCCTCCAAGTGAGGCACTGGCCCAGGATTTGGTGCAGGGGGTGGCATTTTTCCTTTGCTTTCCCCTCTCTCCAAAGGCCTGTCATGCCTACTAGCAGGCTCGCTCCAGCTTCCTGTAGCACTTCTGATGTGGCCAAAGGAGTCACTGCATAGCAATGAGGTCGCTCCCTCTTCACAAGGAGCTGAACTCACTGCTTCCATGGTGCTCTCCGGCCAAGAGTCCCACGCAAGTTCTCCCCCCCCCCCCCCTCCCCCCCCCCCCCCAAGGATTGGGGAAGGGAGGTAGTGGCTGCTCCAGAGCCCAACTCCGGCCGGGCAGATGTGAGCGTCAGTGGGCCTGAAGCTTGGGCTGAGGCTCGTTCGGGACACTGGTGCCAAGCGTTCCCTAACGTGTGGATTGTGCCTTTCTTTCAGATACAAGACTGGCAAGAATAAGTGGTTCTTCCAGAAGCTGCGATTCTAAACTTGTAACATGGCTGCATCAATAAATGTGTATTCAAAACCATTTTGTTGCCCTGTAAAATGTTCCCTGGTGCGAAGCATCTGGCTTTGCAGTGTAAACATCACTTGCTCTGTGCTTCGATGAGATGACTTGCAGGGGTAATTACAGTCCAAGCCAGCCAGGAAGGGATTCATGGAGTGTTAAATGGAATTAAATACTAACCGAGCTGGCTTTGGAGAACTGCCCTACGAGTCGGCTCTGTATCTGATGCCTTCCCCACACAGTGTTGAGAGCAGATGACAAAGCTGCTCCACCTTTCCAGCAATGGAGGCAGGGTAGTCGAAAGTGCTCTGAATGTGAATTCAGGTCACTCATGGGGAGGGAAATGATTCGGGGTCCTGCTATTCCAGCTGGCTTTGGTTCTTTGGCTAAGAAATGGGAGTGATGTGTTCGTGGGGGGCGGGGAGGGTCATTGTTTTCCAGTTGCCTTTGCCAAGTATTGGTCTTTCTGGCAAGTGGCAACTTTGTCTGATTCAAAGAGTCTCCAACTGCATCACTGGCCTTTGGGAGCAGAAGCGAAATGAAGGTGGGCTGAGCTCAGCAGCCGGGAGAGGTAATTTAGAGGGTTTATTGTGCAAAAATTGTGACATTGCTTCATCAAAAAGGTTTCATGAGCACCTAGCTGATGACTTATTAGAGGGGCCTTCGGGGAAAGTCAAGATCAGGAACTGAAGAGTTGGAGACAAATAAGCTTCTGGTCTCCCCCACAGCGATTCAGGGTCCCTACGCACGGCATGAGGTTAGTTGGGGAGATTCGGCCCTTGCCAGGATCCCACTCCTGGGAAGGGAGGATCATTTCGCTGAGAGATTCTCTTCGCTCCCTGAATCACAAAGCTTTGCCTTGTCCTAGTTTCTTTAAATGCCCTCTTTCGTCTCTCTCTTTCTCTCCCCCCAACCCCCCAAAGTGTCAGTGTGACTGTACGGGCCTGCACACCGCTGCTGGCTAAATGACACCATCCATCAGAGTTCGCTGCTGCCGTTACCCTGTTCCTTGCCAAGGGCAGCATCTGGCCCCAAGACCGAAATGAACGTCCAGGGGTGTCTGTTACTCTTGGGCCTTGTTTGCACGGGGGGGGGGGCAGCACTGATTAAATCAGCTTTACCCCTGTGTGGACGCATTCGCAGCCGATAGGGTGACCAGAGAGCAAGTATGAAAAATTGGGACAGAGGGTGGGGGTAAGAGGCACCTATATAAGAAAAATCCCCAAATATGGGGACTGTCCCTATAAAATCGGGACAATGGTCTCCCTAGCTGCGGTGTCAGTGCCTTGGTCCCGTGCAGACCGGCACTGGGGCGGTCCCTGGTGGGGCCGCGGGTCTCCTCGCCCTGGGGCACCGGGCTCTGCCTCTGGCCGGGGCTGCGGGGCTGGGCTGCTCGCAGGCGGCTCGGCGGGGCGGGGCGGGGCATGGGCCGGCCGGGAAACGAAAGTGAAAGGGGCCGGAGTCGGGCAGGAAGCGCCGACACCGCTGCAGGAGGCTGGGGCGGTGAGAGGGGCTGCAAATTCCGCATGGGGGGGCGCCCTGCTCTGAGCCCCCGGGGTGCTGGGGGGGCGGTCCCTGCCCCGGGGTGCGTGGGGCCCATTGCATGCCCTGGGTCCGCTAGGGTGTTAGGGGCTTGTACAGTCCACCCCCTTTTTACAGGGTCTCCCAGTGTTCTCCCCACTGGGGGGGGAGGGCTCTGTGCCCCCTCCCTGGGGTCTGGCAGAGCCCCACCCTCATTGTTTCCAGCCCAGGTGCCCCAGGAGCGCTGCCTCCCCAAGTCCCTGTGTGGGGTGACCAGGGAAGCCCCTTTGTGCTCCGTTCCAGGGATTCCCTCCCACCCTGGGGTGTTGCAGTCCTGAGGACCGGGCACCAGCCCCATGGGAACAGGGCCCATTTGCCCCCCATCTGGGAACTGGTCCCAGCCTGACATTTGGGAGCCACCCCTCCCTTTAGACTGTGTCTCCTGTCGCTCCCTGGGGTTTCTGGGCACCTGCAGGTGAAGGGCAGGGCCAGTCCTGAAGGGGGGAGGGGGCGCAATCAGATCAGAGTGACCTGCGGTGAACATGGGGTGAGCGCTCACCTGTCACCCCAAGCCTCCTCACCCCCCTGAGTCTGGAGAAATGCTCCACGCTCCAGTGATGGGCGAGTCAGGAAGGCCCAGGTCCAGGAGACCGGGGTATGCTTGGGTCTCCCCTGCGTGGCGCGCCCCTATCACTGGAGAGCCATTGCTCAGCATGGTGCTGCTGGGGGAGATTCGGGGAGGGGGGGTTGATTTTGGTGCCAGATTCTGACACTTTGGTGCTTTCTCTCCCCAGGTGTGAGTGACACAATGACAGATTCAGAAGAGGTAACTGGGCACCAGGCGAGTCAGTCCCTGTCCTGGGCTTTTGAAAGGCAAAGTGGAAATTAACGTTTCCTGGGAGGGCACCAGGAGGTTATTTGTTTGAGGCCTGGTCTTCACTAGGAAATTAGGGTTGTATAACTCCGTCGCTCAGGGGTGTGAAAAATCCAACCCCCCCGAGAGACGCAGCTCACCCGACCTAACCCTGGTGTAGACAGCGCTCTCCCATCGACTGGCCGCCTCTCCGAGGTGCATTACCGCTCCCGTCCACGTGGGCAGCGTCTTCACTGAAGTGCTAGAGCAGCCCAGCTGCAGCGCTTTGAGTCTAGATGAGCCCTGAGCGCGGGAGCTGGAGATCACACCGGGCAAAGGAACAGCCTGAGTCCAGCAGGAAAGTTTCTTCCCCACCCCCATGTGGATTCTGGCTCCACCCCCACCCCTCTGGCTCCACCCACATTGAATGCTGACCCCTGTGCTGGTGGAGCTAGAGAGCTCATGTGCAGATGGTGACTGGCATAGCCCATGGCACGGGCTGCCCCGTGATACAGCGTGTGGGCTCTGGGGTCACTCACCTCTCTTGGCTTTTAGGAGTCTTTTGTCCGTCTGCCTGATGAGCTCACACTGGAGAACAGCTCCCCCGAGATGACACCCGAACGCCTGCAGCAGGAGATTGAGAAATACAAGGTGGGTCCCTGCCCAGGTACTGCAGTTTGGGCACGTGAGCCGATGGCGGGATGGGGCAGGGGCTGCGAATGCGCCTACCAGCTGCAGTTCCCTCCGCAGTGTGCGGTTAATAGAGGCCCAGCCCGAGACGATTCTGGGCTGATAGTGCCTGGGTGTAGCCTTGCAGAGCAGCCCCGGGGAGCCTGACGTTCCCTTCGGTGTCTCTCCCAGGAACGCTGTCAGGCGCTGGAACAAGACTGGCTAGAGCTGGGGATGGCGAAGGAAGCCGCTGAGCAGAGGACACAAGGATTCCAGAGAGAAGCCGAACTCCTCCGTGGGAAACTGGAGAGAGAGAAGTGTCTGAGCAGGGAGCTGGAGCCCTCCTACCAGGCTGGTTTCTAGGAATAGGCCCCTTGCACCCCACCCTCCCCTGATGCATTTAGTCTGAGTCTAGTGAACATATCACAGAACCACAGCACAGTCTGGCACAACTGGCCACCTCTGCTCAGCGAAGTCCTAGGGCTGGAGTAGCAGGGGCTGCGGGTGGGTGTGAGGGACGCGCAGGGCTGGGGTGGCAGGGGCTGCGGGTGGGTGTGAGGGACGCGCAGGGCTGGAGTAGCAGGGGCTGCGGGTGGGTGTGAGGGACGCGCAGGGCTGGGTGGCAGGGGCTGCAGGAGGGTGTGAGGGATGCGCAGGGCTGGAGTAGCAGGGGCTGCGGGTGGGTGTGAGGGAATAGCAGGGCTGGAGTAGCAGGGGCTGCGGGTGGGTGTGAGGGACGCGCAGGGCTGGGGTAACGGGGCTGTGGGTGGGTGTGAGGGATGCGCAGGGCTGGGGTAACGGGGCTGCGGGTGGGTGTGAGGGACGCGCAGGGCTGGGGTAACGGGGCTGCGGGTGGGTGTGAGGGACGCGCAGGGCTGGGTGGCAGGGGCTGCAGGAGGGTGTGAGGGACGCGCAGGGCTGGGGTGGCAAGGGCTGCGGGTGGGTGTGAGGGACGCGCAGGGCTGGGGTAACGGGGCTGCGGGTGGGTGTGAGGGACGCGCAGGGCTGGGGTGGCAAGGGCTGCGGGTGGGTGTGAGGGACGCGCAGGGCTGGGGTAACGGGGCTGCGGGTGGGTGTGAGGGACGCGCAGGGCTGGGGTAGCAGGGGCTGCGGGTGGGTGTGAGGGACGCGCAGGGCTGGGGTAACGGGGCTGCGGGTGGGTGTGAGGGACGCGCAGGGCTGGGTGGCAGGGGCTGCAGGAGGGTGTGAGGGACGCGCAGGGCTGGGGTGGCAAGGGCTGCGGGTGGGTGTGAGGGACGCGCAGGGCTGGGGTAACGGGGCTGCGGGTGGGTGTGAGGGACGCGCAGGGCTGGGGTGGCAAGGGCTGCGGGTGGGTGTGAGGGACGCGCAGGGCTGGGGTAACGGGGCTGCGGGTGGGTGTGAGGGACGCGCAGGGCTGGGGTAGCAGGGGCTGCGGGTGGGTGTGAGGGACGCGCAGGGCTGGGGTAACGGGGCTGCGGGTGGGTGTGAGGGACGCGCAGGGCTGGGGTAGCAGGGGCTGCGGGTGGGTGTGAGGGACGCGCAGGGCTGGGGTAACGGGGCTGCGGGTGGGTGTGAGGGACGCGCAGGGCTGGGGTAACGGGGCTGCGGGTGGGTGTGAGGGACGCGCAGGGCTGGGGTAGCAGGGGCTGCGGGTGGGTGTGAGGGACGCGCAGGGCTGGGGTAACGGGGCTGCGGGTGGGTGTGAGGGACGCGCAGGGCTGGGGTAGCAGGGGCTGCGGGTGGGTGTGAGGGACGCGCAGGGCTGGGGTAACGGGGCTGCGGGTGGGTGTGAGGGACGCGCAGGGCTGGGGTGGCAGGGGCTGCGGGTGGGTGTGAGGGACGCGCTGGGCGGGGGTAGCAGGGGCTGCGGGTGGGTGTGAGGGACGCGCAGGGCTGGGGTAACGGGGCTGCGGGTGGGTGTGAGGGACGCGCAGGGCTGGGGTAGCAGGGGCTGCGGGTGGGTGTGAGGGACGCGCAGGGCTGGGGTAGCAGGGGCTGCGGGTGGGTGTGAGGGACGCGCAGGGCTGGGGTAACGGGGCTGCGGGTGGGTGTGAGGGACGCGCAGGGCTGGGGTAACGGGGCTGCGGGTGGGTGTGAGGGACGCGCAGGGCTGGGGTAACGGGGCTGCGGGTGGGTGTGAGGGACGCGCAGGGCTGGGGTGGCAGGGGCTGCGGGTGGGTGTGAGGGACGCGCTGGGCGGGGGTAGCAGGGGCTGCGGGTGGGTGTGAGGGACGCGCAGGGCTGGGGTGGCAGGGGCTGCGGGTGGGTGTGAGGGACGCGCAGGGCTGGGGTAACGGGGCTGCGGGTGGGTGTGAGGGACGCGCAGGGCTGGGGTAACGGGGCTGCGGGTGGGTGTGAGGGACGCGCAGGGCTGGGGTAACGGGGCTGCGGGTGGGTGTGAGGGACGCGCTGGGCTGGGGTAGCAGGGGCTGCGGGTGGGTGTGAGGGACGCGCAGGGCTGGGGTAGCAGGGGCTGCGGGTGGGTGTGAGGGACGCGCAGGGCTGGGGTGGCAGGGGCTGCGGGTGGGTGTGAGGGACGCGCAGGGCTGGGGTAGCAGGGGCTGCGGGTGGGTGTGAGGGACGCGCTGGGCGGGGGTGGCAGGGGCTGCGGGTGGGTGTGAGGGACGCACAGGGCTGGAATCATGGGGGGTCCAGTGGCAGAGCTTCCCTGCCCCCCCACTCTGATTAGCTTTTCCTTCCTTCCTGAAGGAGCTTTGTCTGGCCAAGGAGGAAAGGGGCAAGTTGCTTCAGGAAAAGCAGGAGCTGGAAAAGGAGCTGGAGGAGCTGGAGGAGAGGAGAGTGGCCTGGGAGGCGCAAGCGAAGGTAAGGAAGTTCTCAGCAGGGCCTCCAGCCCGCCCCACACATCTGGGGATTGTCACTGAGGGGCCCGTGGGTCCACCTGGGGCTGATCAGTTCAGATGGCAGGTTGCAGTGAGTGAGCTCGACTCCCGTTCTGCTGCTCGGAGGTAGGGTGACCAGAGGCCCTGATTTTATAGGGACAATCCCGATATTTGGGGCTTTTTCTTATATAGGTGCTTATTACCCCCGTCCCGATTTTTCACACTTGCTATCTGGTCACCCTACTCGGAGGGGAGGGGAGGGTACAACAGCCTGCTAGGGGCTCTGCTGAGCCCGGAGTCTGGCTCTTGTGAGAAGAGACGAACACATGGGCTCAGGGCCTTGCTTTTACATCTCAGCCCAGAAGATGCCTCCAGCAGCACAGCGCCCCCCGGCACTGGGGTCGGCGCTGCCTTGGTGGGAGAGCACCCAATACTGACCCTGCTTAGCCTGGGAGATCTGACGGGGCCCTGGCCCGGGGTGCCCTGGTGGCAGGAGTGATACTGTGTGGGGAGCTGCAGGCTCTCGGGTGGGGGCTGGCGGGGATGGGCCCCAGCCATCTCCTCCCTCCCCTCCCTGGGCACAGCACTCCCTCACGCTGCCCGGCGGGCTTTCCCCAGGCGCCGCCCTCCCTGCCGGACAGAAAGATGTTGTTTAAGGGACATGTGACGGAGGCCGAGGACGTGAACGCACTGGTGGTCGCCCCTCGGATCCAGCGTGCACTACCTGGGGGCTCTGCCCTCCTCACCTTCGAGGAGCCGGAGGGTAGGTCTGTTGCTGCAGGCCAGCCTGCCTCTGGTCAGTGCCTAGCCTGGGGAGCATGTCCAGCTCCACACGCACTGGCTAAGACGTGCAGCCTGGCACCCGCCTGGGGTCCCTCCCTCAGAGGTGACTGGCCGGGGCGTGAGGCCCCAGCATTGCCCTTGCCAAGCGCCCTTTAGGCTGCTGTGGCTTGGACCCCTGCTGCCCTTTGCTTTGCCAGACTCCGTCTCCCACCGCCACGCTGCAGAGCCATCCTGTGCGGAGGCCGTGCCCCACGGCCCAGCCCTCCGGTGGGGGGATTCCCTGCCTGGCTTGGCCCTGGCCCTGGCCCATCCCGCCCCAGAGCCCCTGCTTGGCGCTCCCCAGGCCTGAGTGGTTTCTCCCTGTTTGCAGTTGCCCAGAGGATCCTAGAGATGAAGTGGCACGAGGTGAAGCTGGATGAGAGTGCCGCGTGCGAGGGCCGGGTGCGAGTGCAGGCGGAGCCGGTGGAGCTGCTGCTGCCCTCAGCCCTGGAGGTGAGGCCCAGCTGCCAGGGAGTCTGTGCCACATTCCTTGCAGGGGCCTCTCAGCATCCTTGGCCCACTGTCAGCGCCAGGGGATTTTGCTTTCCCCGAGGAACTTCAGCAGCCTCTCGCACGCTGGGGGGCTGGGCTGTGCCCGGCAGGGGCAGGGAGCCTCTCGCACACTGGGGGGCTGGGCTGTGCCCACAGGCAGCCTCTCGCACGCTGGGGGGCTGGGCTGTGCCCAGCAGGAGCAGGGAGCCTCTTGCACGTTGGGGGGCTGGGCTGTGCCCGGCAGGGGCGGGGAGCTTCTCGCACGCTGGGGGGCTGGGCTGTGGCCGGCAGGGGCGGGGGGCCTCTCGCACGCTGGGGGGCGGGGCTGTGGCCGGCAGGGGCGGGGGGCCTCTCGCACGCTGGGGGGCGGGGCTGTGCCCGGCAGGGGCGGGCAGCCTCCCCACATCCTGCAGGGCCGTGTGCCGCTACCTGTTCTCAAGGTCGCCGGGGCTGTGCTCGGTTCCAGCACAAAGCTCCCCCCATTGGAGGCCGGGGGCATGAAGCTCCCGGGTTCCTGCCTCCTGCCATGTCCCAGGCAGCCCTGGCCCCCCCCGCCCCAGGCTGGAGCCGTGACGCCTGGTACCTGCCCCGCAGATCGAGCTGAAGCTGAGTGACAGGTGCATCCTGCTGTCCAGCCTCCCGCGCCTGGATCTCTCTGAGGAGCAGCTGCTGGACAAGCTGGAGCTGTTCTTCAGCAAGGAGAAGAATGGGGGCGGCGAGGTGGAGCAGCGGGAGCTCCTGAGTGATTCTGGGCACGTGGTGCTGACCTTTGTGCACGATGGAGGTACGTGGGGGAGACGCCGAGAGCCGAGGGGGGGCCTGGAGCTCTCATTCCGGGGGGGCACAGCTCCCTGCAGCAGACTGAGCGGTGAGGGGGGCTGGAGTGGGAGGAGACGGATGGCTCCCGTCTCCCAGAGGCTGCACTGGGCTGGGTGCGCTTGGCACAGGATTCCTGGTGTGTGCTTGGGCAGATGCTGCAGGCGCCAATGCTGGTGCCTGAGCGGCCACTTTCGCCCCCCCTGGCGCTGGTGGAAAGGCTCAGCCTGCGGGGTCCAAGCTCCCACCAAGGGAGCAGGAGGTCAGGGCCTCTCTCTTACTCGGCAGTGGCGGAGCAGCTCATGAAGAAAGGACACATCCAAGTCCCCATTGGGAAGCAGACGTACGAGCTCAAAGTGACGCCCTACATGAGTGGACAGATCACAGACCTTCAGGTAGGGGTTGCAAGCCCCAACGCGCTCCCAGTGTGCGCTGGTGCCACCCCCGGCCAGGTGCACCCTACGTGCACTTTGCACAAGCCTATGTGCCCCACCCTCTGCATGCTCCAGCGCTCTCTCGCCCTGGAGGCTGAAGGCACAAGGCCAGCTCAAAGGGTTGATGGTGAAGAGCGTGGGAGGGACAGAGGCAGACAGCTCTGTGGGGCAGGGGCTGTCTCTTGTTCTGTGTCTGCACAGTGCAGAGCACAGTGCGGCCTGGCCCATGACTGGGCTCCGAGGCCCTGTGGAAATACAGATAAGAACAACACTGGGGAGCGGGAATCCCTGCTCTGCATTCCCAGCACTCCCTGCTGCGGGGTCAGACTAGCCGCTCTGCAGGGACCCTGCGCCTAGGGAAGCAGGCAGGTGCTGCAGGAGGCTCTGTGCAGAGCTAAGCAAGGCGCTGGAGCTTGCCCGGCGTGGTCAGGACGTGTGTCACACCCTGCCCTGACTCCTGGGGGGGAGAGGGGGGTCTCTGTGGTGTTTAATTCCATCCGTTGAGATCCCCTGACTGCTCTCCCCGTAGCTCAGCCAACACCTGGCTGTGCCAGCGCGCTCTGCAGGGTCACACCTCTGCTTTCTCCCCCTAGGTCCGTCCATCCGTCTGTGCCAAGACCGTGCTCCTGTCGGGGATCCCGGACATTTTGGACGAGGAGTCCATGAGGGACGCCCTGGAGATTCACTTCCAGAAGCCCAGCCGAGGCGGCGGCGAGGTGGATGCCCTGGGATACGTGCCAGTGGGGAGGCAGGCACTTGCTGTTTTTGAGGAGGACGCGGACTGAAGCTCCTCCATGGACATTAACCCGAACACGAGACAGTCGGCGCCCAGGGACTGGGCCTGAGCCCATGGGTGCTCCGTGTAGTACTGTATAGTTTAATCAGACTCTGATTGGAATTAAAGTATTGTCAAGGCTGAGTGTGGACCTACGGTGTTGTGGAGCTGGGCACGAGCAGGGAGAGAAGGATCGTGTGAGAGCCATGGGGCAAGAGAACCCCGTTTCGGAGCGTCCTGTTTTCGCTCAGCGCAGCGAGCAGGCCCTGGGTGCTCTCCACGAAGCCCTGGCTGGCGACAACACCCAGAATGGGCGACGCGGGCATGGAATGGAGTGAAACGAGCCGTGGGTCTCTGCCCACCACACCCAATAGTGTTTAGGCTCCGCTCGGACCCCTCTTTCCAGCAGGGTGCAGGGTTAACAAATGAGTTTGGAGCCTGGGGGGGTCGGCGTTTAGCCGAACTCTGATGTTTACATGGTGATGTGGTCTCAAAGGAGCGTTATTCAGGGATTCCCCACCCCGAATTTCTGCCCCCGCTGGTGTGGCAGGGGCGTGTGATGTCCAGCCGTGCTGTCACTGTGCGTCAGCCCCACGGCACTGCTGGGAGCAGGGCTGCATTAGCTGGCTGGGCAGGGGGCCCTGGCGGGTGTGGGGTCAGGTCCTTGTCCGTGGGGTGGGCCATGGAGGCAGAGGTTCCTGGGGGTTGCGGGGGGAGGGGGTTGCACACCCAGCAGGACAGACAGACCCCAGCATGACTAGTGTCATGGGGCTGAGCAAACCCTTCTCGAGTGTGTGGGGGAGGGGGGGAGGGGTCCCCTGCTGGGCTCCTCATGCCCACATGCTAGGGAGCAGGCTGCAGACTGAGCCCGAAGTGCTGCCCCGTGCTGGGTTGTGTTGGGGTGGGGGGGCTCCCTAGGGTGCTGTGCTCAGAGCGGGGCAGGGACAGGGTTTGCTGTGGGGCACTAGCTCAGAGGTTTGGGGGGGGGGGCAGAGATGTTGCACTGCCAGCGTAAGCTATGCGGCCGTCCCGCGGGGGAGGGGGGAGTTGTAGGGGCGGGGCGGGTCCCGCGGGGGGGGGGCTGTAGGGGCGGCGGGGCTGTAGGGGCGGGGCGGGTCCCGCGGAGGGGGGGGGCTGTAGGGGCGGGTACCGCGGGGGGGGGGCTGTAGGGGCGGGGCGGGTCCCGCGGAGGGGGGGGCTGTAGGGGCGGGTCCCGCGGGGGGGGGCTGTAGGGGCGGGTCCCGCGGGGGGGGGGGCTGTAGGGGCGGGGCGGGTCCCGGGGGGGGGCTGTAGGGGCGGGGCGGCTCCCGCGGAGTGGGGGGCTGTAGGGGCGGGTCCCGCGGGGGGGGGGCTGTAGGGGCGGGGCGGGTCCCGGGGGGGGGGGGGCTGTAGGGGCGGGGCGGGTCCCGCGGGGGGGGGGGGCTGTAGGGGCGGGGCGGGTCCCGGGGGGGGGGCTGTAGGGGCGGCTCCCGCGGGGGGGGGGGGCTGTAGGGGCGGGGCGGCTCCCGCGGGGCGGAGGGGGGGGCGGCTCCTCGCGGACTTTCACTTTCGTTTCCCGCCGCGGCTGGGCCGGGGCCGGAGCCGGGAGCGGAGCCCGCAGGTACCGGGCGCGGGGGGGGCGGGAAGGAGCCGCGCGCCCCCCCCCATGGGCAGCCCCCCCCCCAGGGGCACACACAGCCCCGCCCCCCCCGGGCCCTCGTGCGCAATGGGGGGCGGGAGTTACTGCCCCGGCCCTGCCCCCCACGCTGGGGGCACCGTCCCGGGGGGGGGGGGGGGCTGGAACTTGGGGTGCGGCCCCCGCCCCCGGCATCACCCGGGGCGGGGCTGGGCGCTTGGGGGGGCGCGGATCTGGCCTGGGGGGTCCGGGGGCCTCAGCCCTCGCTGGCCCCAGTCCCACGTGCTCACTCGGTGCCCTCCGCCAGCCCCCCTCGCTGCCAGGGCCGGGGGGGTCAGCCAAGGGGGCCTGCCCTGGAGCAGAGCCTGGCACCCCCCTGCACCCACCTTGTGCCCACCCTGCACCCGCCCGGCTCCCACCCTGCACCCTGCCCAGCTCCTGCCCGGCACCCGCCCGGCTCCCACCCTGCTCCTGCCCAGCTCCTGCCCGGCACCCGCCCGGCTCCCACCCTGCACCCTGCCCAGCTCCTGCCCGGCACCCGCCCGGCTCCCACCCTGCACCCTGCCCAGCTCCTGCCCGGCACCCGCCCGGCTCCCACCCTGCACCCTGCCCAGCTCCTGCCCGGCACCCGCCCGGCTTCCACCCTGCTCCTGCCCAGCTCCTGCCCGGCACCCGCCCGGCTTCCACCCTGCTCCTGCCCGGCTCCCGCCGTGCACCCCACTGGCTCCCAGGCAGCACCAGGGGACCAAGTTACTGGGGCTGGGATCTGGTCCTCGCCGCCCTGTGGCTGGGCCCTGGTGCCTGTGTGGAGTCCCTGGGGTCCCTGGCTCCAATTGCACAACCAGGGGCCAGAGTCGGCCACTCGCTGGACACTGCCCGGGGGCGGGGGCAGCTGATGCCCAAGCTGGTGCCATTTCTATACACTCCTCTTTCAGGGCAGCACTTTCAGTCCATGCCGCTCCCAGAACGCGAGAGCCAAACGAGGCCCCCCTGCTCGCCCAGGGCTGCATTGTTAACACAGTGTCCGGCCCCCCGCACCCTTTGGGGCGTCCCTGCAGGGACAGGGGCCGTGGAGGCCAAGGCCAGAGTTGCAGTTTGCTGCTGCCATCGCCTCCTGCAGCGCCATCGCTTCTCTCTTATTTCGGGAGCTGCTGTTCTGTGGAGAGCCTCAGCAGCCCCGAGAGCCAGCCGTTAGCAACACCGCGCAGCTCCCGGGGGGCCTGCTGCTGCTACCTTCCGTGCTGGAAAATTCAACAGCTTGTTTAAATATTAAACCTTCCCGGTCTTGTGATTGATCGACTGACGCGCCCCGTGGAGCCGCGTGCTCACGCTGAGCCCGTGACACAGGACCCAGGTGGGGATGTGGACACCTGAACGGCTGGGGGCAGGTGGGGGCCCCTACGCCCATTTCCCACTGGGGACTGCAGGGACAGCTGCTGTATAAGAACCATATAGAGATCCTGGGTCTAACGCAGCTGGTATGGTAACAGCTCAGTCACCCACAGCTCCGCGGCAAACCACTGAGCGGGGCGCCGTCCGTCGGGGCCTGGCCCAGCCTACAGGGGCAGGGGCGAACGGGGCTTTTCCTCAGGCCTCAGATCGCTCCTGGCTTCAGCAGTAGAGGGGGAGGGCAGCAGAAACGCGGGCTGATCCCTTTACCAGCTGGTGCATGGGCTGTTGGGCTAGGGGAGGCGTGTGGGTGTGGGCCTGCCCTGCACCCTGAAGAGTGTTGTGGGTGCTATCTTTCCCCCCAGCAGAGACTGTCTGAGCCTCTTGGCTCTGGCTCCCACTAGGACACCTCTCCGTCTGCTCCTCCCGGCTTAATGAGAATTTGCAACAGAGGGGCCCCGTCTTGGAGGCCTAATAAATATTTATGGAGTGTTCAGCTGCATCTTTGCATGTTAAGTGGAAGCTCATGAATAATGCAAGAGTTCAGCCCCTCTGCTTGCCGATGAGCAGAGAAGAGATACCTGGCCACAGCCCCTGGAGCCCTTAGCAGAGACTGAGCATTGTGTCCCGTCCCCCCCGTCCCCCCGTCGCCTTTCCAAAGAGTGACACTGATGTGTATCCATGGGGGCAGGGCACCGAGGCTCCCTTATTCATTTGGCCGCAGAAAGCTGGGCCCTGATGCCAGATGCCAACCTCATGCAGCTGGGGAATTAGAGGGCACCGTTTGGGGCCCGCAGCGGTTGGCCATTCTGTTGGTCGCTGCAAGAGAGTGTCAGTGACACCCCGTTGCAAGGGGGTGGTGGAGGTTTGGCCACCTTGGCAGGAGCTTCGAAGCCAGAAAAAATAGGCTGGAACATGCGGGCTCCCTGGAGAAAAGAGCTGCTGAGATACAAATCCAACGGAGACCTCAGTTTCCCTTGGGGCAAATGGGGCCTTGGGTGAGGACAGGGGCTGGGGAGGAACATCTTTCTCCGGGCATGAGAGCTCCCCTCTCTGACCCCCTGCCTGCAGCAAGTGCCTGGGGCAGAGGCTGTTGTCTGGCACAGGCTAGGGGGAGATACAAGGCCACGCGCAGCTGTGCTCCAGTGACGGGGGATGGTGGTTTCCTCCTGATTCTCAGTGGGGTCTGCTCCCAGTAAGTGCCATGCGGTGAAGGGACGGGCTTCGCTCTAGCTGTGCTAGGGCTGCCCAGGTTTCCCCTGGATAACAACAGGCTTTAGCTGTAGATCCAAACGTGCTTTGCAAATGCTCCTGAATTCAGCTGCACAAGCCCTCGTGCGGCAATTCCTTGTACAGGTGAAGAAACTGAGTCACAGCGAGGGAAGGTGACCTACCCACAGTGAGGAGTGTGGCTTTAAATATTTGCTAGGCAGGGCCCATGCACCAGAACAGAACCCATGTGTCCTGCCCGCGAGCCCAGAGCCCAGGCTCCAGCGCGGAGGGGGCAGCCCGCGAGCCCTGGCCGGTGGTCTGGGACCTTTGCTCGTTGGCTCACGTCTGCGCTCCTTCCCTGCAGGAGGGTCCGGCAGCATGGCTGGGCGTACGGTGCGCGTAGGGGGGATCCCAACCGACATCCCCCCAGAGAGAGTCGCCGACAAGCTCACCATCCACTTCCTGCGCGCCCGCAACGGCGGCGGAGAGATCGCAGACATCACGCTCGTCGCTGGCTCCCCTGCCTGTGCCCTCGTCACCTTTGAGGAAGTGGGAGGTAATGCAGGGGGCTTGTGCCAGGCAGCACTTGGCGGGCTAAGTTGTGACCTGGGGCCAGGGGGGAAGCCCAAGAAGCTCCGCACAGGGCCAGGGCACCTCCTGCGGCATTGGGCCCCCCATGCTGGAGGGTAACTGGTGGAATTCCCGGTGTCCTGTCCTTCCGCAGCCTCCAACAAAGGGCTGCCCCAAGAAAGTGGTGGGAGAGAGGGAGGAATAAGGATCCCGCTCTGGGCATGTCTGGCTGGGGAGCCCAGCGGCACAGCCCAGGGCAGGGTGCCGCCGGCTGACTGGTGTCTATTGCTTTGCTCGGTTTAGTGGCTCGGAGGGTCCTGGAGGTGGAGAACCACGTTTTGTTGGTCGGTGGAAAGACGTACCCGCTGACAGTGACAGCGCACGCGGCCGAGCTGAGCGCTGACGAGGTAACGAGCGGGATCAGGTGGGCAGGGCCCCCACCAGCTGTGTATGCTCCTCCCAGAGCCCCCGCCGGCGCCTGGAACAGGCTTTGCACCTGCTGTAGATACGGAGGAAGGGGACTCCGCTAATCCTATTAATCTTAATTAGAGTTAAAGCAAACTCGTTTTATTTGTATTCAAATGAGGATTTAAAAGGGTCTTTGCTGATAACGCGCTGGAGGCAGGGCTCAATTTTACACTTGGTCAGTCTGCATTTGTACCTGGCCAAGTGCAGAGGGAATAGCACTGGGGGGAGGGGATTCGTGTGTGTGTTTGTGTGTGTGAGAGAGAGATTAAAGCCCAGCTCTCTGCTCACACATGGCCAAGCAGGGACATCTGTTCATTTCTCTGCCACTGCATGAGCCAGGAAAGCAGGCGAGTTTCCTCGGGGGCATTTAGGGGAAGCGCTGGTGGCAGAGACCGTGAGGTAGTTCCGCCCTTCCTCGGCTTTCAGTGGCCAGCTGCAGGCTCTGGGCTTTGGTGTTGTATTCTGTGAAAACAACAGTCAGAGCCTGCTGTCTGTGACATCACAATAATCTCCATGGCAACTCCGTATGATGTCAGAGACAGGCAGCCTACGGCCTGCTAGGGACACTGCAGCCCGAGCAGAGGAGAGCCTGGCTCCATGCGCAGGGCCCTTAGAGTAATAGAAACGGGATGTGGGGATCCCTGGGCCGGGGCTGGTTGCAGAGTGCTCTGCGCACATGGGAGATGCTGTAGCCGTATTAAAGTTGCACTCGGCTCCACTCCCTGCTCCCAGCAGGCAACACTCCGTGCACCAAGCCCTTTGGGCCACGTGTGGAGGGGAAAGTTCTGCTCCAGGCTGCTGGCTCTGTCAGGCCTGGCCGCCCGGCCCTCCCACATTAATCGCTGCCCGACCCTAGAGCCTGCATCTGCCTGTGTCCATGCCCTCCCGCCTGGGCACGCCCTCTCCGTCTCCATGGGCAGCGATTGCAGCACGAAGCTCCAGCGGGTTTGTTTGCCTGCCCTTGGGGAGAGCAAACACAGGGTGGAAGGGAAGGTGGGGGCGCTTGGCACTTGGCCTTGAAGTGACCCTGGGAGCCGCGGTGAGATAGTGTGTGCAGCTGCCGTTGTCCTGATGATGCCGGGGTGGTGGAGCGGGGCCTGCCGGGGGGTCATCTCCCTCCTGCAGCGGGGCTGTTTGCCGTCAGTCGCTGCCCTCTGACTCCTCTGGTCCTGTCCCTCCAGATCTTCGTGCGCGTTTGTATGATCATCGACTACGGAAGGCTCTTGGATGGCAAAACCCTCCTGAGAAGCCTGCACAAACGTTACGGCGCCGTGCAGTTCAGCTTCGACCCGAAGGAGACGCTGTGCACGGTCAAGGGGCCGTTCACGGAGCTGCAGGCCTTCAGCAAGGACCTGCTGCGGAGTCAGCAAGCTGGAGAGGCCCCCCCGGAGGGAGTCAGCCACCCAGCCACAGTCACAGGGATGTTGGCTTCCCAGCAGAGGCCCCACTCCCCCTTGCCAGAGCAGAAGCAGCCGAGTCCAGGCCAGGTGCACGAGGAGGCGTCTGAGCCCCCGTTGCACAGGGACCCTGTGGACGGAGAAGCTGTGGAGCAGCTGGAGGACTTCTCCCTGGTGATGGACGCGGATATCTACCTGTACATGCAGAAGTTCTGCAGCGACAAGTACCAGCGGGTGCTACAGCAGCACCAGGTCGACGTGGTGGACGTCAGCAGCGACGGCATCGCCATTCTCTACCTCCAGGCCTCCTCCAAGAACACGGGAAACATCAGCTCCGTGGTGCAAGCCCGCCTGGCGCTGCTGGGCCTCTATCAGCGGCTGGAAGCCAGTCTGCGCAAGGAGAAGATCAGCAAGGGGGAGCTGAGCAGTGACATGAGGTCTCAGAGGGCCTTGCTAGGGGACCTGCAGAAGCTGTGCCCCCTCCTCCTTTGTCACGAAGATGAGCGGCATCTCTATCTCATCGGGAATCTGGTCGATGTCTCCCAGGCCAAACAATACATCCAAGATCGAAGCACCGGGAGAACAGTCACAGCCGGCCTCAGGATGTCCGACGCCTCCCTGGCCACCTACACAGGCGCCCTTCATGGAGGGGATGCCAGACTGGGCAAGCCTGAACCCACGGTGGATCCTTCACCCCCAAGACCGAGTCCTGGCAAGTTTGAGTTTAAAGGTGAACACAAGCTAGCCGCCAACTTCAGCTTCCTAAAGCAGGACGCGTCTCTTTCCAGTGCATGGCCCTCGCTGCATCGCAACTCCCTGTTCATGGAGCAGATGCAGCTTTCTGACAGCTGGTTAAAGGAAGCTGGCGCCCCGGGCCAGAGGGATCCAGCACCACCGAGCGGTCAGCACCACCTGCCCGTCTCTGCGGCCATCACTGGGCCAGCGGCAGAGGTTCAGCAGAGGGAGCTGAAGGATTGGGACCGAAGGAAGGGGGCCTCCCTGCTCTTGAGACCCAAGACGTTGTCTCTGTTTGCTGGAGGCAAAGAAAGCAGCACTTTGCAGAGTCTCGGGGGCTGGAAAAGCCCCGGTCCCGTAAAGTCTCAGCCCATGAGCAGCGTGTCTAGTACCTTCAAATCCTTGAGCCTTTTCGATACCACGGGGACCTGTTCAGCACTAGACTCCAAACCGCCCGAGTCTAGCGCCCCGCTGAGACGCTCCAATAGTTTCTCCATTCCAAAGTCTAAGGCAAGCGACACGCCCAGAGACCCCAGCAGGGCAGCCAGCGAGGCCTACGGGGTCAGCGAGGAGATCAGCATGGATCCTGTGCAGTGGGCGTATCTGAAAGAGATTCATGGCTCTACTATTGACGGGCTGTGCAGGGAGGGAGGCGTCCTGCTCGCAGAGCGCAGCGACAAAGGCGGCACCGTGCTGACGCTCGCAGCTGAGGACAGGACAAAGCTCCTCCAAGCCAGGTGGAAGATGGAGTCTCTGTGCCAGACGGTGTGTCCTGCTCTCGTATGCCAGAGCCTGAGCTACTCCGAACTCGACGTGGAGGGGCCCAACGACGAGGCCTTGAATGAGCTATGCAGCCTCTTGAAAGGATGCTCTGCCCAGGTCAGAGTCAGCAAAGACAGGTACAAACTGCATCTCACGTGCCCCAAGGAAGCACTGCTGAGAGTCAATGAGGCCTTCCAGAGATTCTCTGCCAGGAGGCGAAGTGCTCTGATGCTTTCTTCCCCGTCTCCGGGGCTGGAGGGATCTCCGGCCGAGGAATATCCAAGCCCCACGCAGCAGGTGAAAACCCAGGACCCAGTGCTGGCTGCAGAATATCCCCATAGCCGGGAGGGTCTGCAGCAGCTGGAGGTTAGCAGCACTGCCGGCCTGTTGGACCTTTCGGAGAGCGCCCCCCAGCTGAATGGTGCCGACACCACGAGACTGTATGGGCCCGGGTGGAATGCCACGAAAACCAGCAGCTACCAGCAGGCGGTGGGGCAGGAGGACCCAAGTTACCACAGCGACTCACAGGACGTGAGTGGCAGTGGCCTCCTTGATGCCAGCATGGCGGGCAGGCAGAGCTTCAGCCCAAGGGACCCCCAGGAGCCGCAGAAGGGGGAGAGGTCAGCTGGAGAGCCCGAGACGGCCAGGATAAAGCGGGTCCTGCCCGACAGATTCCAGTTCGCAAGAGACAAGAGCCGAGGAGGCCCCAGTGAGGCAGGGGGAAGCCCGAGGCCCCCCTCAGCAGATGGCGCCCCACAGTCCTTGCCCATCTGGCTCTCTAGCTCTGGGACTGCACTACCCGCTAGGGCTGCAGCAGGACGAGGCCCCAAGCCAGGCCAGGGGGACCCAGTGAGCCAGGAAGGCCACTTGCTCCCAGCAGGAGATGGGGACTCACAGGAGACTGGGATTTCAGAGCTGGAGCTAAGAGGTCCCAGCCCTGGGCAGGAAGCCCATGAGCACAAGCTTGGGAAGTGTGATGCGTGCCAGAGCTCGTGCACAACGACCTGCCGCGCCCAGTGTGGCCACGCTCTGTGCCGGACTTGTTTTGCAGCAGAAGACACGCACCCAGCCTGCTGCCGCTCCCCCAAGGGCACCAGGGCTATTAAAGGGACATTCAAGGTCGTGACCTTGTCCCAGAGCCTGCCCGGCTACTTTCGAGACCCAACGCTCAAGATCGTCTATGAGATCCCTGACGGTGTGCAGGAGGTAGGTAGCCAGGCCACACAAAGAGTCTGCCACCAGGGCCTTCCCAGCCCCCTAGCTGTGGGACTTGGGCTAATGCCTAGGCATCCCGGTCAGAAGCCAGGGCCCCGTTGTGCTGGGCAGAGCCCACACAGAACAGAGTCCCCAAAGAGCTCACAAGAGAAGAGGTGGGTGGGTAACACGGGCAGAAGGGGAGCACGGATGCCAGCTGGGAATGAGCAGTAGTCAAAGCACCCCCATAAAGAACAGAATTATGACACAGATGAACACGATTTGTTGAGGAAGCATCAACATGGCATTTGAAAACACGGCAGGCCTCACCGATCCGGTAGAATTCTCTGAGGGGTGGACAAGGGGGATCCAGGGGCTAGAGTATACATGGACTTTCAGAAAGCTTTTCACAAGGGCCCTCAGCAAAGGCTCTTACGCAATGTAAGAAGTCCTGGGAGAAGAGGGAAGGTCCTTTCATGGGTTGGTAACGGATTAAAAGACAGGAAACAAAGGGGAGGAACAAACGGCCAGTTTTCACAGTGGACAGTGGTAAATAGCGGGGCCCCCCAGGGATCTGTTCTGGGAGCAGTGCTATTCAACATACTCATAAAGGAGCTGGAAAAGGGGGTAAACAGGAAGGTGCCAAAGTTTGCAGAGGATATAAAATTACTCGGGATAGTTAAGTTCAAAGCTGCCTGCCAAGAGTTACAAAGGGATCTCACAAAACTGGCTGACTGGGCAACGAACTGGCAGATGAAATTCAGTGTTGATAAGTGCAAAGTAATGCACATTGGAAAACATAATCCCAGCTATACTTACAAAATGATGCGGTCTAAATTTGCTGTTACCACTAAGAAAGAGATCTTAGAGTCATCATAGATAATGCGTCTCTGAGAACATCTGCTCAATGACTGCAGCGGCAGTCGAAAAAGCTAATAGCGTGTTGGGAACCATTAGGAAAGGGATAGATAATAAGACAGTAAATATAATGCAACTATATAAATCCATGGTACGCCCACACCTTGAACACTGCTTGCAGATCTGGCTGCCAAATCTCTGAACAGATCTATTAGAATTGGAAAAGGCACAGAGAAGGGCAACAAAAATGATGAAGTCTGTGGAACAGCTTCTATATGAGGAGAGATTAAAAAGATTAATACTGTTCAGCTTGGAAAAGAGACAACTCTGGGGGGATAAGATAGCGAGCCATAAAATCATGACCAGTGTGGAGGAAGTGAATAAGGAAGTGTTATTTTCCCCTTCACATAACACAAGAACCAGGGGTCACCCAATAAACTTACTAGGCAATGGGTTTAAAAGAAACATAAGGAAGTACTTTCTTTACACAGCACACAGTCAACCTGTGGAACTCATTGCCAGAGGATGTTGTGAAGGTCAAAACTATAACCGGGTTCAAAAAAGAATGAGAAGTTCACTGAGGACAGGTCCATCAATGGCTATTAGCCAAGATGGGCAGGGACGCAACCCCATGCTCTAGGTGTCCCGAACCCTCTCACTGCCAGAAACTGGGACTGGGCGATGGGATGGATCCCTCAATGATGTCGTCGTTCCCTCTGGGGAACCTGGCACCGGTCACTGTCAGGGACAGGGATCCTGGGCTAGATGGACCATTGGTCTGAGCCGTTCTGAGGTTGTCGCACTTGTTGCAGGCCCAGCAGCAGAGGGGAGTTGAATGAGATGGATAGACCATTCATCTCTGGCTGAAGGGGGCTCTGGCTTCCAGCAGGTGCCAGGTCTGCAGCCTGCTCCCTGGCAATGGCTTTTCCCCAGTCACTCCCCTTTATTATTTATTATTTTAAGCCCAGGCCCAGGCCAGTGGTGAGAGTTACCAGCAGTAGATGGAACAGCCGTTTCCCACGTTCCCTTCCAACCCAGCAATAGCCCAGAGCAGTCTCCTCCCCCAATGCACCCCAGGGCTGAGGCATTGCAGAGAGAAGTGACCAAGGGAGCCGCAGCAGAGTCGGGTTTTTGTGTAGAAGTGCTGAGCAGGGAGGTTGTGAGCGTGACCCAAGGTAGGAAACGCCACAAACGGCTCCCACCAGCAGCCTCCGCTCATTGCCATCTTCCTGCTAACTAGCCAGCACTCTGGCTGCAGCAGCACTCCCGGCTCGCTCCTTGGGCAGGGCAAGGGCTGGGTCCCACAAACTGACCCTGTCTTCACAGCCAGGGGAGCGTTACCATGGCAGGGGACGAAACCCGCCCCGCCTCCCAACAGGCAAACCTGAGAGCAGCCCCGTCCCAGCAGCACAAACTCCTGCTCAGGGCTGATCTTACGACTTTCTTCCTTCTCCCCTCCTCCACACCACCATTTAAAGGCTGGAGACCCCCGACCCGGGAGACCGTACAGGGGTGGCCGCTTCCAGGCCTTCCTGCCTGACAACAGAGAGGGGAAGAAGACGTCTCAGCTGCTGCAGAAAGCGTTTGAGCAGGGCCTGACCTTCCAGATCCAATCCTGTGACGGGGAGGAGAGAGTGACGTGGCACCTCATCCCCCACAAAACCTCTTTCGACAAGGGCAAGGCCAGGTATGGAGCGGTGCTGGTGTTTGAACGGGGTCTGGGGCCCAGGCTGCCATTGGCCGGTTAGCTCTTGGCCTAGGAGGGAGAGGAACAGGGCCTGGCCCTAGATGCCTGGGTGCTGTGCTGAATCCACGCTTGGCGTGCAGGCACCTGCCAGAGCACAGCAACCCAATGCTGCAGACAGCCTTGGAGCGAGCCCACCAGTGGTGCAACACAGCACCATGCCCAGGAATCGTCGGAGCCCCCCAGCTGCTTCCGTGCCCTGGCTCGGGAGGGCAGAGCCCCTCTTACCCTGGCTGGCAGGGCTGCAGCAGCCGCTTTGTCGGATAAGAAATGAATGAGCAAGAGCAGCATCCAAACGCCATTTTAAATGTTTCTTGCTACTCCATCCCCACCGCCCGTTTTCCACCCAGTGAGACCCTAGCGAAGAGCGATTCCTGCGCCAGACCTAGGCTGCCTCGTGCTCTGGGGCTGGGAGCGTGGGGTGGCCAAGCTCTGAAAGGGTCCACTGGCTCCCTCCCCATCTGGGAAATGGGGGGTGTGGGGGAATAGGGAAAGATGCCCCCCACTTCCCGCGGTCGTTGGGAGGGGTAGTGTTTGGAACGTGCTCCGAGCATCACCAGCGGGGCCGCTGCCTCACGCCTCTTCCTCTCCCCTGGCAGGAATGGCTACCCGGATTCCCAGTACCTCCGCGAGGTCAGGGCTCTGCTGAGAAACTTGGGCATCGAGTGAAACTCCCAGAGCTGAGCTGCCAAAAGCCGCTCCCTCTCTGCCATCCTCCAGTCCCAGCCAGGCTCAGCCCAGCTGGCACAAGCCACGTTCACAGGACTGAGCCGGTTTTTCACTGCTTGGGCTTCACCTCCGCTGCGCCCTTCGCTAGCCAGGAATTCCTGTGCCAAGTGTAAAATGCACTGAGAACCGAGCTGTCCAGCGGCAGCGTCTCACCAGCACCCGCCCTCGCTCTTGCTGAGTGGAAGTAAAAGCTGCCGCCAGCTCCAGCTCCCACTTGGATTTAGCTTGTTCACCAGCCGCCAGCCGCAGCTCCTAGCACAGCTTGTTTCGGCATCAGTGAACGTCGAGCAACACAGGCTGAGCCATCACCAGCTTCCAGCCCGATGCTAGTCTCCAGTGGAGGCCCACGTCTGGTTGCAGGAAGGGTCAACCTGGGGCGTCCCAGTTCTGCCTTTGGGAGGCTGGGAGTGGCTCGTCTTTTTAGTGTTCAGTGCTTCTGGAATGGCACTTGTTAACCTGGGCATTTCATTCCTTGGACAGACAGTCCGGAGCTCCCGTCCCGTCCCCAGCACCTGTTCCAGGGCGGGCAGGGAGCTCTCTGGAGGAGCATCAATAATCTTTCTGCTTCTAGTGCCTCTCTAGCCCTGTGGGACCAAGCCCAAACCTGGTGTGCTCGAGGGAGCACGGCGTTACACAGTCACTGTTACTTTACATTCCATGGAGTTGGTGGAGAATTTCAAATAAACGAGTCTCATTCCCCACCCTGTTCAGTAGTGCTTGGCCGTGTCTCGCGCTGGAAGCCTCAAAATGCCCCCCATTGTGGGCACAGGCAGTGTAGCAACAACCGGCTCTAGGCCGCATAGCAGAAGGGCCACTGCAGATTGACGCGTCTGCAGCCCTCTGCCGGGGCTGGGCTTTCTCGAGTAGCATTTTATGAGAATGTGATGGTGCATTTAAGGCTCCAAATAAACACTTGGTGCTGATACCAAGGCGGGCAGGGCTGACCTGAACCCTTACAAAGCAGCTGAGATCCTTGTTACGTGTCACAGCAGGCGTCCAGTGCCGCCACTCAAAAGCCACATGCAAAATCTGCTCCCTGTCATTTCAGTGATAGGAGTGCGCCCGTGGCCAGAGCTTGGGGGGGGAAGGTCTCCTTTTAGCCACAGCACCAGCTCCCCACACCCCTGGCCAACAAGCCTCCCCTCTGAAGCGGAGAGGCTGCCATTGGGCAAGAGGGGACTTCACACGCCATTCAGTTCTTGAGCCCGCTGGGAAAGTGACAAGCACGATTGGGCCTGAGCACTATAGCCTATAACCTAGCCCTGGAACCGGTGTCAGAGAACAGCTCCCTGCCGCTGCTGTGGGGTGGCAGCCGGGAGGGGAGAGAGCCTGTCACATCAGAGACAAGCACCCTCGTTCTCGCTCGCTCGGTACCGCACTGTGACGAAGCTTGGACCAATAGTTAAGAGCTCTAAGGTGAAGAGTTGGGGGTGAAAAGTCCTTAAGAATATTTAGTCAGGCACCAAGATCCTCTTCAGTCGGCTCTAGCGCTCAGGGTCCTCTTTCAGACCCAGCACATTCTTCCAGAGGGGAGGCGCCTGCTTTATCCTCAGCCCCACAAAAGGGAAGTGGGAGGGTGGGTTTGAAAGTCTGGGGGGGGGGGGGAGGGGGAGAGAGGCTCAAGCCTGCCTAGAGCATGTTTCCGGGGCTGCTTAGCATTCATGCCAGCGGAGAAGCAGCCCAGTAGTTTTACGTGTTTCTCGAACATCGATTTATGCTCCCACGAGAAGTTTCTTTTAACAAGGGGTGACAATTGTACCCATCCAGGTTCTGCTGTGCGGGTCACTGCATGGCCTGACAAGAGCTTGCCCTGCTCATGGTGCGGGGTTATCCCATTCACCTTTCAGCTAGCCGCACTGCTGCTAAATCCACTAACCCCCATGCATGACCCAATGGCTATTTGAAACACGTAGGGTAGGTCTTGAATCTTCCCGCCTTGGCTCCCCTCCCAATGTTACTGATCTGAATTATGGACAGACTGGCGATCATTTATTGTTTCCCAGATTTCTTCGGTCACACGAACGAGCCCGGGTCTGACAAAGGGAAGCACAGATGGATTGCTGGGCCGCTGACAAACCCATGAACCTTTGTTTTATGCTTAACCCCAACGTCGTCACAAGCAGAGAAACGTGCCAGTGAGGGTTTTGTTATGCTTTTAATTAACATTTGAAACACATAAGGCATACGGTAACGTTAGGCAGAAGAGCATTACACGTTGTAGTCATGTAAACAGCATTGGCACAATCGCTTTCTGTTCAACTTGGTTACACGCACAAAGCGGAATATAATTATTTTTAAAAACGCCGTGCTGTAGGCCAACAGCCACTCGGATCACATCTCCGCAAATCAACTGGACGGCACAGACACTGCCATGTGTCGTAAGAGGCTCCAAGAGAAACACATTCCCACAGCGTGCTCATACGCTACATGCCCATCACCCTTTGCCATCACCAGTGCTTTGGGCATCAAAGACTTCATTTGGCAACAGGAGTGGTTTTACACCTCTGACAGCAGCTGCAGATGGGTCAGATTCCTGCATTGGTTAAAGTCTGATGCCCACAACACTTTTTGCCCATCACTGGTCACTCAACTCTACTTCACACAGCTGGTTTGTAACTAAACATGCAGCTAAACTCCATTCCCTGGTGTCTGTAGGACCTTTCCTCATCTCTCAAATACTGGCTTGGTGTAGGTACGGATCTCAACAGGGCTTATGTTTGTGCAAGCTGAGCTCCTTTCCACTCCCATCTCCCAGGTGCAAGAAACATTTGTAACTAAATACATTTCTTATTAAACTAAACAAGCTTTTTAGTTCTAAAGCCGCCTGGGGATGGCAAAGTATGTACAGTTGTGTTTAAGGGCCCCTTCCTGGACTGGCAGTTTTGGTTACAGATACAGCAATGATGCTCAGGTCACACTTAGACAGGTACCACTGGATTTCGCAGTCTACACGAACATACCGAAGGCAGAACACCCTGCAAACTGCAGCAGGAGAGTGTGCAGGGAACACAGAAACCTTTAGCTAGTGCTCATAGCATCACAACACAAACTTTTGCCCTTCAGCCATTTTGCCCCCATGGCACAAGATTTGAGTCAAAATGATCAATTATTTTGGAACGATACACAATTTAAGAGGCAACATGGCACTCTCTGTTCCCTGGATGACATTAGTTGTGCCCTCAACTGTTCAGCATGTTTCCCTCTAATCAGACACCTTCTGGAGTGGAATGACATTGTGCTTTGGTCCTTGCTAGAACAACCTGCTGTTTAACAAGTTGTTTGAGACACTGGTAATAAAGTTGTATTAAGACTGACAATCAGTAGATTTAATACTTACTGGCCCATAAAACGCCAGGGTAAATAAAGGCTACTATAAAATCTAGAACAGAGCATTAGTTTGAGGCAGTAAAGCCCAAGGTTACACTTAATCTTCCGTAGAAAACGTAGCTACCGCGGTGCAGAGTCAGTGCTAATCGCTATCACAACTACCTAACTGCTCGGAAGGATTCAGAAGTCAGACTGAAAAGGGCATCAGAAGTTTATAGGTAGAAAATTCACTATCCACTACACATCGCAAACGAAGAGAAAAGAAATTCCAGAGAGTCTCTGCAATGGTGACAAACCCTCAATGTCCTCAGCCCCAGGAGAGGCCACTACCAGCAAAGCTTTGCCAGAGGACAAGCCTAGAGATACGGACATACACGGGCAGGCTGACATCACCTTTGGCCACATCCACATGCAGCCAACTTGGGCGAGGCATTGCCTTGCGGTAGCCTCTGGAGCAGGAGTTTCCAGGGATCAGCCTGGAGAGTCCATAAAACACCCGTGTACGAGGAGTATATCGAGGTGGAGGGCAAGCAGGGCTAGGTCGCTTGTGTATCACAAGCCATATCTCTTTTGCAGCACACTAGATTTTTGGCAGTATTTTAAGAGGCCAGTATGGCAAAGGCTTCAGTGACTTGCTAGTCTTACAAGCGGTCTAGAAAAGGCACTGAGATACTGTTTTCTATGGTGCATTGCAATGCAGCATACGTCAGAGTTGTCCTACAGGAAGATACAAGATATTCCCATTTGCTTCCTTCACACTGTATCAAAAGGGGGACTAGACTACAGAAGCCGTGCGATGGTGCCCAGGATAAGGCCGCCCGGAGTAAGGCACCAGGTGCTCTCAGCTGGCGGAGTAGAGCCAAGGAAAGGGCGATCATTTTCCCCCTTTCAAAGACTCTAGAGAACCTGAAGCTTTGCGGTGCAGTTTGGCCAGACTCCTCCTGTCTCAAGGTGAAGACAAGATTTGGACAAAAGCAGGTCTTGGGCTTTTCCTTTTATAGCAAACAAGTGTCTGAACTGCTTTTTCGAACCTGCGGTGAAACGGCATGAAACAATGGAAAATCAAAGCTAATTCACTGGGCAGGAGAGGTTCGGAGAGGGGAAAAACCCAGCAGGGAGAGTTTATATTTAGAAAAAAGTTGTGCTTGTGCGTTCTGCTGCATCACATCTGGGGGGTCAACCCCCGTGTCGCGAATGGAAGGAACGAAGACAGAAGAGGGTCTGAACCCAATCGTGGTTCCCTTTCTGACAACCTAAACGGGGGGCACCATTTTATACCTGAAGTGAATCCTCCAGAGTCCAGGCCTAATGCAGCCCAGCAGGGTAAGAGAGCAGGAACTGAAACCCAGGTTGCACTGATGAGATAATGCAGCTGCACCACTGTAGCGCGTCAGTGAAGAAGCTGCCTATGCCAAGAGGAGGCTTCTCCTGTTGGGGCACGTACCGCGCCCCCCGAGAGGCGGTGGCCGTGTCGCTGGGACACGCCCTCCCATCGACACAGCGTTGTCTACACCGGGAGCTAGGTCGGTAAAGCTGCACAGCTGAGCGATGTAGTTACACCGACGTTAGTTGCTAGTGTAGCCCAAGCCTTAGAGAAGCACCACTTCCCCCTCCTGGGGCAGGGGCAGCCAATGGAGGCTGTCGCCTTCCTTTTTCCTTGCACAATAAAATTCTCGTGCTGCTGCTGGACCAGGTTTTTATGAATGCGGGGAGGGACCCAGCAGGGGGGGATGTTCACAGCCCAGGAGAGCCATGTTTGCTCTTATTTAAGAGCAGCATTTTGCTTCTGCTATGGCACTTTACAAAAGGGGGTGGGGTGGGGGCCTGGTCCCTTCAGTTACCAGATCCAAAATACAAACAAAGCCTGAGCTACTGCACCATCCACCCCCAGCAGGACCAAACCTGGACTGCTAGAGCAAGTGCAAATAGCAACGAAGCGCCAAGTCCTGGGACTGCAGCAGGAGACCGAGCACAGCTGGAAGGGGCAGCATCAGTCAGAACATTAGACAAGGACAAGTTTAGATGCTCACAGACTGAACCGTTCAGGTTCCCACCCGCAGCTTTACCGCACGCCTGGCATGGACAAGCCCAGTTTTCTGGGTAGTTCCCAGCATCTCAGCAGCACTGGGAAGTATCCTGAAAACACTGGCACTTCACGATTCGAGCAGACAAGCTGCAAGCCCCCCTTCGGCGCTAGCTAGCCATAGGGACAGCCTGGGACTAGTGGAGAATCTGAAAAGCCAATTAAAAGTGGAGTGGAAAGTGCCAAACAAAAGCCAGGATCTAACCAGGCGAAAGCCTCACACCAGCGGGTTCGATGGGTCTGAGCCCAGACGTTTGATCTCACTTAGAACCACACGCTGGCTCTCCGGGGGGTGGATGCCAGCACAGACTTTCCTGGGCCTGCTCACTTCTAGAGCGGCAGCGTCGCCTTCCTAGCACACACAACCACAGAAGCAAAGGCCGAGCACGAGGCTTGTTTTGTCCCAGTCTTGCAGACACGTTTTCACATTTGCAGCCCTTGGTAACAAACACGAGGGTGAAGTTTAGCCTGACGGACATTCAGAGCCCAACGTTAACAAAGCACATAGAGCCAACACAAACGGGTCAGTCATTTCGGAGACACGGCTGAGTCCTTTCGGTCTCCGGACCCAGCTTTGACCACAGAATTGGTTTAGACTTTCCCTAACGGTTTGGGAGCAGAAAATGGACGAGAGCAAATTGTTGAATTGAAATTTCTCTTTAGTATTCATATAGCACCGGCCTAACAGCTCCTCAGGTTACACGCAGCGTGCACAGAGACGGAACGGCAAAGTAAAAAGCTACAGTGTGACCAGCACCTAAGAAACTAAGCTGGGCTTAGAAAAACGGCGCTTTTGCCAGCTGATTGGCATTAAAGGCCTAGGACTGGGGGTGTGGGGAAGAGGAGAGGGAGGAGGAAGGGAAGTGTCGTGACAGCAGGAATAATGGCAAAGAAATAGCCAGCACTAGAATAAAGCAAGGTCTGATGTTATTTTCCTACAGCAATTTCATTGACAAGCATCTCTGGCTTGGCACATCCGTCTGTTGAACGTGCATCTTAAGGCTGCGAAAAGGGCTCCGTTTCTATGGAGACAGTCAATGGTTGCTATAACAATTTGCGTTTAGACTTTGCAGCAGCGTACTTCGCAGCCGTTCGTCACTGACTGCTCGGAGGCCAGAGAGGCGTTGCCAGAGAAAAAGAACTTGATTTGGAATTTGGGAAAGGAAATGTAACCACCAGGTGAGAAAAGCAGGGCTAAGGTTGGAGGCATCACGTTTAATGTTACACAGTCACACCTGGGAGAGGCTGGCTAGGGCAGGTGCATATGATTCACAACCCAAGGTGCTCACAGTCCTAGAACTGGCTTTAAAAATGTATCATTCCCTTAATGGGGAAGATGGCAGGGACCGAGCCGTCCATTCCCAGGTCCCAAAAGGGTTAGGGGTTAAACCACAAATTCACAACCTGCAGACAGGTCTCCTTGCTTTAGTTTTCCTCTTTTTTGGGTTCTTCCTTCGGCAGTTCAGGAACTAGGATGACTTTCCCAACATTCTTCTTCTCTTGCATCTGCCTCATGGCATCTGCCACCTAGAAAGAAAGAAAAGTCCCATGAGAAGAGATCCACACCACACCTGCCTCGCTGTACCGCTCGGGAGGAGACACCAGCTCAGTGGTGTCCGCACAGTAACGTTTTCATCTACCGCATAACCACGAGTCAGCAATCGCTGTGCAGTCACGACTCCCACACAACGGAGAAAGCTGGGTAATTCTGGGCAGCTATCCCACCCTGCCTCAGCAGGGGAGCGCGCGCTCAGAGCACACGGGCAGTGCACACCAGGGCGTCCCACTGAACAGAGAGCCGGGAGGAAGGAGGAATAGGTCTAATCGGTTACACTGGCACTGCTAGGGCTTCTTGCGACACAAACAAACTGCCGAAACAGCTACTGAGAGACAGGAAGGGAGAAAAGCATTTAGCTGCCACAGGCACTGGGCAAAGGCCATACAGCACCGTCAGTCTGAAATCAGCGGGGAGATCTGCTAAAAACACACAGCACATTCTAGCCCCCAGCGCCAGCCACGCTGCGTCAGGGAGGAGCCATGTCTGGAGAGGAGACAGACCTTGCAGGGACATCTCATGCTAGCCACAAGGATCCTGCTGCTTTGAGCCCCAGCTGGAGTAACCGGCAGTGCTGCCGAGTCCAGCTGCCCTTCGGTGAAGGCTCCCAGAGCATCAGGCTCGGACTGTTCCAGCTCTAGTCAGTTTGGAAAGCCCGGAAGAGGCAGTTGGCCTTCAGCTCCCTGGAAGGCTCTGTCCTCGTCACCATGCCGAGCAGACCTGCGGACGAGACGCTCGTGTTCGCCTGTGTCTGTCTGGAGCACAGTGCTCCCTCATGCACAACCCCACTGGGACGTGCCAGTTCATTACAAAGTGCATGCCCAGATCAACGCAGGCAGAGCAGAAGCTGTTGGCTGGTAATGCAATTAGAGTCCCATTAGGAGCTGCTCTTTCCGGCAGGAGGAGATCAGCACAATGATGCACAAGCAGCACACGCCTCCTGCCAGAGTTAATTTAAACAGACAGCAGGTGAATAGGGAGAAAGGGAGAGCAGGGTCTGAACCGCCAGATTGATCCCTGTGCTGGCTGGAAATGGCCAGCGCTCCTTATACTTACTCCAGTTTGTCTTTTGGAATTCTCTCCTTTCTCCATTAACAACCGAGGCCAGTTCCTCCAAAGAGACGCTCCAGGGTCTGGGTCAGAACCAAGGGCAGGGGAGGGCGATTAAGATGTTTTACCAGGTAACTAACTACCTGGTAAACACCTGAGTGTCTCTCCAGCTCTGGAAGGGTCTCCCAGCTGCGTCCCCACACCTCACAGAACTGCCCTCAAAGAAGGGCCCACTCCACAGCACTTCCCAACACAAAGCCGGCAGCACGGTCTTAACATCTAGCAGGCACTTCGGTTGGGCAAACGTCTCCCTCACCTGCTGTCGAGTCAGGGCAGGCTGGGGAAGTCCCAGGACTTGACAGGAAAATGCTACTCGTGCATGTTCAGGGCCACCATGCTGGGTTCTAAATTGGGTAAACAACCCAGCCCTGCCTCCGCTCTGTGGTGTCTATCTACGGAGCTCGACCTGAATGCTTCAGTGAGACCAGGCACAGGCCTGAAGCATGTACTGCTCCAATCAGTGCTTGGGGCCAGAAGCCAATCTGACACCAGCGGCTACGAGCTAATGCACATGCTTTGCTGGCAGCAAAAGGGCTACAAATTAGCTTAGCATCGGAAAGAGAAATCTGCTCCTTCCTCCAGCGAGGTCCCTAACAAATCCCAGTCACCACACCCCGGAGACTGTAGCAAGCACTACGCTGGCCCTTTGGTGAGACTCGGCTACGGGAGACAGAGTCCCATCTCTCTTCTTTAAGGCCTTTGCACCTCTGTAGCTTGGGCCTAGGTTACTTGAGACCCTTTACAGGAAACTCCCCCCCTCTCTTTTGGCTTCTGCTGTAGAGACCTCAGAAGCAGCTGTTCTTTCTGGGTGAAGGGGAGTAAGTCACCCAGCTCTGCTCCCCACTGGAGGAGTTCTGCCCCGAAGGGCTAACACACCTCCAGGCATTACTGTCCATTCACTGACAGCTGAGATGACTCGGTTGGCCTCTGCCCAACACCTCTGAGGCAGCCTGGACAGTTACGCTTGGAGAAGCACAGACTTCCCAGGCCCCTCGGAGCTCGGGCAGCCTGATGTGCTTCGGCTGAAAGCAGAGCTGTGTCGGCAGGCTCCAGAGGCTGCTTGGGAGAGTCCAGCAAACTCCCGAGACTTAACCCCTGGCTCCCACGATGCTTTTGGCCAGCAGCTTTCGGGTAGGAAAGCCACTCCCGACTGCCTGTCTCCCAGTGTAGATTTCTGGCCCATTCTGCTGGAGAGGCGCACAGCTCCCTCCTTTACTGCTCCACACCTCCTCAAGGTAGAGGAGGATTATGCAATTCTAGCGTACAGGTCTGTTGCATCTTAGGCGCATTGAACATGTGCGATTTCAGCTTTACGCGGTCGGCAAAAACAAACACAAAACCCCCCAAAAGAGAAAAATAACCATTTAAATACTGTTTCTGTAGTGCGGGCGATTCCGCCCGCCATTACACTCAATGGAATTTTGACCATCCGCGATTTTCGCTTTAGGTGCTGACTGCGGAACGTAGCCCCAGCGTAAGAGGAGACAGACCCGTATGCTAGAAACTGACAATCTCTGAAAAGCACAATGGCAATAGGATTAACAGAGCCCCCAGTATCTTCAGAGAAACCACCATGTGACCCCAGCTTAGCCGGACAATCCCCTGCTCTCCAAGAGAGAGTCAGCAGCCAAGTGGTCATTCGACTACATTCCAGCAACCTTATGCATCTCCTTTGAAGGCAGACTCGATGAAAGGACTTTTAACAGCACCAGAGCACTTGCCCCAGGCTTGGAAATGAGTCCATTTTTTTTTTTAATGTTGCTTCAGTTGCAGATAGATTTCTAGTTCAGTGTTAGAGTGACTCTAAAGTCTTTGCAGTTGTGTTGTGAAACCAAGACATGTTGTGGCAGGCACTGTGCCCCCATCCCAGCTCATTTTCAAACCCAGAGACTCATTCGTTATCAGTCCTGTGCACCCCATGCCCAGCTCTGCAGATGCCCCTCAATCCCGACCCACAGGACCCCTGCTCTCCTGGTCCTGGTCTCTCGCTGGGAAGCGGTAAAGATGTCAGCTCGTCTCAGAATTCATTGTTTAACTCTGGACTAGGTCACAAATGGGGACAGGAAACCAGTACAGTAATTCTCTGCCATCCTCCAGCCAGGCATTGTTTTCTGATCCTCAGGTCTTTTAGGGCCCTTTACAATACTTGGGTTTTGGAATTTTTCTATCATGCTATTAAAAGCCACTCTGTAGAGCCGTCCTAGCAAATTATCGCTGTGCTACATGACTGAGCAGGGCAGGGCAGGGTCTGCGTCAGGAGAATTCTCTCGCTAGCAATACTGGTTTGAATCCATCTATTACAACACGCGGGATTTAGCAGAATGATCTAGTTTCGGAAGAACTCCCCCCGCCTCAGAGACAGATCAGGGTGGAGAGCCCAGCGTCTACAGCAGAATTTGACTAGACATAAGGATGCACCAAATGCAGAAATGTTTAGCAGCCGTTTAGGAAGCCATAGTCTCACTTTGCAGCATCTCCACTTTGTTCTGCTGCCTCAGTTTCCAATCAGCAGAAAAATCGGAGGGTGAAGCAACAAAATGACCCACCCACCCACATACACTTTCCTCTGTAGTTACTGAGCAGAGATTCAGTGCAGTCTCTAGCGTAACAGGTACAGCACATGTCCCACACGCAGTGTGCAGCACTGCTGTCTGTAATTAATCAATGTAACTCAGCCCTTTGGCCCTTTCTCCGTTCACAGCTTGGGAACGCCTTGAAACTCTCAGTCTGAAAGGCATTTAAAAAAGAAGAAAGCGACTTAATTCTCTTGCTCCTTGTACGTTCAGCGTTCCCCTTTCCCGCTGAAATGAGCGTGTCAGGTACCAGCCCCCCTCTGGAGGGAGGACACGTTTGCTGGTGAAGTGGAGGGAACGTAAGCGAGGGAGGTGTCAGGAAGTTACGCAAGTAACAGCCCAAGGGAACTGCTGGCCGCGCATCTGGGACACAGGCTGGGCCTTCGAGTGCACAGGCTGAACCCACAATGCGCAGCCAGGGACTGGGGCAGGTCCAGAGCCGGCTCCAACGCTCCCCACACCAAGGATAAGAGCATCCGATACACCCACAACTCCCGACGGTAAAGACAAGCCTGGGCACACTCATCCCACGGCCACTCCCAACTCCCCCTTGGTTTTCTGCAGGGCAGCCTACGCTGCCGCGGCTGGGAACAAGGCTCCTCCTTTACGCGGGCTGGCTGCTTCCGCAGGGAGTTCCCAGGGCCAGGTCTGAAGAAAAGGAACACAGCAGCCCCAGGCACAGAGAGAGAGTTACTCTGCTAAGGGGAAGAGAACCAGCACGGGTGCTCCCACTCAGAGCGAGGAATCTGCATGACACATACTCAGCAGGATACGCCCCCTTCTCCCCACCCTCCCCCCAGAGAGAAATCACAGCCCGTGCCAGCCCAAACCCAGTGAGGAGCATGTAGGAGCCAACAGCTGTCCAGTGAAGTCAGTACATTGGCCTCTTCCCCAGGACTCTGCCGTCCACCGCTGCAGTGGGGTTCCCCTGCTCCCGCCCCAGGGATTCCGCGGCCCCAAGGGGACTTTGGCTTAAGTTATCTGATGTGTACGTTCACCCCCCAATTCTCCCTCTCTCACACATCTCCAGGCTCACCACGCATGGACCAACAGCAAATCAGTCATGCAGACACCGAGCACATTACCGAGCCCCTAGTATTCCCGCAGGATCTCTGCTGAGATATCACTTAGCGCTTGGCACTCTGTGCTCCTTGTGTCCCAAGGGCTCCATTATCACTCACAGCCACACCTGGCTCTGACACTAGCAATCCAAGCGGAGTTCTGCTGGCAGCTCTGCCTGGCAGAGGAGATTGATTCATCCTGTGAACAGCAGCCAGTTTGAGAATCTGCTTCACTTTACACCCCAGGTGCTGGAACAAGGGGTGCTGCTTGAAGTGGTTTCCATCATATGCAGGGTTTATAATTTGGTTCAATGGCTCTCAGCACTCTCACTATAAAGATTGCTCCAGCAGCCCTGGTTTACCCTGCTGAGTACAAGTTCCCTAAGCAAGTCAGCGTCTCCTGTAATCCTCAGTGCCCCAATTTAAACCCATCCGAGAGGCTCCAAGCTCCAGTCTCCATCCTTCCAGTGTGGACTGGGGAGGAGGCAAGTAGAGGCTAACGCACTAGGAGACTCCCTGCAAGAGAAAGGGACGATGCTCCTTAACCAGCCGGAGCTTTTGGGGAGCAAAAGGGCTGCACGCCTTCACCTCTGGCCTAGCTTCCAGGTGTCCCAGGGCAGAGCAATTATTATTTGCATTGTGCTAGTGCCCAGCCGAGGATCAGGGCCCCACTGCGCTAGGCACAGTACACACAGTTCCTGCCCCAGAGAGCCGGACGCTCCATATCCAGTGGAAACCAAAAGGACACTGGGCAGAGAGTGCTGAAGGCTTCAGCCACGTAGTTCATATGTCAGTACCCAGCCAGTTCTGGTATATGCTGTGTGATGCAGTGGGGAGAGTCACTCCAGTCTAGAGAACAGGGTGGCATCAACCCCTTTGGGGGCGGAGGCCCAGGGGGTCCAGAGCGAGTGGACTCCCTGAAGGGGCCCACGGCGAGAAACAGGTGTGCTAGGGCTCCGAGAGGTGCGGCTCCAGGAGGTGGAGGGGTCTGACCCCAGGAGAAAGTGGACCCCCGAGAAGGATTGTCTCACTAAAAGGGGCACCCCCCACAGACCGCACGGGGCCAAGAGTGGGCACAATCTGTGAGTCCGTGACATGCTGCACTGCTCTTCTCTGCATGAGCGCACTGCCAGGGGAGAGTGGTGGTCTTGTGGCCAAGAGACTGAACTGGGTTCATTTCCCAGCTCTGACGCTCCCAGTGTGACCCCAGGCCAGACACTTAATCTCTCTGGACCAGTTCCCCGCCTGTAAAATGGAAATAATAATATTCCCTTCTCCCGCCCTTTTTCTGGCTTGTCTATTTAGATTATAAGCTCCCTGGCTCAGGGACTCTCTCAATGTGTACACGGCACAACACAGCCCATCTTGGTTGGGACCTCGACTGCAAAACAAAACCAACCACAAATCCCAGAGAACACGACCAGGAACTCTGCAGAACCCAGCTAGGAACAGGAGCAGCAGTGTTCTCTCTTACGAAGGCTGCCAGCCTGCACCGCGACTCGGACTCACCTGCTCAAAGGGCCATACGGAGTCTATTTTGGGTTTGATTTTGCCCTGGTTGTACAGGCTAACCAGCTTGGCCACAACACCCCCAATGAGCTCAAACTCTTCATCCATGTAACCCAGGTGGTAGCCGCACACGGCTTTGTTGAGGTGCAGGAGCTGCAGAGCATTGATACTGAACTGGTTCCACCATGTCTTTGCCATGGCCATCAGGTTCTTCTTCTGCCCGGTGAGCAGGTTGGCCACCCCTAGGAGGAAGTCAAGGCCACAGTCATGCTCAGAGCTCACAAAAGGCTAATCATACCTGGTGAAGCGCACCCCGTGCACCAGACCTAAGACAGCTCAGAGAGCACGGAGTACTCACTCCACCTGCATACTCAGGGTCAGGTAAGGCCAGGATCTACCAAAGAAAGGCAGAGGCAAATCGGCTTTGAGTGATGGAACAGAGACCCCTTTTGGCCAGTAGACGTGCAGGGTCGTTGCTAGAGTAAGTATTCAAAACCTGACAGTTTCTTATCTTAGGACAGGCAGCGAACTAACACAGCTAGATTTAGGTGCCAAGCCAGTGAGACTGGTACAACGGCAGAGTACTGCTGATGCTAAAATGCAGCCAGCCGTGTTGGCCGAATCCACCCAAGCTCGGGTTTCGGAGCCTGGCCCACTGTAATGGTTAATCCTGCCAGAACACTCTGCAGTCCACAGAGTGAGGAGGCCAATGCAGGGACGGAATGCAGTCTGCCTGAGATTCCTGCATAGCCCGTCAGGGGCTGTGTGAGGGCTTTGTCTGTGGGGACAGAATCACAGTGTTTCGCAGCTGGAGAATGGAGAGAGAAGTATTCTGTAGCTTCAAACCGCGTCACCCACACACCCCACAGAAGAAAAGTGAGCTTCTAGGAGTGCTACGCATGAAGTCAGCCTGAACCAGGATCAACTCACTGCAACTGATCCCGTGTGCGGGACACAGATCCCACTGCTCCCTGCGTGTGTGTATTCAGACTGGGAAGCAACTCTCTTTGCAGGGGAGATGTGATAGGTCAGCGTATGGAGTGGGGTGAATTGCATCTCTCGGGCAGGGAGAGAGGACAGGAACCTAACTCTCAAACTGAGACGTGAGCAAACCAAACCCCCAGCAGGAATCCAGCTTTCTAATGCACGTGACACTCCAGACAGAGCAGATACTAGAGCTCAGGCTAATGTGGTAACCAGCCACTGTGGGCTGCTCTCCCTCAGAACCTGGCTGGGGGAAACCAGGACGAGTGCTCTCCTGCAGAGCCACCCTCCCCCGCCCCAATGCATGACTCCACCCTGCAGGGAATCTGGCCTGTTCACATCAGCTGTTCAGTAGATGTATCATTCCCTCATACTCACCATAGGTTATGAGTTTGCCCATTGGCTTCAGGAGGTTGAATGCTTTGGAAGTGTCCGATCCTCCCAGTGGATCCAAAACAACGTCGACTCCTAGAGAAAGTTTGCACAAAAAGTAACAGGCCGTTTCCTTCCATTTCCTGAGGGACAGGCCTGTAGCGGGGTAGGGGATCCCCATCCCACCCCGTCCTCCCCACACTCGCTCACGGTACCTTTTGGGGAGATTTTCCGGACTTCCTCCACATAATCCATGCTCCTGTAGTCAATTGGGTGAGTGACCCCGCTTTCCCTGAGGGAGTCGTGCTTGGAGGCAGAGGCAGTGCCAAAGATGGTGACGTTCTCCACCGTCTTGCAGAGCTGAATGGCGGCCGTTCCCACCCCCCCTGAAACAGGCGGCAATAGGGGAATTAGAGGAGCGGACAGGAAAGGGGCATAGGAGACGAACCAGTCCCTGGATGTGCTGCTGTGCCCCCCCTTCTTCCCCCCACACACCCCTGACTCCACGCCATGGCTCAATCTCAGAGTGAAGGATGTGTCTGTGGTTCAGAAAACTCATGCTTTGAGCCTAAGAGAGCTTGATGGCCTCAGGCTAACTAACATGGCCCTGGGATCTGCCACCTCACTACAGTGCTCAGGGCTTTAATACAATCAGACCCATCTGATTTTACAGTGTGGCATCCAACAGGCTGGGGTGTGGACAGAATCCGCCAATAGCACAGTGGGATATTTGGCCAACCCCAGCACCTGTGTAGCTGATCTGTCTAAGCCTTTATATCAGGTTTGTCACCCCTTTATCCAAACACCTAAGTCATCTCCCCTCCCAGCAGTTGGACTGGCTGTTCTGAAGCCAACTGCCCATGGGCTGAGCCCCGTCAGAGCGTACGTTACCGGCAGCCATGTGGATGAGGACGCTCTGGTTGGGTCTCAGGTTCCCAAAGTCAAAGAGGATCATGTACGCCGTGATGTAGTTGACCAGAAAGGCGGCCGCTTCCTCGAAGCTCATTCCGTCAGGCATCAGGTAAGTCTGATTGGCTGGGACAGTCACGACTTCCTGCCAGAGCCCCGCTCTGGCCAGCACCATCACCTTATCACCAACCTAAGGCCAGAGAGAGAGTGGAGTGGAAGGGCAGATGGTGGCATGCACTGGGTCGGCAGGGAGGTCGCACACAGCATCCTGGGCATCCCAGTCTGCACTTCGCCCACAGCACCAGTTTCTTTACAGACACAATGCACAGTGCCTGGACTGCTCCTGGTCTCTGGCTGGGAATGCCGAGACTCTTCGTCAGAGACTCAATACGCGTTTGCCGTCCCCTAGCCAGGTTCCCTGACACGAGGTCCGGCTTTGTGCGACACACGAGATGGGACAAGGGAGCAGCAAAGTTCTGGAATTTAGTTTCACTTAGAACATGAAGCTTGGGCTGAAACTTGAGGCAAGGCAGGGAGAGGGTGGGGGAGAATTCCCAAACAGGGACCAAGGAGCAGTCCAAGGCCTAGAGCCATTCTGTGACATCTGCTTCCCTTTGAGAGTTACCTCTCTAACAAGCGCCTTGTCCACTTGAAGGCAGCAACGTCTCGGGACTGTGCAATCTAGTGACGTAAGCATGAAACCAAAAGTAAGAGCGCTCCAATAGTTGTGGTTTCAGAGTAGCAGCCGTGTTAGTCTGTATCCGCAAAAAGAACAGGAGTACTTGTGGCACCTTAGAGACTAACACATTTATTTGAGCATAAGCTTTCGTGGGCTACAGCCCACTTCTTCGGATGCTCTTCTGTAACCACAACCAATAGTTGTGATTACAGAAGAGCACCACAGTGGAGATAATTTGTACTTTCTACTTTGCCAGACAACTCTGAAGACTGGCACGTGGACTCTGTTCAGGTTTTCTGTTGGCTCCTAGTGGCACGGTGGTCGGTGTCAAACTCCCTAGGGCAGGGACCAGACTGATTGCTAGCTCTCAAACAATAACAGGATATTCAGCATTTGAACAATGTTGAAATGGATACAGACCCTGTGCGGAAGAGCCCAGCAATGTAGCTGAAGTTATACCATGCATTTCTCTGCAGACAGTTGCAAATTCCACTCTGGTTCGACAACTTCTGCAGAGATTCCTGCACTGGTTTATACACCTGGCAGTTCTGACTTCTGCAGGCATTGCAGCAACATCACTGCTCCAAGCAGCACAGAATTTTCCCAGTAGGCAGGCCAAAAAAGAATGGGAAGAGCAATTAGCAAAAGACTCAAAAACGATCAGCAAAATGTTTTTTTAAGTACATCAGAAGCAGGAAGCCTGCAAGCAATCAGTGGGGCCACTGGAGGACTGAGGTGGTAGAGGAGCACTCAAGGAAGACAGAGCCAATGCAGAGCAGCTCAATGAATTCTTTGCATAGGTCGGGGGTGGCCAAACTGTGGCCCATGAGCCTCATGCGGCTCTTTTACCATTAAAGTGCAGCTCAAGGGGCCCTCTCACACTCCCCCCGTTCTCCACCTACCAGCTCGGGACCGCTGCCTTGCAGCAGGGTGGTGCGGTAGAGGCTTCTGCTCAGCAGGGGGCGGGTCTCGGGGCTTCAGCAGGAGCAGGGCTTCAGCCCCAATTCCCAACAGGCATCTAGGGTGACCAGATGTCCCGATTTTATAGGGACAGTCCTGGTTTTGGGGTCTTTTTCTTACATAGGCTCCTATTACCCCCCACCCACTGTCCCGATTTTTCACACTTGCTGTCTGGTCACCCTACAGGCATCTCCCATGGGGCTGAAACCCCAAGCCCCAGCAGGTGCACCCTGGCTCTCAAACTCCTGAAGACTGTCGTATGCGGCTCGAAGGGTCGGTAACTTTGGCCACCCCTGGCAGAGGATGTGAGGGCGATTCCCACACATGAACCATTCTTTTTAGGTGACCAATCTGAGGAACCGTCCCAGCCTGAGGTGTCAGTAGAGGTGGGTTTAGAACAAACTGATAAATTAACCAGTAATGCGTCACTAGGCCCAGATGATATTCTCCCAAGAGTTCTGAAGGACTCCAAGATGAAATTGCAGAACTACTGACTGGTATGTAACTTGTCATTTAAATCAGACTCTGTACCAGATACGAATGTGACTCCAATTTTTATAAAAGGCTCCAGAGGCGCCCCCGGCAATTACAGGCAGGTCAGCCTGACTTCAGTACCTGGCAAACTGGTTGACTGTAGTAAAGAACAGGATGATCAGACACTGATGAACACGATTCGTTGAGGGAAGAGGCATTGTGCACCAGGAAACCTGACTGTGGGCACCTAGGGGATGGAGCGGCCCCATGCTCACAGGGGCCAGGACCCAGGGCAGCGGAAGCTAAGCCCCCGCCCAGGGGGCTACTGGGAAGCCCGCAGGTTCGGCTGGAAATGGCTTCCCCTCCCTACTCCAGTGTTTATCTGAGGGGTGGAGAGGCTCCCCCGTGCCAGTGCGTAGGCAGACTCCGTGGGTGCTCCGGGGCTGGAGCACCCACGGGGAAAAATTAGTGGGTGCTTTGCACCCACTGGCAGCCAAGCTCCCCTCTCCACCTCCTCCCCTGAGCGCGCCGCGTCCCCGCTCCTCCGCCTACCTCCCAGCACTTGCCGCCGCCAAAGAGCTGAAGCAAGCTCCAGGAGGGAGGGACGGGGCGGGGATTCGGGGAAGGGGTTGGAATGGGGGCGGGAGGGAGTGGGGCTGGGGTGGAGTCAAGGCGGGGCCAGGGGCAGAGGGGAGTTGAGCACCCACCGGCGCATGCAAAAGTTGGCGCCTATGTGCCAGTGTAGCGTCCACCTGGCACCGGCAGGGGCTCCAGGCGGCTTTGGCACATGCAGGGCTTGGTTCCTCCTGGGCAGCACCCCATGTGGGAGAGTCTTGGGCTTTCCCGGGGGGCTGGCCCGGCCAGAGGCAGCTGGGGAGGAAGGAGCTCGCTGGGCCGGCTGCAGGTGAGTGGAGTGCTCCCGCCAGGGGCTCCGCACAGCGCTGGGAGCAGGACGTGCTCCACTGGGGGTTTATGGAGGAGCAGTGGGGATGGTGGTGGGTGAAGGGGCAAAGTGGGGAGAGGACAGCGAGGAGGGGAGCATGTAAAGGGTCAATGGATGGGCAGCAGAAGCAACGTGTGGGGCGGTCACATTGCCCCCCCCATCCTTTCAATTGTGCTCCCCCCATCGTCATTGATGAGTCACCTGTGGGTCAACATGTTCATAAATGATCTGGAAAAAGGGGTAAACAGTGAGGTGGCAAAATTTGCAGACGATACTAAATTACTCAGGGTAAAGTCCAAAGCAGACTGTGAAGAGTTACAAAGGGATCTCACTAGACTGGGCAACAAAACGGCAGATGAAATTCAAGGTGGATAAATGCAAAGTAATGCACACTGGAAAACATCATCCCAACTATACATATAAAATGATGGGGTCTAAATTAGTTGTTACCACTCAAGGAAGATCTTGGAGTCTTTGTGCTCCGTTCTTTGAAAACGGCCACTCAATGTGCAGCGGCAGTCAAAAAAGCGAACAGAATGTTAGGAACCATTAGGAAAGGGACAGATAAGACAGTAAATATCATGCCTCTATATAAATCCATGGTACGCCCACCCCTTGAATACTGCGTGGAGTTCTGGTTGCCCATCTCAAAACAGAGATATTAAAAATGGAAAAAGTACAGAGAAGGGCAACAAAAATAATTAAGAGTGTGGAACAGCTTCCATATAAGGAGAGATTAAAAAGAGTGGAACTGTTCAGCTTGGAAAAGAGACGAGTAAGTGGGGGATGCGCTAGAGGTCTACAAAATCATGAAGGTTGTGGAGAAAGTGAATAAGGAAGCGTTATTTACCCCTTCACATAACACAAGAACGAGGGGCCACCCAATGAAATTAATAGGCAACAGGTTTAAAGCAAACAAAAGGAAGTATTTCTTCATACAACGCACAGTCAACCTGTGGAACTCGTTGCCAAGGGACGTTGTGAAGGCCAAAACTATAACTGGTTTCAAAAAAGAATGAGATAAGTTCATGGAGCACCGGCCTATCAATATCTGTTTTATATCCACAGACCATGATTGGGATCGTGGATTGGATGTGGATACAAATTTCGTAATTGCGCAGGGCTCTAGCTATTAGCCAAGATGGTCAGGGATTCAACCCATGCTGGGTGTCCCTAAGCCTCTGATTGCCAGATGCTGGGACTGGATGACAGGGGATGGATAACTAATAGCAGCCCTATTCTATTCCCTTGGAAGCATCTGGCATTGGCCACTGTTGGAAGACGGGCACTGGGCTAGATGGACCATTGGTCTGACCCAGTCTGGCTGTTCTTATGTTCATGGCTGAATTTGTTCGTGCGTGGACAGAGACTCCTAGGCAGATGGTTGCACTGGGTTAGTAAGATCTGACTTTGGATACAGCATGCCCAACTTTAAAGCGCTGTTCAGTCCCGCACAGTCATCTGCTTCATGCGCTGATTGCATTACTGTTCATTCTGAATGACTGAGGGAAGGTTAAACGTGCCAGACAATTCATGCCTGGTGCCTTTCGACTACAGAACGAGGTGCAGAAAACTGGCCTGGTGTCAGTATTACCTGGCAAAGGCTTGGAGCTCCGAGATGTGCTTCAGAGCGTTATTTATGGAGTGCCAATACTAACTGCTCAAGCACCTGCTCCAGCTGTGACACAATAATACACTTTGGGAATGCGGAGTTACCAATCACCAGAACCCCAAAACCATCCCAAACGCTGGCTGCTATCTGAGTCCCAAATGAGGCTGTGAAGGGGATACTCTAGGACAGTGGTTCTTAACCTTTACTGAAGCCTGCACCCCCCTTTGGTTCTCAAAATATGTTCTCGCACCCCTTATCAAAAATTGTTGAAGTAGGTCAGTTCTTTAAACCTAGATATATTTTTGTTTGTATATTACAATAATCGTTAAAAAATGTATAATGTTAATAAATATATAGGTTTGATGAAACAAAGTAGTTGTACTTACGTGCCTGTGCTTAATTTGTGTTTTCAACGATTTACCTTCTAAAAAAATGTGGCATGTCTCGCACCCCCAGAAAGGGCATCTTGCACCCCAGGTTAAGAACCACTGCTCTAGGAGCATCAGTCCAGGGAGGGAGAGACTAAGAGAGCATTGCTTTTTTTACCAGACTTTTTATATTTGAACAGCATGTGCAATGAGCAGTTCTAGATTCTTGACGCCTCAGATGTTTTCTGAAGAAGGATTTTGGGGAAGTAACTGAGCCCCTCTGAACTCTGCCCTAAAAGAGGCATGTGACGTTTGTTATATGAGTCAGCTGATAAGTCACAAAGGCAATTCCCATATATTTCTCCTCTTTTGGAAGTGATTTCGCCACAGGGTCCAACAGTTGCACCAAAACCTCCCTGCTAGGATGTCAGCAGGGAAGCCCGTATAGAAGAGATTTCCTTCCACCGTACAGGCCTTTGCTTTAAGCTTCTGCTCTTAAAAGAAATCTCAGATAATGATAAGAAATATTTCAACACAAGAGCAGTTTCCAGGACAGTTTGTTAAATGGCCAGACCCTGCAAATCCCAAGGGAATCACAGCAGAAAACAGCGTGGCTGCAGGTGAACTCAACATCAAAATGGGAGTTTACATCAAGGCTGAAGGATATCAATAGAACCAGCTCTACTCTCTGATGACACTGGAAGGGGGGTGGGCAGACATGTGGAATAACCTCTGTATGAACCAGCCAAATCTCCACAAACTACGTACACTTCTATCCGATACACAGGGGCGGCTCTATGTATTTTGCTGCCCGAAGCACGGCAGTCAGGCAGCCTTCGGCGGCATGCCTGCGGGAGGTCCGCCGGTCCCGCGCCTTCGGCACCCCTGCTGCCGAATTGCCGCCGAAGCTGCGGGACCTGCGGACTTCCCGCAGGCATGCCGCCGAAGGCTGCCTGAATGCCACCCTCATGGCGACCGGCAGGCCACCCCCTGCGGCTTGCCGCCCCAGGCACGCGCTTGGTGCGCTGGTGCCTGGAGCCGCCCCTGCCGATACACGAATCTGACGTTCTTCAAAGGTGGCTTACGGGTATGCACATGTGGGGGGAGGGATAGCTCAGTGGTTTGAGCATTGGCCTGCTAAACCCAGGGTTGTGAGCTCAATCCTTGAGGGGGCCACTTAGGGATCTGGGGCAAAAATCAGTACTTGGTCCTGCTAGTGAAGGCAGGGGGCTGGACTCGATGACCTTGCGGGGTCCCTTCCAGCTCTAGGAGATAGGTATATCTCCATATATTACACATGGCAACTCGATGGACCGAATTCTCAAGATGTGCAGCCACTGCATTCAGCTGCCACTCAGTAAACCCAAGTGCCTGGGGTAAGCTAAGAGCTTAAGTCTGTCCTGCCAGACACCTAAGGAGACCCTCAGATTTCACTTTGCTCTATATTCAGGAAGTACAGAGGACAACACAGTCCTCTCACCTCATGCCGAACTGACTGGACCTCTGTGTAAGCTGGAAAGCGCGTCTCTCACCAACAGAAGTTGATCCAATAAAAGATGTTACCTCCCCCACCTTGGGCCTCTCTCGTCACTTTAAGGGCACTGCGGCACAAGACAAGATGTGTCTACACTGCAGTTAACCATCCATGGCTGGCCTGTGTCAGTTGATTCAGGCTCGCAGCTGATCTGTGGAGCTATAAAACTGCAGTGTAGGCCCAGGCTCTGGGACCCTCCTCCCTCGCAGTGTCAGCTAACATGGGCCAACCACAGGTGTTTACTTGCACCCATCGTTTCAGTGTGGGTGTTCATCTTTCACATTTAGTTTTGCTTCCAGATGCACGAAACCCAAATCCTCTCCAATGAGCTGCTCTGATCCCCCCCAGACAGGGAGCATCTGTTCATAGTGTGTGGGGAGGGGGGCCAGCATATTGGACAGCTGAGAGGCACAGCCGAGGCAGCGGAAAGGCTCATAGCTGTGTGGGTTTGGCATTTACACTTGAGCAAACTGAAATGTTTTCGCTGGGGGGAGGGGAGAGTGTAACGGAATCCTATTTAATAATCAAGGTTTGTTTGAGGCGTTGGGAATACATTCCCTAGATGCGGCTGAAACGGTCATGACTCTGTTAGCCCAATGATAACAGGTGAAGGGAAAAAACTTGGCACGCCTGTCAATGACCTACCAAAGCTTTAACGAGAGAAACAGAACAAAGAGGGCGTTTCAGTCCTACAAACTTCCAAAGATAACCGTGATCTATAGAGTAACGCCAGAATCATGCGGCATTAGCCTCAGCAAGACCTCACCGCAGCTAACCTGCTAATGCCCTTGAGGCCTCGTCAGCTCCAAGGCTGGCAAACAGCATTTGCCATGGTTGTAGCAATCTCCTTCCACGCTGAAACCGGTTACAAATTGTGTTTTAGCTGTGTTCAGAAACAGCGCGCAGGCTCCAGGCCTGGGGTGGTGGGGGAGAGCATCACGGGGGTTCTCGCTAACTCCAGTGAACACGCAATTTTGCTCATGCAAAACCTCATAAAAAAAACAGAAATAAGAACTCCATAATCTTCCATCTGATCTCACAGACTGTCTGCCCTGCAAAACTGCCCTCATCCAGCTCTTACAGAATTTCAGATCTTGGAAACTGGTTCGGGTAGCAGGGTTGCTCCAGACAGTGCACAGAGTTATTTTTTTCCTGTGATGTCCTGTCCATGCAGGCCAACAGCCATGTCACCCTTAGACAAAGGGCCTCAGCAGCTGATCTCATACTCGCCAGACTCCCAAGAAGATTCTCCTTTTAAATTAAGTTATAGCTCGACATTTCTTCCTGCCAATAGCCTCCCCCCAACATGCTGGTGGATGCGTGAAACTGGTTCTGGAGACAATGTAAAAATCAGCATCACTGGAACGGCTTATCCCTGAAGCCTCCACTACTCCTGAGCCATGCATCTTTCATGCTAAAAGAAAACACAATCTTCCTTTGCTGGCAGGAAATCCTGTATTTATTTGGCAGCAGTGTCAGGAAAAAAGTGTTATTGATGCTCTGCGTCCTTCACCTTTTACATGAACCCTTCTACAACATGCACCAGCATTTTCCACATACATCATGCACACACAGGAGGGTTCAGCACACTGCCTACAGCTCACTATGGGATCACCGCGTGTTCCCTCCATTCCTGGGGACAGCAAGAATGACCCCTGTTCAAAACAGTCACGCAGCCAGCCTCAAGTTTACTAAACCGGGACACTTTTGTTTATTTTAAATTTTACTCATTCCACAAACTGCTGATGTCAAACAGATGCATTCTGCTACTGCAATCTGCTCTGCTGAGAGCCTTTCATAGCAAGTGGGTATGATCAACATGTTTCACATGCCCTACACTAGTGGTTGCACAGCAGTACATGCTAGGAAGAAAGCCAGGAGGGTACTAACTACTTCTGGATGGGTGTCAGCCACAGGAATGGTGGTAATTCTAGGGTCCTATAACCAGTGGAGAATTTCTTGGAAATGTTCTCCGTTTAGTTAAAGTGAGACGAGACTCCCAGAACTCAGGACTAATACGTTTATAGCACACTCAGGTCATTTGCCAGACAGATTAACATCCATTTATACTCTTTGGGAGAAACTATGAGAACAGCAATTTATTAACTAAACCTGCTATTAGCTGGCGAGGGGTGGAAGTGTTTTAAAAAACACCAAACTGATCTTTAAATGAAAGATATACTGTCTATTGTTCCAGAGCGGATCTAGTACATTAATAGTAAGCTATTTTTATTGCAGTAGTGCTTAGAGGCTCCAGAAATCAGGGTCCCTTCATGCTAAGGACTGTACAAACACGCTGTACAACAGTCCCAACCTTGGTCTGTCTAGATTGTAAACTCTTGAGGGCAGGGAGGAAAGGAATACAATATAGCAGCTTAATTCCTCAAAATGAGAGCGGGACAACAAGCAGATGACTAATAGTAATCACCTGCACTAAAACTTAAAGACCCAGAAATGAGGAAAGAACCCATCGAATGTGGTCTGAGAGACATCTGCATTTTCCCAGCAAAAGACTCATTTAGGTAGCTTAAAAGCAGATGAAGATCTGTGGTGGAGATCGTTACAGTACTGCCAAGTATTCTAATATTCAACCAGTTTAGCTAAAGCTCTTCTCCTTTTCCCTGATTAAGCCATATCAGATGCATTGTCAAACTGCACAGCTGTTTATTATACATCTCATAATTATCAGAAAGAGGCAGATATATTGTCCCCTGCAGCACATCCAGTTCTGAAACATCATTCATTCAAGAGAACTTCCTCCTTATTGTGGAATGGTGCACCTGACGGCAGCTAGAGTGTTGAGACAAAGCATCCCAGCCAAAATAAAAAACAACCAATTTGTAATCAACAGTTCTGCCAACCCTAATTTGAAAGCTTCACGCCTGCACCTGAACAAGTCACCTCTATAGCACACCTGTGTTATTATACCAGCCAACCATCTCTAGTGACTCATCCTCAATGTGCTAGTTACAGTGGGAGTGGAGCAGGCAACCATTCAATACAAGGATCATAGATATTTAGAAAAAGCCAATTAATACAAAATCTTTGTTCTACTATTGAAGAGCTCTTAAGTAACATTCATCAGTGAGCTTTTCCCATAAAGACAATGACATAGAGAAACTAGCCTCCAAGATTGAGGTGTTAATATGATCATCTCCATAGACTGCCTTTGTTGCACGTATGCTGCATTTAATAGCACATAAATATGCTTTTAATGGAAGCCCCCAAATCAGAGTATACAGCTTTTATTTTGAAGACAATTTGGTCGCACGAAAGTGTGATGTCTCAGCAGATATGCCAAGTGCTGGATTTACAACTCCTAATGAGATTGAAATTCTTGGCAATTTAAATAGCAATTCACTAAACCGATTTCTACAAAATGAGACCTCAAAGCAGTTTAATTTAAATCCAGCTTCATGGGAACTGCCCCGCCCTGAGTGGGCGGATACACTTTATATTTGTAGAGAAGCAGTCACAGACATTCAGTCTAGCACAGGTCATAGAGGCTGGCTGGGAACAGTTTTTTCTTTTTGGAACAGTGACAATAAAGAGAAATCATCTTTGCCGAACACCTACTGAGAAAAGTAATACTGGGACAGTGTAATATAGAAGAACATGAGAATGGCCAGACCGGGTCAGACCAGTGGTCCACCTAGCCCAATATCCTGTCTTCTGACATTGGCCAGTGCCAGATGCTTCAGAAAGAATGAACAGAACAGGGCAATTTATTAAGAGACCCATTCCCTATCGTCCAGTCCCAGGTTCTAGCAGTCAGAGACTTAGGGACACCGGAGCACATGGATGTGTCTCTCACCATCTTTACTAACAGCCATTGTTGGATCTATCCTTTGTGAACTTATCTAGTTCTTTTTTGAACTCAGATATACTTTTGGCTTTCACAATATCCCTTAGCAATGAGTTCCACAGATTGACTGTGCGTTGCACGAAGAAATACTTTCTTATGTCTTAAAACTGCTGCCTATTAATTTCATTGGGTGCCCCCTGGTTCTTGTGATATGCGAAGAGGGGTAAATAACACTTTCCTAATCACTTTCTCCACCAGTCATGATTTTATAGACCTCACCCATATCCCTCCTCAGTCCTCTCTCTTCCAAGCTGAACAGTCCCGGTCTATTTACTCTCTTCTCATATGCAAGCTGTTCTGTTCCACAGTCATTTTTGTTGCCCTTCACAAGATTATCCTCCCACTATATGTTGTGCACAGACCAGAGACCTGTTTTCCTGCCTTGTGCTGAATGACAACCACGTTTCTTTATTCAGCTCAGGGAACAGATATTGTACAATCACAGACAGGTCTAGTTTCCGCTAGTTAATGTGACCACATGCACGAGGAGAGGCTGCGACAGGGCTGTTACACAGTGTTCAAGGGTTAAAGGGCATTACTTTTATGGCCAGTATCAAGGGCCTGAAAGGATGCAGTTTTACCTGGTGACAGAACTGCCAGGACTTGTTTTATCCCTATGTTGCATCACACAATCAAGGGACCTCACCTTCTGAAGGCACCTGGCTAGGAAGTGCCCCCCTCACCCAGGCTATGGGGTTATTGGCTGATTCATCACCATCTCCCTTGTCCCATTGTCAGCGGGGGCGGGCGCGGCTGAGAACCACAGAACCAAACTAAAGCCTGGATATGCTGGACACCACTTCAAGGGGGGGGGGGGCTGCCGCATCCCACCCTCCCCTAGATCCAGCACCTGAGCTGTCTGCAGACATTTAGATGGCCCCTGACATGCCACGAAGTGGGGGTGCCCCCAGTTCCCCATACAGAGCCCCAAAGCAAGGGGGCAATTGCCCCAAACACCCCCAGCCCCACATGGGCGGTGGCAGCTGCCCCTAACATCGCCCCGGCCCGAGACCAGCCGCCCCTCGCTGCAGACGCGGGCGGAACCCAGCGGCGGGCCCGGGACGAGCTGGGGCGGCCGCTCCCGAGCCCCCCGGCCGCATGCGCACCGCAGCCCCCATTGTTTCCCGGCCTCGGAGGGCACGGCCCGGCCGCCGCCCCCGCCTGGGAGCGGGAAGGGCGGAGCGCCCCGAGACCATCAGGCGGCCACCAGCCCTGGGCTCGCCTCCCCCGCCCCCGGCTCGCCTGCCCCCCTCACACCCCCAGTCCCGAGCTCGCCTCCCCCATTCCTGGCCCCAGGCTCGCCTGCCCCACCCCTCACACCCGCGGCCCCGGGATCGCCTGCCCCACCCCTGGCCCGCCTCCTCCGCCCCTCACACCCCCGGCTCGCCTGCCCCGTTCCTGGCCCCGGGCTCGCCTGCCCCGCCCCCGGCCCCCGTCTCACCTGGCGGCCGGTGACCCCCTCGCCCAGCGCCAGCACGGTGCCCGCGCACTCCATGCCGGGGGAGACGGGCGGCGGCGGCAGTCGCTCGTACAGCCCCTGCCGGGCCAGCAGGTCGGCGAAGTTGAGGCCGCAGGCTCGGACCCGCACGGCGAGCTCCCCGGGCCGCGGGCTGGGCTCGCCCCGCCGCACCTGCACCTTCACCTTCTCGTAGCCGCCGAAGCCCGAGAGCACCAGGGCCCGGTACTGGGACTCCGCCGGGGGCGCGTCCCCGCCGCCCGCCGCCTGCTGCTCCGCCGGGGGCGTCTGCTCCGCGGGGGCCGGGGCCGGGGCCGCCGCTGCCTCTTCCCCGGACATGGCCGGGCTCGGGTGGGGGCCGGGCCGGGGTATGTGCGGGCCGGGCTCGGAGCGGCGGGGCCCGGGGGCAGCGGACCGGACGGGCCGGGCTCGGAGCGGCGGGGGCCGGGGGCAGCGGACCGGGCTCGGAGCGGCGGGGGCAGCGGACCGGGCGGGCGGGCGCAGGACACCGGGCAGCGGCGGCTGGACAGCTGCGAACAGCTGGGCTGAGCTCGGGTCTGCGGGAAACCCGGAGCCGGAGTCCGGGGCGTGGCTGGAATGAGGGAAAACGTGGAAGGCGGAGCACGGAGCGGAGCCAGCAGCTTCCTCCGCCGGGCGCGGCGTCTCACGCAGAGAGGCAGGGGCTGGAGCCAGGACTCCTGGGTTCTCTTCCCCACACTGGGAGTGGGGTGGGGTCTAGCGGGTTAGAGGACGGGGAGTCAGAACGTAACCCACAAGTAAGGACCCTAGTGTCAAACCCAAGCTCCCAGAGACGGTAGCCAAAGGCCAGTAACAAGCTGGTCTCATCAAATGCAAAGTTGAACAGTGAAAGTCTTTAAGGATGAAACAGTCGCCAGGGTCCTGCTGCATTCCCCATCCCTGCAAATGTTACATCAACCCATTGGATGGTTTTCTAAAAGAGAGGCTCTAGTTCAAATAATCTGGATTCAGACCAAATCATGGGACAGAAACAACTTTAGCAACACTGGTGTTAATCAGCTTTCAAGGGATGGGGGGGAGACATCCATTCTGGTCCTCCTGGGCCTCTCCAGCAACATTCATCACTGTCCACCTTGAGATAATGCTGTCCCACGTCAGAGAGGTGGCAGGGGGCCCAGGGGAATGCATCTCTGCCATTACACCCCCTATTTATGGGGTACCACAAGGATAAATTGTCTCTCTAGTTCTGTTCAATGTCGGCCATAGACCCACTGGTCAGATGAACTTGCTGATGGAGGACACCTCTTCCCCACACGTGCGTGCCCATGGTGCCCAGTGCTCAGATGAGATCAGCTCATGGATGATGGAGGACAGCAGGTTGAAGCTAAACCCAAGCAAGACCGAGATGATGCTGGTTGGCAGAGGAAAGTATTTTGAGGAGTTTGCAGCCATGGTGCAGTCTCATTTGGTTGAAGGTTCACACCCACAAATGGTTGATTCAGACCATAGTTGAGGAGACTTGTAGATTCCTGATTAACATCAGAGCAGCCAGACTGGGTCAGACCAATGGTTCACAGAGACTTGTATCCTGTCTTTCAACAGAGGCCAGTGCCAGATGCTTCAGAGGGAATTAACCAAACAGGGAAATTATCACATGATCCACCCCTGTCATCCAGGCTTGCAGTCAGAGGTTTAGAGACGCCTGGATCATGGGGTTTCAATCATCCCTGACCATCTTGGCTAATCTTAGCTTTTCTGAATCCAGTTATACTTTTGGCCTTCACAACCTCCCTGGCAGCAAGTTCCACAGGTTGACGGTGTGTTGTGTGAAGAAGTGCTTCCTTATGTTAGTTTTAATCCTGTCCCGCTGTCCCATCCTGGCAAACAATGACCTGGCCTCAGTTAGTCATGCCTTTATCACCTCCCATGGGGACTACAGTAGTGTACAATACCTAGACACGATGTCTTCAGCGCCAAGGAAACGCCATCTAGTACAGAACACTGCACTGTGTCCCTTCAGCAATGCTGGCTCCTGTGAACACATCACACCTGTCCTCTGCTCCCTGTGCTGGCTTTTCATAGAGCAGCAAGTCAAGTGCAAGGTCTCGGTCCTTCCAGGAGCTCCAGGGCCTGGTCCCGGGATATCCAAAAGACCCTGCAGCTCTATGATGAAGATGGTAGTCAACAACTCCAATCCCCAGGCACAGTGGAACTTTCTACATCTGAATAAAAATTTCACTGCAGCTTGTTCCAATAAAGCTGTTGCATTCACAAACAAACAAATAAACAACAAAGGGTAAAGCTCATCTGTGTGCTCGTCTGGGCCTGTCTGAGACTGTGGAATGAACTCCCCCAGGAACTAAGAGCCATCACAAACCTCACGTCACCACCTTCCACACCTGCCGTCTCCAATATAAATGAAGAACAGCAGGTACATTTGGAAAAACAAACAAACTTCCAAACAAAGCAAAACACTCCACTGGGGAGAGAATGACCCACATGTGACAATGTTAGTCACAAAGCTTAATACACAACTGGAAGGTGCTCGGGCCTAGATCCACAAAGGTATTTAGGTTCCGAACTTCAAGAGTTAAGAGCCTAAACACCTTTGTGGATCTGGGCTTCAGATACTATGGTAATAAGGGTGGTATAAGAGTTTATATAGCGTAGAATAGACTCCTGGGTTCTATTCCCAGCTCTGGGAGGGGGGTGCTGTTGTGAGGAGTTAGGATTCCTGGGTTCTAGCTCCAGCTCTGGGAGGGAGTCGTGTCAGTGAGAGTGGAGTAGGGGCACTGAGAAGAAGATACAAACTCCAGCTCTCAGAAAGCATATTAGCTTGCACCAAATCTAAAACTATATCCAAGATACAAATAGTCCTTTGCAAAGCCCCTAGGTGCATATTGCCATCATCCCAATTCCTGTGGGGAAAGGAAACCACAATGGAAAAGAAAGAATAGGAAATGCAGAATATTTATTCCTGCGGGGCAGTTCAGAAGAAACATCCATAGTACACATTCTCTCAGCTCCAGACAAATGGGGCTGTGACATATGACCAGTGCATGTCCCTTGCTCCAGCGATGCTGTCTTCCTGTAAATGTTCCTTAGTAATTTCTCTGTGTTAGTTTTTAGCTTTGTCTTTCGAAACAGGAGAGAAAGAGACAACTCAGCAAATCCAGAGAATTCCCTGAGCTACAGCTGTGTGTGTTTCGAAAGCTCCAGACAGGGATGAAGCAGGGGATTTTAAGATCATTTACAAACCTTTTAAAGAGACAAGGGAGTGTGCAGCTCTCTCTCTTGCACCAGCAATAACTCAGCAGGACAAATTCATCTCTGGTGTAGCTACACAGACTTCATTTGAATTACAATGGGGTTGTGCGTGGAGAGAACGCGTCAGAGAGCCCAGGAGAGTGTGCAGGGCTGAGCCGTCCGCCAGAGTAAAGCAAGTGGTTTAATGAAAACCAGAACATAACACATCCCTCTTGTTCACAGGAGCACAGGAATGGCTGGACGGGATCAGACCCATGGTCCATCTAGCCCATGCTGTTTTCTCCAGCTGTGGCCGGCTTCAGAGGAAGATGCAAGAAACCCGTCAGTAGGCAGATGGGAGATAATCTGCCCCCATGAAGATCTCATTCTAATGCCCAATAGTTAGAGATTGGTTTCAACTTTGACCCATGAGGGGTTTTCTCCCTTCCCTTCCAATACTCATTTTGTTACCATTAGCTGCTCTATCTCCGGATACGCCAATCCCTCCTTGAACCTTGCGAACCCCTTTGTCTCAGCGACACTGTTTTCTGAATGATAAATGTTACATTCAAAGCGGTTACATTGATCTGTTTGTTGCTTTGAGCAAAGGGGAATGGCCAGTGGGGAGTAGGAAAATCCTGTCCTAGTTCTCGCTGCCTGTGGCTGGCGACTGCTCCGAGGAGGGACATGCTGGGATTGCATGCTGGGTTACATGGTGCAGGGAATGCATCCCCCCAGTTTGAAAGAGTTACTCTCAGAGCACTTGCAGAAGGTGGTCTGTATAAAACATTGACTGGGTCCTACCCTGCTTCAGCAGACAGCATGTGTGTGACCACGGCCCCAGATCCCAAGGCCTGGGAAGTTTGCAGCTTGGGTTCAGTGGGAGCTTTGCATGAACATGGCCTTGTTTTGCAAGGGGCTCAGTGCCCTCGACTCCCATTGACTTCAGTAGGGGCTGAGGGTACTCAGCCCCTCCCAGGAGTCACTTGGCACCGTGCAGGATTGATCAGAAAGCCTCAGGAGCTATGGTGGAGGGGGTGGGCAGTGGGATCGTGAAGGAAGTGGAAGACAAAGGCAGGAAAGCAGCCAGCACTGCAAAGGGTCTGTGCAGGAGACAGCTCAGAGGTTCTGCTGTGTGGCACATTTAAGGGGCGTTTACGTGCTGCACTAAGAACAGGAGAGGAGGGGTCCCAAGGCTGCTAGTACTACAGAACACAGAGCAGTTCCTGGGACGCTGCATCAGTCCCTACTGCCTCTGCTGGCCCCAGCACCGATGTTCTGGCCCAAGAAGTACAGGGGGGCTGGGCTGCTGCATATTGGATGTGTTGGTTTAGGAAGAGAGCGTTAAAGCAAAATCTCTCTCCTGTTTCCTGCTGTTCTTCCTAGGAACTCTCCTAGTCTGCTAGAGTTCAACGTGTGTTCCCCCAAGTGTCCCAAAGAATTACTCCTTGTCGGGAGGGAGGATCCATGCGGAATGGGAGCCAGGTGGGCAGCGGTGGGTCACACAGCTGGGGAAAAATGGGTCTATTCAGGGCACCTATTACCTAAGATTAGGGGGAGATTTTCAAAGGAAACAAGGGTGAAAGTCTCTGGGGCTTGGGTGTAAAACTCCTATCACTGCTTTGGAAAATCCCCTTAGCTAGAGAGGAGACGTGTAGGGTGATTGGGGTCCTATGGTGTGGCAGAGAGATTAGATCAGACAGACTTCTTTTGCTGCTTGAATCTCCCCACTGGCCTTTACGGTTGCTACATCGACCCTCCTTCATCCAGTTATGTTCAATAACATTTGCTTGATACGTCTTGCCTTCCAGGTTCTTTGGATTTGTGTTTTTTCCTTGCTGGATTCTTAACTCCATCAATTTAATGGGGACATTTCTGGGGATTCGAACTCTCTGCAGAAGTGTGTGTGTGTGTGTGTGTGTGAGAGAGAGAGAGAGAGAGAGAGAGAGAGAGAGGAACCCCTGCCTTTGCAATTGTGGAGAGTCGAGCTTGGGAGGTATCGGCTCTGTAAGTCCTGGCCTGACTCTCTCCTTCTGGAATGCTCTGAGTTAGCAAGATCTCTGATTTCTCAGCAGAGGATTGGTTGGCCGCTTATCACTGGAGATGTGATAGTGTAGCTGGTGAGTCACTGGACGCATTCTCCAGAGAAAACAGTTTTCTTGCTGGAGACAGTTTTCTCTACTCCACCCTGTTTTACACGTTGGAGGAGGATGCAGTTCAGGCGCTGGACCAGCCCTAGCTTTTCATTTCCTTTGCAGTTACTGTGATTTACAAGCAGAGTTGCACAGACCCGTGTGACGTCGCTGTGAAGCTGTCTCAGTAGAACTGGGCCTGACCCCCCTGGTTTTGAATATCCCCCAGCTGCTGGCTCCAGGAGGGAGAGGGACGTGCCTGCACCACAGGCAGAGCCAACGCCTGGCTCATTGGTTCAGCTCCGTTTATTTTCACGCAGAGCTTTAACAATCCCTCTTCCTTGCTCTCAAGGACACCGGAACAAAGAGCATTGAGCAAGCGAGAGGATAAGGAAAAGCGTGGGGGCAGCCTCTGCTTCACCAGTGCCCCTGCCAGAGCACCCCCGCCTTGCAGAGGGGCAAGGAGCTGGTGCCATCGGGTTCCCCGGGGTTCCCGGCCTTCTGAGAAACAGGAGGGGTCCTGAGGAAACTCAGCCGGCGGCAGGTCTCCGCTCCCCACCCAGGCACGAGGAATTCTCGAGGTGGGCCCCAGCCGAGGGGTTTCATTCAACCAACAGGGCTGGGAGCTGGGAGGGTGCAGAGGAGTCGAGCTGCTGGGTGTTCAACACGGTGCCCCTGGGCCCATCTCTGCGCTTCTCCCACAGCCTTGTGCAGCCTCAGCCCAGGGGCAGACTCCCCCCCCCCCCCCCAATGTGCTTTGCCAGTCTCCACAGCCCATTCAGGTCACGAGTCTGTGAGGTAACAGCTCCCCCCACCTTCCCCCCCCAAACACCCCCCACTGCACTGTGCTCCCGCTGCCGCAGAGCCGGCTGCTGGAACATCAGGGAGAGCTTTGTAGATCCCAGGAGGAGAAACTGAGGCATTGGCAAAGGGGAGAGCTGAGGGCAGCGGGAGGGAGGCCAGACTCCGGCCCAGGTCAGACCCAAGAGGGCTCCTAGGGGAGCAAAGAGCTTCCAGGGAGGGGCCCTTTCTTAGCTCCATATCCCTGGATTACAGTTCAGTCGCTGCTTGGCCACGTGCTGCACCCACGTCCTTTCCGGCCTCATGGCGGTTTTGAGGCCACGTTACCCTGCAGGGATTCCTGACACAGCTCCCAGGTATCAGAGCTGCCGCAGTGCCCCTTCCCCAGCAGCTGGTGAGCCCTGGGGGGTCGTTGTATCCTCCAGCCCCCGCCCCCTCCATCATCCTGTTCCCACTTCTCACTTCGCTGCGATCCGGAGCAGCCAGTGAGCGATTCCCAGGTGCAGACGTCTTATGCTGGGGCCTGATTGGAGCCCTCGTGTCCGGTGCAGGGCTGTCTTCTCTCCAGGCTCCCTCCAACCCTGGCTCTGCTCCACCAGTGCGGTGAGGAGCAGCCACGTCCCTACAGAGGACGTTTTGTTTGATTATAAGAAAAACGCACAGTGGGTCAGCGGCTGCGGCCGGACTGACTGTGGCCTGTGGGGACCCCTCCAGTGCAGGCCTCTGGGAGAGCGTGCCGCCTGCAGCACCTGCCGAGCTTAAAGATGCCACATGCACAGACCATCAGCACCTCAGCGCCACAGTGATGGGTGTTACGTAAAGAGAGAGACAGACAGTCCCATCCTCCTGTCCCTCTCTAGCTCTCTCACACCCCTCCTGTCACACCACAAACCCATCTCAGTCATTCTCATTCACGCAGACAGGGTGGCAGAACTGGACACTCCTCAGGCCTGAGCGCAGGGCCTGGCCCTGGGTGTTTGTGGGAGGGAAGGAGGGTGGCTGTTCTGATGGGGGCACGGAGGGCAGGCCAGGGATTTGGTGAGCTCTGGAGCAGCCTGTCACAGCGGCAGGTGCCCGAGTTTCCCATTCCCTTCACCTGGAGGGGCAGAGGCCAGCAGGCAGTAGTTCTCATCACGGCCCCAGCACTGGGTCTGACTCTGAAGGACTCTCCTTACGCATATAGAGGCAGGATCTGGGTGGGGGGACCACGGCACAACCCTGCTGCACCTTCCCCAAGTCCGGGGCCGGAGGAGTCCTGACCAGCGTCTTTGTCCTGACGTTTTTTTGGGGGGATTCCGCCATTCCCCTCACACCGCATTTCTCATGCCCAATACTCATTCCTGTCTCTGAACCTTCTGGCATGGCCTGGTCTGAGGCCTGGACAATCTCTGTGCTGACTGGGGGAGAGGCAGAGCTTCCCTCTGGGCCTGAGTGGAATTAAAACCAGTTCTGGAAGAATTCCCGGTTTCCTGGAGTAGCAAAACACCTGCCACCCCTGGCCAGGATCAGCCACTGGGGAGCCTGTAAAGGGCCAGAGATGGGGGGAGCTAATTCAGGAGCTGCAGGTCATGGCCGGGTGATCGCTCACACGGGGCTGCAGATGGGCCAGAGTCACATGAGAGGAGGTGTCCTGCCAAGAAAGACTTGGATCCTCCCCTCTGCTTCGTGCATGACAGAAACCCCAGTTATCCCATGTGCAGGAGGTGGGGTTGGGCTCCTCCGAGGCCTGGTGTTGCCTGGCCTGGCAGAGCCAAGTTGGCCAGGCTGGGTGGGGCAGATGGTCACCAAAGGGGGCAGCTTGTTCGCGGCCCATTTAGTGTGCGAGTTAACGATGGCGGGAGGGAACACTAGGGCTAGGATCTCAACATACAGCCCACAGGCCAAACGCAGCCTTGGCAACCTGAGATATCAACCCAAAGCCACTTTCTGCTGGAGCTGAGGGAGAGCAACCGTCGCTTTTCATTGCTGGGGAACGCGGATGTCACTGGGGCCTTCACTAGCGTGCAGACCTCCACCACTTGAACCAAAGGAGTAACACCTTTAGCTGGCAGCCACGTAGGGGGGGAAGGGAGCCTGCAGCACCCCCGGGCTTGAAGTGGTTTCCATCACATACAGGCTTTACAGTTTGGTTCAACGGCTCTCAGCCCCCCCCCCCCCTGTACACATTGTTCCAGCCCCCCCGGCAACCCGGCGTAGGCTGTTACCCCTCTGCAGCTGCCACTAGAGGGGGCTGCCAGGCCCCCTCCCTCTCTGTCCCCTGTTCATGGGAGAGACAATAAAAGTCAGGGTTGGGAGCAGTGTTACAGCAAATTCCAGGCTGGCAGACCTGGGCACCTGGTGTGCCGTGCGTCCATACGGTTCCCTCAGGGCTGCAGACTTTTGGCATTGCTGGTCTGGAGCCAGTGCAGCCCCCATTTACTTATCGGAAGTTGTAGGGAATGAGCGAGAATGAATCCTGCCTAATGCGGCACTCCCTTTCTCCGGCGCGGGGCTGGGAGGAGCGGAGAAGCAGACATTCAGTGACGTCTGCTGTATTGGACACGATGGGAACACCAAAGCTACTGGATTACGTCTGTACGTGTATCACAGTCAATGACATTTATTTCTGACATGTACAACAGCACACGGAGCACATCTGACACAACCATTCAGAGAGAGCTGCCATTCAGCGCTGTAGTTTTCCTGCCAGCTGTTTTGATCACACAGACAATAGAGGCAATTGTCTGACGCTAACTGATGTTTAGTGAATGGCAATTCACTCTTTATAGTGACAAGACACTGAAAAAAATCTGCAACTCCACTATATAATTCCCATACAAACCCCTTTGTTAAGCTAAAATCGAGGCTCCTCCAGTGAATTTCCATGCAAAGGCCCAAGCACCAGATAGCCGGGAAATCATAATAAGCCAGCGCAACTTTCATACTCAACCTAATACCAGTCTCCAAGCATCAGCCGCTGTTCTGGACCTCAGCAGTGCGAATATCCCGCTTAACACACTTTCCCCAGTATTATCATGCACACAGCCAGATCTGAAAATCACACTCCAGCATACAGCCTTAACGCCAAGCGTCCAGCGCTGCATTCACCACGTAACGACAATGGTGATCTTAAAATGACAGTCCTAGCATCTTCACATGCCGTCTGCCAGAGGACAATTGCAGGGTCTGCATTTCCTACCTTATCAAAACCACAAAACTAACTCCTAGAGATTCACACGATGGCGTTCGTAAAACCAGCTCATCTGAGATGCACCACTCAGCAAAGCCCTAGACAGAGCATCAATGGGAGATGCTTGTACTTAGCACTTGGGGAAATCAGGCCACTTTCTGGGGTGCAGAAATCTGAGCTTAGGTGACTAGTTCTAGGCACCCACTTGTGACGCTCTTGCTCAGTGTTGACTGGGATGCCCACGCCCGGACACAGTCTGAGACTTGTTGTGTGTACTGCAGCAGCACCCAGAGTGACCGGTTGGGCTGGGGCCCTGCGGCGCGTGGCACTGCCCAGCCATGCGGGGATGGACGACAGGGGCACATGCCAGGCAGCGAAGTCAGTTAGCAGGTCGGAGTTGAGGCTATGTGTTGCAGCAGGCATAGCAGGCTTGGGGGTATGTGAAATCCACTCCCGCAACCTGGCTGGAGCTTGGGGCCCAGGGCAGATCCCCAACTCCCCACAGCTGCCAGTCCCCTGGCTCTCCCCCATTACAGCTCCAACTCTGACCCACGTGAGACCGGTGTGGCAAGGCCCTTGCTATGCCGGGGCGCCTTTGCAGCCCCTCCTTGTGCCCCCACCCTAGAGCTTGTGGTGCAGTGGGCCCTGTGTCCCGCTCCTGGGTGAATGCCAACCTAGGGCTGCACAGGCCTTTAGCAAACATTGCAGTCTCTTTACAAAGCAGTTCACTCCCCAGACAGCTGAATCCAGTCCGCCTTTTGAGACAGCCTTCGGGGGAGCTCTCAGGAGGGCCTGTGGGACTCCTGCAGCTCTGCATCCTCTCAGCATCCTCCGTCCCCATGGCACGGTCCTTGCACGCACAGCACCGGGGCTGGCAGGGGCAGTCTGGGCCTGCGGGTCACAAGCCCTCTGCGCTTAACCCAACAGGGACAGGCCTTTCCCCTGGCTCTGTGCCACAAGAGGCCTCCAGCTGCAGATTCCCCTCACCCCTCTGTCCCCAGCAATGGGTCGCGCGGGGCGGGCGGGGCACCTCTTCTATGGGAGTTCTGCATGGAGGTGCCAAGGCCTCTCTCTGCCTTGCCCCAACCTCCCAGCCCTACAGGGAGCCCTCCCCACCCCCGCCTGGCTGGAGCAGAAGGGCTGAACCGTGCTCTCCTCGGCCCCCAGCAGAGCCAGGGGAAGGAGACACTGAGGAGGTGGGTCCTTCAGGCTCAGACGATGTATAGCTCTGGGCAGACTTATCTTTCGGACCCTCTCTCTCGCTGTCTCTTTCAACCAGGCCTGAGAGGTCTTCAGGTGCTTTCGAATATCCTGTTAGGCGCCTCTCTGTCGCTTCAGGCACCTAAATACCTTTAAACACCTGGTCTTGTCTAACAAGTCTCTGTCCACCCACAACATGGTGGGTGTCACTAGGCTGGGTCCTTTGGATTGTTACAGGTGGGGAGGGGGCTGACGGCAGGAGAGAAGGCAAAGGGAGAGAGACTGTTTGCTAATGAGGAGAGCGGGCTCTGAGCTATGGCGTGGCTTCAATGCCAGAAACTCCTTGGGTCAGGCTCAGCTTCCCCTGCGTACAAGGGGAACTGATCCTTCCTCCTCTTCCCATGGAGCAGGGGCTGTTTCTCCCTAGGACTTCATACAGCGCCTAGCACCACAGGGTCCCAGCCTCAGGTGGGGCTTCTAGGCACCACCACAATACAGACAATGACCATCATCATTAATTTCTTATGTGTACCACAGCCAACGGACACCCCCAAAACAAATACTGTACAGCACAGAAGGGCACCCGCCCTGCAAGGGAAAACCAGCCGAGGGAGCTGTGACAGGTCCTGTTCACCCTCTTGTGGCCACAGGCTGTAAGTGGCTGTAACTTCCTCCTTTACTAGCCTCCCTCCCTGGGAACTGGCCCCTCTTCCCCCCGGGAAGTAGCTTCGGCAGAATTCGAAGTGTGTAATTTTGACGGATACCAGCAATGTCTGAGTTCAAGCGTTTTTTCCTGATTATTTTTTATTTAAATGTTCACAGTTGTGCAAATGATGAGTTTTAAGCAAGTTTATTTTCGCGATTGAAATGTTCACGGGTGTGAGAAATTGGGGGTGTGTGTGTCAGGTGATCATGATTTCATGACTGTAGATGTTGAGATTCATAATGTTTTAGAAGTGTTCAAACATAAATGGTCAGTAACGCATGCCAAAGTATAAAGTAAATAGCCTTAAATCAGACACCAACAAGTTTGTAAGCAGCGTTATCCCTTCTGTGCTTGTCTGTACAGTCTGATTATTATTGAGGGAAATCTTTTCTCATCGGTTTGTGTGTGGACCGTGAAATGAACATTTCCCAATGAAAATCGAATCCTTCCAAACCTAGTGATGCGCTGAAGAGACATCTAGGCCTGAGCCAGCCGGAGTACTGGCACCCTGCCTCCTCTCCCACCCGCACGCTCTTCACTCCAGCATGGCCGTGGGGCTCTGGTATTGCCGAACGCACATGCCTTCTCGATGATTTCAAGAGGGAAAGCGGTTTGATCCAGTTTCTTTGCAAAGTGGCTCATTCTTCTAATGGTGGGAGCCGCATGAAGCCAAGGGGCTTGACCCCATTTAATTTGTGTCTTACAGAAGAAGAAATTAGCTGTCTAAGCCAACTAGTTATAAATAGCTTTGTGCAGCACGAATGCATGTGAGGCCAGCACTGCAGTGGGTTCTAGTCCCGGGCGTCCTGTGGGCACGTAACTGCCCCGCTCTGTTCCCCTCCTGTCCAAGCCTAACCCGAACCCTGGAAGTGCTAAGGCTGAAGAGGGCCATGCAAGAGTGAAGGGTTCTGTGTGTGGGAGGGCGAGGTGGCTGGGCGGTGGGAATACAGCAGCAAGGAAGCTACGGCTATCCGAGGGCTCTCTCCCATACAGTGCAGCTGGTTCAAGAGCGGTGTGATTGGTTTTGCACTTCAGAGCTACTATGTCACAGTGGTTGCTGTGTCTCTCTGGTTGCATCACAGCCACGTCACGGGATTTTCTCACGAACTGGCAGCCGGGGGGTTCCCAGACCTATTACAAACGTAGACGACCGATATTTATAAACCCAGCGTAGTGGCATGGCAGGTGGGAAGCGAAGCTGCAGGCACATCTGGTCTGTTCAGGAGTGCGTCCCTGTTACTCCCTCCCCACGCTCGCAGCTGCGTCGTCAGCCTGGTGCACCCTGTTGTTAGCCTAGAGCGGGAGCTCTTTGCAGCAAGCACTGTCTTTCTGCCACATGGGTGGGTGGCCCAGTGGGACCCCTCCCTGCACCCTGCAGGTGCTACTCGGACACCAGAAGTAAATGATGAGCAGGTCTAAAAATGAAACATATTTTGGCCAGAGATTTTTTTAAAAGAAATGTCTAAATGGTGGTGGTGGGTCTTCAAAATGTCCTGTAAATTTTCAGTTTTTCATTCATACTAAACAAAAATTCATTTTGGTTGAAACTGAAATTGAAACGGTCCGGTTTTGGTTGTCAGTACTCTCCCCACCCCCATGCTGGAAAAGAGGGAGAACAGAAAAATCCCAGCACCAAAATGTTCATTTCATTGTGACAAAAGATGCCAAACGATAAGAACACCCAGCGGAAAACGGTCGCCTCGTTCCGAAAGCTGGGTCTTGTTGAAAGATCTCTGACTACAAGATTTCAACCGCTCAGCTCCATAATCCTGATAACCGGTGATCCAGGAGTCAGCAGAGAGCTGTACTGCTGTGAAAACAACGGACAGCCTTGATACAAAGGGCCCTACCAGAAAATAGAGCGTGTCTGTTCAGTACTGCTTCCACCTCCAAGCTACAGCCTGGGAAAGGCCCAAACAAGCAGGGAGCACTGAATTTCAAACAGCTGGCTGTACTCCAAGGCGGTGAGGGCACATTTTCACATCCAAGCAGAACAGGGAGATCACGCTTCCTTCCCTATCTCAGCCCCATCCTGTTTGTATGTGTACCGGATGCTCCAAGTGCTGATGCTCCAAGTGACAGCCCCTTCCATAAGCCTGTCTTTGTATCCTGGTTGGAAGGAAAGCTCTTAGTCGGACTCCGCAGCGCCTGGAGAATCCTTCAGACCCTTGCATGGCTCAAATGAAGTTTCGGCCTGTCTGGTCTTGAAGGCATCCCAGGGTTTGTCTCTTCAGCAGAGCCAGAGAAAAGAGGGGCTGTTGTAACTCTGGTGTGTTTCGGGGGGCCACCGCTCACCTTTCTGATACAATACCTCTGTTAGAGCTGTGAATTCTCAGGATCTCATTAGGCCATAACATATGTGATAAGATTACTGTCCTTGTCCGTCGAATACCTCCTTGCTCTAATCCCTGAGACTGCTGAAGGATGCTGCTTTCATCGGCTAGCATTTATGGACTGTTATAATGAGCTTTGGTTTGCTGAGATAAATTAAATTGCTCACCCCAAGGTGCAAACTTCATTAATGCCAGTGGCGAGTCAGATCAGCATTATTCTAGTGCAGAATGAAAACAGGCAGAACACATGAAAGGGGATTTGGTTGGGATGTTCTCTCTCTCTGAACCTCCCTAATTGCTGTTGATTTGTATCTTTTGCTGTGTGTGTTCAAACTCCACTACTACTCCACCTCCTAATCTTCTAGGTGAATCCATCAAATAACACGCTACTCAGGGCTGAATGATTTAACTGCTGAAAGTGCATTTTCTGCTAGAGCCCATCAAGACTCTGCATGTTTGCCTTGCAAGTTTCTAGCTCTCTGGCACAATATTTAATCAGACACCAAGGAGATATTTAAAAATAGATCTGTCAGGAAATAAAAATGTGTGTCTCTCCCTATTTCTGTCCTCCTGGTGGAGAAATATATTGGGGCGATTCCAAAGTGATCTGGGATGTAATACCTAGGCTGCGGAGCTACAGATGGAGGAGTTAAATGGTGCAGCAAAATCTCTGTACCAAGTAATGCAAGACCCAGAAAAACAGAAGGAGTGAAGAATACCCAGTCCTGCACAGCCCGCAGGCACATGCGTAACTCGAAGCGTGTAAGTAGTGCCATTAGTGTCAACAGGACAGGTCATGTGCTTCAAGCGACGTGCGTGCTTAAGTGCTTTGCTGGATCAGGGCCCTACTGCACAGAACAACATGGGGGATTCCTTTGGCTTCCCCTCTGCAAATACATTACAAATCCAGCGCCTACGGATTCAGAAGTCTCAGTTTGTGCATGTTGGTGGCCTGTTCCTGCGCCCCTCCCCACCCCCTCCTCTTGTCTGTTATACTCACTTTTTGCATTTTCTCTTACATTAGGCCCAGATCCTGCAACTTACTGTATGTGGGCAGGTCCTCGAGACATTGCAGGACGGAGCTTTCGGAGAGTGAGCTCTTTGAGGCAGGGTGTCAGGAGCCCCACAAAGGGAGTTGGGACCAAGGGTCAGAAAAGGGTCAAACCTGGGACTGAGAGCAGCCAGGGTGATGCGCAGGAATTAAAATTTGACCCCTTTTTTTGTGGGGGGGGGCACAGAAGCTCACTGCCCCCTTCCCCACAAGGAGCTTGCTGCCACCCCCAGGAGGAGCTCGATCTTCCCTCCCTCCAGAGCCCTGGGCTGGAGAAGTTCTGTGCCCCCAATTATTATTGGAGAGGGGGCTGTCCTTGATTGCCCCCCCTTGCACACGCCCCTGAGAGCCACAGAGGCGTTCATAGCCAAGTTCCAGGCCAGGGTCGATACCAAGAATCAGAGTTGAGTTTCAGGGTCCTGGTCAAGAGTGAAATCCAAAATCAAGCCGAGGTCAAAGCCAGGAGCGGGGATGTTTGGGGCAGCTACAGGAGATCCACCCTGTTACCTGGATGCTTCCCAGAATGCCCCTTGGGTTTATATAGGGCCGGGAGCCAATCAGGAGCCATGAGGCTGCTGGCTGTCAGATCCCTGGAGGCGGGACTTCCCATGGTCTGTCCCCTCACTGGGTCATGGGCAGTGGAGCACAAGCTCCTTACAGCTGCCACTGGATGGCAGCATGGAGCTGGCTGCTACCCAGTGGGTCTGCGGGGTTTGAGCCCTGCCGGGCTTGGCCTGGGCACTGCCTCGTGCAACGTGTTTGTACCGTGCTCGGCACAACGGGGCCCGATCCTGACTGGGAGCTTTGGGTGCTACCATAAATAAAATAGTACTAGCAGGACGAAGTTGTGTGAGTTATAATAATGATTCAAAGCTCCCTTGAGAAAGGGACTCTCCAACCACTGGAGAAACCATGGTCAGCACTGTGTGTGGAAACCATCTGTCACTCACAGCATGTGGGGTTCAGAGTGGAGGGATTTCACTGGGTAGCTCTCTGCTCCCTGCGCTGAACATTTGCATTGCAAGTGTGGGTTGGCTAATAGACAGTATGAAGTGTTGCCCTGCCAAATGGTAGATTGCACCAAATGGGCCACGTGCTGCAGCTGTGACCCTCCTGTCTCTGCAGAAGAGGAGGTGCTGAATTCCCCACTCGGCTCTGGGAAAGCTGCGGGGGAGGGGATTGGGAAATCAACCCGTTTCTCCCGTAGGTGCTTGAGTCAGCAGTGGCTGAGGCTGCTGCAAAGGCCCCAGGGACTGAGCGTGGGGGAAACTTGTCTACTCCCTCTGGAGCAAAGGTCGAACGCGATCCAATGGCTGGGAGTGGATTCAGGATAGAAACAAGGCCCCAAAGTTTACAGTGAGGGTAATTTGCCGCTGGGCCAATTCACCAAGGGCTGGGCTGGATTCTCCATCACTGGCTATTTTCCAGCCAAGGTTGGATGGCTTCTAACTAGCAGTGCTCTGGCTCCAGTAGGGATTCCTTCATCCTGTGGCCTGCCTCAGAGTCGGTGAGCAGCTGTGGGGCAGGGCTGCAAGGAGAGCCCCCCCCACCCCTCTCTGGCTTGCCTAGAGTGCACGGGTGCTAGAATGAGGGGTGCTGGGCATGTGGCAGCACCCCCTGGCTTAAAGGAATAATAGCACCAACTGCCTGGCTTCCCGCTTATACAGGCCTGGTTCTATGAGTTCCCGCGCCCCGGCCAGCATGTGAAGGTGTCGGGGTGGGGGGGACCTAGGCTTTAACACGTCTAAGGCGCACAGCCTTGTCTAGACTGGACTTTTACAGTGCGCTAGTTAACCCATGCTAACGTCACCCCTTACATCCTAATCTAGATAAGGCCTTTGCCTCGGGGGGACATGACAGAGCCTGGAGGGACATGAATCCTGGCAGGGAACTCTGGGGCGGGGGGAGGGGGGCACTGAGCTGTCAATGTGCAATGGAGATGTAGCCCGCTCTGCAAGGTCAAGCCAGTCTCGGAAACGTGTCCCAGTCAGCGCTCAGGCGGACAGACTCCTCGGCTGATGGCAGAGCAATTGAGAGCTTTGGGCACTGACAGAAAAGCAGTGGGCGCCTTTACTGGCTTTGTCGCCGTCCTTTGCCTCCCACTCCCTGCCCTATGCACAACATTTATTCATGAAAAATGGACATGCTTTGAGCAATAACAAATGAGCCCCACCAGCCCATTAATAACCCCCCCGCCATCACTGCCAAAACATTTCTATTTCCACTTCTTCAGAGTCGCTGTGTCTTCGTTATCTCTATTTTTACAGCATTTTGTGACAGCCTGTCGGTGACAAATTAAAGTTTGCCATTAGGGTAAATCTTTCTGCAACTCAGCCAGTGAGATATTAGCATAGAAGGAGCCCTTCCTCTTTCAGTAACTCTGCTCATTAAAATCGGTGCACGTAATGTATAGACACGCGGTCCATACATAGTGAGAAATGCCCCTCCACTGCAGAGCTGAAATTACCAAACTCTTTGCCGAAGGCCGTGGAAGCTCAGAACAGGCCTGTGGATCTGCCCGAAGGCAGAAGCAGCATGTGTAAATGGCCAGCAGACCGGCCTTCTGTCTTTGCAGATACTACTCGATGCTCTTCATGAAATAATGCGGAGGTTTTAGACTCTTGCGTAGAACTAGTCAAAATTTTTAATTCAAACTGTTTTTTTCAGTGAAGACACGGCGTTTTTGTCGCCGTGGGAAATGTCCGCTTTCGACAAAATTTTGGAGGTGGACAATGAACTGACAAAATTTTGTGGCAACTGAAAACAAAAACAAAAAGTCTAAAAACTGGGATAAAAAAAAAAGAAAATGTTGAATGAAAATGAAAAGTTGTTAATTTTTGCTGAAAATGTTCATGGGAACAAAACATATTCCCCTACCACCTCTGCTTCTGACTAAGGGCTAACACATGCGGGGGCGACACAGCAGGAACAGTGCCAGGTGAGGGTGAACAGCCTTGACCTCTGGGATGCTTTCCAGGTCCTTTGGTGCCTTTCATTAGTGTTGTTATTATTTGCATGATGGTAGTGCCCCAGGCCCCCCGTGCTGCACGAACATAACCCAAATGACAGAGCCTGCTCCGAAAAGCTGACAATCACAGTTCTCACCCTATGCGATCTACAAAAAGAAACCCTCCATTGTAACATACAAAGGTACTTTCAATTAAAGCCAGGTCATCACTGCACAGAGGATGAAATTCACCCCACTGCACATGGCCTAGGCACCACATAAATACATAAATTAATGGAAGAAGAACAGGAGTACTTGTGGCACCTTAGAGACTAAAATTTATTAGAGCATAAGCTTTCGTGGACTACAGCCCACTTCTTCGGATGCATAAATTAATGGAGATATCCTATCTCTTAGGACTGGAAGAGCCCTTGAAAGGTTATTGAGTCTAGCCCCCTGCCTTCACTAGCAGGACCAAATACTAATTTTGCCCCAGATCCCTAAGTGGCCCCCTTGAGGATGAACTTACAACCTTGGGTTTAGCAGGCTAATGCTCAAACCACTGAGCTATCCCTCCCCCCACTTGGCTTACTGGTGGCCCTCCCCCAACACAACCAAGGCCTGCTCTGCAAAGACCTGTGCAAACTCCTGTTTTTCATAAGTACTCACAAATGTGATTGAAAGTGCAATTTCACCAGGCCTCCTGGTGAACCCAGACAACAGGCTGGCAAAAAGGTGCAAAGACCCATTGGCCCATGGAGGCTCACGTCTGGCTTTCTGATTTTTGCACCGGCGATACCTGTGTATTCGTTCATGCTTTCCTTATGGTGAGCACCCTGATATGACATTTTTTTCTTAGCTTTAGACACAGACAAGAGAGGTGCTCTGGGACGTGCCAAAGGCTTCCCCAGAACTAGTTATAACCATCTTGCAGCTCAGCAAGCGTATCTCACTATTGAATCAGCTGCTAGAAGTTTGGTTGCAGGAGGACGCTGACAGATCATTATTAGTAGGGTAGCTTACCACCAGCTCTGGGCCAGGGCACAGAGATCGGTACCCAACGCCTGAGAGAAACACCTTCACTGACTGATGAGATCCATTATTTGCACCAGGGGAAAGCCATTATTATTATTTGTAAAGAACTTAAGTCACCCAAAGTGTGCTATCAATAACAGTTAATGATGAACTGTGTGCGTCTCTGATCCACCCATTACAGATTAACGACAAGAGATGCTGTGGGGGATTGTAGGCCCTGATCCTGTGTGAGCAGAGCCCCTTTTACATGAATGGGGCCGTGTGTGCGCCTAGGGTCTGTCTGCAGAGTTCTTCTGGCAGGATCAGGACCTTGTTCATGTCAGCAGTGTCTCTGTTAAAGCTCGCCAGGGACTGGCAGAGCAAGGTGTGCTGGATTCTAATCACATCTATTCAGGCCCCAATCCTGCAAAGACTGAGGCACACGAAGACGTTACACATTGCAGTAGCCCTACTCCCCGCAGCCCGGTAAGCATAGGCACAAATCTTGGCAGGTTAGACTGCCTGTCTGTACAGAGCCTGCCTCAATTGGGTGCCACGCCTGGCTGTGGCCTCTGTCTGGAGCTATTCTTGTAATAGATCCCATTCCATTCAAACCCGCCCTATTGCCGAGAAATTAAAAAACACCCCAAAAATCAGGGGGGGAATTAACTGCAGGCCCCCCAGAAAGCAGAGCGGGGTGCTCCCCCGGGTAGCTCCCCCTGGGCAGCACTGCGGAGCCCAGCTCTGGGGTGGTGTAACCCTACAAACATTCAGTGCATTAGGTGAGTGGCCTCCTGCGCCCCCAGATAAAGTTCAGTTCAGCCCATGGGTGCTGGAACCCGGTTTCCATCACATGCAGGGTTTGCAGTTTGGTTCAACGGCTCTCAGCGCCCCCGCCCCTCCCCCGCCCGCCCCTTAGTTCTTACTCAGCCCGTCTCCTGCGCTGCTGGTGACCCAAACACCGCAGCACGGGGCCAGCGAGCCAAGCGCAAAGGGGAACCAAGAGGCAACGAGTTACTGGCAGAAACACAGAACCCGGCACCTCCGGGAAGTGCCCAGCCCTCAGGGGCTGTCCCAGTGACTGTGGGGAAGGGGTCTGAGCTGAGGGGTCGGGGGAGGGATGGGTTGGGATGAGTTGTGGGGGTTGGGGAGAGGGATGAGTGGGGGGGTGCAGAATGAGTTGGGGAGTTGGGGGGAGGACTGGGCTGGGGGGCTGGAGGGGAGAGATTAATTGGGGGCTCGGGGAGGAGGGCTGGGTTGGGGGGCTTGGGGAGGAAACCAGGGCTGGGGGGGATTGTGGGGGAGGGATGAATTGGGGGCTCGGGAAGGAGGGCTGGGCTGGGGGGAGGGATGAATTGGAGGTTCGGGGGGCTCGGGCTGGGCTGTGGGGATTGTGGGGAAGGGATGAATTGGGGGCTCGGGGAGGAAAGCGGGGCTGGGGGAAGGGATGAATTGGGGGCTCGGGGAGCTTGGGCTGGGGGGATTGTGGGGGAGGGATGAATGGGGGCTCGGGGAGGAGGGATGAATTGGGGGCTCGGGCTGGGGGGATTGTGGGGGAGGGATGAGTGGGGGCTCGGGGAGGAGGGATGAGCTGGGGGGATTGTGGGGGAGGGATGAATTGGGGGCTCGGGCTGGGGGGATTGCGGGGGAGGGATGAATTGGGGGCTCGGGCTGGGGGATTGCGGGGGAGGGATGAATTGGGGGCTCGGGCTGGGGGATTGCGGGGGAGGGATGAATTGGGGGCTCGGGCTGGGGGATTGCGGGGGAGGGATGAATTGGGGGCTCGGGATGGGGGATTGCGAGGGAGGGATGAGTGGGGGCTCGGGGAGGAGGGCTGGGTTGGGGGGTTGGGGGGGATTGCGGGGGAGGGATGAATTGGGGGATCGGCCTGGGGGGATTGCGGGGGAGGGATGAATTGGGGGCTCGGGCTGGGGGATTGCGGGGGAGGGATTTATTGGGGGCTCGGGATGGGGGATTGCGGGGGAGGGATGAATTGGGGGATCGGCCTGGGGGATTGCGGGGGAGGGATTTATTGGGGGCTCGGGATGGGGGATTGCGGGGGAGGGATGAGTGGGGGCTCGGGGAGGAGGGCTGGGTTGGGGGGTTGGGGAGGATTGCGGGGGAGGGATGAATTGGGGGATCGGCCTGGGGGGATTGCGGGGGAGGGATGAATTGGGGGCTCGGGCTGGGGGGATTGCGGGGGAGGGATGAATTGGGGGATCGGCCTGGGCTGGGGCTCAGAGGCGGGGAGCAGCGGCGCCCCCCGTCCCCGAGCCCCTTGGGCGCTGAGCCGGGCTCGCAGCCCCGGGAGAGGCGGTCGCAGGCGGGGCTCGGGGAGGGGCGGCGGCGGCGGCTCCGCGCTGGTTGGTGCCGGGGGGAGCCGGGGGCGCGGCCGCGCGGGGGCCGGTCCCGGCTAAAGCGGCCCGGGCGCCGGGCGCGGGTCCGGACGGAGCCGGGCGGCGCGATGCGGGGCGCGTAGCGGCACCATGGAGAGCGGAGCCCGCTGCAAGATCGTGGTGGTGGGGGACAGCCAGTGCGGCAAGACGGCGCTGCTGCATGTCTTCGCCAAGGACTGTTACCCCGAGGTGCGGCCGGGGCCGGGGGGGACTTGGGGGTGCGGCCGGGGGGAGCTGGGGGGATGGTCTGTGGGTGCGGTGGGGGGAGCTGGGGGGATGGTCTGTGGGTGCGGTGGGGGTTGATGGGGGGGCTGTGGGTGCGGTGGGGATATTAAGGGGACTGGGTTGTGCCTGGGGGCGCGGTGGGGGGAGCTGGGGGGATGGTCTGTGCGTGCGGTGAGGGTTGATAGGGGGGCTGTGGGTGCGGTGGGGATATTAAGGGGACTGGGTTGTGCCTGGGGGTGCGGTGGGGGGAGCTGGGGGGGATGGCCTGTGGGTGCGGTGAGGGTTGATGGGGGGCTGTGGGTGCGGTGGGGATATTAAGGGGACTGGGTTGTGCCTGGGGGTGCGGTGGGGGTTGATGGGGGGGGTCTGTGGGTGCGGTGGGGGATATTAAGGGGACTGGGTTGTGCCTGGGGGTGCGGTGGGGGGAGCTGGGGGGGATGGTCTGTGGGTGCGGTGGGGGGAGCTGGGGGGGGTGGTCTGTGCTTGCGGTGAGGGTTGATGGGGGGCTGTGGGTGCGGTGGGGGATATTAAGGGGACTGGGTTGTGGCTGGGGGTGCGGTGGGGGGAGCTGTGGAGAGCTGGGGGGTGGCCTGTGGGTGCGGTGAGGGTTGATATGAGCTCGGGGTGTGGCGGAGAGTTGAAGGGGACAGGGGTGCCCCCAGGATCTGAAGGGGGCTGGGGGTGCGGTGAGGGCTGAATGGGGCTGGCGTTCCAGCTGGGGGAGCTGTTGGTCTGCGTGGGGGATTTTGCGGGGGGCAGCTGAGGGAGCTCAGGGGATGGCCTGTGGGTGCGGCAGTGGTTGGGGGGGCTGGGGGTGCGGTGGGGGATGAAGGGGACTGGGTTGTGGCTGGGAGAGCTGGGGGAATGGGCTGGGGGTGCAGTGGGGGTTGATATGAGCTGGGGGTGTGGTGGGGAGTTGAAGGGGACAGGGGTGCCCCTAGGATCTGAAGGGGGGCTGGGGTGTGGCTGGGGGGATGGGCTGGGGGTGCGGTGGGTGCTGAAGGGGGTTGGGGGTGTGGTGGGGGATGAATGGGGCTGGGGTTCTGGCTGGGAGAGCTGGGGGTCCGGGTGGGGGATTTGGGGTGCAGCTGGGCTGGGGGTGTGGCAGGGGCTGGGGGTGCAGTGGGGGATGAAGGGATCTGGGGGTCTGGGTGGGGGATTTGGGGGAGCACAGGTGATGGCCTGGGGGTGCAGTAGCAGATGAAGGGGACTGGGTTGTGGATGGGGGAGCTGGGGGTCCGGGTGGGGGAGCTGGTGTCTGGCCTGGGGGTGCCGCCGGACGCTGGCTGGGGTCTGTCAGGAACGGTTACAATACGCGATCAGCTCCCAGTGCTGACGCTGGGGCAGGATCCGCTTGGCTCCCTGGGGCTGCTGACCCAGGCTCATCTCGTCTCCTCCCCCAGAACTATGTCCCCACCGTGTTCGAGAACTACACAGCGAGCTTTGAGATCGACAAGCAGCGCATCGAGCTCAACATGTGGGACACCTCAGGTGAGGGGGCAGACAGGCCGGGTGGGGGCGCAGGGGAGATTTTGTGGCTTGGCTGGTAAATGGTCATGAGAATGTTGCATCCTGGATTCAGTAGTCAGGACTGGGACCCCTCTTTTCCCCTCCTGCCTGCTGGAACGCCCTTTCCCTCACCCCATTCCTCCTGTTGGGGCCCCCAACTCTCCCCATCCCCCCATTGCTCCCCACGCAGGTTTGCAGAGCCCCCTACTCCCAGCAGCCCCATCCAGACCCTGTGCTCTTCCCTCCCCAGGGCACGACAGCTGCCCCCAAGAGGAGGCAGCCTGCCAGCTTTGATGTGCTGGCATGGGGTGATGATAGCAGCCTGGCTGCTGATCTTCCCTGTGTGGGGCACACACCAGACCCAGCCGCAGATCTGTGTCTTCCTCCCACGCAGGGAATCGTGGCAGTGCCCCTTGCCCAGATAGGTGAGGGGTTTTAAAGTAATACAGCAGAATTAGTGACACCCCCAAGCCCCGCAGGCCATAGGAGGAGACAGAGTGATGGGTTATTGGGGGAGGCCAGGGTGGGTATTTTCATAGTTTCCTACGATTTGCCTTGCTGGGACTCTTCTAAGACCTATGGAAGTTGGACCTTTGAACTGACAACTGCGTTGTTCTCACAGAAACTAGAGATGGGGAGGTTTCTTGGGTCCTTTCTACCTCTCCTCGTCCCCACCCCCCCCAATGCAGGGTCATGCCCTACAAGGGGCTAGTCCCTGAGGGTTAGAAACTCTGTTTCCATCCCGCTTCACCAAACCCACTGAGCTGAAACAGGGTGCAGCTACCTCCAGGGGTGGGATTTTTCTGCCAGTTTGTGCTGTTTTTATTTAATCCAGTTGTAAATGTCTCCAGGGCCTGGGCTTTTACCATTTCCCTTGGGAGACTGTTCCGTAAGCAGCACGAGCACATCCCCTAGGAGCTATTCCTGACAGTTAACCTAGATTTTCCTTGTTATTGGAAACCTGTGACTCCTGGTTATTATACCACCTTGTACCAGGCCAAACCAATCTCCCTCCATGGTGTGGGTAGCCTTCACATCCGTCTATTATCGTTACACACCTGCGTGCGGCTGTAGACCCACTCTGCATGCTGTGTGCACTCACGACGACTGGCTTTCCCACTAATGCCTACTTGTTCCTTGGAACTTGCACTGTTGTTTAGAAATGTCACTGGCTGCATTCGGATACTGGGGTAGTGTCCATGTCTTCCCTGCGCAGCCCTGTGCTTCACGGCACCCTCACACAAGCCCAGTTGTTCCCCACGTCTGGCCCAACACTAATGCACTAAATGACACAGTAACCCCTATAGATGGATTGTAGCTTGCACTAATACAGCCTCCTAGACGTGCTGCTCTACACTACGTTCAGTTGCTGTACGGCACTCAGTGTCTTTCCTGTTTTGGTTGTATAATGGATACAATTGCGTAATAATAAAACCAGTTCTTCTGTGCAAGGTGAGGCCAGCAAGAAAAAGGGAAAAAAAGCTCTCAAGACTGGAGACCTCACCTTGGTGAGGAATGTGCTGCAAGAAGGTTCCTTTCTCTCATTACTCTCTTCCTTTTGACAAATGGTTTTGGGTTTTTGTTTGTTTGTTTTTGTCTGCGTCCTTGGCTGAGATCATGCAGGAAGCCATAAATACAGCCCTCCTAAACCACAGAGAGCCTTACGAAGCGGGATTCAACAGAAGTGGTTTATTTGTAGCAGTGCTGATAAAATGTTGGCATTTAGCAAACAAATTTGGGTGCACCTTTAAATTTAGCCAAGACCTGGCTGGGCGCTTGTGCTAGAAATCTGCTGGGAAGGTCAATTAAGGCTCTTGTTTATTTTTTCCTATCGATGACTGTTGCATTCAGAAAGAGAAGTGAGATTATATTCCATATGAAACCTTAAATCGGAATTCCCTCGCTCTCGAATGTTGAAATCTCACCCTTGCCTGATAGCTTAATTTATAGCTGTGGGATTAGCACCGTTTACCCCTGGTAGCTGGTCTAGCTCTGCTCACTAAGGGCTTCCTGACCTGGGAGACGTGTGCGCTGCCGAAAGGTCCCTCTGTCTTGCGAAAAAAGAGGGTCTTTCCCTTTGCAGGAGCAGCAGCGGCAGTGAACTGGTTGGCAGGGCAGCTGTTGGAGGTGGTAGAGCAAGGGATGAAACAATGAAGTGGAAAAGCTTCAGCTACCAGTGTTTACCTAGAGGCAGAAACTGTGGAGATGGAACACACAAAGTGATGGTTCAGAGCTGGGAAATTATTGAACTGATGTGTCTGCATAAAGTCCTTCCGAACACCCAGTAACAAAAGTTCAGCAGAAGTTGCACTGCTAAACTTTTCGGGCCTGTTAACGGTGGGGTACAACATGGGCTACACCAGCCTGGTGCAGTGGTGAATCAGACACTTGGCTTGCTAGGGAATGAGGTGGGAGCGGAAAAGCTTGTCATTCTCATGGCTTTTTGTCTGTGCATACTGAGTTTTGTTATCCAGGATAATTGCCTCGGATTTGCTTGGGGGAGTTTCTGAACTGTGGAACCTTGAGGCCTGTCCCCAGCAGCTCAGGGGTAGGGTATGATTGTTCGAGACCAATGGCTCCGCGGTGGGCGTCTGCATCTCAGAATTAAACACGGCAGCTTTCGAGTGCATGGCAGCATGTTTGACACGCTTGGTGTTTTTTAGGAATTGTCCAGAACGTTTGCTTTGATCTTACAAATGTTAAAAGAAAATGATGCAATGAAATGGTTTTAGAGCTATGTACATGTTGTACACCTGCATCACGCTCTGTGTAACACACTGAGTTCTACCCTTTTTTTCTTTTAAACAAAAGAAGTGAGTTTTATCCAACATTTATCTCCCTTTCTTCTTTGCTGTGAACGGACTTTGATTCATTCTCACTCCTTCTCCTTCGGAAACATGTAAACCCTTCGTTAATGGGTTATTGTGGAGAGAGGTCACTAAGTAGCTTCCCAGATAAATTCCCTCCCTTTGCAGCTTGAATTGAACTATTCAAGATCTAGTTCTTCAGTAAATAGTCCTGCAAAGCAACACACCAATTTCCCCGCATAATCAAACTGATATTTTTAGCTGTAGACTGTGAGCCACTGTTGAATTTCCACTTCCCTTTGGACACACTTGTCAACAGAAGCTTTGGGTAAAATACGTTTCACACAATAGCAAATGGAAGCAGCTGAACTGATGGGATCTGGAGCAGCTAACTGCCCCACTGGTGCAAAGTGGCAGTCTGCAGGATGCTCTGTCTCTAGACTGGGGGCTACCTGCTGCCCCTTTTAACTGGCTTCCAGGCAGGGAGTATTGTTCCTGCTACATTCCACCCTCTGCCGGAGGGAAGGGTGCTGCTGGGTAGCTCCTTCTTTTCTCCTTTTGAGACTGTGCTTTATATTTTTCTCACTCGCCAGCTCCTGGTAACTGAAGCTGAAGTCCTGGGCTTGCACCCTGCTGGGATTTGTAAAGAGACCTGAGCTGGGGAGCTGCCCAGCCATTTTTGTCCTTTGCAATTAGGTAGTTGTGAAAGTGTGTAGAGCTGCACGGGGTGGTCCCGTGTCCAGAAACGGGCACTAGTGCAAGAGCATTCTAGTTCGAAAACTCCCTCTATTGGAGCTAAATGCAGCCACAGCTTGTCTGACTGCACGAGATGCCTGTTGATAATCGTGTTCTAAACAACGATCTTGTGTGCAGCTCCTGGGAGCAGCTTGCCTGAGGCTAATGGAGCCAGGTGACGTGTGGAGGAGGCTGGCTAATGTAGGCCTATCAGGTTGAATTTGCCCCTCTTGCTAAGTGGCAAATCCAGGCTCTGACATTAGCAGATGGCAAGGGAACAGGTAAATCTAGTTAGGGAAACGTTATTGGAGGGTGAATGCAGCGATGAGAATCAAATTAATCCCAAATCATACTGCAGACTTGGATTTTTTTTCTTGAAAATCTTTTAACCCTTAACTCTCCGTTTAGTTTTTCATAGTTGGAAGGTGGCCCTGGCCTAGAATAGAATTCTTGGCCCCGAAAAGCCTTCAGCGAGGGTAAAGCCTCCTGTGCAGATGAGGCCAGTGCAAGCATTATGCACCCCGTCCCCAGGAATTTCACCCCAGGTCCTGAGAGCTCAAACATGCATTCAACAATGAAGAGAACAAGAGGTTGGTTCAGGTGCCCTGGCAGACGTCAGTCGTGTTCAGTGTTTGTTTCTTTGTACGTCGGTCCTACACCCAGACACAGCGTGAGAGTGAAATTGCATCAGGTGCCATTTTACAGCACAGCAGGGACGTCCGTTCCTCCCCCGCCTTTTTTATGTGCATTTTGGAAGCCATTAAGAAGCAGTTTGATGCCCCTGCGTGAAAGGAGGTGGGGAGGCGGGGACAGCCCACCTGTCAGTCTGGAGAAGAGGAGCATTTTGCCTGTGGGAGGGGGGCCCGTGGCTTAGGGAACAGCTTTGCCAGGTTCAGGACTCCAGTGGGGAGCTGTGGTGCTCTCATTGCAGAGGAGAGATTGCTTTGCCGCCTTTCAGCCGCATGGCGCCTGCATTCTGGTCTCTGTGCTCACGGAGGTGCATGTGTTGGCACAGTCTGGAAGTACCGGTTGCACTGGGAGACTCTCATATTTGTCTTGTGACCCTGGTGGCTTGGTAAATAATCTCCCCCATCAGGGCTTGCTTCCTCCGCAGATCTCAGGAGTGGTGCCTGAAATCTGATGTGGGCAAGGGTTTTCCCCCTCCCCTGCCAGGCGTAGCGAGAACCTGCAGCCAGCTGTTAAAAGGGCTGGATAAGTTAGTGACCCCTCAGGACATTTTTGCTGAGGTGAGGCTGTGACATTTCCAGGCCTCTGAGCGGGTCTCCACTCGGTGGATTGATGGCTGGCCAGGTAACAGGGCTAGGCAGGTTGGTTGTGTTTTGGTGATTTGGAGGGGGGTGGGGAGGTTGCTTTCCGTGCAGCTCCAGGCATTGGTCACTGGCCTTGCTGGCCCAATGGTCTGATTAGCTATGGAAAATCTTGCTCTCTATGGGAATGGCTGGTGGGTTCAGCAAGTCCCTCTCTCTCCAGCAGTGCAGTGGCTAAAGGCTTTGCTTGCCCTCTTCCCGGTGACCGAGCTCTCCAGCTGAATCCTGAAAGGGGGTGACTCAGGGTTTGCAAACTGAACGCTGCTTCTGCCCACTCCCTGCCAACAGTCGCTGCTGCCCCCACGTATCTCCGGTGTGTTTACTGCAGCCAGCTCACACCAGAGTGACTTTCTCCCATCCACCTCCCTTTCTCCTCCATGGCTCTGGTGCTAGCGTTCCTTCCCCAGCACGCCCTCCTTTGCTCTGGTTACTGGATTTGGAGAAACAGCCTCCAATGACACACGGGTCGGGAACCCCTCTCCGAGGCCGTGGGACAAGCAGCAAGTCAATGGGGTTTGGTCGGTCTGGGATTTAATCCCTCTGTTCTCTCCCCTTAAAGGGCAGGAAGTGAGCCAAGTAATCCGAGGCCTCCTTTGTGCGGTGGAGTTCAGACCCGTGCAGACAAAGCCGCTGCCGGTGCGAACGGCCAGCACCCCTTGACACCAGTAGCACTGCACTCTCATCCTACGGCGCCCCCTCGTGCAGACCGGCAAAGCTGCAGTTTGCATTGCAGCGGCTTATCCTTGCTTGGGACCCGGGCACGCCTTGCTGATGCACATCGCGGGCTGCCTGTTGATGCTCGGGGGAACTACGCCAACGGTGTAACTGGTGTGGATCCTGGCCTGACTCCGTGCTTTGCACTGGCTCCGATTCAGCCCCCTAAAGGCAGTTAGACAGCACCGGTCGATGCTGAAAAGAACGGGCCCCAGAATTCACCGCCTGTAGGAGGGACAGTGGGAGTTGTAGTGTAGCTAGGACTCTGGTGCCTTTACCACCTATCCTGTCGACCTGCTAATCTCAGGGCTTGGGCGATTTAAGCAGCGCCGTCTGCCTGTGCTGCCGCTTGCAGCCGTGGGGCTGCTTCAGCGCAGGGTCGCGGGTTGTGTTTTTGCCTCGGTGGTTGTGCTTTCAGGACAAGAATAACACCGTGAATCTGGACTTCTCCCCCTCCCCGTTCCCCTCTGGCATTCAGCAAGCAGGCTGCCGTGCTGTGGTCTGGAGTGTGGGAACCCACCGCTTCTGATAACAAATCCCTCTTCAGTGGGAGCTCGTGAGGAATGTTGATGAGATTAAGGAGCTGAATAGGGTTGGGGTTTAAGGGTGACCTTGCCATGGATTCTTGGTGCTTTCTCATTCCCAGAGTCCCAGGGCAAGTGCCTGCAGGATCACCACGGCGGGTTCTTTTAGTCCCAGGGAAAGGACGAGAGAGTTCAGTGCCACTCGCTCTCTGGGGCAAAGGAGAAATGCAGAGCTGCCCTTTCATCCCAGAATAACTCCTCCAATGCCCCCCATCAACGTACTTGTGTCCTGCCTCAGAACAAATAAGTAGTTAAGCCTAAAAATATGTGCAGCTGGTTCACATTCTCATGCAGGTCAATAACCAATTGGACAGCAGTTTAGGGAGTCGCGGGGCTAGCAGCAGAAATGCTGATGCTTGAAATAGATTTCCTGTGTGTCTGGGAAGATGCTAGCAGAGGCTGATTTCCCTGCGCAGGGATGGCCCAGGGGTCATTTAGCAGGACAGGGGTAAATGGGATTGGAGCAGGTCCAGGCAGCAGTGAAGTGAGGGGGCGCTGGGGTTTCGGGTGCTGGGGTGCTGTGTGGCACAACAGTGACGGTTTTCTGCCAAGCAATGCGGTTCTGGCCCCGACATGGCAGGGGCAGGGCGTGGCTCTCTGCAGTGACAGGCATTTCTCCATCTCGCAGGCGGGCTGGCAGCTAACCTTTCTACAGGCCTATAAAGCATGCAGAGACTTGCTGGTGGACGGGGCTGGAGAGGCGGTAGTGATGGGAGTGTGACTGGTTTAGGAGTGAGAGGCGGGTGTTAAGGGCTGTGCTGCCACTTAGGAGCAATGGGTTCATTCCCAGCTCTGACACACACTCCTTGTGGGACCTTGGCCCAGTCACTTGCTCTCTCCGGACCATGCTTCCCCTTCTGTACAATGGGGAGAATAATGCTCCCCTTCCCCAGCTCTGTGTCTCTTCTAGTTGGACTGTAAGCACTTTGGGGCAGGGACTGTCTCTTCCTCGGCACATCTGCAGCGCCCGGCTGAATGGCGCCTGATTGGGGTTGCTAGCGCAATACACAGCAATACAAATAACTGTAAGGGGGAGGGGAAGTTTCCTATCATGGCAGGCGACATAAACAGAACTGCAGAAAGCCCCCTGGAGCAGCAAGGAATCCGGGCCCTGCAGTAGCTTATCTTTATAATAGCAAAGGGGCCAAGGCAGCCAGACTAGTAACAAGAATCCCACGTCTTTTCCCTTCCAGAAATGCGAATAAACTTCAGTCTGGCCCATGGGGGTGGGAGCTGTGGGGGAATGCCGGAGTCCTGATTTGAGGGGGGGTGGCGGCGGATCGCACAAGGTCAAGCTCGCTGTGAATGACATGGCATTCCAGGACCCTGCTCCACTGGGGAATGGTGAGGATGCAGCATTCCTTTCATGCCAGGCTCGCCAAGTTTATGAGCTCCAGCCCTTCGTGCGGGCAGAAGCCCCCGTGCTCTTCGCCAGGCTGCCAGCCATTGTCCAGTTAGACACGTGGAACTCAAAGCGTGGAGCATCTCCGCTCGTTGGGAGATAATTGCATGAGCTCGGTTGGCCCCAGAAACATTTCCCTGTGAAGCCCAGTGTCATGGTGCCTGAACCAAGCTACGCCGAGGGAACCTGTGGGCTTGCCACTTCCGTTCCTTGCTGTAATCCAGGCAGTGGATTAGGAGGCACCAGGGAGAATCTGGAATGTGCTTGTGGTGCCGAAAGCCCCTGGCTTCCGGATGTGTCACGGTCACGTCCAGAGACTTTTCTCATTCGTCTATTTCATCAGCTGCCACCAGCGTGATTCTAGCATCGGGTTGGAGAAACTGGGTGAGCTGCGTGTGCTGGAGCCAGTGCCCAGTGACTCTGAGAACTGGCTGCTAGAGAATCGCCAGCCAGGCAACCAGAGACCACCACGCCCTCTGTGTTCACGTACCCATTCTCACTGGCCCAGGGAGCCAGTCTCCACTCCTTTCCCAAGCCAGGCCATCTGCACACCACCACATGCTCTGGGGCATTTAAAACTGCTCCCTGGGACTCCTTGAGACAGCTGCCATCTGGGTTAGAGACCTGCCTGCCCCACTGAAACCCTGCAGAGCAAACTGCACACGTTGCAGAGGGGCTCCCAGGTGCTGGGCCTGGGGCTTTAGATGGGTCTGGTCCTGGCTTCCCTAAACTGAGTGTGCTGAATGTCTGGAAACGCCCTTGGCCCAACCCTTCCCAGTCCCAGTGCTCCCCAGGAGAAGGGAGGGGGCTGGTCTCTCAGGGTGGTGTGCAGCAAAGCTCGCCTTATGGACCTTCTGGAGCCGCTCCTTCCTGACGTGCCTGGGCTTGCTGTATGTCTTCAGCCCCCAGCAACTGCGGGTGTGTGAACCAGTGCGGTTCTCTCCCTCCGTGAGCTGCCACAGCCACGGTGAGAGTTTGGCACCAGCTCCCTGAGCCTCGCCTCGACTGGGGGATTCCTCTGCCAATAACGACACACGCTGGACTTCCTGTGCGTGACAACTGTTCAGTAACGAGGCCCGGCGAGAGGCCCAGAAATACACCCCCCCAAAGTGGGTAAATCCCACACCCCCTTCATCCTGGTCACCTCCATTCGGAAAACCCACCAGCTGGGCCAGTTTGTAATTTATTTGTTGGCTTTTTCTATGTGCAGCACAAGAATTAGGAGCAGAGGTTAATTGTCTGAGCTGATTAGCTGTTGTCTTAGTCATGTGCTTTCCAGATGATCGCTTATTCTGCCTGGTGTTCGCTGACTTCGGGGTTACAGCAACAGCGCAGAAGTGTCCTGCCAGGCGCAAATCTCCGTTAAGACGCTCGGGGTATTAGGCTGTTGAATCGCCTCCCCCAGCTCCCCACTGAGGACTGGCCTAAAGGTGGCTGAATTGATCTCGTTAAGCTGTAACTTCTGCAGAGCAATTCAGGGCGTCCTTGGCCAAAACTCCTTCTGAAGTCCCTGGGCGTCCTGTCTCCCTGTGGTAAATGCCGCTCATGGGGAGTCTCAAGATGAGGTGAGAAATGCGTCAGCAGGTGCATGTTGAGAAAGTCCTGCTTGTCTGGTTGTGTTGGGGATGGCATTTTGATGAGGGGGTCGGCTGCAGCTGGGTTTCTTTATGTCGCATTGTTGCGTTTAATAACGTTAGGGTGCCCAGAGCAGCAGATAGACGTCTTCCGGCTTGTTTTAAGTGCCAAGAAATAACTAAAATGGGGATAACAAGACTTTGTGAAGGGCTTTGAGATCTCTGGGTGAAAAGTGCTGGAGAAGGGCCAGGTACAAGCACTGCATTTCGTCTGCAGACATGGAACCGGCTGCAGCAGGGTGGAGGTTGGAGTGTTCTTGCTTCTGTTCTCCCTTGTTTCACTAAATCCATTTCACTTTTGGTGTCATTGACCTTTATCTTTGATGATAAGAATAGTTGCTACTTGTTGCTGCATTGTGCCACTTGTGCTGCGAACATCCCTGCTCTGGATTCTGGTGCATGCTTTTGGGCTTCCTGGCTGCTCGGTTGTCCTGCTATCCCAATTAGCAGGGCCCTGACTGCCGGCTCGCCTGGGTTTGTCACCAGAATTCTTTGCTTCCTGCCTCTGCCACTCACAATTCCTGGCCTGAACTGGGACGTACACCACACCACCGCTTGAAATAAGCTTCTTGTATCAGGAGGGACTGCATTCTCCACCACTGCACACACTGAGCCACTAGGCTGGGGTCATGGATCCTGGACCTCTCTTTGTGCCCAGCTGAGTTGGGGTCAGGAGGGCACCCAGCAATCTGCTCGGGAATATCGCTGCTGCCTGCGAATCAATTGACAAGAAATTCCTCTGACTTTTATTCAGGGCGAACGGGGCTTGTTTCAGATCGGGAGAACGAAGCTGATCTCTGAGCCAAGGCACGAAAGCTCAGATCATCTTCCTGACTTGACAGCTACTGCTGTATAAAAAGCTGCAGGAGCTAATTTCATAGAATATCAGGGTTGGAAGGGACCTCAGGAGGTATCTAGTCCCACCTCCTGCTCAAAGCAGGACCAATCCCCAGATAGATTTTTGCCCCAAATGGCCCCCTCAAGGATTGAACTCACAACGCTGGGTCTTAGCAGGCCAATGCGCAAACCACTGAACCAAATTTCTTAGCCTCCTGCTTATATTGCCCATCAGTTCTAGCTATAAAGAGGTGGGACATTTAAATATTCTGCTCTGTCGTATTCCAGAGACATCGAGCCAGTTCTCTTTGAATGCTACCTTTTCTCTGTAGTTTAAGGATTGTAAAGTCGTTCGGGCAGGGACCCTGCCTTCCCGCACCTCTGCAAAGAGTCGGTCAGATTGCGGGTGCTATACAAATAACAACCTCTCTTGTGAAGCTTTTATTAAATGGCATCTACACTGCCCCTGTTACAAATGGGCCTGTGGTGTCTTGGGGTTCTGAGGGCCCATAGTGCCATTCCTATGCTCTGACGATGGCTTTTCCACTGGATACGCAGCTTGGAAGCACGTGTATTCCGGAGAGTTTTTGCAAGACGGGAAGATGCATCAGAAGGAATTCCAGAGAGTGGGACAGAAAAAGCTCCCAGTGCAACGGCTGGTATCACCAACAGCTGAGTGCTTTGTTTCCGGGCCAGTCCCCAAAGTCAAGGATCTGGGGATGTGTCTGCAGTCGGTGCACATGGATTCGTGTAGCTGTTGGTGAGCGTTGCACACACATCTCAGTGAAGGGATCTCTGCAGGGCTGGGCCCATCCCGAGCTGGCAAGCTAGTGGCTGGATTCCCATGACATGCTTGCTTCCTGTAAATGCCAGCTGGGCCTTTTACAGACAAATAGTAAAGAGCCTGCAAACCCCCAAACCTCCCCACACTCTGTAGTGGGAGGGACAAAGGGACCAGGCGTGCCCTCGCAAGGCTGTTTAACCAGCTCTTGAAGGCTGGGGTGCTTTTTCCCTGCACTCTCCCGGTGTTCAGCTGGCCCTCGGGAGCTGCCAGGAGATGTGGGAGGGCGTCCCCTCTCAGTGCATCTGCAGAGAAAATGGCACCAAACATTTCTTAGAAAATCAGCTGGCCGGTTCCCAGCTCCCCATGGGGACTGGTCTGGCCGTTGTTTACCAAAGACTTCTGGGAAGGCTGCCACTTCTGTCCCTTTCATTCACTGTCAGGTTTTCAGTCCAGGGTCTTTTACACTTCTTTACTTCCCCTTGGACAGGTCCTGGGAGGGGGACAATAGCGGGGCTGTTATATACGATCTGTGCCGTTCTCATGCAAATGAGCTGCCTGCTGCAGGAGGCTCCATTCAAGGACACCTCAAAGCACAAAGGTGGATGCGGGAGAGAAAAACCCAACTGCATTTATCGCTCAGAAAGGCTTTGCTCGGACCTGTGAGTTGCAGGATTTTGCAGAGGGCAGGAAGGGAGCAAGGAAGGGCCAGACAGGTGGTGGCATCTGCTGGCCGGGACTGGATGGAAACAGTAAGGCAGCTGAAGGAAGGGGTTTACACTGGGTTCAGGCTTGTCTCTGTGAATTCTCCTTCTAGACACAGCTGAGGAGTGAGCAGAGTGAGGAGGGGCCAGCAGCCCAGGAAGGGGTGTCTGCAAAAAATAATTTGTATGCATGAAGCCCACTTCCCTCAGGCTTGCCTTGGGGCATCATGTTCCCTCCCTGTTCTGCTCTTATCCCATTCGTGGACCACTTGGTGCCGCCAGAAGAACATCCTGTCCTCACGTAGGGTGACCAGATGTCCCGATTTTATAGGGACAGTCCCGATTTTTGTTTTTTCTTATATAGGCTCCTATTACCCCCCCACCCCCTGTCCCGATTTTTCACATTTGCTGTCTGGTCACCCTATCCTCACGCAGCAGGGAGGTGTGGCTCGCTGCTCCCCAGTGCATGGCTGTGTCATGGAGGAGGCTGCAAGTTCAGCCACTGGCACCCAGAGCCCTTGTGCAGCTCCATACCTGGCCGAGGGGTTCCCAGGCTGCTGCCGTGGCAGAAAGCTGGATGCCACCTGGCTGGCGTCTGTAGATTGACTCCGCGCCACCTTCTGTGCTGCCTCTGCCCTGGCTCACAGCCTTTGCTCATCCACCCATTCACTCTTTCTACCTCGCTGCACAGGGGCAGCCCTTCACTGTGGGCTAGCCCCCTGTCCAGGGCTCATGAGCTAAGCAGGGCTATGCTCAGAGCACAGTTGGCTGGGAGACCCCCAAGGGGAGACTTGGGTGCTGCAGGAAGTGGTCTTTTCCCCAGCAGGGGGTGCTCTTCCCTCTGAATAGGTGTGGATGACTGCCCTGCGGTGATGCTAGGGGGCATTGTGCTGATGGGCTGCTGCCCACACGTGGCCGTCACAGATCCCACCTGGTCAGTCCTGCTGGGGTCCCCTCGCAGTCGCCGAGGCGCTTACCTGGCCCCTGTTGCTGTCTGACCCCTCGCAATCTTTCATGCATCTGTCCTCACTCACTCTTTGGGAAAGCGGGGCTGTTATCCCAGTGGCGAGGCAGAGAGACTCGGTGAGAACTGAACTCATGTTTCCTAAGCCCCAGACTGGTGCTCTGACCATCCTTCCTCAGTCTCTTCCTTCTTTACTCCCCGTCCCAAATGACTGTGTAGATTTGCTGGGTGCTGTCATATGGCTGTTGTCTTCCAGCCTGACGGGGGGCTGGGTGAAGTATTCCTTTATCCTGTGCGTTTCTAAAGCATGTTGGGATTTTCACAGGATGAATAAAATCTGCTTTATTAACACCTCCATCCTCGCCGGACCTGCTGGGGCAGTGACTAACCGGGAAAGCAGTTGCGTTTAGCTGGCACGTCATGTAATATTAACTCCGGGATTGTAGACTCGGAATCGTAAAGCAGCGGGATTGGCGAGGCTCTGTGTGATTGAATGCTGGGCTTGTTCCTAAGGCAGAGTTTTGTTCTCCCGTTAGTCCTGATCCGTCCCCCAAACACCCAGGGTTTCCCAGCCCGCCTGGGGGGATGTTTGTGTATCCGAGTCACGCCTGTGGATTCACAGCCTTTGCGGCTAGAGAATGAACCCGCTGTCCAGCTAAGGGCCAAGCGGTATCTCCCATCCAGCTCCTGTATTAAAGCAGGGTGCGAATGCTGACCAGAGGGGTGGGGGCTGCAGGGTGGCTGTGTGCTGGGAAGCTGGGGGTTGTTTACGGCTATGGCCACACGGCCTCCCATATGTGATCTGAACTGGGAGTGGAACTGGAGCGTTGCATAGCCGGCTGCCATGCCAGGACTGGCAGAAATGGTGTGAACCCTCTGCACAGAGCCAGGGCCTTCTGCGAGCATCAGGCGCGAAAAACGAGCCGAGCCCCCTCCCCGCACAAAGCGGAGGCTGAGGGTGCTCAGCTAGTGGGCTTGCTTGCCCAGTGCCTGGGAGCTGGGACCCTTCTAGCGAAGGGGGGGCGTTCGCAGCAGGCTCTGCAATCTGGGCTGGCTTGGCGCCTCGTGCTCGGCACAGGGAGCTGGCTGGAGCTGCTGCCTCGCTCTGTAAAGGACGTTCTTGGCAGGACTCCAGGAAGCCCTGCAGCATCTGTGGGTTCTGGAGGGAGAGTTTACAGCGAATCCTCTGGGGCGAGTGTGAGGCTCCAAGACTCTGGCCCCTCTGCAGCTTTCTGTGCTGCGTAAGCTGGAGCTGGTGGGGGCCTCCTGCCCGGCCCGCTGGGGCTCTGCTGTCCCAGCTTGGAACGTGCTAGTGTTGGCTGGAGGGGCCCCGGGCTCGGCGGCTCGTTATCGCTCAGAACAGCTGAGACGCAGCAAACGGAGCTTGGCACTGTTTGGTGTAAGGCCCCAGCGCCTTGCAGTCCCGTGCCCAGCAACGGGAGACTCCTGGCTGAGTCACCACTCTGGCATGGCGTTGCTAAGGAGAGGAGCTAGTCACCTCTGAATTTCAGACGCTTGGTTTTATTTTTGACAGTGACTTGGGAGGCTGACTCAGTCTAGTTAATCATGGACAGATGCCCATCGACCTTATTTCCTGCAGACCTGGGTCCAGAAGGGAGTATGTCCTAGGCAGTCCTGGTAGGTCGGCTCCACAGGCCCACGAGCCCGTGCGTGCGTTTGAAAGCGCTAAACCGCAGGTCTCCAGGGCATCTCGCTGGAATCTTTGAAAGGCGTAGCGTGGTCAGCGAGCCAATCAAAGCCAGAGTCGGCGTTGGGGGAACCAGGGCCTTTGATTGTCAAAGTGTTGACTGCAGAAATTCTAAAATGGCCCCCAGGCAAATTTGAGAGGCGTTTCCCCGAAAGACCATCGGAAAGTCTGGGTCTTAGGGAGATATGAAACCAAGCCCCTCCTCTGCTCTGCCTCAGAACACCTCTGGCTTCGGGGCTCCTAGGGCAGGCAGAGACTGCTCCAGCCCTTGCCGTTCACGGCTGGAATGGACTCTGGAAAGCGGGTGGGTTTCTGGACCAGCCAGGAGTGACACGGGTGTGACTCCAAACTCTCCTTGTGTGCCTCTCCCAAGCTCCTGAGTTGGGAGCAGCAGGTCAGGGGGTGCGAAGGCCATTCTGGCCTGGAGCCTCCTCCCCATCAGCAGGAGGCCCCCGCTGCCCTGGCAGCCCCCAAACAGCGAGCGCATGCTCACGCGGCCGGAGAAGCTGCCGAAATGTGTGTGACTCGGGAGGGTAGTGACGCTGCTGGTGGTGCACAGACTAAATAAAGGGCCGTGCTCCATTACTCAGCATCCTCGCCCAGCCAGGCGTGCTCCGCAGCCCCGCGGGATCCGCTGCAGGAAATGGCATGTTGCTATGATACAGTTCGCTGTAGCAATGACTGTGCTCAGAGGAGCCGAAATCTGCAAAAAAGGGAAAGTCGCCCAGACTGGAAGAGGGGAGGAGGCATCCAGAGACCTTTATTTAAACCTTGGGAACTCTAACAAGGGGGTGTGTGGGGCAGGGTGTCGTGGGGGGGGGGGCGAGGGTGCAGTCCTGCCCACACAGGGGGATAAAGGCTCTATACAGACTCTGTCCAAGCTCCTTTGAGCGCACAGAGATCTGTGCTGGGTCCCATGTCCGTTAGCTGGGTCCCAGTGCAGCGGGGGGGCCCCGTGACCTGTTCTGACGGCAGAGCCTGTGTCTATCTGTGCCAGAGCTCGAGCTGCCGAAGTGGCTTTGGAAGAGGGGCCTGGAAACCGGCTGCCTAGCGGAGCTCAGCCCTGCTGGGCTCTGGCTACCTTAACCAGCAGCCTCTGACTCAGTGGGAGCAGGGTCCGCTCGGTGCTCCGGGGACAGCTGGGAACGGAGGGATTTGCTGGTGCCAGATCTGCCAGCCACAGACAAGGTGATTCGGGCCTAAGGCTGGGCCAGGACTCTCCGGATGGCATCCTCCACCTTCTAGGTGCGATGTGCAGGGGGCTGTCGCGTGCAGGCTGGTGGGGACTCTCCCTCCTGGGCCAGGAGCCTTAACTGGCCCAGACTGCAGCATCCGAGTCCGATTGCTCAAAAGCGGGTGCCCTGTGCTGGAGCTGGGTCGGCTGGGGCCACCCTAAGCTGAATTTTGCAGTGAGTCTGAATTCCTCCAGTCCCCAGGAGTCCGGAGTGCTCAGGACTTCCGGAAAATCTGGCTCAAGGCGTTTTGAGACCCCAGAATGGGAGACCCCTCCCCAGATGGGGCTCACGCTGGGACAGATGTGACCCTAACGAACGGTGCCCGTCTGAGATTAGCAGACGCTGCTCCCTCTGTACAGTCCCATCCCCAGCTCCCTCACAGCCTATCTCTGCGGCTCTGGCTCTGCGTAAGCTACTCGGTAACAGCGTCCATTCATTCATACAGTTTGCAGTGTTCTTGTGGCTGTGTTGGTCCCAGGCATGAGAGAGACAAGGTGGGCGAGGAAAGCATGTCTCTTTCACTAGCGGAAACAGGTTACCTCACCCGCCTTGTCTCTAGGGTGCATGGCGAGCTGATTCCTGTCTGGTTTCCCGTCCCCAGCCTTCTAGGTTTCCTGAACGCTCACTGGACTGTTGGCTTGTGGAACTGCACTGTCTGTCCTGTGATCTGCTGACCTCCTCTCCATGGTTCAGGGGATTCCAACATGCAGCCCACAACTCCACTGTGTTTCAGTACCAGGCCTCGGCATGCAGCACTCCACCCAGCGAGCAGATGGCAGCCCTGCACAGCACCTGGGGGGCTGGTCTCGGGGTTCTGGCATGGCCCTTGGCTGGGCGGAGTTGATGTATCCTGCTCTGTGATAGTGGGAGGGCTCTGCAGGGTTAGCACGTGTGTCCCGCTAGGATTCCCCGAAAGCCCGTTGAGCCCTGATGGTGCCAGGGGATGGGGAGATCAGAATGTTCTCCCTCTCTGGGGCTGAACAGGGAATGAATAGGTCTCCGTGCTCAGCCTGTCCACACAGACGAGGAAACCCTGCTCCGGGTGGTTTATTTCTCCCTCCCTCCATGGAGGAGAAGGATATTTCAATGGGAGGCAGTTTGGGGCAGCGCCTTGTCCTCTTGTCTGCCAAGTTCCTGGTTGGTGCTATGCGTTGGCCCGTATGGCGGAGCCTTCTCTTAGCCAGCGACGGGGGAGGAGAGCTACATTCTCATGGCCAGAAACTCCGGCAGAGAATTAGCCTATTCTCCTCTCACCCTTCCGGAAATGTGAACTGTCATCATCCATAATTCATCAGGCGCTGCGCTCCATCAAGGGGCCATTTGACACCAGGCCTGGGTGTTCGGACTCCCTCCCTCGCAGTGGGAAAGTGCCCGCCAAAAGTATTCCCAAGGGGCTGCCGACAGGAAGCGTGTCCTGTTTCCGCACCCTCGGGGTGGGGGATTCTTTTGGTGAAAGAGGGAAAAAGAATCGTGAATTCAACAAGGACTCGGGTGTCTCTGCTTCCCCGGTTCATAAATGAACAGCTGCTGCTCACCCCTCCGGAAGCTTAGGCCATTGTAAAGCCAAATATAAAGCTGTAACAGTGTTTTTAAGTAGCAGTGAGCTGATTGCTCCATTACTGTTTACTGAGGCATTTACAATCGCACACAGAACGCACTTCAAATAAAAACCTGATGGGATGCCGACGTTAATGGCTGACATTTGCATTTGAGGGCTCGCTGGGTGGGTAGGTAGCAGTGCACGCACCCTGCCAGCTCCGTCAGAAATTCTGCAGAATACAGAACTGGAGTTCCTCTATGGCCTATTCTCCAAACACGGCACATTCTGTACCCAAAAAAGGGGGGAATCCGGCTGACTGTGGTGGGGATATGTTTTCTTCCAGGTCATTGATAAAAATGTTAAATAGTGCAAGGCCAAAAACAGATCCCTGCAGGACCCCACAAGAGAAACACCTGCTCAGTAGTTCCATTTTCAGATCTATCTGTTAGCTGGCTTTTCATCCATTTAACATGCCATGTTAATTTTATATCCTTCTAGTTTTTAATCAAAATGTCGTGTGGTACCAAGTCAAACACCTTACAGTAGTCTTAGTATATTACATCAACATTATCACCTTTATCAACCACACTTGTAATCTCATCAAAAAAATGATATCAGATTAATTTGACAGGTTCTATTGTCCATAAACCCAGACTGATTGGCATTAATTATATTACCTGGGCAGTTCTGTAGCGATGTCGCCATCAGCTGTGCCTGGAATTAACATGCTGGCACCTGGGAGAGTGAACAGGCCTGCCTGCCTGGCCTGCCCTCGCCAGGCTCCAGGAATAACTGATCGCCTAGCTCCTGTCTAGTACAATCCAGGGGTGTGGAACATGTCTCCACTAACAGCTCGCCTCCCTCTCTCTGTTGCAGGCTCAGCGTATTATGACAACGTCCGCCCCTTGGCCTACCCCGATTCGGACGCCGTGCTCATCTGCTTTGACATCAGCCGCCCAGAGACGCTGGACAGTGTACTCAAGAAGGTCAGTGTCCGATGCTCTGTCATGGCCGCTGTCCCATGAAGCAGGCTGTGCCAATACAACCCAGGGTGCCTCTCCCAGAGGCCTGCTGCTCCTCTGGGAATTTGTAGCCTGAGGCCTGTGGAAATGGGGTCAGGGCATTGCCAAGGGCCAGGTGAATGCCCTGTTGACCCTCTAGGTCCGGCAGTGTGTCCTGGCCGTTGTCTAACACCCAGCTCAGAATGGTGTCAGGCTCTCCGCTCACAGGAATGGGGCCCTGAGTGGTGGGGCAAGATGGCCTATGCACACCTGCTCACCCGGTGCGCTTCCCCCTCCCTCAGGGTGCTCACACTGCCTGGGAAAGGACCAGCTCTTTCTGGAGTGAGTTTCCTGATGCCTGTGCCCTTCTGGAAGGGCCAGTCCCCTGCCGTGAGCCAGGTCGGAGGCCACTTTTCTCATCCCTACCCTTGACAGCAGCTACTGCCTCCCCCACCTGGGCTGCCGCAGAAAGTGACACATTTCAATCTGAAAGGAGCCCGTATGAATAATGCAGCTCCTGGAGTGCTGGAGAAGGTGGCTTGGCTGGTGTTGTTCTGTTTTTAATGAAGACCTCGGAAAGCGCTGTGCATCTCAAAGCCCTGGTTAGCACCCCCAGGAGCCGGTGTGCTAGGAATTGGCTCACGGCAGAGTCGAGAAGTGGCCTCCGGTGCCCATTTTCTTGTGACTGGAGTGTTCGTTAGCTGGCTCAGTCCCCCTCGGGTCAGTGTGTGCACCATGGAGAGGACAGCAATCAACTCCCCACAGACTGACAAAAACATAACCAGCTGTGCCACTGAATCTCAGACTTGTCTGAGAAGAAGATGAATTGGCACGAGGGTGCTGGCCAGGCAGGGAGGCAGAGGGCCGCGGTTGGTCCATGGCCACTTGGATGCTGCCTGCCACTGGCAGCATAAATCTGAGCTGACCGGTCAAGCTTCTCCACTAGCAGCCAGAGGTTTGTCTCGGGGCAGTTTAGCACCTTCCAGCAAAGCTGTTCTGTGTGCCTGGTAATAGTATGTCAGATCTTTAGCGCTACCCAGGGATAACAGAGTTTGGGTAGAACTTCAGCAGACCTGCATGCGCTATGTGGTGCAGAGATGGGAGGCTACCAGGGACAACCCACGGCACTGCTGGGAACGGAGCTGGGGAAGCACTTCCCTCTGGGTTAGCACTGAGTGACCCAATGGCCCAGAATTTTGCTTACGGGTATCATGCTGTCGGAGCAGCCTCCTTTCTGGTGAGCTGCAAAACCCACACCTGTGACCCGAGAGCACTTCTTGTTACCCCAGCATCCTGGCCAGACTCGGATGGGCCATTACATTCCGTCGACGGAGAATCCTCCTGCAATTTCCAGTAGGGTCTCACTGTGATGCACCACTGCTGTGCTCTGTGAAATAGCTGCTCTGTCCCACTCCAGAGGGGCGCCGTGACTGATATCTGCTTTGAAAAGCACTTTGGAGTCCTGTGGAGTGAAAGGCCCTAGAGAAATCTATTGTTGCTCCCGCTAACAAGCCCCAAGATACTGGACTGGCCCAGACTCTGGCTTCTGAATAAGTCACATTGTGGTGTCTGGCCTGGTGACCCCCCCCCAAAGTTTGGCCAACTGCTGAGCTGAAGCAAATGCCTCTTGTTCAGCTGTTCCTGCTGATAGGGAGCACTGGGAGGTGGGGCTGGGACTGCGAGATCCTGGCGAAGGGGACAAAGACCCTTTAACAACTCAGTCAGTGGCTCAGTGTTTGAATCCAAAGCAGCTCCCTGGATCTGTCTCTCGCTGTGTAGAGGGCGGCATGCGGACAGTAAGGAGACTCATTGCCCAGTTTTAGGATCTGCAGAATAATTGCGACAGCAAATCACTTCCACCTTAATGAGCAAGAAACCCACTAATAACGGTCTTGAGCTGGCATTTATTTACGGCTCTGTCTGCAGACATTCCTGCGCTGTTAAATGCAAGATCTTCCCCGCACAGCCTTCCCAGATGCCTCAAATACAATTAGGCAATGTCTTTTTGATATGGCAACTTAAAATAAACCCTAAATCACCAGGGATTTCTTAAGTACCTCTGAGTAGATGCCTTGTTTCCTTTGGCGCAGGTTTTGCAGCCTTCAGAGGTGAGGAGAATGCCTAAGACACCATGAAGTGGAAATAGGGTTTAGCTTTTGATATCAAAGGAGTAAGGATAATAAAGCTGTCTATTCCAGCCCTGGCTCAAGATGCTAATTCAGCAGAGGAATCTTTATTGTCACTGTCCATCTGATGCCTAGGATGCAAAACCAGAACGAGTGTTTGATTCGTGGAGCCTTAGTTTCTATAAACAGCACCTCGCACTGAGGGGGAAGGAGCCACCTGAGAGAATCCAAACAAACATCTTGCTAGTTTATACAGCCTGGGCTTCCATGGTGCACTGCCTTAATCCTGACAGGTCTTGGTAGTGCAGCCCTGTGCCTGGGACCTACGGCAAACGCCAGTCCCTGTGTGCCCCTCTCCAGCATCTGCCTCATGCAAATTAACTTCCGCCTGGTTACAGACCAGAATCAGGCCCCTCTCTCTCCAGTGCAGGGGACTGGGTGTCATTTCGGGGCTGCAGTAGTTTGGAGCCTAGTTCGGGTGATCCTGATGCTCCACCTTCTCCGGGATCTCTATCCCCTGGAAGAATGCTGATGTTTGCGTTCAAGCTACAAAGGAATTTTAGGCACCTGCCATCAGAAGTCTCTGAGTCATGGCAACTGGCAGTGATGTCTGAGACCGTGGAATCTCCCGTGAGCTGTGCAAGCAGCTGCTGGTGCAGAGGCTGCACGTGTCCCTGGCCCCAGGTGTGGACAGGCTGTGGGGAAGCAAACACTGAGCCCCACCCGCCTGGTGGAATAGATGGTTTTTCTCTCTCTCCAAGCCCAGCTGTGGCTGCTCTGCCCTGATGTTTGCAGAATGAAACCGGCGCTATTCTGAGCCATGTATTTTTCCATCAGACCGTGGGCACCAGCTCATTTTTTAATTGCCTGGAATGTTTTCCCATCAGCTCCTCTGGTAGGATATTGCTAGTTCTGAGTCAAGGCTGGATGAGTTGAGATGCTGGGAGTTTCTGCTCACCGTCTGGCTGCATCTCCCAGCACTGAGCACGTCGCCGGGTAGCTGACTCCAGATCACAGCAAGGGCGACCTAGACAAATCTTCTTTGGAGACGGGTGGGGGGCGGAGCGGTCACAGGGATGGTTTTATTTTCTGCTGCAGTCACTGAGCTGCATGGTGGAGCTTCAGAAGCTGCCAGAGCAGAGGAAATGGCCGTTTTGATGCCCTCGCTTGTTCCTACAGGGCTCCCAGTTCCTAAGGCCACGGGCCATGGCTGTGTTCTGAAGTCTGATGGGCTTTGATGGCTCCCAACTGCAAACCAATTCCGTGTTTGCTGTGCAAATAGCTCCCTGCTGACTGCGGTGTCTTGGAAACAGTTGTGCAGAGGGCTCAGCTGGGGCACCCTTTGAAGTGCCAGATCTGTGCACCAGACTGTGTGGTCGTTACTTTTCCATAGTTAAGCCCAGAAGTGGCCTCCTGGGGGCCCACGGTGGGGGAGGGGAGCTTAGGCTTAGCAGGTCTGCAAGGCACATCTGGAACAAGTGAGCAGAAAGCCCCCTATTCAAGAGACACTCTGCTAATTCCCTGCCTGTGACAGTCAATAATGTGCCCTGGTGAGCTAATCACCCTTCGAACAGCTGTGACCCCAGCTTGGAAACGGCATCTGCACTGGCGGGCTTTGCAGCTTGTCCCAGCCCATTAAAGCCTCATGTTCGATTCAAAAGGCGACTGTCCCGGTGTTTTCCCATCCTGGCCTCCAGGTACCCAGCCACTCCCAGCATGTGCGTTGGCCGAGCGTTTGTAATAGGATATGGCAAAGTCCCCTCTGGTGTGTCTAGCTTCAGCGAATCCAGGTGCGGTTTGCATACCCCTTCCCCCCTCCACCCCTGTGTCTCATGGACCCCGGGCCTCTTTGACACCAGTCCCCATCCTTGTGCCACTGATTTGGGTTTGCTGGGGCTCCTCCCGGGCAGGGTAAACCCATGTCAGCTGCATCTGTCTAGGGACGCCTGTTCCGAACCAAGCACCCACGCAAACTCGCCCCGCGGTACCTGTGGAGGCGTATTGGGCCAGTCTGCTTGTTTCGGTTTCTGTGCTGCCCTAGGCTTGGCTTGCGAGGGAGATCTGCCGGTCAGGCTGGCTTGGTGGCCCCTGAGGGAGCTGGGTCAGAGAGTGCGGGAGGGAGAAATGCACCCAGGTTTGCATGGCTCAGGGCCCTGGCATGCAGCCTGGAGAAGGCAGAGGCCTCTCCCTCACTGGGAGCCCGGTGCCGGTCCGTAATTCGCAGGCTGGCTGGTATTGAGCCAAGCCAGGGAGCTGAGGGTGAGGATGGAGCTGGCGGTTCAGAGAGAAGAATTTTTTTCCTTGAGGGAAGCTTGGCTGGGGTGGGGGCCAGCTGCCGCTAACTGAAGGCCGGGGTGGGTGGGGGGGAAAATGGGGCCTGTCAGCGGCAGCTGCCTGGGGTCTCTGGGGAGCCCCCTGCCAGCCAGCTGCAGATAACCTGCTGAAAGCAGCGCTCCGTCCCTGTGAAGCATGGCTCCAGCGACGGGGCCTGGGGGTTCTTGTCCCTGAAAAAGGGACACAATGTGGGACTGGTCGTCACTGGCTGAGTCCAAAGACTGTGGAAAGAGCTCCTTTCTGTGCTGACCGTGCCAGGTGGGGTCCTAGGATACACTGCCCAGCCAGCCGTGCTGGGGGATGTGGGGAGGGTAAGGACGGGGAGCCAGGACTCCTGGGTTCTATCCCCAGCTTTGAGAGGGGAGTAGGCCCTAGTGGGTTAAAGTGGGAGGGTGGGGGAGACTGGGAGCCAGGACTCCTGGGTTCTCTCCCTGGCTCTGGGCGGGGAGTGGAGCTGGAGACGTGTCCGATACACAGTACTATTACGATTGCCCGTGCCTGCTTTCCTGAGGTGCCCCCATTATGCCCCCCTGCTGGCCCGAAGGGGCTGTGCCTGAAGGGCTGAGTCTGCCAATGCCCCTGGCTGGCTCCTGCTGTTCTCCGGGCGGCTGTCCAGCTGCCAGGATGAAGGTGGCGTGGGGGAGAGCCCTCACCCTCTCGGGGAGAGCCCTGCGAGCTGCCATCTCACCCCGCCCCCGCTTTGCTCTCTCCCGCAGTGGCAAGGGGAGACCCAGGAGTTCTGCCCCAATGCGAAGATCGTGCTGGTTGGCTGCAAGCTGGACATGCGGACAGATCTGAACATCCTCCGGGAGCTCTCCAAGCAGCGCCTCATCCCCGTCACCCACGAGCAGGTGTGCTTCTCCGGGGGGGCGGGGGTAATGCCCTACGTCCTGCTAGCCCCAGGCAGCCCCGCTCCCGTCCACTGTGCCAGGGACTCTCTGCCTGCTCCAGAGCTGGTCTGACCCAGGCTCCACGGAACAGGCAGCCCTGGCTCACAGACGCTCTTGGCTGGGTATATTCTTAGCGCTCTCACTGAATATTCAGGTTGCGGGCGCCTCCCAGGAGCCGTTACTCTGCACACAGGCGTCAGTTTCTGGTTAGCACCTAACAGCTAAAATTACTTTCCTAGAAGGTGATGAAGACACTTGGTCTCGCCTATAAAGTGGGTGGTAAAGGCGGGGGGAGGTGGGGCTGCTCTAAGGTGGGAGGGCTCCCGGAAGCTCTTTCTCCAGGCTGGGAAATGAGGCTGCAGTTCTCTCTCCTCCTATTGCTGCTCGGTGATAAGGGTGACTTGCTGGGCCGGCTGCGGCTGCTGCAGCCTAGGTGGAGTGAAAGCCACAAGCCAGCGTTTAGTGACTGCAGTTGGGGGCAGAGCCCTAGCGCTGAATGTCACTTATCCGAGCAGATCATGGCCCGTTGGAGGCTGTTGCGCAAACTGGCAACACCCTCTACTTCTGATCACGAGAGACCGCTTGGCGCAAGCTGTGAGTAAGACAGAGGAAGCTGCTGTCTGGGGGTGCGTCTAGCACCGGCGCTGGGCTTCATTCCCTCCTGCTGCTCCAAGGAGGCCACTGTTCAATTACCCCGAGACTGGCCCTCAGGCCGGGTGCCCTGCAGGCCACAGGATGAGCCATTCGCTGTCAGGTGTGTGAACACATCCCTGGGTGTGACACGTTCCCTCAGAGCATGCAGGAGTTGCGATCGCAGACGGACTCGGTCCTGCCTTCTGCTGCTTTGGTGCATGCTGCCTGATAACCTCTCGAAGGCACCGCTGCCAATTCTGCGAAACGCACTGTCTTCGATGGGGGGAGTTTGACCTGTCAGATTTCAATGGCGTGAATGGGGGTGAAAGCCCCAAAGGAAAAATTCACCCTTGTGCAGGGCGCCAGTGCAAGGCCTGCTGAAGCCTTTCCAATCTGTTTAATCAAATTGATGCAAACCGGCGCGTGGACGCGTGTTTTGGTGCAAGAGCAGTTTATTTCAGTTTGTCTTAAACCAATTCCTGATACAAACTAATCTGAAATTAACCTGGTTTAAACTGAAATCGGCACATCCACACAGCGGTTTGCACCATTTAACATCCTGTCTTTGGTTAAATGGCACAACTGGGTGCAGCCAAGGCCTGAGACAGCAGCACTTTGCCCCTGAGGTCAGTCCTCAGCCTCGTCTCTTTGGCATTGCTGGGGGGTGGGGGAGAGACATGTTGCACCGGCTGCAGCCTCCTGGCATCCCCTTTGGAGTTGTCGGGCTGTGGGCTGAAACCTGTTCTCTGTTTATGGCGCCACAGTGTCAGCTTGCAGGGGAGGGATGAATGATGCTGTGGTTTTGCTTGTTCTGATGCTGGTAACTTGTGCTGAGGACACAAGGTCGCTCACTGGGACAAGGGGATGATTTCCCCTCCGGGTTCACCAGCGGGGTGTCGGTGCAGGCCTGGCAGCTGAGATGGTGGCACAAACACGCATTGGAGACGCACAGCTCACAAGTCCTCCCACTGTCCCTTCTAGGTGCCAGGGCTCCAGTCATTTAAGGAGCAGGTCTCTGGCTGAGTGATGAGCAAATTCCCACTCTTAGGCAGCGGGGGTTCAGTGTCCACTATCCAGAACTGGAGGGGAGGGATTCTGTCTGCCATGGGACCTGTGTGGGGTTAAGGCACTGGCCTGGGGAGCTCTTGGTTCAACGGGTGACCTTGGAAAAGTCTCTACTACTCTCTGGGCCTCAGTTCCTTGCCTGTAAAATGGGGACAATAATCCGGCCTTTGTCTATTTGACAGGCCAGGGAGGGTCTCAGTGTATACCCAGCACAATGGGATCCCAGTCGCAAATAATTCGTGGTAATAATGTGCCAATCACAAGAGAGGGGTCTAATAGATGGGAAGCTGCCTGGACAGCCAGTGCCTGGTAACTCTGGGGCCCTTGCACCAGGACAAGCTGGGAGCAAAGGGTGGAGAGAAGAAAGAAGCTGTTTCTTGTAGTTAGAAGCGGGTGGTGACGAAACCCAAACCAGCCTGTTCTCTCACTGCCCACAGGCAGTCGGACTCGTTGAAGGTGCCATTTATCTCGATTATCTAACCATGGTGAGCATGGCAGTTACTGTCCCTTGTCTTCCCACAACGGCTGAGCGGCTCTAACTTCCGCCAGGAGCACAAAAATGCCCCCCCGCATCCCTCCCTTGCTGGCCTCTCTGTGTGTAACGTGGTCCCAGCCCTACTGCTTGTTAAGGCTGGCCTGTGGAAATGGCACAGCCCCACACGAGCTCCTGGAGCCCTGCCTGGGCACGAGCGTCCAGCGTGGCAGAGCTCCGGCATGTGGAGCTGCCCGAGGCCTGGGTGGCAGTTGAGTAAGTCATTACGTGTTCTTAGTCCCAGGCCACGCTGCCTGCCCGGGGGCCAGGAATGTGAAGAACCTGTAATTGAATGCCTAGTTCGGGGGAGGATTTGCACCCAGCCCTCTCGTGCCTTGGACCCCAAGCGAGAGTCGGGGGGAGGAGGGGGAAGGCCGCCTTGCCCTCCTGACAGCTGAGAACGGGCCCTCCTGCCTGTCACAGGCTGATTCTGCCCACAGCTGGGATCTCAGTGAACCGGCACCTGACATCAGCGTTCCTGGCACTGCCATCCCGTTGGCACCTGCAGCGCCGGCCGCTCAGGCGGCTTGTCTGCACCCAGCACTCTCACAGTTTGGAGAGGGGATGAATTAGCGTTGTGTTAGAGCAGCTCCCCGTTGAGCTGCACTTACTGCCCGCAGCTGCCAGCGCACACAGGCTGATGCCATGTGGACGGATGGTGCCCGTGGCTGCCATGCAAACACTTCTCTCCCTTCCCCGACTCCTAGGGCAGCACGCTGGCCCGGCAGATGGGGGCAGTGGCCTACGTGGAATGCTCCTCCAAGGTCTCCGAGAACAGCGTGCGGGACGTCTTCCACGTAACCACGCTGGCCTCCGTGAACAGGATGCACAAGAATCTCAAGCGCAGCAACTCCAAGCGGGGACTGAAGCGGGCGTCTCAGATGCCCAGCAGGACGGACTTGTTGAATGACACAGAGATCAGGAAAGACCGAGCCAAGAGCTGCTCCATCATGTGACAAATGGGCTGTAAATAATGTGTGTGTGTGTGGTGTTTGTTTTGTACAGTAACGGGCCTAGACAAGGGCCCGGCGCTGGCTGCAGGAGCCAGCCTGCCTTCCCAAGGCTTTTCTTTTAGTCTCTAGGTCTGAGAGACGCTAGCTGCAAATCAGGGTGCATGTGTCACCCCCCCACCACGGAGACTTCTGGATTGGCTGCTGCTGCGCCGACTGCTTGGGATAAAGGAACCGCTCCGCAGAGGAATATTCAGGTGCTGGAGAGTCTGTGCTGAGAGAGAGAGAGAGTGTGTGTGTGTGAATCTCCTGTACACACGTCTCCCTGTGTATGTGCGGCTGTACCTACACACACCGCGCGCACGGGGACAGGCGGTGGGGTCTGGAACCGAGGCCGGGGAAGTGGGGGGAACTGTCAGTGACTGTTCCTGGGCCGAAGAAGTACTATCCCAATAATCGTTTAGGACCAAAAGCAGCAGGTGAGTCACTGGCGCCCAGCTGGTGACTCACCATTGGAAGGGACTGGCTCCGGCTCTAAGGCAGGGTCACCGTAGGAAGTAGGAGATCTGGGTCAGTGAGCTGGGCGGGGAAGGCTCCCTGGGGTGGACTATAACCCAGTGGGATTTCTAGTCACTCCCAAGTGGAGGACAGATAATTTGCCCCTTCCGAGACATTTTAATTACATCCAAATGCTGTTTAAACAGTTGTGATCTACCCGTGGGGAGACCTGGCCCCAGAGGAGAGTTCAGTCCCAGCAGATTCACCCCATGAACTGCGGTTCCCTTTAGCAAGCGGGTGCTATTCAGGAGAACGTGCAGAACAGCCAAGAGCCAGGCGAGTATCTGTATTGCCCCCCGCCGTGGGCAGCTGCACCCTGAAGCATGCAGCGTCCCACAAAGCAATCCGCAATAACTATCCAAATCCTGTTCTCCAGCCATTCCCAGCCGCAGAGCGTGTTGCATGGTGCCCGTGTTTGGTTTGAATACTCAAAAAAATATCCTCACCTCCCCATCTCCACTATACCAGTGGGAGAGATGGAGTATCCTGCCTTCTTAGCCCCCTGTAACCAGCCTGCTACTGCCACCTCTCATTGCTTCTAATGTCCTCTAATGCCTTTGACTACAAGCTTAACTTTGACTTGATGTCACACAGACACTTTAAGGAAAAACACCAACCTCATTGCCTAGGCCCATCTGTGTTGATGGGCTGCAGGAATCTAATAAACAATGTCATTGGAAAACAGAAGGCGTTTGGCTTTATTTCTTTTTAATGAATGCAGCAGAAGTGGGGCCCCGCCCCTCAAAACGGGTTCATCATCTCGTTCCTGGTGGCATCACTGCAGGTCTCTCACACACACGGGCCTGGCACAGGTGAGGGAAGCAGCATGTTAGACTGCATGCAGCCACTTGTCTAAGTCGACATGTGATCCGTCCTGTGTCTCTAAACCATTCACTAGGTTTGCAGCATGTTCCTCTGCCCTGTTAGCACTGGGGCAATGCAGGCCAGTGTGGGCTGCACCAAGCTTCATTATATTGCCCTGGGCAAGTGGCAATAACTCTTGGCTCCTGATTTCAGTGGCTGGCACAACCAGGCCTCAACAAGGCTAACGGCTTCAGTCTGAGCACAGCAGCTGGCTAAGGGTCTGGAGCACGAGAAAAGGTTAAAGGAATAAAATGTGTAGGTGGGATTGGGTAAAGTCTACTAGCCATGTGCAAATGGAGAAGGGCTCAGTGGAGCTGGGGGAGAGGGGAGCATGAGCAATGGGACGGGATGGGACTGGACAAGGCGCCTGGAAAACTTTCTCAGCAACATCAGCCCCTTCTCGTACCCTTTCAGTCCAGGGATCTCCAGGCATCCGTGGCTGAAGCCTCACCTCTGCTAGGGGCTGGGTCAGTGTCAATCTGGGAGTAGGGTGGCCCCCATCGCCCTCCTAGCCAAGTGCCTCGCAAGGTTTATCTTTGCAGCACCTCTCCCAGGCAGGGCCGCTGGGGACGTGAGGCTCAGAACAGTGATTTCCCCAAGTCCCAGGGAAAGAGGCAGGGCTGGGACTTGACCCTGAGTCCCTGGCCAGCCTGCGAGGCGCTAGATCAGCCTCTGCTCCAGCTGTATCAGCCATGGTTTGCAGAGATGAAAAGGGGCCAGAGCGGCGGTGGCAGAGCCAGGAATAGGGCGCAGAACTTCCAAGTCCCAGGGAAGTGCTTTAGTAACAAGACTGTGCTTCTACACTGCTGTAAGGCCAATGGGTGCGTGGAACCGTGTCCCAAGGGGTGGGGCGCAGCAGCTGTAAAGGAGGGGTGGGTTCCTTCTCCTGTCAGGAAGAGACAAGGGGGCTTGCCTGTGTTTATGTTCAGTGATGAAGCATAAGCATTTAAGGCCAGACGGGAACAAGAACAGCTCAGCTCACCTCCTGTAGAACAGGCCAGAGAATGGCACCAGTCACCCTTGTCTGTAGCCCAAGACTTGTGTTTGGCTAAAACAGCCTCGGAAAGGCAGCCAGTCTTGTTTTGAAGCAATGGAGACTCCACCTCTGCCCTCAGTAGTGTGGCCCAATGGTTAATCACCTGCCTTATTTCTAACCGGAATTTGCCTGGTGCCAGCTTCCAGCCCTCAGGTCTCGTTCTGCTGTCCTCCACTAGATTAAAACGCTGGTTAGTCCCTGGTTTCGGCTCCCTACAGAGGTACTTAGCCACTGTTATCACGGCACCTCGCAAGCTTTTTGATACACAGATTATGCTTTTTGCAGTCTCTCACTATCAGGCTTTTTCTCCAGCCCCTCAATCATTTTTGTGGCTCTGTTTTGCACCCACTCCAATTCTTCAACAACCTTTTAAATATGTGGACACCGGAACTGTATGAATTAGTCCAGTAGCGGGCTCACCAATGCTGCACACAGGTAAAACCACCTGCCCACTCCACTGTTTATACAGCCCAGGATCGCATTAGTCCTTTGTGCCACAGCATCACACTGGGAGCTTGTGTTGAGTCACTTGTCCACTATGACCCCAAATCATTTTCAGCGTCACTGCTTTCCAGGCTATCGCTTTGCATTTGGCTGGAATAACATGCATTTCATCTGAACAGGCTCAGTGTACCAAGTGACCCAAATCGCTCTGTACGATCGCCCTGTCCTTCCCATTAGTTACCATTCTGCCAAGCTTGGGATCACCCACCAATTTTATCAGCAGTGATTTGTTTATAATGACTTCCAGTTCATTGCTGAAAATGTTGAATAACATCAGACCTAGTACTGATCCCTGCACTACCCTGATACAAACTCGCCCATTTGACATCAATTCCCCACTGCTGACGACTACTTGAGATTTGTCAGTTAGCCAACTCTTAATCAATTTCACATGTGCTTTCCTGGTAGTGTATAGTGTGAATTTTTTAATCAGAATGTCACGGTACTAAATCAAACACCTTATAAAAGTCTGAGTGTATTACATCTACACTATTAGCTTTGTGGTGGATTCTCCATCACTGGAAATTTTAAAATCAAGATTAGATGTTTTTCTAAAAGATATTCTTTAGTTCAAGCACAACTATTGGACTTGAAGCAGGAATTAATACAGGGAAGTCTTATGGCCTATGTTATACAAGAGGTCAAATAAGAATAGATAATCACATTGGTCCCTTCTGACCTTAGCGTCTATGAACCTTATCAGCCAAACTTGCTATCTCATTAAAGAATGACCGATTTTCCATAAAATCATGTTGACCGGCATTAATTATATTCCTGTCCTTTAACTCTATAGTAATTGAATTCCTTATTAGCTTTTCCATTCTTTTGCCTAGGATTGATGTCAGGTTAACCAGCATACAGTTACCTGAATCATCCTGCTTGCCCTTTCTGAATACTGTTGCAACATTAGCACCCTTCCAGCCTTCTGGCATTTCCCTAGTATTACACAATTTATTAAAAATTAACATTAGCAGGCTAGAGAGCTCCTCGGCCAGCTCTTTTAGGACTCTTGGGTGCATGTCATCTGGGACTGATGATTTAAAAATATTTATCCCTAGCAGATGTTGTCTAACATCCTCCTTAGTTACTAAAGGATTGCTATCCTCGTGATATGAGTACATCATCCTGTTTTTTTCAAAACACAGACGAGATATTTATTGAACACTTCTGCCTTTTCTGCAGCATTATTAATAATTTTGTCATCTCCACCTAGTAATCGGCCTATACCATTGCTAAGATTTCTTTTGTTCCTAATATACTTTAAAAATTCTTTCTTATTGTCCTTCGCCTTGTCAGCCATGGATTTTTTTTTTCTTGATGTCTTTAGCTTCCCATATAAATTGCCTACATAACTTCTAATTTGTATTGCTTGCAATCCACTGCCCCTTTTTCCATGGTGTTATATGTTGCTTTTCAATGTCTAATTGCTGTCTTCACGTCACCATTGAACCAGGATGGGCTTTCAGCCAAAGTTGTTCTCTTTTTCGATTGTGGAATTGTGGCTTTTTGGTCATCTTGTAAGTATTTTTTTTTAAGAACTCCCAACTTTCATTCATGTTTTTTTGTCATAATTTTCTTGGCTTTGGGAAGTTAGCTCTTCTGAAGCACCAGGTGTCTATATTATTGGTTGGGACTCTTTTTTGCCCATTTTGAATGCACTCCGGTCACATTCCCTGGTCCCTAGGCAACCAGCAACTTCCAGTCAAGTGAGTAATTCATAAAGCCACCAGCTGTTGTTATCTAACGCACTGTTATGAGCACAACCTGGAAATAAATCTCTGATCCTGGGCATTGTATGAACACAAGTTGTACTAAGTATCTTGTATAACAAAGGATTAAGAAGCCATGATCATCCTCAATGGCATGTTCTCACCTAGGAAGGGCTGGTCACACCCATCTCAGGTAAACATAGATGGGCAACAAAAACCTTTAGGCAATTTCTGCATGAGGCGGGAGGGAAAAGCCTGGTTTATAGAGGAGGGGAGCATATAACGTAGTGAATGGGCTCCAGGAGACAGAGCAGGCTCTCCTTGCCATCCTCTCTCAGCACAGAGGAGCCAGGGGATAGTCAGTGAAATTAAAAAGCAACTAATTTAAAAGTGACCAAGGGTTGCGCAATGAATGGGTGACGATGTCAGAAGCAGAACTCCCAGTGCCCAGGCCTAGCTGTTGCCCCCTGACCCTCAGGCACCTGCAGTAGACTCAGCACTTTTTGCTTTCCCGTCAGTTAATGAGAACATGCAGAATCTGGATTGCGCTGTGGCTGGCGCAGAGCCATTAATCTATCAGAAAGAGGCGCGAGCTCTATCCGGCAGTTCCCCAAGCAACTGGCAATGCTTTCCCATTTTCTCAGGTCGCTGGTGCAGAAAGATAACTTGGCCCTTAGCGGTGCTGGCACTTCGGGTAGCTGTGACCACAATGTTGCTTCTTTTGCTGCTGGTATGTGTTTTATAAAAAAAAGTAACTTTCCAGGCTCTTGCTGGCCCTCGGGGAAGGAGCGTGACTGATGGAGAGACATTCATCCCAGCAGCTCTGGGTGGGAGTGTGCAAGAACAGACCCGAATTAAGGGCCAGTGAGGCAGTCTCCAAAACCATTTATCAGCAAGCAGCTGAGCTGGCTCCGTGGAGGGGGAAGCAAAGAGATGTTAAAGCTCTGGTGTCCTTGCTAATTCTCAGCAGCAGGCTCCAGGCTCCTTACCTGTGGGAACGACTCTTCCACTGCAGGTGATCAGCTGCACGAGGACAGTGGAGCAAATCAACAGCGGGGTTCGGCATGGCTAGCACTGGCAGCTAAGGAAGCAGTTTCCAGGATGATGGAGCTGGGGTGTGCACGGCCCATCAGCATGGGTCACGTGTCTGCTGCTGGGGTGTGCTACCTGTGGTACCCCTGCATTTTGGGGGCTCCCGTGGCATCTGCATGATGCGGGAGGGCATGAACCGCGTGCATGCTGGGAGCCTTGGACATGTTTGTAGAAGGGAAGGGAGGCCAGCGTGTGGCCACTGGACCGCTGCTCAGCCAAGGAGGGTGGGATTGACTTTGTCTCCATGCAGCAGCCTCCCTGTTTCTCCTTTAATTTGCAGCGAGGCATTCAAAGTTACCCCCGGCATTGGGCTGAACAGGAACAATGAACCCCAGACCCCTGGGCAAGGGGTGCAGCGGCACCAGCCCCTCTTACCTACAGCACCTGCCTGCTCCCAGCGGAATCCCACAGCCCCACATCACACTGGCAGACCTCCAGTGCCACCCACCCAGCTGCACAATCCTGCCAGGTGCTGTGCCCCTCCTCCAAGGTGCTACCCACGCTCAGCCCGCACTGCTGCCCAGCCACGCACCTACTGCATCATCTGTGGGCTTAAGGGGGGATATGGGGGCTCTGCTCCCAGCAGGACTGTGTGCTCGGGTCTTTGCCAGGTGAATGAATGCGCTGTCGCTCTATTGCTGGGTTATGGGGCAGCCAGCGCCATTGGGCCTCACCTCTCCTGATGCAGCAGGATGTTTACCTGTGGTATCTGCTTTTGGCAACAGCAGGAAGTAGGGCTTACTCTTCCCAGCAGCTACCTACTGACTCTACCCTCCTGCAGCCTGTGACCAGTGATCAGGCAACTCATCCTTGGCTGGAGTGTCTCCCTTGTTGGCTGGCAGCTAAACCTAGGAGTTTGCCACTAATGAGTTAATTAATTTGATCTTTAATACTTTATAAAATGTTGTGTCTTTATTAATATTCAAGAGATTATGACAAATTAAAATTTAGGGCCCAGCCCAGGTGCATTGGCTGCAGTTCCCCCACGCAGAAGCTCAACTACAAGTTCTGTTCTGTATTTGTCCAGCGCCTAGCACACCAGGGCCCTGGTCTGTGACTGGGGCTCCTGGCTGCTAAAGGCGCGTTCCCTGCTAAGAAGTCAGGCCACTGGGAAAAGCTCTGACTAGGACAGGTGAAGCAGGTGGATACTGCAGCCGAACGGGGGCTGGGAGGGTGTGTCGGTTTCTGCCTGAGACCTGGTTCAGCACACAGAGCCATCTGGGTGAATCTAATCCGAACTGGCAGTTCCGACTGACCTCTGAGCTGGGGTGAGATTCCCAGAAGGTCACACAGACTTTTCCCTGAACTTGTTTTCTTAATGGTTTTTCTCAGTGAGCCAGTAACTGTCTTCCCAGCACAAACACACTCCCCTCCCGGGCCTGCCCCACCGTGAGAGACAGCAGCGAACGCGCTGGATAGCGCAGAAGCGATCTGCGTGGGTGAGGAACGACCGGGCTGTCAGGTTTGACGGCCAGACCTCTGCAATTCTGCAGCACCGGGGGTCAGAGGGCAGGGGCAGCAGCCACAGAACTAGAGTCAAAGTGACATTCATTAAGGGCTCCCCCGGACGGATTGAAAGCGCAGAGAGGTGGGCTGGGTCACATCTGACAAACAGAGCTTTGGAGATCAGAAGGAGAAGGCAGGGGAAGGTCTGATCTCTGTGAGTCAGCGGTGGGGCTGGGCGGGCCATGGGAATAATCAGGCCTTTCGCGCAGCTGTTTCTTTTTAGCATCACTGGGGCTGGAGGGGCAGAGGGGCCTGCTGACAGGCAGCTTGCCCTCCACAGCCACCTTCCTTCCCAGAGTACATCGTGCCCAGAGGGGGATGAGTTTAGCTGCAGCATAAGGGCTTGACAGGCAAGAGGGAATTTGTCTTGGAGCCTGGATCATCAATTAACTCCTTCAGTGCCGGTGTCGATTGCACAGCAGCCAGGACACCGTCTCCAAACCCGGAAAGGTGAGGTGAAGCAAGTACCTGACATACCAGGTACATCCGGCAAGACTGAAGGGGTTAATAATGCAGCCAGTTCAGGGTGAAACTCTATGCACCAGGATCCTCCATAATACCGCTGGGAGAGCAGCCACCTCCGGCAAGCTCTAAGGGGGGCGCCGGCTGAGGGACACCCACTCTGCCCGTGGCAAGGGGAGCACACGCAGGTGGACTGGCCACAACTGCAGTGGAGTTTTTCTGGCACTACTGGCCACGTTGGCTGGGAGGGAAGAACTGGCCTGTGACTGGTGGGACGAGCTTTGGGGGAGCCCTTCTGCGGTTGGTCAAGGTGGCCATGCTGTGCTCCCACGGCCAGAGAGACTGGCAGCGGTTGGCTGAGCGAGCCCTGTGGCTAAGGAGCAAGGGAATGAAATTGCTTTATGGCAGCTGGAACCCACAACACCTTCTCCCCTGCAAGGTCACAAAAAAAGCATAAACCAAGGAACGGTGAAACCCCAAAACCCCCTCTTGCCCCACCCCTCCATGGAGGCTCAGCTCAGGGCCGCCCAGAGGGGGGGAGCAAGTGGGGCAATTTGCCCCGGGCCCCACAGGGGCCCCCATGAGAATATAGTATTCTATAATATTGCAACTTTGTTTTATGGAAGGGGCCCCTGAAATTGCTTTGCCCCAGGCCCCCTGAATCCTCTGGGTGGCCCTGGCTCAGCTGAGTCACACGGCCCACAAGCCACCTGCAGACAACAGGGCAAAACCAGGACAGCTGTCTGTTGTGCAAACCCCAAGCAAGCTGGCATTATTTTCAATTAAAAAACAGGCGTGCAGGGCTTGGGGACTCAGAGAGACACCCCCGAACTGCTGAACAGATCAAATGACAATGTATCTCCACCCACTTCAATCTCCAAAATCAGCACTGCCCTGCTCTGCCATCTCCCTTCACCAGGAAATTAGTCTATCTGGAACACCACAGAGAAGCTGTATTTATAGGGCTTAGCTCCACCTCTGTGACAGCAAACTCAGTGTGACATGTACTAGGCATGCTCAGTATTGGCCACAGGTCCTTAAACAGCAGAAAGCAGGAAAGTTGCTGGAGGTTTCATGAAACTTCTGGGACCTTTCATTGGATAGTTTTGCAAAACTTTTTGGAGTTTCCTGAAACTATTTCTCCTCTTGCTGAAAAGGGAGGGAACTGTCATTTCTATGCCTGTCTCCCTTTGCAGCATAGTTCTAACTAATGGGAAGCCTGTGGTATGAAAACAACGAGTCTGCATTGAAAGAAGAACAGGATACAGACTAACACGGCTGCTACTCTGAAATCTGCGTAGAAAGTGATTTGTGACCAGTTGCTTCTAGGACAGCTGGAAAAAAGACTAAAGTGAAAAGCATGCAACAGCTAGAAAACGTGCCTCCCATCCGAGCCCAATGGGACCCAAATCTCAGCTGTTTGGAGACCTGTTTGAAATCCACAACCTGTGATGGCTGCATGGGTTCTAAACCTGGCAAAGTGATCAACCCTTCGTCCCTCATAATAAATAGGGCCCGTATGGGCAGCTCGCTTCAGTCCTCTGATTCCAGCATGCAGCTTAACATTCTGGCACTCACTTCTCCACCAGCCTGCTCGACGATAAGGAGCCTTAGGACTCGCACAGTGGTTCACTTAGCCAGGCTTTTCAAAGGAACCTCCCTTTCTCTAAACAGGAATAAACAAAGGAGATAAAACAGGAAGCAAAATTAAGAGAAGCAGAGAAAGGAAAAAAGCAAACCAAACCTCAAACAAACATCTGACGGAGGGCAGGCGAGAGAAAGACACTACAGACCATATGAAACGCGGGCTTACTCCACCAAGCCATGCCAGCTGCCTGCCTAAAAAGAGGTAGGATGTTTTAAGAAACAGTGTCAGGAAAAAACAGAAGAGGAGAGCGCTTTTTTCACACAGGAGCAACTCCGAGGCATCCCTTGGCATTAATGCCAGGTAAATTAGAACAAATAAAAGACAACAATATGTCCGTGCACAACTGGTAACAGGCAGCCTGTGGCGTCCCCAGCCCAGGGTCAGGAAGTCAAGCCCTCTGCATTTTAACCAGCACCAGATGATTTTGTGACCAGTGATGACGTGATACAATAACAACAAGTGGGGCTTAGATGCCTCGTTGATGGGTGCACGGGATGGATAGACAGATGCAGACCTGCAGACGTGCTCATGTTCTACATTATAGGCTGCGTCTCTGGAAGCACCAGCTGGGCTTTTCCCTGCCGTGCACTGTGCAGTTACTTAGGGACTTGCCGGAGGTCACACAGCAGAGCAGTGGCAGAGATGGGAATTGGACCTGGGTCTCCTGACTCCCAGGCCAATGCTCTATCCACTGGGTCAGGCTGCCTGCCAGAGTAAAGCATCCATACAAAAGTTACAGCCCAGAGAAACAATGCACTAGAAAGCAAGGAAATGCTTCTCCCAGGAAGGAGAAAGGACCGATCTCCTCTGCAGCCTGCCCCAGGAGAGGGGTCACCGGAGGCTCCCCAGAAATATCCCAAAAATCTGCCTGGTGCTCTCAGCAAATTAGTCAGCCAAGGAAAACAAAACCAAGCAGATGGGATCAATGGAACCCAGACTTGAGAGTCTGCAACTGAGGAAGACACAAAGCCGCTAATTAGTGCTTGCAGAAAAATTAATGAGCAAAGCAGCAAGTGCAGGTGTCCCTCCTAAAAAGCATTTCAGCCAGATGGGAGATGGTGAGCAGCGACCCAGCCGACTGGGACAAACAGCCCCTGCAACGGGGGGCTGGAGAAACAATTTGCTCGACTCTTGAGCTGCGACTTAAGCAGAAATGTAAAATCTCTCCTCTCTCTGGCATTCTAGACTAGCACAGCTACCGCTGCCCCTCCAGGGCTGCCCTCCAGGGCTGCCCCAGAAGCCAAGCATTAACCCTGTGCCAGCCCTAGATGCAGGGAACATTCCTGTGGGCTCAGGGAAATAAATACTGCACAGAGCCATGGGTCAGTGCTCAGAACTGGAAGGAATATGACTCACTGCCACTGCAGTGACGTGTAGGGGCAGACTCCTGGCAGAGCACCCCTCCCCCCCCCCCCCAGGGGAAGCAGTGCACATTGCAAGGGAAAGCTGTGGGAAGGAGTGCAAGCTGTGTGCAAAAGCGAGAGTGCATCCTGCACTACAGCAGTGCACAAGGAAACAGGAGAAACTGGTTCCTTAGCAGAGCTCAGAGCAACTGACAACAACATGCTGCTTTGTCCAGCACCGTTCCCAGTTCCTGTGGACCCAGGCAGGCCTGGCACGGGCTCGGGCTCCTGTGGGACCATTACACCCATTGCACCCCCTTGAGCACCCCTTCCTTTGGGGGTCCTTGGGGCCACAGGGTCTGTAGGTATCTAGGCCTGGTGCAGGGAATGAGAGACTGGAAACCAGGTTCTGAGCTGCATCCCTGACGTAACTGGCCCTTTTTCATCACAGCGAAAAGGACAGTAGGAGCGACATGTGGGGTTTGGACTTTTTCTTCCTAACTCCCTCCTTCTGTTTGTACGGATGTGTCAGGCGATTCAGAGCCCTTCCCTCGTCCCCACTGCATTGGGCATGCCTGCAGCACTGTCAATCCGTGCACAGAGGCGCGTGCCGAGGTGAACGACAGGTGCTGCTTACAGGGAATAAAAAGCACGCACAGACTATAAGGCAGGTTAATGGAAATAAGGAGGAAAGGAGAGAGAGTGTTAATCTGCTGCGTGACCCATTGCACCCAGGGCTGTGCCATGCCCTCCAGCATCACAGGAGACCCCAGTGCCCCCACCTCACCCATTTCCTCATGCCAGTCTCACAGCAGGGGAACACAGAATGGGCAGCATTCCCAACCCCAAACGGTCAAAAATCGTGAGTCAGGCTCACCAACAATCATGAGATTGGCTTTAAAATCCCGAGATTCTGTAACGACAATAGAGGTGGGCTCTGCTTATTTGCCTTCTGCTCAGTGAGCCTTTATGGGGCACTGGGGTCACATTCGGAAGCTTTCTCCACAGCCACGAGGGCGAGAAACTTACTTTTCCTTTAAGCATGAAGCTGAAATCCTCCCAGACCCACCTGACTCCAGGAGCTGGGGCTTTAAGGAAAACAATCATTATCATGTGACCCATGGCAAAATCATGAGAGTTGGCAACGCTAGTGGGGGCGGGGGCAGGGTTTGCAGCATGTGCCATGTCAGCACAGTACAAGGAAATGCAGCTGCTCCTTGGGGCCTTTCCCATCATCCTTCCCTCCAGGGCAGTGACCTCAGTGGCCCAGGAGCCCTGGGATCAGCCTTGCCCAGAAAAGCCCCAGGCGTGTGAATTCACTGGGTCACTCTCGCACCATATAGTCACTCCACGGTGTGTTACTCTCACGTGCTGCACGGAGCCGCAGGAGACACAGTGAAGAGCCACTTGCGGCTCGCGAGCCTCAGTCTGAGTATTACTGCTCTGGTGGCTCCATCTCCCGTGAGCTGCTTTGAACCCCAGACTGAGGGGGAGGGTTCAGCAGCTCTTCCATTATCACCCCATTTAATCCTCCCTCTCCGGCCTGGCGTCGGGCTGCTCTGTGTCTCTTCTCACTGCTCTCGCTGCATCCGATCCAGGGAGTCTCTGCAGAACTACACGAGGCCCAGGATCGCAACAAGGTGCCTCCGCCGCGCTCCCACCTCCAGCCTGGGTGCTGAGCTCCGCTCCCCAGCGCTCTTGCTGTTCGAACAGCTGGCCAGACTTCAGGACCCTAACGTTGCTGAATCCGGACAGTTCAGTGACTCCAGGGCTCCAGGGTGCAAATCCCTCATTGATCACACCCTGTGCATCGTCTCTTTCGCTTCCACCCTCAGCGTGTTAATTATAAGGCCCCTGTTAGTTCTCTGTGACCCAGGCTGGTTCACTAGCTCCCTGGGAGGTCTGTTTTCCCATCCAGATCTGCCTCATGACAGTCACGGTCTCCAGCTGGTAGTAAATTAGCCGCCTGACAAATATTTTTATAGTCCATGGCTGTGGTGAGTGAAAGAGCCACGGCTGCAAGGAGGTGAATGATGCCATCTTTGAGCGGGTTCCGGGAGCCCCCTCGATCCCTCTGGAAAGGACCGCACAGGTCAGCTCCTCGGGGAGTTACACAGCTCAGCAAACAGCACAGCCGGGTGTGGGGCTCGCTCTGGGCTGGGGGGAGTTGAGCTGAGGCTGTCAGAGGGAGACGCCCCAGGCTTCCTTTTCTCCAAGGCAAAGATGTGTGAACCAGAATTTTCTGAGCGCCAGGTTTGTTCCACGGATCCCCTCAGACAGTCCCCAGCCAGGACCATAGTCAAGTGACAAGGCCGGCGAGCGGATGAGTTATTACCCACTTTAATTCCAAGCACAAGTCATTAACTCGTAAGGGCAGAGATCCTACAAACCCAGAAGAGCAGTTTGTATTTCTTTCTTTACTCACATCTCCAACAGGGGCTGGCCAGACAGCAGGACTGGGAGTTAAGCTAGCATTTCAGGAGAGGAGTTTCCTTGCGAAAGGACAAAGCTAATTCTGTTTGCAGGAGCTCACTGTTCAGAGAGTAACTTAGCACCACCTTTCCACAGACCGGCGTGTGCTGAGGTATTGCTCATCGGCGTCAGAAGCTGTGCAAGCACTTCACAGGAGGGGAGCCCCCGACACAGGACGGCTGCACTGTGCAGTGTCTCGGACGGGAGATTTATTCTCTGAACAGTGCTTGGGGGAACAGACTCAGGTGCTGCTGGAGTTCCCCCTTCCTTCCTTGTCCTGCTGAACGAGCAGAAACTGCATCAGCCTTGGTACTTGGCAGGCTCCTTGGCACAGGAAAAGCAGCGGAATGATGGGGCCTGAAGCCCAGCTCAGCAGCAGGGCACATGGGAAAGAAGCAGGAAGACAGAAATAATCCCTGGGCTATTTCACACCATAGAAGTTCAGCAGGACCCTGGAGACACTACGAAGACCTGAGGATACAAACCAGCCCAACAGAACTTTCCAACACTGGTCGCAGCAAAGGTGCTTGGACTGGTGCCTGCTCTGAGGTAAACGTGGCTGCCACGGTGACTGGCGCCTGTGTTAGACGGATGGGTGCATGGATTAGATGACGTGGGATCCAGATATCGAACTCACCCACCTTGGTTCTGGATCATCCAAACCAAGGGGCCACAGACTGGGTGTCTAGCAGAGGTCAGCGAACAGTGTCCTAGAAACGCTGCAGTGGTTGTTTAAGGGCTGCCTTTTGGAAGTGGTGTCCTTCATGCAGAGAGCAGGTCACCCTGTGTTTATCATTTTACTGCGTTTCCACTGCATGTGTTTTTATATATTACCTCTGACACTTTTGCAACTTAACAGAGATGCTTTGTGTCAACAAGGGCCCAGGCCACTTGGCCAGTGATAGCAGAAGGGTATTTGATGAGGCAGACCCAGGCTGACACCCTGGCTAGCAGGACTGACTTTGTGAGGAGGAGAAGCTGGACTGGGATAATGAGAAGGAACCAGAACCGGCTCTCCGGAGGTGAGATTCGCTCTGTGCCAACAGTCGCCCCTTAAACGGTGCCTAGGTTTTGTACAGGTTCGTCTGCCCACAGCTGAAGTTCACGCAGTTACGCTGAGGTCAGTGTGGCTGCCCCGCTGATGCAGAACAGAACATGGCCCAGGGTCTTTACTCAACACATTTCTAAACTAAGAGTTACCGAGGGAAGATGCACAAATACTGCCTGGTAAATTGCCCTTTGTATCAAATGTTCCCTTTTCATCTTGCCTAGGAGCATCAGACCCTGTGACCAAGGCAAGCTGAGGACTTTTCTCTGGTGGTGGCAGCTCCAGTTCAGAGACTTGCAGCCACAGAATTCTTGCTGGGCAAATTCCCATTTTCCTTTTGGCAAAACATTTTGGAGCAGGTACAAACCAAACCTAAACCGAGCCCACCAAGGGCCATATTCTGCTCTTGGTCACTCTGGGTTTGCCTTGGTCTGTTCCAACAGGACCCCATCCGTGGAATGGCTCTGGATTTATACCAGTGTAAATGAAATCAGAATCTAGCCTGGAGTCTTATATTGCAAAATGTCCAGCCCTAGTTCTAGCAGCATAGAAAGCCTGCAGGCTTCACCTCCCCATTGTCCCCTCTCCAGACACACACACTTATGGGGACACGTTCCTGGAAGTTTCTAGCCAAGATTCTCCAGCAAGTACTCTCAGATAGTGAGACTGGGAGGCCAAAGAAGCACAGCACGGCATTATGTCCTTACCGATTCTGCCGTGTCATTAGCTAGGAAGTGGCTGCAGTTGGGCACTAATGGGCGATGCAACCCTTTTATTTCCCCGTGTAGGTGTCGTAATGAGCTGCAGCCCAGATCTCGTCTCTGGAAGCACTTTGAAACCGGTTGTGATTTAGGGTGAGAAATCCAGGCTCTTTGCTTCCATTACTTCAGCATTGCCCATGCATCATCTTCATTGCTGGCAGGGCCTAGTCCATTAACCATGTGTGATTGATGCTTCTCTCTGGACTGTCTGTCAATTCTGGACTGTGGTGTCTGCCGAGGAGACACATCAACCTCTCTCGAGTCTCAACTGTTGGCGAACTGGGAAATTTGCCATGTTGCACTTGGACTCACTTCAGACTGATTGTTTCAAGCATCCAGACCACTGCGATGCAGCCCAAGAGCTTGGGAGCCATTCAGCCTGGGACAGATCATGAAAATCACCCCAGTGCAGTGGGCCAGCACCACAGGGGCTTAAGCATTGCCTAGACCTTGTGCTGGCCCCCTCACAAGGCTGAATTCACCCATAGCAAGTATCTTTCTGTCGTATCGGTCTGGCTGGAGGCTGGGGAAAGCCTTTCCCAGAGACCGTGACTTGGCAGTGCCTGGAACACAGAGACCTTCACGGGCTGGAGCGGAGGCCTGGCTGCTGGAGATCGGAAGAACAGACCAGGGTCAGACCTCACCAATTCACACTGCACTCCTGCATCTCAGTGGCCTTGGACCGGGCAGAGGAGCTGGGAATTGTTCCCAGCAGTGCCCAAGGCATTTCACAACGGCGGGGCGGGCAAGGTGTGGGGTTTCCATCCCCAAGGGTGAAATCCATCCCAGTGCAGGGGCCTGTGTACCCTTACACTCCACACACGCCTCATGTTGCGGGGCCTAGGCCTCGGGCAGGATTTTACCCTAACCACCTAATTCTACATGATTACAATGTGAACAAAAAGTCTCTCCCCTCCACCTCCCCCACTCCTCCTCGCTTCTAACACAAGCCTTGTTTCAGCATGTCTATCCCTGTGTTCGTGGCTTCAGGATCCCCGCTGCAGGAAGGGATATGTCATCTCAGATGGGGAATTAGGGCCAATTAGTGTGAGCAGAGGAAAGGGCAAGATGCTGGCTATAGGAGAGAGGTGAAGGGAGAAATCTTTACAAATTAGTATCTCGTAACTATTAATATCCAGACAGCAATTAAGAAAACCTGAAAGGTAAATGGATTTCTCACTCCTCATTATGTTTCATTATCTTCTATTACTGAGCATCAATATTGATCTTTGGGATTTGCAGAGCCCCAGGGCTGTGAATGAATTATTGGTGTGCATTGTGTGTATGGAAATAGACCTTTCCCCGCAGCAGCGCTCTTCTCCTTGCCAGCCAGGAGCCGACTTCCCGCCACTTCACATGAACCTGAGGATATTGCCCCAGGAGCAGGGCCTGGGTGAGGCAGCTCCCTGCCAAGAGCAGGTTCTAGTCTCTCCTGATGAGACCCTCCGGCTCTGAGAGGGCAGAGTGAGCGCGCCCTTCATGCTGGCATGAAAACAGCACCCAACAGCACCCAACTGCCTCCGAGCACTGGGAGAAGAACCGGGGCGTGCTGGGCTTTGCTCGAATGGTTATACCACGCTCCCTGCCTCCTGTGGTGCCCATCTCCAGTCCAGAGACAGACACGGCAGAGGTCAGTAGATCAGCCAAGGCACTTGGAATCCTGTGGGCTGCACAGGGGCTTTTCCTCTCTGCCCATGGTTCAAGGCCCCACACACCACTGCTGCCCTTCAGTAGACATAAATATCCATGCTAGATGTGCCAGCCTGAGACGATCAGCCTGGCACTCAATCCATAATGTCTCCAAAGAGTTGTAATTGTCCTTGGCCAGGGGAGCTAAGCTGTCTCCGATCCTCTCCAGGTGTTTCTCCCACAGCCTCGGCAGCCACGTGTCTGGGGTGTTACTGCACTCCTCCCTTGGCATGAGAGCCCACGGGCTGGAGTTCACCCGGAGGCTGAGGGCTAGCACTAATCCTTTGAACCCTTTAAGTTCCAGGGCTTTGTCACTGGGCTGGATTTCACACACAGAGCCTTGGGACAGAGGCAGACGAGGAGTTTCCCATCCTGCAGTTATAAGAAGTCTAAAAATGTTCAGCTCTGCAAAGGGCTGATGTGAGAAGCTGACAGCACAGGGCTACCTTGGTTCCTGCTTCACACAGAGCTGTGCGCACTGCCCCCTTCACGCCGATAATACGGCTTCCCAGGCTGAGAAGGATATTGGGATGCTGATTAGCAAAGGCTGCTAAGTTATCTTGCACGCTGAGAAAGCGCATTTTGTGTGTGCTGGATTTGTTCACAATGGCGCTATTGTCTGCAGCCAATAAGCCGAAGCTGCCGCAGCTAATCAGCATGCAGAAATCAGCATTCCTTCTTCACCCCTAGCATCACCCGGGGAAGTGGGACAAGCTGCCAAATGGGCTTCCCAAACTATATGCCTGCCCCCAGCAGCTTTGGGGGGCTTTGCCCCATGCGCTCACACAAGGGTTTCTTGGACTTGCATTCCAGAGAGTGACTGCTAAGGTGACCGATGCCTTCAGAACAACACCGGGAGGGTGATGTCTGTGCTGTGACAGTGCCTTGGAAAGACTGCGCTCACTTGCTTCTCTTTTATACCAATTGCAATCTGGTGCTTTGAGTCTCTACGGGGGATGAACAAGGACCCAGAAGGTCAGGAAAGCACCAGTATGGGTTTCCCATTTGACCGGGAAACTGGCAAGCTCATGAGAACAGCCCTTCCCTATGTCACTGTGAGACATCAGCTTCCTGTCCCGCCTGGAACCTGCAAGTGCAGAGACCCAGTAAAATTCAAAGAAATGGACCAAAGCTTCCAAACCTCCTGGAACCGCTAAGAATGTATCTCCCAGTTTGAGTGTTAGGTTCAGGTTCTGCAGGTTTATACTGCATCTGATCTGCTTCAGCTGGCGCATCTCTGTTTATGGCAGATTTCCATAGCCCCCTACCCTGAGCCACCTCTTCCCAAGGCAGCCTTGACAAGCCCTCGGTGCTTTTGACAAGGTTTCCAGAGCAGGTGCCGTCCATCTCACTATCCCACTAAGCTGCGAGAAAATTTCACGTGTGAAACCAGGTGAAACTGATTTCCTTAGACACCCACAAGAGTGAGTTTCATGGGGACTTGCAAACCTTTCACTGCATCAGGGCTGAGTGTCAGATAAGGCTGGGCTAGTCTGGAGTTTGTCTCCAAAGCAGAGAGCTGCTGGGGGAGATTTTCCAAAGCAGGTACCTAACCCCCCTTGAAAGTCAATGGAAACAGAGCACCTAACTGCCATTTGTGCCTTTGACCACTGGTTTCAGCATCAGCTATCAGGGGTCGGCAACCTTTCAGAAGTGCTGTGCCGAGACTTCATTTATTCACTCTGATTTAAGGTTTCGCGTGCCAGTCACACATGTTAATGTTTTTAGAAGGTCTCTTTCTATAAGTCTATAATATATTTCTAAACTATTGTTGTATGTAAAGTAAATAAGGTTTTTAAAATGTTTAAGAAGCTTCATTTAAAATTAAATTAAAATGCAGAGCCCCCCGGACCAGTGGCCAGGACCTGGGCAGTGTGAGTGCCACTGAAAATCAGCTCCCGTGCCGCCTTTGGCACGCGTGCCGCAGGTTGTCTACCCCTGAGCTAGATGCATTGGATCCAGTTATACAGACATAAACAGAAGGCTTTTTCCAGCTACACCTTCTCTGCTTTTCACAAACATTTAAGCCCCAGGCTCTCAAAATCTCCCTCTTTCACTAGAGGCTGGCTCCTGAGGCATTGCAAGTGTAGCTCAGAATGCAGCAAAATTATCCCGGATGTTGCAGAAAACCTGCGCATGAAAGAAGTGATGCTGTAACCCATTAAGGAAGAGGTTTTAAAATCCATTGGGACTGAGCTGGTAAATAAAAGTTCTTAAGGGCAACGATAAGGTATCCCCCAAGACAAGAAAAAGGCTTGTCTATGACACACTGTTTGATAAGATAAGGAGAAAGAAGTCACCCAGAATTACAGCTATCACCCCCACTGTTTATCAGGAAAGCCTTGAGTCAGAAATTGTGGATACGTCTCCTTGTATTAAAGTCCCATTATGAACAATGCATAACTAAATCTGCTTTTGAGTAATAAGCAAGGCAGAGAAGCCACAGAGAAAGAGTTCAACTGCTAGATTAAACATTGGCGATATAATTAAGTTGGATGTAATGTGGAAATTGAAACAATTATTGGATTATGAAAACACAATGCATGAGTCACCAGGAGAGATACTCCAGGAAAACTGTCATAAATGGCAGGGCCTCCATCGCTTTGGTGAATTACTGGAGTCTTCTGGAGGACACTGCTATATCAGATGTCCCGCCCTTGAACTTCACGAAGGGACTCTCTCTATTAATCTCTCCTTCTTGTTCCCATTTCCCAATACAATCTTCTAAGTATAGTTTCAACTAAAATACACAGGCGAGCACTTCCTGTCAGTGGCTGCCAGTGCTGGGCTGAGTATGGAAACCAAGAGAACTGCCAGCGCCAAGCAGCCACAGATTTGCTGATTGCTAAAGTCAAGATATATCACATCCACCGCTTTCCCAATATCCATATAGCCAGTTATCTGTTCATAGAACGCAATCAGGTTGGTCAGGCATGACTTGCCCTTGGTGAATCCACATTGACTGTTCCTGATCACCTTTCTCTCCTCCAAGTGCTTCAAAATGGATTCCTTGAGGACCTGTTCCATGATTTTGCCAGGGACTGAAGTGAGACTGACTGGTCTGTAGTTCTCTGGGTTCTCTTTCTTCCCTTTTTTAAAGATGGGCACTATATTTGCCTTTTTCCAATCGTCCGGGACCTCCCAAGATTGTCACGTATTTTCAAAGATAATAGCCAATGACTCTGCAATCACATCAGCCAACTCCCTCAGCACCCTTGGATGCGTTAGATCTGGACCCATGGACTTGTGCATGTCCAGCTTTTCTAAGTAGTCCTTAACCTGTTCTTTCACCACTGAGGACTGCTCACCTCCTCCCCATACTGTGCTGCCCGGTCCAGCAGTCTGGGAGCTGACCTTGTCTGTGAAGATCGAGGCAAAAAAAGCATTTTCCACATCATCTGTCACTAGGTTGCCTTCCCCATTCAGTAAGGGTCCCACACTTTCCCTGACCTTTTCTTGTTGCTAACATACCTGTAGAAATCCTTCTTGTTACTCTTAACATCCCTTGCTAGCTGCAAGTCCAATTGTGCCTTGGCCTTCCTGATTGAACTTGCTGATGCACTTGCTGCATGGCTAGCACATTGAAAGGAGTCTTCAGACACAGTCACCGGGGCAAAAATCACACCTCTCACAGCCTCCTCTGTCCTGGCCACCAGACTCCCACCTGTGGTCCGGGGAGGAGACTACATGACCTCTGGATTCGGGATGCCCCATACTGATGATTCTGGGGTTTTCCACTCATGGTTTGAGTGTCTCTTTATTCCTTCCACACTCCAGTCTGGTTTGGGTTATGACACACTCCCCCCACCCTCTCTTCCCAGCCCCCCACTCCTGATGCTTCTCAGGCATAAAATGGCGGACAGGTGGTGGGAGCAGCCAGCCTCCTCTCTGAGCCAGTGCGACAGCACGTGCAGAGGGCGTTTTCCTGACCGTGTCACAGCTTAGCTCCACTTCCCCTCCCCTTCTCCTGGCTGGGTGTAAAGCAGTGAAAAGCAACCCCACGTGGCAGCTCAGCTGCTGACCAAACGGAGCCCCACGGCCAACATGGCCTGGGATTTCTGAGGAGGATCAAAGTTAAGGAGGAATAATTCTGCCTTAATATAATGTGATCTCATCAGGGGTCTTCTAAAGGAATCAGCATGAGGATAACCGAAAAGTAAGAGCCTTCATACAAGGCTCGGTCCATCAGAGAGTGACAGTATGATACATAATTTATTTCTGATGTACAAAACATCGCACTGCTTCTTGATGTAATTCAGATCCCTTCCACGCAACATTTGGCTGATGCTCAGGCCAGCATGGGATATTCACACTCAGGAATCAATCTCTGCAGAGACGTTAGCATTAAAAAAAAAGGGGGGGCGAGTGACTGTTCCCCCACATGCATTTGAATAATCCTGCTGTTAATGCAGCTCCAGGGCCATCTCACTCTCTTTTCTTTAGAAAAGAATTTCCGATAGTGGTGAAATAAAAATGTATGTTATCGAACCCAAATCGTCCCAGTGGCAGTGAGTGCGCAGCACCGTGTGTCTGAGGGCTGAGCCCCCGTGCACAGCTAGCAGCACCAGGCCCCAGGCTCGGGGTGCAGCACAGGCATGTTCTCCCAGATTTGCAAGCCAGACCATCTTGTGCTGCGGTTTCATCAGATCTCACAAAGGAATACAGGATTCCGATGGGCCAGTGCAAGGGTGGGAGGCCTCCATGGAACACATATGGCAAGAGGTACAGGAGGTGGGGTTGGTGGTTCTGTAGGGGTCACTTTTCTCTTTGAAGAAGGCTTGAACTGATGCCTCAACATGATGTTAGGGGCTGCTGTGTCACCAGAGGTGCTAACTGTCAGGCAATGCATAAACCTGGGGTCCTGATCAATTGCGCTCATTAGGGGTCCCTTGGCACTTCTGTAAACAGAGGGTCATTAGCTTCAATGTCCTGGATGAATCCTGTCTTAGGTGATTATATTCTTCTGCCCAAGATCCCACCCACAGTTTCCTCCTTCACTTTCTGCTCTCACTAGTGGTGCAGTACTGCTGTGCACAGTCAATGAGCAGATACGTTGCACCCCAGAGGTGGCTGCATTTCACTGAAGGGAGAGGTGAAGTGATCCTTATGTATCAGCTTGTAAAGTGTGTGACGCCATCAGGGACCCTTTGAAACGAAGGGAACCCGTCAATGTAAGACTGTTATTCAGTAATAAACAATCATTATTTGTCAGAGGCTGTTGCCAGCTGTTTGCCACTTTGCCATCTCTGATTCCCGAGACTCTGGAGAGTGGGTTGAGGGCTTGATTTCCAGAGGCAGGTGCTGAGCACCCCCATCTCCCACTGACACTGAATGGAGCCGTCGGTGCGACCCGACTCCACCAGCTGTGGTTTCCCTTGAAAGCTACAATTTTGGACCCCCCCCAAAAAGCTGGTTATAAGGCTGGGAGGCTCCCTTCCCTCACTCCTGGGTCTCTGGTTGAGAAGCAGAGCCAGCCAGGTACCAACTGCTAATCCACACCACCACTGGCTCCAGGTATCCTTGAGTCTCTCAGATAGAACGCATCCCCACGCCAAGAACTGCCGGAGGGGCAGTTATCAGCGTTTTGCCCGCGGTCTGCAGAGCCAGGGATGTCAGGGGCAGGGAAACTGAATTCCATTTCACCCCTAAAGATCCCGCCACCTCCTCAGGGTCAGATGGCAGGGGCAGTGTGTGTGTGTGTGCGTCCAGGCATGGATGTAGAACGCTTGACATGCCCGAGCCCAGGCTGTTCCTGCCACGTGGATTAAAACAGGATTTTGGTTCCTGGGCTGCTAATCTGGCACCTTTTTCCTGCAAGACATTCACTTAAAAATTAGATGTGAACAGTCCATCTTTTGGCCACTTTGCTCTGATTTCTTCAAGAAAAGTGAAAACTCCCCTCTAAGCAGAGCCTGATCATTAATACTCCCTTTTCATTACAGTATTTGAATATTGCCTTGGGCGAGTGATAATAACCATGAATTCTGCGGAAAGCCAGTGAAACACTGTTCACGGTAAAGGTGAATTAGGTATCATATGTCTGTGGTCTATTGGGCTGATTTCTCTGGGTTACAAATTTTATTATCTGATTTGCTCGTGCATAAATTTCCTCATAAGACTCGCTGATGAGATTCTGCAATTTCTTAGTTTTATTTGCTGTTAGAACTGAGGTGCTCACCCTGGACTATCGGCATGGCTGGTCTATGCAGGAAAGGTGCTGGTGACTGAGTGGAGAGGCGTGTGTGTGTATAACCAGTGTCAGCATCCTGTACTACATGAGCTATGCTAGCACTCATGTTAGCCCCCAGATTGATCTCAGTGGGAATTCTGCAGATGGGATTAGAGTCACTCCTGTGCAGAGAGCTTCCTCCACTGAAATGACCTGAACAATTCTCCCCCTCAGCAGAAGGGGCAGCAAAATTGCCAGCCCCAATGATTCAGGCCTAAAAAAGTTGTGAGTGGTTTTAAAACTGTGAGATTAAAACAAATAAATCCTTAAATGTTGGGTTCTTTTTCTTTGCCTCCTGGTTTCTGAGCCTTTACACTGCACTTGGGTTATCTTTTCAAACTTTTCTCCATAACCATGAGGGGCAGAAACATATTTGAAAAATAAATCAATAAAGCGGGGATTGTCACATCATGACATGCCTTTTCATATCAAGAGACTTGCTATAAAATGGTGGGAATTGGCAACACTGAACACAAGTGCTACTTTTTCAAAAGTGTCCTCTCATTTTGGGTGCCTCAAATTTAAAATGTCAAACTTGAGCCATCTTCAGCTTGATTTCCAAAGGTGCTGAGGATACAGCGGCTCCCACTGACTTCCCCTCACATTGTGGGTGTGCAGCACTTTTGAACAGCTGGCCCCAGGTATCTCAAGTTGAACATCCAAACTCAGAGACCACTTCTGAAAATATGGCTCTGTCTCAACTCCCCACCTGCCAAACAGGAATAGTCAGGCTTAACCGCCTCACCTGAGCGCTGGGAGAACTAATGGTTAATGTTTGGAAAGTGCTCTGAACGTGTAAGTGCTAAGTATTATCATTAAGAGGAAAAACATTTCCTTCTTCCTTGAGAGACTGTCTGTGATTTGGCCAAACGTTGCCTGAATTAGGAGAATGGAAATAGTACATTGTAAATCTCAATGGAAAATCATGGCTGATTTAGCTGGCACATTCCTGCTGTCACTGAATCACAATGCAGCTGTCAGCCCTGCATGTGCTGCTTTCCTCCTGTCCCCAGAATCATAACCTTCTTGTGTATCTATGGGTGAAATCTTAACCTCACTGAGGTCAGTGGGAGTTCTGCCATTGACTTCAATGGGGCCAGGCTTTCACCCGATGCATCCAAGATGTGGTTTCTTCAATCCCAGATGCCTGTCAATGCTGCACTCTAAGAATGGCACAGTCTGATCCCCTCGCTGCCCCTCCAAGTCTCACGTGAATGAAACCCTGATTTCTCCAAGCAGAGTATCATTACATTAATATATTAACATCTGCCCCTGTTTGAGGACAGCATGTAAAACACAGCTTTAAAAATTGCTTAGGACACTCTATCATACTGGAAATATTGTCTCTGATTAGTTTTTACAGTCCTTGTAGCCCTTGGAAAGGAGATGTCGTAAAGACACTGATTCAACAATGCAGACTGATTAAAGGAAGTTTTTTTCCCCCGCTTGCAGCTACGTTACCTATTTTTAACACTGCTGGAAGCTTGTTGAAAGAAATAATAAATATAATGAGTTCTTTGACGTCAGAGTGAAGTGCAGTTAATGAATAAGCACATTCCACAGTAGTTATATGTTGTATTTGAAGGGCCCCAAATGCTTGATAATTTCTTGTATGGCAACATTTTTTGGCTTATGTCTAAATGTGAATACAAAGCTCCGGAGTGGCTTAGAGCTGCCACATACCTAAATACAGCCGCAAAGGCCTTGCAAGTTACTTATCCAATATGAACGCTGGAGATGAGAACACATTCCTAATGAGTGCCCTGATTAAATGCTTATATGATGTTAAGGCTCTTTAAAAACTGTTGACAAGACAGATCCAAAATGTTCAGTTCAGATAAGAACCCAAAGGAATGGATACATTTCCCAGGTTCTTGAGGCTGGAAACCGCCATGACATCTATGCTAGTTCTTAGACCATGCCTATCACCGTAGTATGAGACCCAAATCAGGCTCTGTTGTGAGATTTCCACCAGTCCCAGGTTTCATAAAGGTTGGACAATAATCTCTTTCATGATATCCCAGGATTTCTGCTTATGGCTGAAGCTAGAAAATGCAGGTGTGTTAAAACTAGGACAGCCAGCACTGGGGAAATGTTCTTGGATTCTTCCAAACCTTCTGTCATGCAGGTTCTGGTTCTGGTTCTGTTTGACCTTGGAACAGAGGTCTCACCCAGGCCGGACTTCTTCCAGACCTTGGAGCCCAACCTGGCGAGAGCAAGCCCTGGCACTAAAACAAGTGCAGGCTCTCTGCGTGCGTAGAGATGCCCAGCAGTGCTGGCGGGTATGTATCACCCACGATGCTGTCCGGAGACTGGGGGTTTCTCAGTGTGGGGACGGAGAGGTGCCCCTTACACCCAGGGCTGGGGAGGCACTCCCTTCTGCTCTCTGAGTCATTGCCGCATTGTTTATATGTTAATATCCCTTGGGGAAAAAGGCAGGAAGGAATAAAGAGACTCGGTGACATTTCGTTCCAGGGCTAGGAGACAACTTCATATACTATTAAAAGGCACAAAAGCTCACGCCGGGGCTGCCTGGGATCACGCTTCATGCCATTTCAACACCTCGCCAGCGCCTCTCCCCCACCTCATTCACTGGAAATGTCACTCGTTGAAGTGGGGGTGGGGAAATCAAAGTGTTCATTGTTTATGCCTTTGTGGTTTCCAGGCTCTCTCAGAGCACCAGGTTCCCTGCATTATTAGAGGGATCCCAGATAGGGCCAATGCATGGCGGCTTGCAGCTCTGGGATGAGAGAGGGGGCAGAGGGGCAGAATGAGAATCTTGCCACCCTAACATAAGGGGCCTGGGTATCGAGGGAGCCATGGGATACTGGGAAGCATGTGTGTGTGTGTAGGATTCCCAGACAAAGATCTGAGTAAGTGGATGTGCTGACACTAACCCTTTTCTGGCCTGGATTGACTTTACAACCTGAAAATGTGGCCCCTTGGAGCCAGTGCACAAGCAGAATCTGTGTCTCCTCGATCAGGTATGCTGGCCTGGGGGATGGCATCACAGGAGGTCGGCCTTCCTTTGGGCCTCTCCTCTGCTCCAGCTGAGGCCTGAAGATAAGATGATGGGCTCAGACCTGAAAGGCCTGGCCTGTGCCAACTTCTAGGCACTCAAAGTGCGGGTAACACTTGTTCGGATTAGAGCCCCAGGATGGGGTAGGAACAGCGGCACTGGGCTTATAATGTCACAGTTCTCACCATCTAGCCTGGCCACACCAGGGACAGCAGCAAATGATGCCAGGTGAACTGCACCTGCTACGTCATTGGCAGCTGCTCCCTGGGAAACATATCCAGTGTCTCTCCCTCTTTTGTGAAACATTGGAGTCGCTTGAAAACGTGACCCCAAAGGCTCAGAACCACAAGGACCATACGAAGAACCAACATTTTATTCTTTCTAGACATCTCAGGAGTTTCTGAGGCCTGGCTCATGATTCTGAACAGTTGAGGTCAGCAACGCCGAATCAGTGATTCCCAAGCAGTATGAACGAACCCAAAAACGAGCTAGGGTTAGTCTCCCCTCCCCTTCCTAAATAAAGAACTCATTTCAGAATGCCCTGTCTAGTCCTGGCCTCTCCTATTTGAGCTGATTAAATGGTGGTGCCTCGGTAGGTGGGGCGGAATCTGGCTTTCCACGCAGCTGCACCTAGTCACCCTCCGCTGCGTGACTGTCTTTCCAGTAACTTTGCTGATCAGAGGCAAATCATCAATATATGCAAGAATGGCAGGAACCTTACTAAAAGCTCCATTATGATTCCAAATTGGTTTTTAAGTTTTAATTAAGGGGCACCTTCCAAGACAGGATAACACGTTAGTGACAATTTCCTGTCAGCGCAATTCCATCATTATTAATTAATCTGGTATTTAGTGTAATAGCACTGACCATAATGAGCCTAAATTATTCATAAGAACTATGTAAAGTGTTTATTAATCATTAATAGCATTTTCCTGGTGTATTACTTTAATAACGCTCCATAATCTGTAACATTAACTCGCAGGGAGGCTGAGGGGAAAGGGAATAGAGCCGAGGCACAAATATAAACAAACCTACGGAATTAGCAAATTCTTTTCTTCTCTTTTAGTTTACTTTCAAGTGAGCCAAGTGCAGAAGGATCATTAGGGTCTTGCTGTATAGTTAGATTTCACCGCGGAGTCGGGGTCATGCTGCACAGACAGGCTGGGTTGCACAGGAACTGGTGATGCTCAGTGCGCATAACACCTACCTGAATATAAAAGAGCCTGTCACTTCTTGATATTGAACTGAAACTTACATCAAAGGCCCTTCAAATGGACCATCTAAAGGGAGATTTGACCCTGGCTCACCACACTTACTGTGTGTTAAACTGATTTACAAAATGGCCTGGATCAGAGGAGGAATCTAGCTGGTCAGTGAGGGATTTCGAATGATAAGGAGACCCAGTGCACCTGCTCAGCTCCAGGCTTGTTAGCCCGGTTTCCTGAGGGAAACTTGCTAAATGTGCTGCCACCGTTTGAGAAGCAAGGGGACCCTGAGCATCTCTCTTCAGGCATGCACCACGGAGCACAGCTATGTTGGAACAAGCTGCAGGCCTTCTGATGTCCTCTGAACCACACATCATAGTCCAGAAAGCTGGGACTGGATTTCTAAGGTGCTCATTCTTGCAGGAATGTCTGAGATGCTCTGGGTAGGACACTCTGACATAGCTCTAACTGCTGCTTCGGCTGGCTCTGAACATGCAAAGCGTCCCTCTAAGCCCTCTGGTGGTGGCCACCCCTGGCTGTTAGAACAGCTCACTTGTGAATTACAGATTGCCAAGGTCACGGCTGTGTGAATGGCTTATAGAACTCTGGGGGGACATCTTTCCTCACTGACCACTGGCTTCATCTCCCAGCAATTCAAAGATGTGGTTCAATGGTGGACGTGCTCCTCAATGCCTTGCACAGGGGTTCTGCTGGGAGAGTCTGCAGTTAGCTCTGCCATTTGCTAACTCGCTGGATGATTTGATTTCCTCTGGGTGGGGGCATTATCTTGTCTCGTCCAAACTGGCTACTTAGTGTAGCAGACATCCAGGCAGGGCTCCTTCCAGGTAAAGAGCCTGGAAATGTCGAATTCCCATAACATGTCAGAGAATCAGTCCAGAGAGGCAGAAAAACAAACGCCTGCCATGCAAGGCAGTTGTCTCTCATGGAACTCGGACATGCCTCCTGCTCAGCTGCCCACCTCCTCAGGAGTGAGACATGGATCATTACAGACATCCTTTGTCTCTAACAAACATTTCCACAAATGACAGGAGAGAATCATCTCGGACCAGCCCCGCCCTGCTTATTCTGATGGCGTTTCTCCTCTGAAATCAGTGACCTCCTCTCTCACGCACTGCTTTCTGACCCTGACGCCTGCAAGCACCCAAAGTGCTAATGAGGAGATAGTGATTATGGAAAGGGAAAGAGTCAGTGATGGATGTGACTGGGGCCCTGTCAGATCTTCAGCACAGGCAGCTTCTCCCACGGAGCAAGGACATCTCAGGAATTAGTGAGACAGAGATTACTTCGGAGCCTTGCCCATCTCTGGTGGCTCCTTCCACCTCACGGAAACTCAAAATGCTTTACCAACATTATCCAACCAACCCTTGCAGCCCATTCATGTGAGGCAGGTAATTTCTTTCACCCAGTCTGAACCCTTGCTTCTTTCTAGCATGGACAGTTGCCAGGGGTGACTGATCCTAGCCCAGGCTGTGGGTACCAGGGCATGCAGAGACTCACTGGAATGGGTTCCTTACCCCACACTGCCTAGGGGTGCTGTCTCATTCTAAGCTAGCTGCCACAGGTAGAGCTCACTGTTTCCTGTCTCCAGGCTGAGGGCTCTTTAAGCAGAGTGCAGTAAATCTGTCGCATCTGTTGCCTGGGAAATTGGTGAGACATGCAGCTTAATGAGAAGGATTGAAGAGGAGATGGGATGTAGACATGATCAAGTGTCATGCCGGCAGCTGCACAGGACTCCAAAGGTAGGTACGAAATGTAGCAGAGCTTCCAGCCCTCATGGTTCAGTGTGTCAGGTGAGGTCAGGAGAGTTTTCCCTCTCCCTTCACTCAACAGCACTCTGTGCCTTTGTAAGAGGTTTGCTTTCCTTCAAAGCACTGGCTGGAGGCAGGATATTAGACTACAGGGTCCAATGGTGCTCTGGTTTGCAGTGTAGTAAGAAATGGGATATCAGGACCATTGGCCTGCTCTGGTATGGCAGGAAATAGGATATGCTACCACATGGCAAATAATTCCTAAGTTCCTGAATAGCAAAGGCTATTTCCTGGTTCCTCTTTCCCCCAATCTCCTTTGCAAACCTGCTCCCCATAGGACGGATTTTCTCTGCCAACCCGTGGGGCTGCAGAGGCAGAACACATGACACACAAAGCCCATTATTTATTAATCCCATTACTATTCATAGAGTAGCAATGGCCACCTGAATTATGTCTCCTGAAACCTTCAGATGAGGAAAAAGAAATCCTATCTACAAGAGAACATAAGGCTTGTGAAAAGGCTGCAAATATGATGCCCAATCTAGTGCCCAGGAGAAAGCTGGTTGCATTCCAAGATTCTTAGCTGGCACTAGCCAAGCAGTCCCCAGCTTGCAGTGTGGGGACTGACTGTAACTCTGTGATTAAATAGATGGTTTATGGACCTTTGCTTCCCTGGGGAAAGCCACTGTTTGGTGATATGTACGTGACCAGGGTGCCTAACTGGGATGATGTATTACACTAATTCATCAGTCTAACCACCAGTCACTCTTTGTGATGTAGTAGACCAGGGTGATGGAGCATTATCAGAGTATTTCTCCAGTGATGGAGCCGTGCAGGGACTATGTGGCCCAGGGATGGAGTTGGCGTAATTCAAACCTGACAAACATTCCCAGCCTGAAGGCACTGCAGGTACCAGACAAAAATACAGTCTGTCACTTTGCTTCCCTGACTTAGGGAAGGTGCTTCACTGGCCAAAATATCATTTTCTGTCTTTATCCCCAGGCAGGATGCTAATCGTCAGAGCCCATCCAAAATCTGTTTCTACTGGTCCTGGCTTGACAAAGCCCTGGCTGGGATGATTTAGTTGGGGATTGGTCCTGCTTTGAGCAGGGGGTTGGACTAGATGACCTCTTGAGGTCTCTTCCAACCCTAATCTTCTATGATTCTATGGTCCTGCCCCTTAGCACACATGGTAATTCCTGCTTTCCCCAAGCACAGCCTTGGAGTTCTGTTTCCTTTGGAAAGAGGCCAGATACTCATGTGCTAAAGATACTTCTCAGAGTCAGGTGTGAAGGGACCTGATGGTGTTGGGGAATTTCTAACAGGATGGAAAGAAGCCAACATGGCCCTGTGGGTGGGGCAGTAGGCTGGGGGTCAGGAGACCTGGGTTCTGTTTCTGGCTCTAATACTAACCAGCTGTCTGACCGTAGGCAAGTCACTTCTCTTCTCTGTTTCCTCTCCTACCCTTTGTCTCTTCAGGCCAGGGACTGTCTTTCACTGTGTGTTTGTACAGCACCCAGCACAGTGGAGCCCTGATGTAGGCTGGGTTGTCCAGGTGCTACCCTAATACATATAATAAAGCCAGAACATCCCATTGTAATTTTAAATCCACTTTTCTTTTGTGATCCTCTCTGCCTTCCTCCCACCTCTCTGTCTCCCATTGCCCTAACCTGCTGGAGGGAGGTAAATTCTTCTGTAGACTTGGCTGCTCCAACTGCTAAACTGGGGCCACTGCAAAAAATGGACCCGTTTTTCCTGGGAAGTATTTTCTGTTTTTAGGAGCAGTTCTTAGGAGCCCTTCTCTCCTAGAAAATTTCCCATAAGAGTCAACACTTGCTAGGGGATGGGGAAGGATGGGCCAGGGCCGAGTTCTGGAACAAAAAAAACAAAACAAAACAAACCTCACACCCTCTCCAGCCATTGAAACAAAGGGACAAAGGCAGCTCCGCAGATGGGAACCCTAACGTGCAGAGGAATACGTAGAAGCGAGGAGCAGCTGGGACAAAGAGGAGGGATCGTCTCTCGGAGCTGGCTTCTCAGAGAAAGAATTCAGCATAAAGAGGGGCTGAAATAGACCCCAATGTATCTAATCATACATTTTAGGTAAATAGAATTTTGCCAAAATATATTCAATTGAGCTGTAAGATCGCAAAGATATGTATTTGTTCCAAGAGAAATTTAATTTGAAGACCAAATTGTGAAAATGCAAGAGAAAGCAGGGTGCTCTCCTATGTTTGATAAAGCAGATTACCCAAAATTGCAAACAGGTTTTAAGTGTACAAAAAACAGGTGCTGGGTTTTGCAGTTGTAGCTGCTTAATTTTTATCTCTCAAATTTTTTTCTAATTTTTTTTCTGTGTTTCTTGTCATTGTGAGGAATTAATGTGACGAAGTCAGAGCCGTTAAGTTTGTAGTATTTGAAAGCTCTTGGGCCTAACATTAATCTGATATTTAGTACCATGCATGCAAGTAAATATGCAGGCTGGTGTGTTTCAAAATGGAAGAAAAAAGGCAGTTGATATTCACGTCTATGGAAAATTTCAGTACATTTTATAAGCTGTCTTTGGAAATGAACCAAGGAATTAATATTAGGCAGTTTCCATTCACTCTCCTCAAGTTGGTGGATGTTAGCAATGCTTATTTTAACATCTTTTAATACAAGTTATCACACAATTTGTAGCCACTTTGTGTGATTTTTTTATTTTGTTTAGTAAATATTTGCTTTAAACATATTTAACAAGATCCTTTTCCAAGATGATCAATCTGTGTTTAAACTGGCTGCTAGAAACTAATGTAAAAATGCCACCTGAGCATTCCACACACCCAACAGAACCCCCGGGGCACCCCACTAGGGATTCCAGGAGCCTCCAGAGGACACTAGGGGATTGAAGGAGTGTGTAGTATAGCAGTCCTGTCCACCAGCTTGGGGACAAAACAATCAGCCACTCCCAACTCACTTTAGCTACAGTACAGGCAGGCTCTCTTATTGCTCTGCCACACACACACACCAGAAATAACGAAAAGAAACAAAAATGGCCTGGACTGGTACTACCAGATCCTCTACACCCCAACAGCTCAAGGGTCACAACCCTCCCTTTGCCTTAGGGGAACCACAAGTCCTGCCTGCCCTGTTGCAATCTTCCACTGCTACTTGTGAAAACATTCAGCCTCCCACTTACAGCTGGACCCTTACTTATCTCTTCCAGCTGGGAATCAGAGCCAATCTCTAGCTGCTGCGTATCTGGATCAGCCAGTTCCCTACACCTGCCTGGCCTCCTGGGCTTCTCCCTGGGCCAGGGCTTGCTGTTCCCTGGCTCTGCAGGCCCTTATGGGGCAGACGGCCCTGTTAGCGGGTGAGGAAGCAGGATGGCCAGAGTGCCCTCACACTCCCCAGCAATATCAGGGGGGCAGAAAGGAAGTTTCCATAATTATAGCAATGCCCCTTCCAGAGCCGCCCCCCCCCCCCCAATTGTGAAATATTTCATACACAGAGGCCCCAGGTCTCTGGCAATCAGGCTCTGCTTTGACAGGTTTGCTAGAGGGGAGAATTCCTGGTGGGGCTCATCACGTGCTTTGGCAGGTCTCTTTCCACAGACATGTCAGACACCACCCACTTCCCTCGTGACTTGGCGTGGCATTAAATACCCGGCCCGGGGAACAGCCGCTGTCAGGCTGCTCCGTTCAGCTTGAGGAGCAAGAGAGGACGGTCCGGGTCAGCGGCAGACTTGGGCTGGTTTACAGACCCCATGACGAGCACACGAATGCGCTCGAGGGCTCCCAACGCATCACAGTCCTGGCGCAGGCGAGCTTGTCAGCACGGCTTTAACGTCCAGCCCGTGCTACGTCCCACTGAGGCCCTTGCTTCGTTCCTGCCCATTCCCCTGCCAAACGCATCCCCTCTCTGACCTTGCCAGGCGCCAGTGCTGCGGCCTAGGGGGGCTGGCAGGCCGAGCCCTGAGGGCAGGAACCTCTGCTTGGGCCTTGGGGGCCGGGCACTGGCTCCTGGGAATTTTACCTCAGTCAGTGGCTGTTGTTTGAACTTGATTGAAAGGTGAACCCCAGGATGATCAGGGACAGGGAGGAACAGGAAGCTTTTGCCAAGCTCCTGCTTTACCTTGGGGTCTGATTTTCTTCCAGTGGAGGAAGTGAAGTCAAACAGGCAAGACACGGAGAAACAACCAACCAGCCAACCCCCTTTTCCCTTTCTGAGAATACACAGCCCCATTGTTCCACCTTTGCAGAGAAAGAATAAAAGTTGGTTCCCAAATTGGATATGGTTTTTACTTTTGCCCATGTGCTCTGGACCAGGCCCAAGTGAAACATCTAATAGATCGTATGCACACAATACACAAATACCCACACTCTCCTTCACACACTGCCAACTGCCATCCCAGTTATGCATATTATTCATCAGTGAGCTGAATACCTGCAGAGAGAGTTTGCGTGCGCCATTTCAGCAGCCACTGGGCCATCAATAACATCCCATGTGGAGCAATGAATATTTTCCATTAGTGTCTTTCACTCTGTGGTGAGGAAAGGGAGGGTGGACACGACAGCGGAGCTATTTGCAAGAAGAGCGTGACACACAGACACGCTGGCAGGGGGCTGCTTTTTATCCCCTAGCCCTGTCCACCTGACCTGGGCAGGGTGACAACTTGTTATATCCCTGTCATCTGGCAAGGGTTGGTATCCACTGACTTCAGCAGCAGCAGCAGGTACATTATCACTAAACATTCTGTGCCACACTTTATACTAAGGTTTTAAAGGGCTAATAAATTATCAACCGATGTTTTAATGAATAGCTCATCAGTTGTTCTAGAGTCCAACGGGGAGCTTATATCTGCAATGCCTTCTAGCGAGGTGCTTATACCCATCTCTAACACACACGTCTCCCGTCTGTAACATGCTTACAACATATCTTAACAATCCATTAACCCTTTGTAAATGGAACCTCAATACAAGGTGTGATTGTGCTCAGGGCCAGTGCAACCCATTAGGTGACCTAGGCGGTTGCCTAGAGCGATAGCATTTGGGGGGTGGCATCTCGGGTCCTTCAGCGGCGACCGCGGCGGCTGGATCTTCGCCTGCCCCAGTCGTTGTCAGCATTTAGGCAGAGGGAACTGGGGCAGGGCAGCGCGGGGAGGGCCGCCTGCAGCAAGTAAGGGGGGGGGGGCGGCATGCAGGGGAACTCCCTGCCCCAGCTCACCTCTGCTCTGCCTCCTCCCCTGAGCACGCCACCCCGCTCTGCTTCTCTCCCTCCCAGGCTTGCGGTGCCAAACAGCTGATTGGCGCCGCAATCCTGGGAGGCGGGAGAAGTGGAACAGCGACGGTGTGCTTGGGGAGGAGGCAGAGCAGAGGTGAGCTGGGGCGGGGAGCTGCTGCACGGCTCCCCGGGCCGGGGGGAGCTGCCGCGGGGGAAGGGAAGGGCGCCTCAGGGCGGGGGGACGGAGAGCTGCCACAGGGCTCGGGGAGGGAGGGGCGCAAGGTGGAAGTTTCGCCTAGGGCACGAAACATCCTTGCACCCGCCCTGGTTGTGCTTAGAAAAGTTTCCTGCCATTTTTAACAGCCACGGGATGCTTAGCAGGCAGGGGCAGGGAAGGCTCCGCAGCCCCAGAAGCACCTTGAGCTTGTGAATTGGCCCACGTGAACATGGTCTGTTTGGCGGGGCAAGACCTCCACCCTCCAGCTGCAGTGTTTCGGAACTAGAGTGACCAGATGTCCTGATTTGGGGGTCTTTTTCTTATATAGGCTCCTATTATCCCCCACCCCTTGTCCCAGTTTTTCACGTTTGCTGTCTAGTCACCCTGTTTGGAACCCCTACTCCTTTGCTGAGAAACTGATCCCAAAGCAGCAGCCACACCCACTACTTTACCAGGCCAGCAAAACCAATGTGAGAGCTCCTCCTGCTGGCTCCGCGGGAACACATCACTATATTTCCTAGGCCTTTCCCTCCCACCCCTACCATCTTCAGTTGCCGTTCTGGACCCTGCTCATCCCAGTGCAACTCCATTGTGAGGAGATGTAGTGTAGATAAGGCACCGCCAGCAACAGAAGGGGAAATGGGTAGTGTAGACCAGCCCTGGAGATGGACACATCCTTGCTGACAACTTTTCACTACAGAGGCAGCAACAAAAACTGAAACCAATGGGAGTAATTCCTAATCCTAGAATGCCTGGGAAGCCAAAAGAATGGGGTTTACTTTCCTTGGACCACTCAGAAAAGTTAGTGACAAAAGGAACATCCAGCAACCTGCAAGCTGCGTGCCAGGATGTGAGGAGCTAATCCCTCTCATAGCGATCTGTGCTAGACCTTTAATTCTAAGCTATCATTGTGACTCTTACCTCCTCACCTCCAGTTTAGCCTTCCAGGCTCCTGGAACGTCAGTTTGTCCCGGACACAGTTTGCAGAGGCTGAAAATTAATACATTAATAATTAGTTACAAAAACAATGACATATTCTTTTATCAGAAAGAAATATGTTAGTTACAATAACAATACACAGTAAAACTGAAAACATTCGACTCCAAAGTTTGGGAGGTGGGGAAAGTTCTTTAAAACGAGAACAATTCATGCTGTTCTGTGTCTGCGTCCCCTTCTACACAGACTTATACCAGTGTTTCTGAAGAACTTTAACAAGAACCTTATACCGAATTACAGCTAACCTCTGAAAAAATTCCTACAATGACATAATTTCACAACGCCATTTCAGTGCAGCAAAAGAATTGGTCTCAGAGAAAGCCCAGCTGTGCAGAATCCAAAGCAGACATTTCTCTGTACACCAAAGTTCTGGTCTGGGTACCGCTGCCAGGTGGCTTGGGGTACTACTTATTGCATAATTTCCTGCCACCATTACATCAGACTCTGCTGACACTTGGCGCTAGCTTGGTACCTTAATATGGAATTTGTCCCGTTCTCAGTGTAACATGTTAACATATTAGTGGTCAGTGTATCTATCTAATCAGAGGATCACAGGAATCAGAGATGGAAAAGACCTAGGGCTTGATTTTCCTGTACACTAAGGCCTGTTCACAGTGCTCTGGCATTAAATTACATTTACACCGATTCTAAAGCCCCATTACTCTGAAAAGGAGACAAAGTGTAAATGCAAATCTGTCCTCTGTAAGGTCACATCTAATCCGTTCCATCTGCCACTATAGAATGGTGTCCTTTTGGCTTCCCTGGATCCGAGGGCAGACATCTACAGTTCAGATGTATCTGCATAGAGGAGCCACCTGCTGCCACTAGATGATGATGTAATGCAGAACAAGTGCAAGCGAATCAGCACAACACAAAGTTACCTTTCTGCACTGCGCTGCACGCTTTTGGAAACGTGTTATCGACTCTAAGGGAGAATATTTCTTCTCAGTTCATTAGCACCGCGAAGTATTAGCAGCGGTCAAAGTGCAAGAATCATAGAGTGTGGACTCTGAATTATTTCCCTGTGATTTGTTTGCATTATCTCTTTAGTTCATAACAGAACAGACTGTTTAGCAATTTCTGAGTGTAACACACATCAATAAGTTGTCTGAGTGGAAATGCATCTACAGCATAAGTGAGAGCGGCCTCTCCCTGGCTTCCTCTCATATGGGCTCCCTGATAAGGTTTAATTACTGTATTGACCTTGGTCTTTGTCTGAAGAAGGAACATAATAAGTATGAGCTGCTGTGTAATTGCTGTCAGAAGTGGCTTAACTCATTAAGTGTCTAACAGGAGGAACCTCCTTCAACCAAGTGGGTTGTAAGGAAATTAAAATCATCAGTCTTTATATTCAACCTTAAAGCCTGCTGGGGGGGATAATTAACAGACGGATCTGACATCATTAAGCCAGCATATACTCCTCTGCATCAGTGGTCAGCATTAGCTATAAGGGTGCCATAATGAATAATGCTGGTGCACTCGAGCAAGGAGGTGCTGGAATGAGGAGATGGCTAAAGGCTACTGAAATCATAAGGTGTGAAATGCACCTGGTACATTTTGCAGCGTGACAGCTTGGATCTATCTGGACATACCCAAATTACTGACTTTATTTCTGTGACCCCCGTCACCTTCAGATCTGAGTGCCTCACAAACAGGAATTAATGTATCCTCATGCCCTCCTGGGGGTACGGAAGTATCATTCTCACCTCTTTACAGATAGGCATGGAGGCAGAGAGAGATTAGGTGATGTACCCAGGGTCACACATGCAGTCTGTGGCATTGCCAGAGACAGAACCCAGATCTTCTGAAGACTGGAAAATTGAGCTGCCCACTTCAGGAGTAAAGCTGGTCTTTGCAGGAGACGGAGCTTTCTCAGTGGCTGGTGTGAGACTGTGGAAAAAACGCCTGCAGGGTCTCAGAACCATCGCAGACCTCAGACCCTTCTGCTCTTGGTGCGAGGCACATTTCTCTGACCTGCCTTTTCTAATATAATCACGCTTCACAGGAGACAGAATGCATTTAAAAACACAGCCACAGACAGTTTCTTCCTGGGGAGAGGAAGGAGAAAGAGACTCACACCTGACAGACGCCAGTGATAGGCAATCCCATCAGATACTACGGTGAGGAGGGTGACGTTAGAATCTCGAGTCCCAGCCCAACATCCTATCCACAAACCAGCCTTGCTCTCATTCTAAAGGGTCAGTTTAGTATCAGAGTATCAGGTGATCTACCTGGGCACAGCTGGTACATTCAGCACCATACAAACCTTCTGCCTGCTGCTATTTGGAATACATAGCAGGCAGCGGAGCAGGTGCCGTCTATCTGGACATTGCTGGTACGTTTGGCAGCAAATCCCCTGGGCTTAGAACATCTACCAGGCAGCACCACTGGTGCATTGCTCCAGCCAGGCACATGTGGAACGTCCATCCACAATCAAGTGGTTAAAGGAGCATGCCCACAGGCATGCAGTCGTTTATTCATCCGAGAGGCCAGGTATTGGATCTGACAATCAGAAATAACCTGGTGAATGTTTTTATGGAACAGTTAATTCTGACATAGATTAGGTGTCTAATAATTACTGAGTACACTGAACAGAGCAGTGTTTACCTATGTATCAATGTGTTTACCTGTATATTTGTCTACGAGATTGCCAGAGGCACTCTAACACTGCTCTGTGCTTCCCCTGTTTCATGCCTACCTCATTATGCAGCTTCCCAAGCTGGGTTCTGCCCACTCACACTACCCCACACCACCGCAGAACTGAATGTTGGGTTTTGCTAATGAACAGTCATGTGACATTTATATTAAAAATGCCAGATTCTCGTCCTTCCTATGTCCCTCTAGCAGGGGGACAGCTCGCCAGGAAAGGATTTGCATTTTAGGGCTTCATGCCTTTCTCACGGCTTGTTTCGTGCTCTCATTGGGTGCCAAGGAATTTTTCTGTGTCACTGAAGTTTTGACCAGTGGTTTAGCCCTTTACCTCTGGCAGCCAATGCTGTCCACCCACAGTGAATAGCGCCTGCTAGGAAGGGAGATGCAACTCCCGCTATCATCAGTAGACATGGAGGGGTACTGCAGAACTGCCCATTAGCTCTGAGGCATGTGCCTGCTGCAGGGGGCCTGATATTCAACTGCCTCTCTCCAGGGCTGGCCATGGCCCCCGTAGGGCTCACAGCCTCCTGACTTTGCCTAGCAGTCAGTCTGCCCCACAGACTTGGGCTAGCACAGAACCATGCAGCCAGACGTCTCCAAAGTGACTGAATGAGTTTCAGCCCCACACAATGGACAGAGTGGCTTCTTCCGAGGTGTTGGAGCGGAAAGGGATGACCTGGCTGGCTCTGAAGTGAGAGCTGCTCAACACTATTGCTGGGAGTTTCCTGCTTCAGCAGCCTCCATAAATCTAACCATAATTGTCTCATGGTCCATTATGGGGAGCAAAAAGTGCAGCTGGTATCCTATTGGCTCAGAGGCCTGTCAGCCACACTCCCACCCAGCCCATGTTTCAGGGGCTCCAGTCCTAGGTACCCAACATCCATAAACTGCACAAGGACAAACACCAAAGAACCCTCCTCACACCCCACTTGCACACGCAGTAGCGCAGTGTCGCCACCAGCCGTGTTCAGAAATCACAAGTCAGGCCCCAAAACTCAGGAGACCGGCTTAAAGCCCAGGAGATACTGTAAACAAACACACACAGTTTGTGCTATTTTGATATGCTGTCTAGTGTCTGAGTCTTTAGAGTTCACTTCATTCACAGTTTCAAGCTTTGCTCCACAATTCAGAGGGCTAGAAACACACCTTTGTTCTTTAACTGAAAGCCAAGGTTCTTACCTGCACACAGGCATCCAGGAGCTGGTGATTTAAGAAAAACACCAAATATCTCAGGACTCCTGATGAAATCGTGAGCGTTGGCCACATGGTAACGTGAGGAGCCATCCGCCCATGCCAGTTGTGATGGCGGGAGTGTTTCCTGCCACACACAAAGCAGGCAGGAGCACTGGAATAATAACACTAGTGGTCTACATAGCCTTTCCCATGAGTAGATCTCAAGCACTTTAGATCAGTATCATTAACCTCAATTTACAGATGGGAAAAATGAGGACAAGTAAGGAAGTAACTTGCCCAAGCTCACTCAACCAAGGCTAGAACCTGGGTCTCAGTCAGGGCTCAATCCACTAGGCCACATTGGAATCTAAGCATCACAGCCCCTGAGCTCCTAGGACATGAATGTAGCACTGTTTCCTCCAGCTCCGCCCGGTCTGCCTGAGACATTCACTTCCTCTCCTGCATTGAGGTATGATTCATACTGAATGCTGCTGGTGGGTCCTGCACCTTCAGCAGCTTTCTCTTCCAATATGTCTCAGTCCCCCTTAGGGTGACCAGATATCCCAATTTTGTAGGGACAGCCCCGATTTTGGGGGCTTTTTCTTATATAGGCACCTATTACCCCCTACCCCCCATCCCAACGTTTTACACTTATTATGTGGTCCCCTTAGTCCCCCTACATGTTGTCAGAGCCTCTTAATGTCCTGGGATGGGCAGCAGGATACCCCTGGTTGACCCCTGCCCTTCCAACATGTAGCCATTTCATAGCTAATTTGTGAAGCATTTTAGGAGCCTTTACATTGCCGGGTGCTTGTTAGGACGGTGTGTGCGCCTCTCCAGTGAGATGTATTCCAGGCCACAGGGGGATTCCACAGTAAACGCTGCCCGGGCAGCCGGACCACGCTAACCTGTCCTGCCATGACAGCTCTTCGGCCTCGCAGTCCCACGCATGGGGATGGCCTCATGGTCAAGTATTGCTGCAGATCTCAGGAGAATCCTCCCCAGAAGAGTTCACAGCCAGGGTGCCCTACCAAGGAGGGCTTTCCATTTCCCAGCTCTGCTGGAGTCCTCTTGGTTAGATCCCACTGTGTCTCAGCACATCCTCTTGCTTTGCTGTCAGTCTCTGCTCCAGAGAACGCTCATGTGCCAGGTTTGGGGTGCACCATGGACATGTATCCACCCTGCAGTTTCTAGGGCTTAGTGATGCTGCTGGCTCCAGGAGACGGGAAACCGACTAGCTGCCTTGGACCCTTTATTCATTTGTTAGGGATCTTGTTCCAAAATGTGGACTTTCCTTTCTGACTTGGCAGAATGCCCAGAGAAATATTATAACCGGCCAATTCCACAGCCTTCCTTAGCTGCTGGCAACAGAGGAAGGCAGGGAGGGGACATTGAGAGAAGCCAAGGCAGTGGCTGGAATAAACACTCTGCGAGAGGAATAAACATCCTTCACTCTGGTTATTTGTAAGAGTGTGTTGGGGTGTTTGCGGACGTAGCATTTAATCTGTAGCCATGAGAGATCTTTCTGCAATCCCCTGCCCGGCGCTCTTGCGGGGGAGTGGGGGAAGCCCCCGCGCCCCAACCCCGCTCCCTGGCAGGAGCATCAGGCAGGTGGGGGAAGCCCGCGAGCCCCAACCCCATTTCCCCTGCAGAGGCGCCAGGGGGTGGGAACTGCAAGTGGAAGGGGTGGGGAGGAGCCTCCGTTGCTCTGCCCAGGGCCCCACAAAACCATGATCTGCCTCTGCCCACTCCAGCCAAAGCATATTAAATAGGCTATTGGGAGCAGCCCTCTCTTGCACAGGGATGGGCTGGATGACCGAACAGGTCTTTTCCATCCCTGACTTCTTTGATTCTAGGCTAGATGCCAAAGCAGCACCTTTGCTATCTGAGTGGAGGAGTCAGTGAAAATACGGCAGTTTGCTGTGTGTTATGCGAACTCCAGAGTGTCACCCCTTTAGTTGATTTCCTGGTACTGACTTCAGATTCCTAGCACATACTTTGCTGCAGCCTTTTTACTGTTTGAACAGAAGATTCCTGGCCTGACATCTGATACCTGGAAACAGGCTGCAGCCTCCAAACAAACAGGGAGGTGGTGGGGAGGAGGCGATCAGAGGGCCAGGCAAATATTTAGGAAACCACTTGGCTCTTTGGGATCAGAGCCAATTAACCATGTGAATTAAAGAAAGAATTTTAATAAAATCTGAACAATCAGGTGCTAGGAAATATGCAGAAACTCCCCAGTGGATCCTAGTAGCTTCTAGGCACTAATTAGAACTGGGGCTAAAATGTTCTCAGCACCGGTAAATGCCCTCTCCCCAGTTTTCCCACACGTTTTATCTCGGGTGTTGCCAGGATTGTATGCAAATTAAGAAAATATTATTTTGTCTTTGTTGTATCCTCTGTCTGAGAAGAACAGATCTCGGCTCCATTTTGACTGACCTCTCAGTGAGAAGAATTTCTCATTCTCGCTAATAATGGCCTCCCCAGGCTCCAGCTAGGACTGGAGTCAGCCTGTTGTGGAAGGTGCTGCACAGACACATAGGAAAAGACTTGCCCCAAAGAGCTTACAGACGCTAACGGAAGACAAGGTGCAACAAGAGGGTGGAACAAATTACGAGGGTGGGAACAAGTCTCTGGAAGAGCCAAGACTGTTTGGAACTGGAAAGTGACCCTGTCTCTCGGTGGATATCAATCCTGTTCTTTCTCATCTAAACGAGCGAAGGGGACAATAGGGACCATGACCTTGTGCGGGATCCCAAAGTCTCTCCCGCGCCAGTCTGGGCCAGTTCTGCCCTCCAATGAATGTCTAGCACCAATACTGCTGGACGTAGTGTTAGTGACTTGGTAACTGGTGGCTCTCTGCCCTCTGACCGGGCCATGGCCAGGACCACACCATGATGTTAGGGGCCATGCTCTGCTGGAGCTGCTATCATTCAGATGAGATGGAGATTGTTAGAGCCACTGGGGTGTTGATCCCCACGTCCTTGCTGTTTTCAGCTCAGGTTACTGCATTCTGCTGACCTGCACTTTTATCCATTTTGCAGTTTCAACTGGAGATGGTGGTTTTAATCGGTTCCCTCTTTGTGGCCATTGTGCAGTGTTTCTGTGTGCTGTTAAAGAGATGCCTGGTTTCACCTCAGAGGTGGCTGCATTTCAGTGCTGGGCATTGTGACCCTTACATATAAGCTTGCGAAAAATGTTAGCACCATCAGCTCCATGTAAATAGCTATAATTACCATCCCTGTTAATACCCAGAAGTACCCGTCTGAGGCATTTGCAGTGGGAACCAACTCCCTCTCGGAGTGGGGCCTGTGCCCCTGGCAGCACCTGTGCAAAGGCAGGAACAGGGGCAAGCCCGATGAGTGGTGGCTGTGTCAGGGGAAGGAGTGGGCAGCGTGCCAGGCAGAGCCAGGGGTGGGGTTGGTGCTGACTGGGAAGCAGGGAGGGTGAGGAGGAGAGGAGGGGTAGGAGGTATTTGTGGTACGTTGCTTAGTGTATCTCTAGGAAGTGTCCAGATACCATGGTGAGGGGCACGGGGGAAGGAAAGAGAATTTGGTGAGAGACAAATGTGCCCATAGCATCTTGGAGAGTGCTCCTGGCACTTTGGCGCCTCGCTTATCTGCTGGGCCTTCCCGTCGGCCCTCTATTGCTCCGTTCCTAGGCAGAACACCGCCTGGCGCTGGCCACTGCTAATACCCTCCCCTCCCTGCATCCTCCTCTCCCTCAGAGAGCTGGACTGGTTCCAGGCTCCTCTGGCGGCAGACGAGGGGGGCTCTGCACAGGTGGGGAGGGGAACCAAAGACCTGTGCGGACAACAGCTCATGGTCCGGATGGATTGTGTGTAACTGATGATACGACAGCCCAGAAAGGGGCAAGAGACCTCCTACTTCTTACAGCACGCCCCATGCGGATGTGCCTCCAAGAGCCATCCCCTCTGAGCAGCAGAGCCTTTGCTCACGTTGTATCCAGACCATTCCCACAGGCGCTTGGCTCCAATGGCAGTTCTGCTCCTTGTCTTCTTCCAGGGAAGCTCAGCTCCGTATTCAGCTCAGCAACAATCCTCTCCTTCCTCCATCCTGTTGGCTCTTGCTGGAGCAGTGCCTGGAGTGAAAGCCAGGCTGGCTGGGGCAAAGACCCCCGTAGCCCCAGGCCGAGCTGCAGAGAAACGATTCTGTCACAGTGTGTGTGTGTGGGGGGGGCTGCGATCTGGAGCGGTGGGAGGAGAAATGACCCTTCCCAGCTCTGCGCATTCGATCCATGTCCGATAGCCCAAGCTTGGCCACGAGCGAGCACCTCCTTCCTCCTCTCCCTCCCGCTGCCAGTCCCGACTCTCCAGAGCACATGGGTGAAAGTCAAGGGCCATGGTGCCTGCTCTCTTAGTGGAGGGGACAGTCTCAGGGCAGAAGCTGGCTGAGCTGTAGGGTCAGGAATTAGAGACGAACAGAAACACACCCCTAAGAGCCGGTCCCAGAAGAGCAGAGCCTGGAAGAGTTACTGCCTTTGCCCTTGTTTGCATAATGAAACAAACCAGCTGCTCATTTTTTATCTGCAAACAGCTCTTCTGAAACTCTCAGAGGGAAGCGGGGAGTAAATGAACACAACCAGGGAGAGATTTTTCAAAGGCATCTGCCTCCTCTTACGGGCAGTGGGTGTCTGAAGTCGCCATCAGCACAATTCCATTAACTCGCAGAAAATGGCTACATCTATTTACTGGGCTGCAGCGTCATGGCAGACCAGTTTGCATTCTCCCCTCATCCACCCTGCGCCTAGATTTCCTGCCTTACCATTGGCAGCTCGCTGGGAGCAATGGTGATAAAAACATCACCAGCCTTGCACACCTGCAACCTGCACAACCGTGCAAAGCCCCCTGAGCACCAGGGGAAAGCCCACATAAACCGAGCCTGGTGCAAAGCACGTTGGTGGCTGCACTGGATGCTGTGGGTTGGAGCAAGTTGTTCCCTGGGGGTGCACTGGCGGTCCATGCCACGGCTTACTGCTGCATGCAGCTCAGGCCTGAGGATGCAGGAAGCAGGCAGAAGTGAAAGGAATTGGAAATCAGATGGAAAACAGGTCAGAGAACGGGATGGAGAATGAGAAAGAGAAGCGGGGCTATGAAAAGAGCCAGTGAGGACAGACAGGCTTCCACCATGCTCAGCTTATCCGTCTGCTTCAGCTGCTAGCATGGTCTCCTCTGAGCGAGAGGGCCTGGGGCCCGGCCCCAGGTCAGGGCTGGGGCCCGGCATTAACCCTGCTGTCTGTCTGCCCATTGGCATTGTCTGTCAGTGAAAGAGCGTTTCTAGAGAGACATGGGAACGCAGCCCCAGTGTCTTGGCCAGAACTGCCATTTTCAGTGAAACAGGGTCCCACCTCTGAGGTTTGTGAGATCCAGACACACCTGAGCACAGAACAGGTCCTTCAGCTTACCTGCCAGACCCCAGGCTACTCCTCTGGGATTACAGGAAAGAAAATTCTCCCTTGTTTTAGCCTCGTGAGACATTTAACCCCTGGGAGGCGGTAGTGACTGGCTGCAGAATTGTTCCAGCTGGTGCGAGGCTGTTGGGATCAAGCTGCTGGCAGGATTATCTGAGCTTTGCTCAGCAGCAGAGCTGGCTCCGATGGGCTGAAATATTCCTCCACCACTGACCGTGCTCCCAGGATTCAGCGACATTTATCTCCCCGGCTCCAGGTGCCGGGATTCAGTGGAGCAAGGACAGATCGTGGCCCAGTTCCTCTCAAGCCTGAATGTAAACCAGCCCTGACACAACCAGTTACGGACGAGGGGGCTGGGACCATGGGGGGAAATGTCATGTGTGCTCAGAGCTCAGCATCTCATCTGCCTGCCACAGCCTAGCCCAGCTGTTACGGATGCAGTGCGCTCGTCAGGCACGGCAGCTCCTTTCTCAGGCCTTTGCAGGCAATGACAGTTCGTTCTCGGCTCAGCTGTGCATTGGCAAGTCCTTAAGCAACATGTGGGGCCGACTGTCAAGCCAGCTTTAGACTCAGGGTGAGACATGTCGGGCAGAGTGAAGGCAAAATGGAGTTTAAGGAGGCTCTGGATGCTGGTGTGTAAACCGGCTGCAATTCCTGAAGGTACGTCTCTTGTATAGCTAGGTAGGGATAGATAGCAAGTGTGAAAAATCAGGACCGAGGTTGGGGGGTAATAAGCTGCTATATAAGACAAAGCCCCAAATATTGGGACTGTCCCTATAAAATTGGGACATCTGGTCACCCAACATATAATCCCCACATGTGGGTAAAGTGACACACCTATCAGGAGGTACCTGGCTCTGCTGCTGGGCTGTTCCCAGCCCCTGCAGCAGCACGCCTGGGGGACAGAGGGCATCAGGTCTGGGCGACAGAAATGCAGGAGGAACAGGTACTTGTCCATACTTTGGGGAAGGCAGCAGAATGGGATGGCGCCTGAGTGATGTGACTCAAAGGAGTGCAGTGGATGAAGGCAAAGGGAGGCACCCAGGCCTGTAATGTCATCTGGGAGTTTACCGAGCAGGATGTGGAAGCCACTTCTCCTGAGTCACCTGCATGCCAGTGACCAGCATCTCCCCCTGAACTGGCACCAGCTGTAAACCCCGAGCCCCAACTCCCTGCCCCAGCCCTGAGCCCCCCCCCAAACCTGGAGCCCCCTCCTGCACTCCAACCCCCTCATCCCCAGCCCCACCCCAGAGCCTGCACCCCCAGTGCTGAGTCCATAACCCCCCTGCACCCCAACCCCCTGCCTCAACCTGCAGCCCTCTCCCACACTCTGAATCCCTCAGCCCCACTCCCCAGCCTGGAGCCCCCTCCTGCACCCCAAACTCCTCATCCCCGGCCCCACCCCAGAGCCTGCACCCCCAGTCGGAGCCCTCGCCCCCTCCCGCACCCCAACCCTTTGCCTCAGCCCAGTGAAAGTGAGTGAGGGTGGGGGAGAGCGAGCATCCGAGGGAGGGGGAATATAGTGAGTGGGGGCAAGGCCTCGGAGAAGGGGCGGGGCCTCAGGGCAGGGGCGGGGCTAAGGTGTTCAGTTTTGTGCGATTAGAAAGTTGGCAACCCTACTCAGCTGAACACGTCTGATTCCATCCTGTGGAGTGGTGCACTCGCACACCAGACGGGCCATGGCATTAGGAACATGGCTGGAGGGCAGAGATTAGCAGCATTGCATTTCTTATGCCTCTTCCACACTGAGAATTAGTCCCCATTTCAGCCAGTAGTGCATACCCCAAGTGTAGACACAGAAAGCTGCGATATGTACGAATGCTGCTTACCCGTCTCAAGCTGAGGCAAAGTTTGGATTTTGTGTATTGGTGCCGCTGGCATCAGAGAAAAGTCCCAATGCCTTCCCCCGTCCATCCGTGCATGCAGTCTGCACAGACATCTGTGGAAACTTCATAGCCACATCCATCCAACCAACACATCCTCAGGCACCTGGCTCCTTTACGGGGAAATCACTCTGGTATGTTACCAACACAGACCAGTACAAAATGAATGGCAGAACACAAATGGCACGGAGAGCGGGTGTTGTGGGTGGGACTGCGATGCATCAGCAGAGTTGTGATGGGACAGAAGGGGGTCCTGCAGACAGGAAGTGCTGCACCTGGGAAACCCGCACAACAATTGTGGGCACTATTCCCTGCGCTAGCCATGCCTTTAACTCCTCACTTTCACGAGCAATGAATGACCCAGGTAAGACAAGAAACGCCAGCTGAGCATGCCCATCTGGAGAGGAGAGAATGAGCCATTCATGCCCACAGGAGGAGCAAAGCGGCTTCTGGAATTTGGCTACTGCATGTTTTCAATGAGCCATTTCTGTCTAATCTGTATTTCTCTGTATCTACACACTGTTCCTACGAAGTGCTCAAAAACCCTTCCTAACAAACGAGGTGGCACCACTGTTCAGAGGCGGGTCTTGAGTTCCGGAGTGAATCACTCATCTTTTCCATGTGCAGCGTTTATTCTGACCCCAGCTGATTCCTACAACTGTCACTTAATTAATCACTTTACTTCATTTAATCAATCAGCCCATTGTAATTAATGGAAATGTATGTATGCAAACAGCCCTCTCAGGAAGGGCTTTGATGGAATTTGATGTCTGCAGCAATGCTCTGGAAAGCTTGTTCCATTTATACAAATTAATAAATACAAATACTGATGACTTCACGGCCTGAATATTAATGCAGGTAATTAACATGTTTATTCTGGCAGATGGCAGCACACCAGCCCCTAGCCAGGGGGTTTCATAAACAGAACCCTCCTCTCTGAGCCTGTGGACTCTGCCCCTGCTACGTTCAAACATCTTCGGTCCTCAATCCGTCTCCCCAAGAAGGCGGGGAGGGGAAGAAGGGAAGCCAGGTGTCATGTGGGCATTACAGTGAGATGCAAGATCCAGCCGTGTTGCTCCCTTTCATTTGCCAGAGACAAGCTGCTCATTAACCCACAGTGCTCTAAGCATGGACGGAGCTCATGAGATTCCAGGGGGTTGCACCATGTATCAGTTATGCCAGTTCCTTCAGGATATTTTTGTCTGGGTACACAGGGGGGCATGGGAATTGCTAGGTTGGATCAGAGCAGGGGTCTCTCTAATCCCATCTCCCGCAATGACGCTTCCGAGAAAGGTTTATGAGATGCCCAAGTGGTCAATTATGAAGTATCCTGCCGGCAGGGGAAGAGTCTTTCTAACCTTGTTATTTCTATTCTTGATTATTTGTATTATGGTAGCACCTACTGGTCCTTATTGAGACCGGGGCCCCCATTGTGCCTGGTGCTGCACAGAGGAAGAGACAGCCCTTGATACAATTTCCTTGGCTTTTATCATTTCACTGTCTAACCCCTCAGCAGACAAAGGCCTCGGTACCGACTCCGTGGGTGCTCTAGGGCTCAAGCACCCACCGAAAAAAATAGGGGGTGCTTAACATCCACAGGGCTGGATTGATCTTTTGTGAGCCCCAGTGCCCAGACTGTGGCCAACCCCCCCACTCCGCCTGTGTGCTGCCCTGAGACCCCATCCCCGCTCAGCCTCTTCCCCAAGGCCCCACCCACCACTCATATGGGGCGGGGGCAGAGAGGAGCACCCACGGGCAAAAACAAACGTCAGCACCTGTGGACAAATAGTCCATGTCGTGGCTCAGGACAGAACAGGGACCTCCAGAGCCGCAGGTAACAGCAACAGGCTGGCCGGTGAGGGCTGTTTTAACACAAAGATTGTATCACCCTTCTGCACCCCACATGGTCTGGGGCATGAAAAACGTCCTCTTGTGCAATTTGCCAGTGCGACAGGTGGACAGTGACCCCTGGGCAGGGCCGGCTCTAGTTTTTTTGCTGCCCCAAGCAAAAAAAAAAAATTTAAAAAAAACCCACCTCCGAGAGAGCAACTGCCAAAGCAAAAAAAACCCCTCCTGGAGTGCTGCCCCTGGAATGGTGCCAGCCCAAGCACGTGCTTGGTTTGCTGGTGCCTAGAGCCGGTCCTGCCCCCGGGGAGACATCTATGCCCCAGATGAAGCGTCTCAAGACCACACTGGCAACCTTACTGGGGGCGGCCCCCTGGCAAAATTCAAAACCATTTGCTGGGCATCTGATTCTGATTCCCATGAGGCTCTAGAGATGGCAGGGGTCCTGGCCGGGGAAGGACTTTTCCATCCAAGGGCCCATCTGTCCTAGGGGAGAACAGCAGCATTGGAGAGGAAGGGTGGCTTAGTGCTTTGGCTGCTCGTGGGAGAGCTGGATTCAGTTCCCTGCCACCTCAGCCTCCGGGGCGGGGCTTGGGCAAATCACGGCCTTTCTGTGCCTCAGTTCCCCATCTGGCAGAGGGGGCCAGCAGCTCTGCCCTGCCACAGGGGGCTGTGAGGGACTCAGTTTCTACGCTCGGGAAAGCCACGAGCAGGCAGTGGGAGCGGCTGCTAGAGATGTGTTTAGGGAAAGAGAGAGGGCTGGTGAACACCCTGGCCAACCCTGCTGCAGTGGCCAGGCTGTCCCCTGCCAGCCCCTTTCCAGATTTCACTGCACTCCCAGACAGGGCTGCCCGTGTCCTTCTGGCTCACAAGGAAGGAATCTGTTTAGTTGCCCCAGTGATAGGCGAGGTGGCAGCCAGTGAGCGCGGTCCCCATTTGTATTCACAGAGCGCTTCCGCACCGCCTGCCACGGCTGGACGGGCAGCCGAAGGGCCTGTGGCAAATATTAAACCTCAGCTGAAAAACTGGCTCCTGAGGAGGTTTTCTCTGGATGACGCCCAACTCCACATCTCCCCCTCATCCCCTCTCATCCCCATGGCTCTGGTAGGGCTGGCCACACGGCAGCCCCCGCTGTAGAGGTGTTTGCAATGAACCCATGGTCTGTACACACCAGGGGCACCTCACCCAAATGCCATCCCACCCCAGGAGAGCCAAGAGTAGCCCAATGGGCCTCTGCTTCAAAGCACTAGTCTCTAAAGCTTGGACTAAAGCCGGGGTTCTCAAACTGGGGTCGGGACCCCTCAGGGGGTCATGAGGTGATTACATGGGGGGTCGTGAGCTGTCAGCCTCCACCCCTGACCCCACTTTGCCTCCAGCATTTATAATGGTGTTAAAAATATAAAGAAGTGTTTTTAATTGATAAGGGGGGGTCACACTCAGAGGCTGGCGATGTGAAAGGGGTCACCAGTACGAAAGGCTGAGAACCACTGGACTAAAGGAAATCACCCTCGGCTGGTAGCAGGAACAGGTCTCTTATAACTTAACAGGCAGCCACCAGAGATTAACACCCTCTCTCCCCCCAGGATTGCCCATCCCCAGAGTATCAGGAGACACCAGCTCAGCTCAATGGGATACTTGGCCTTCAACCAAGACACCCCACACACGCCGCTGGCCTTGCAGGATTGCAGAGACACCTGGTGGCGGCTGCACGTTCCCAGCCTGCTCCTCGTCCCCCTGTACAGCACACAGCCGCAACGGGGGCTTCTGGACTTCAGGAAACTTGTTCCCCAGAGGGAAGGTCCAGCAGTTAGCCTCACGCCGGTGCTAATGCATCAGCCACCATGGCGCTGCTTGGGCGGGCTTAGCTGCCGAGCATTTAGAGAGCCAGGAGCTGGTGCCTGGCTGCTGCCTGTGGTGGGTGGGAAGATCCAGGGTTCCCTAGTGGCAGCAGTGAATTGCTGGATTTCATTGCCGGATTGCCAACCACAAACTGTCAAAAATCGTGAGTCAGGCTCACCAAAACCCATGAGATTGGCTTTAAAATCCCGAGATTCTGTAATGACAATAGAGGTGGGCTCGGCTTATGTGCCCTCTGCTTTTTGAGCCTTTATGGGGCACTGGGGTCACATTCAGAAGTTCTCTCCACAGCCACAAGGGTGAGAAACGTACTTTTCCTTTAAGCATGAAGCTGAAATCCTCCCAGACCCGCCTGACTCCAGGAGCTGCGGCTTTAAGGAAAACAATCATTATTATGCGACTCATGGAAAAATCATGAGAGTTGGCAACACTGTCTTGGCACGTCTTCCTGGGTTAATTTTCTCGCCTGATTCCCCTTGTTGCTATTGCCCCGAAGTGGCATGTACCCACAAGGCGGGCGCTTCTTATGAACAGGCCCAGGAGACAAGGAAGCACAACAGTCGACGATAATGATTGCCAACGCTCTGAATTCCAGCCTTCCCCACACTATGGAGAGCACAGGAGGAGAGGCCAGGCCAGGGCTGTGGTTACTTTTCTCCAAGTTCTCCTGAGGGACCCTGCAGTGCGTGCTGCCCAGAGCTGCTTGTGGGCCTGCAAACGGAGAGCAGCTCTTCTGATGGGTTTCCTGCAAAGATTCATCTTAAAGCTCCTGCATCTCATCAGGAGCGAGGCCCTTCCCCTTCCTTTACTGCGCTCTTAGTGGCCAGCCCAGTCTGCCAATGCGACGTGTGGTTATTTGCCTAATCAGGGTTTCTTGGCGTGGCCTGCTCATGGACACTCCACCTGAGTGATATTACAGCAATGTATGATCCATGCCTGCCTGGCCTCCCCAGAAAAAGGGGAAGCTTTTAAGGGGGAGCTGTCTGGCTAATTGGGTGTGGGCTAGGGAATTATCTGCTCTGTATTCCTTATCAGGAGAGAAGCACCAGACCCCAAGCCACGGAGCGGGAGAGAGCCGAAGTGTTATCACCCTGTCATTCATTTTGTGTTCGCCTTCCCATAACAAATAGTTCTGCTACAGCAGCAAACAACTGCCCACGGCGTCCGCCTTTAGTGAGGGATGAGCGGCCAAGTCCAATCACTTGTGATGCAAATGAGCCACCCTCCCGCCAGCCAGCAGAATTCAGCAGATTTAATGAACTCTTCACATCAACTTTCCATTCCATTCTCAAGATATTATTATTAGTCCATAGGGTAGGAAAACCCGCCGTCCCTGAAAGCTGGCGCACAGGGAGGCTTCTGGGCAGATTCAGAACTGCCTGACAGCCCTGTGCCCATCCCTGGGTCAGGCCTTCCTGCCCCATCCTTGTCTAAATAGGCTTATTACCATTAGTTATTTGTATCGCAGCAGTGCCTAGGCCCCATTGTGCTAGGTAGGTGCTAAGCACACATGTGCACCAAAGCAGACAGGCCTTGCCCAGAAGAAATGACAGTCTAAATCCAGAATTTCAAAAGGGCTCAGGGCATGGGGCTGGGAGCAGGTTGGGTGCCAAGCAACTTGGAAAGTCTGGCCCAACCCATCACATTGTCTTTTGCATTTATGGAATGTTTTAAATGACCAAATACTTTTAACTTGGTTACACACATGGACACGCCCCAATGCTCGGGGGCCAGGCAGGAGTCTGAGCACAGAAATATTGTCGGTATTTTTAATAAGGAAGTTTAACTCCAGCTGGGTGAACCAGTTTGGATAAAATAAGAAACCACCTGAGCCTCCTTCCAAAACTGAAACTGAAGTGAATTCTAGAGCTGTCCTGGGGCTGGAGAAAGTTGGGCTAACCCCCAACACTGAGGGAAATTAACCCTTGGAACAACTCACCAAGGCTTGTGGTGGATTCTCTGTCACGGGCAATTTTGAAGTCAAGACTGGATGTTTTTCTCAAAGTTATGCTCTATTTCAAACAGGAATTAACCTAGAGATGTTCTCTGTCCTGTGTTATCCAGGCAGTCAGATGAGCTTATCAAAGTGCTTCCTTTTGCCTTTATAATCTATGAATATTTATGTTCATGGCCCTACTGGGGTTGGATACAAAAGTACTAAGGTCTTTGTCCTTGGGCTGGTATTTTCTCTGACCCAGCTGGACATCTCTTGAGATCCCCAGGCTGAGGTGCAGATAAATTTGTAGAGAACCAGAACTTTTGGGTGTTTACCCAAACTGAGCATCCAAACCTTCCCAATTAAAGAGCCCTTGGCATGGGATGCTTATGGAAAAGCTGATACAGTCTGACTATCCTCAGAAAAATGTCCTCTGTCATGGCTAGATTCCCATGGAATTTCTTTAGTAGCAGACTGCAGAGCTATTGCGTGGCTAGAGTGAAAACAGAAAACAGTATCTTTGAAACACATCCCAAGGAAACCACTTAGTCTGGTCCTTATCCCCGTAAGCAAAGCAGAAAGTGCAAGTACTCATAGGACATGCAGTCAATCCATCACGAGGGAAGCAGACTTTGCAGAGAGACTGCCAGAGCATATCAAATCTGGGTTTCTCTAGAGATCATTTATATTGTAGGAGATCCTGTAGAAAATAAAAAACGTTTTATTCTAAAAGCGTTATCTCATTCTTCCGCTCTACTCTGCGCTGATTAGGCCTCAGCTGGAGTATTGTGTCCAGTTCTGGGTGCCACATTTCAGGAAAGATGTGAACAAATTGAGGAAAGTCCAGAGAAGAGCAACAAAAACTATTTAAGGCCCAGAAAACATGACCTATGAGGGAAGATTGAAGAAATTGGGTTTGTTTAGTCAGGAGAAGAGAAGACTGAGGGGACATGATAACAGTTTTCAAGTACATAAAATGTTGTTATGAGGAGGGAGAAAATTGTTCTCATTAACCTCTGAGGATAGGACAAAAAGCAATGGGCTTAAATTGCAGCAATGGTGGTTTAGGTTGGATATTAGGAAAAACTTCCTGTTAGGGTGGTTAAGCACTGGATAAATTGTCCAGAGAGATTGTGGAATCTCCCCCTGAACTGGCACTAGTCAGGGATGGTCTAGACAATACTTAGTCCTGCGTTCAGGGAGCTGGACTAGATGACCGCTCGAGGTCCCTTCCACTCCCATGAGTCTATGACTCTATAGCCCTGGTGCAATGGCGTGCTAGCTCTCTGGGACAGAGCCTGACCCCATACACAGCCTGTTACAGGACCAGAGCTGGCTGGGTCATTGCAGCCACTGCTTGGGAACAGAGGCCTGGCCTGGTGGGCGCAGAGCGATGCACCATTTCCACATGTGGAAGACAAAGATAGCAGAACCCTTGTGGGCTTTGGGGCACTTTTTGACCAGCCAGTTCCCATGGAAGGGCATCGCTGGGCAATTTAGGCCTTTCAGGGGTTCAGGGCCCAGCTCTGAACAGCCTGGCGTTCCTCCGCAGTCATGGGAGAGCTGGGGGCATGTGAGTGAGAGACAGGAGCCCTCGGGTGGAGGGGCCTCGATCTGTTTGCATTTGGTTCGCATCCAAGTGTGACTGAAGTTGTGGAGCTGCTGAGCATTTGGGAATACGCCGGGGCTGGCCCAGAGGAGAAACGGCCCCGTTCCCTCCCTATCCCCGAGACGGGCTGAGCTGTGGAAGGGGAGCTCCGGGGGAGACGGTCTGACCACCAGGCAGTGCAGCTGTTGCCCTCTGAGCCGAGACCTTCTCCTCTCCTGAGCATGTGCAGGGCACTAGAGCTGAGCTTCCCTTGCCGAGTACAAGGAGAGGCCACAGGCGTTAACAGGAACTGACACCAATTGTCCAGCAAGAGACAGGCAGCCTCAGGCTGAGGCCATTCGGATTCACCTCCCGCCAAGGGAGCAGTTCATCACTTTGCTGTCTCAGTCCATCTCTCCCGCCATGTCAGTCACCCTCAGACCCTGCCTCAGCACAGTGACAGGCCGGCTCTCTGTTCGGCTCCCGCCCGCAGGGCAGTCACATGGCCAGACATTGTACAGCTAATGCTGACGCTGCAAACCCGCTGCCTCTCCCCTTTGCAGTGCAGCAAAGACTTGCCCAGACTAACAGCCGGGATCCAAACAGCCCTCGGCTTTGGGGGGATTTGGAAACTGAGCCCAGACCCAAATCCCACCGCCGGCTCCTAGCTCCGTAAGAGGGAGAACCAGAGTCCCAGATCCAAATCCCCCTGCAGTCCAGCTGCAGGTCCAGTCTCTGGCTGAGCTGGGCTCGGCATTGTCTCACCAGCGTCGCTGGTTTCTGAGCAGGCAGAGTTCCCCTCCGAGAAGGAGCCACGACCAGATGACACTGCTGCAGATGGTGCTGACGACACCTCAGGTAGTGGTGCCCATTCACCCGAGGCTCAGCGGTGCTGCTTTGCGGCCGGTTTGCCTGACACGGGCGAGAGGAAGAAGCTGGCGAGGGGGGTGTCTCCTAGCCGGCAAAACAGCAGCAAGTCCCATGGTCATGGCTTGCAAAAGGGGAAAATGTGTTGCCCAGGAAGGTTCCATGTGCCTGGGAGGCAGGTCCCTGCGCCAGCCCCTGCCATCGCCCTGGGGGGCTGCACTGAAGATTCTGCCTGCACGAGGCAGGCCTGGAACCTCTCAGGTCATCTACCAGGCTCCTTTGTCTCCTCTCTGTGGGACAGAGGGCCTGGTTCTCGGCAACACGCAGGCCCCCTTATGCTGCTCAGCCAAACTGCCACATTCTCTTCCTCCGGGGGAACCGAGAGTCCTGCCTGGACAGCTCCCGCTCCCTCTCTGCCTGTGGCCTGGCGGCATCAGGAACCCGCCAACATCGGAGGAGACAAGGGGAGCAGAGCGTCAGTAGTCTTGTTGCTCCCTCCTCAGTGGGGCAGGTGGGGAGTTTGGACATCAGCAGCAGCCTAAGAGCTTTACCCACCGATGCCCCAGTGCCTCCAGCTTGCATCACCAAGAGATCGGCCAGCAGGAAAACACAAGCCTTTGTTCTGCAGGAGGTGGAGGGTCACAGAGAGGAAGCACAAATGAAGTAAAGCAGAGTCTGGAATCAAAGCAGAGCTGGCTGTTCAGAAACTACCAACCGCCTGCCCCCACCCCCTGCCTCCTGCCAAACACTAGGTAGGAAGGGTGCTCACAACCGGCAAAGCAGGCAGCCCTACACCCCCGCAGCGTCTCAGCAAAAGGCAGGGTCAGAAGCAGCCAAAGGACCCTGTGATGGACGGTCTGAGCCCACAGAACGAGTCCCCCTGGGAGAGGGGAAGGCCTCTCTTGCTCGCTCCTGCCGGGGTTTAGTGAAGTCATCCCAGGATCCTGAACCAGAGTGAGGGGTTCCCAGGCATGTTTCTGACATGGGAGGCTGGACCAGGCAAAGAAAGACAACGTGAGCTGGGGACTCCACTGTGCTACCAGGGACCCAGGTGTGGCCCATGCGCTGTCAGGTTCTCTTTAAATGAGGCCCAACCCCCAGAGCCCCTGGCAGCAGAGCACACGTCCGAAGGAGGTGCCGGAATCCCTGAGCCCCAAGTCCCCATGGCCTCACCGCAGGTTGCAGCTGCAGTTCAGGTGCGTTCTGGGGACAGGGTGCGAACCAGTGCACGGAGCTCTGCCGGAGGCCCTGCTGCTGTGCCGCCCCTGGGACACTGAAATCTGTCTGTTCTCAAAACCACACCAGCCCCCCCTTCTTCACGTTGGCATCTAATAAACCAACCCTAACTGGAAACAATGCTGGACAAAGAGGCCTAACTCACAAGAGCAAGTGATCCCTGAGATCGCTCCTGGGCCTGGGGCCTAGTGAACTTCCTGGGCACGCATCAGCGCCCGCCGTTCATCCTTTGTCTGGGCACGTTTCAGCCTTCCCGCGGGGTTCCTATGCCATGGCTGGACCAGCCAGCTCAAACCTCAAACTCAGCCCGAAGGTTTCCTGAGCTGCCAAAAAGGTCCAGTGAACGTCTCTCTCGTTCTCCTTTCCCTGCACCTGGGGCCCGGGACTCCCTCAAGCGAAGAAAGGAAACCTTGGGAGGAAAGCCAGAGCTGCTTCCTTTACTTCGGTACAGTTCAGTTTCTCCTGTTTAAGGTATACAGTGGAGGAGTCGGAGTGCTTTTCTTGCAGCTCCCTGGAGGAGCAGGGAAAGGGAGGTGGGGTATCAGACCAAGACTGGACATCACTCTAAGGAGAACTGTGCTCTAGCCCAGCCCCGAGTTATTGGCTGGATACAGGGACCATTAGGTAGAAATCTCAGGCCTGTATTATGCAGGAGGTCACCGATAGAGGGACAGATCGGTCCCTCCTGGCCTTTACCTCTAGGAATCTGTTCTAGCCCTCGGTACCCCTGTGGGATAGTGGAGCGGTGGTAGCCAGGTGCAAGGTGCAGATAGAGCAGCAGCCCCGTTCGGGGGGGGATCTTTAGCTTTAATTTGATCAACTCAGTCCCAGGACTGTCTCTCCTCTGGCACTTCCCCTCATCTCATCCCTTCTGCACACCTTCTCTCTCCTGTCCCCAGCAGCCCCCCTCGTCCCTCCTGGTCAGCATCCGCGAGCACAAAGTCTGGCCGTGCTCCAAATCGTTCTCTGGGAGTTATTAGCTTTATGACAAGATTTATAAATGTAAGTGAAGGGAAAACCTTTCTAGACACTTGGCAGGACTTAGCACCTTAACAGAGTCAGCTCTCCTTTCACTCAGAATTACACTTCATTTCCCTTCCACCAGACAGCCCTTTCCCCGCACTTACGAGCTCTCACTTGCACAGTCTGGGGCCAGGGAGTATTTCTGAGCCACTGAATTCCAGGAGAAATTTTTCAGCCTTCCACCTCCTCTCACCCAAGCAGTAATTTCTTATCAGATTTCACCTTCATTTTAATAGTGCAGCAAACCTTCCGGGTCTGTTCTCAAAGGCTAAGGGAAGGAATACTGCACGTCTCACCCAGCCCCCCTTACCAGCTCACCCTTCCTGCTATTTGCCTAGTTGTTTTCTTGGAGGAATTGAAGATACTTTGTATAATAAAAAGAGTTTAATTAATAGAAAATCAGCCCTCTGCACAAAGAATGAGGGTGCCAAGTGACACCATACAGAGACTCCCACAACACACACACACACGTTATTTATACAGCACCCAAAATGTATGAGTTGGTGATTTTACTTGGAAATTGCCTTTCACACTTTGCATAGTAGTTTCATACTAAATAAACCTAACAGATTCTCTCTCTCTCTGTCTTCCCGAGCCTTCATCCACTATTCGTTTGAAAATGCACCTGAAAGTAACTGGGGCTGCTGAATAGTGAGGAAATGTACCATCGAAGAAGAGGCAGGGGAATGAAGGGCGAACGGAGTGGATTTCATGAGAGGAGCTCTGTGATTCAATTAGCAGTGAGTGTGTATTAAATTGGAGGCATTGTGGTGGGTGGCAGGGATGGAGAAGTAGCCACCAGCCCTTGCAAAGCAGATCACACAAATGGAGCTTGTTGACTTGCTGGGTTTGTTAGATTTGATTGAAAAGTGGAGGCAGTTCATGCCAAGATATTGGTTTCCATGGATTTCAGTTGATGCAGGTACAGAGCAAATTACAGTCATGTCCCCACGTACGTTACCTTGTGGTCCCAAGGCTGAGCTGAGAGGTTGATACAGCTGACTGTGTTTGTTATAAAGCTCCAAGACTGTGAAGAATTTGAAAATGATCTACAAATTGGCCATGATCCTGCTTGCAGGTGCTGCTTCCCCTGCCCAGGCCTGGCTTTGCTGGGGTCCCTAGGGATAGGGTGCGTGAAGGCAGCATGGGGGGCTACTTTCCCCACTGGTCTGAGCGAATGGGGGTAAATCAGGGAGTTTCTGCTGAAGTCAATGAAGTCGATTTACAGCAGCAAAGGAACTGGCCAGGGGCGTGAGATGCCGATTGGGGCATTGTTTGTCATCTCCGTTGTCTGATTTCCAGAGCGGGATTGAAAGACAAAGGATGGGTTGGTGGCTTTTCCAGCTGGCAAGATACTGCGTGAGGAGCAGCAATGAAACAGAAAGCTGGGGGGCTGTGCATTCAGCGGGCGGTTCTCTCTGCCAGCTAGTTGGTGGATTAGTATTGTCAGCCCACAATTAAAGAGACATGTCTGGCTGCTTGGCTGAGAGTCCAGAATTCCTCCGCTTCCCTCCCCCAACCAAACCCCGCATGTTTCAGAAGCGCTATTTATTGCAGAATGAAGCACACAAAGCCATGTGCAAGTCAGAGAAAGGGGCTGGAACATTTTAAAATTCAGTGTTTAAGACAAGGCACTGCAGGGTGCAAAATGTGCATCTTTCCTAGGTACCCAGCACTCACTTTACCTTCCTTCACTTGCTAATCGAAGGACCCAAAGCATTACCGAGTAACGAACGGAGCAACATGCTGCAGGATCTGCCAAACAAACTGCACCAGAACGTTGGTCTCTCCAGACCAGCATCCTGGCCTCTGGCAGTGGCCAGCACCTGATGCTTTGGATGAAGGGAAAAGCCCCCGGATTAATTCACCTGGCCTCTGGTGCAATGCTGCCCACGGAGAGAATAGCCTGCGGCAGCTGGTTTATGCCCAAGAGCAGGAGATTTTCAACAGACACAGGCAGGGGGCAGTGAACTCCCAGTGATAGTGAATGGGACTTGGGTGCCTGGAGCCCTTGCTCCCCTCTGGCAATCCCAGCGGAATGGCCTCTGTTGTAACCTGCACCCTGCTCTCCCCCGAATCACTGAATTTCTACCCAACATGCTGACTTGTCCATTTGTTCCCCCCATTGAGAGATTCGCTGATTGATTCTCCTCCAGCCCAACCACGTTCCACAGGGAACCTGCTCCTGGAGGGAATCTCCCACTACCCCCATGTCACTCTTGGTTTGCTGCTGATTGAGATATATTCTGGGGCTGCTCTACACACCCCAACCTAACAGCTGCCTTCCCAGTCCTTACTGGTGCGGGCAGCCTGGTCAAAGGGGGAATGGGTGGGAACCAACCAACCAGCTCTTCAGAAAGCCTAAAACAGAGGCAGTGTGGTCTTGTAAGTAGGGCCGTACACTGGGCATCAAGAGACATGGGTTCTATTCCCAGCTCTGCCACTGAGCTGCTGGATGACCTTGGGCAAATCCCTTTCCCTCATTGTGCCTCAGTTTCCCATCTCACCCCTTGTCAATTAGGGGGTATTGCTCACTTTGTATTTGTACAGCTCCCAGCACAATTGGGCCCTGATCTCTGCAGGAGTGCCTATGAGTTACTACAATATAAATAACAACAGCAGGATAGGAAATGGACCATAGAAATTCCTTTCACTCCACTAAAGACCAGTCTCTGATCCAGAGGCTCATAGATGGTGCCTCAATCACCTCTCTGAAAACTAGTGTGAGCTGCAGGGAATGTCCTTCCAAATCTAAATATCACATCTGGGTCAAACCCACACCCCTGGGCTGGGCCGGCCATGGGGCATTGGCACCTGGGCAAAGGCAGGATTTACCATCCCTCCCTGCAGCGAACGCCGCTCTCTATTTCTGTCTCATTCCCCTTCAGGAGAGTGCCCGTGTGTGTGCCCAGGCAGCAGCAGGCTGCCAAGGACGCCCCCGCAGAGATTGCAGCAGGGTGTTAAAGGAGGGCACATGGTGCTGGCTCGCAGGACTGCGGGGCCCATTCAAAGTGCCAAACAGAAACAGGGAGTTTGGAGGGGAGCGGGTGGGAATAAACCGCAAGAACCGAAGAGCAGCTTAGTGATGTGCAGGAAGGTCTGGCCCCAGCACTACCCGACAGCGCCCAGGGGATGTGATGGCCCATCCTGCGCAGACCGCTCCTCCACCTGGGCTGCCTTGGCCACTAGGAATATTTACTGATCTGCTGTTTGTGTAGGACCAACAATGTTTTGGACTGTTCTGCCACCGTCAGTGATGCTTGTGCCCGGGACAGGGGGCAAGGAGCCAGAGCTGGGTGGGGTTAGTGCTGGGTGGGGAGTGTGTGTGCGGGGGGCGGGGTGTGTGTGAGGCAAGATCACTATGCATCAGATGGAAAAGGACAACCCCCCAGCACAAAAAGCGCCTCGTGCTCCAGCTCCTGAGAAGGCTTTTTATGAATAATGGAAGAGGAAAAACAAACTGAAAACTCCAGGAAAGTGCTTGACACAGCGTCCCTTTGGGAGATGCAGGAACCGCCGCACTGCGTTCACACATTGCCCTTTCTCAGATCCTGTCTTGTAAACACCTGAAAAGCATGTCAATGCAGCTCTGCAAGCCGACCTTCCTGCTGGGCACCACATGCCTCCCTCCACAGCAGCTCGGCCACTGCTCCTCTCCACCCCCCTGTGCAGTTCCCTGGGAGTCGGACCCCGATGCAGCTAACACCCCGAGTGCTCCAAGCTGATACATGTCACATGGCTTACCCTAGTCGCTCGTGGACATTTGTGTGCCACACCCCACCCTGCTCAGGAAGCCCAGCAATGGGCTAGCGGGGGGCTGTGTGTGGCTCACAGGACCGGACTAGTGTGTACAGGGAGCAGTGTTGCAGGGCAGGACCGAGGTGCATTGGCACAGCTGGAGTCTAGGATAGAGCGGGGGGGGGGGGAGGAGGTTAGCGCCAGAGTGCTATGGCCGAGCTGAGTAGGGACACAGGACCTGACGCGCAGGTGGTGTCCATGCCACTGAGAGAGCACAGGGGGCAGAAAGTAAGTCCCCTCCTTCCACCCTCAGGTGGGGCCATGGAGACGGATCCAGTCCCACAGCCCATGGCACCTGGAGGAAACTGGGAACATCCTGCCCCTCGCAGAGGAAAAGAGGCCTGGATTTTCGGGGATTGGAATGAATTTTCCAGCTGCCCAGCCATTGCTGGGCTGCCTGCAGCAGCAACCGAGAGCAGGACACGTTGATATTCTCCCTGAATTCAGGCAGCACTGGGAGGGACGGCCTCACGCGAGACGAGAGCATCGACTCGCTCGTCACTGCGCTTGCCAATCAATAACCCGAAGTTTGGAGAATCGGACCCAGCAGCCAGGCAAGAACCTGGGCTTTAACCAGGCTTCAGGACTGCGGTGTGTGTGCAGGACTGAGGCCCTTCCGCCAGGGGATCTAGAGAGGGCAGAGGAGATGGCGCGGACTGTAGCAGTGTTTGGAGGCAGGGTCTTATCCCTGCAGGATCTGAGCTCCAGGCATGCACAAACTGACATGACTAACAGCCTGGGGGGATTCTCTCTCTTCCCTCTCTTCTCCAAGGGAAGATTATGTGATTTTTGGTTATTATTCTTACTCCTCTGTATTTCCTGGCTGCTGGGCTGTGCGTGTGTTTGGAGAGGCAGCTCGGAGACGTGTGTGTGGCACCTGGAGCGGCAGGTGGGAGGTTTATGGCGCTTCTTAGTTCCCACTGGAATTTGATCCACAGTGTGGTCCCTGGGGAGGCTTCGGCTCCTGCACAGACCAGCTTCACCCTTGCAGTGGCAGCGTCACTGTGCCCAAGAAGTGGAGCCATCGAACCACAGCCCTCGCCCGGAGCAATGGGTATCCTGGGCCCAGGTCACTGATGCCTTGAAGATAAGGACGGAGGCCTGGAACTTTAGGATGAGGAGACCCGAGCGATCCGATTCCTGGGCAGAGGAGAGGGAGGAGAGGAGCAGGTGTCTACAGCACACAGACAGTTTGGAAACAGTCTGCTAGAGACATATGTTTCCCAGACACAAAACTGTTTAATTCATTAACTGCTTCGCTGAGTGAGAGCCGCATGGCACTGCCCTCAGGCAGCAGCGCCCATCTGACTCAGCCTGCAGAGCAAGGCCAAGCCGGGTGCTGGCAGCGCGGACGCTGGCGGCTCAGGGACCGAGTGAGGCCAGCCTGGGAGTGCACAGACGTTTCTGTTCTGACATAGCATGGAACAGCCACAGGGACCTGGCTGGTGTCAGGACTTTAAAGGGAAAGAGACATCCCTGTAAAATTCCAGGTGGAATAGACTAGGTTGGAAGGCAACTCTGCAGCAGGCGGTGCATGAAATGGTCGGGGAGCTGGGTCTGCCCGAGGGGAGAGCGAGCTGGGGACGCTGCACTGATCCAGTGCAGCATACTATCAGTTCAGAACAATGGCACCTGTATTCCCCCTCTGTGGTCCCTCAAGAGCCCCCACTCTAGGCTCCCGGCTGCTCAGCCGTCACCTCTCCTGGACAGATACCCACTTCGCTCTCCCTCCTGACGAGTTTTCCCAGGCTGCACCGTTCCCTGCCTTTGCTATGAAATCCTCCCCAGCAAGCCAGACTGCCTAAAAGGCCAGCGTCTGTGCTTTGCTTTCTCTCCAGAGGCTATGGACAGCTTCACTGCTGCAGTTACAAGTTACCATACAGCTCTTCATATGCAAGCACATTTATGCTAAGGTGAAAGCGTTACGGAGACGACATGCTAAACACAGTAAAAGAACCTACATGCAGGCTAGAGTTTACCAGAGGTCACCCCAACTTCAACCTCAGGCTCCGGTAGGTGTCAGTCCTTCAAAACTCACAGCTGGCTTTTCCCCTGGGTTACAAGTTCATAACTGTCTCAGACTCAGAATCAAAAGAACCATGAATAGTTCAGTCTTTCCTTGCTACAGCTTGGCCCTTTGATCTTGGCCTCATGCAACAGGTGATCAGCAGACAGTGGTGCCCTCTTCAGGGCATAGCTTCCAAAGGCTGGGGTTTTGTATAACCAGAGATGGGGAATTTGCCTTCACCTCCCCCTAGCTATTCCCCAGGAAAACCACTTCACAAGCCTTGGTCCAAGAATCCATTCTTGTCTGGCCCATAGTTCAGCATAGTCCTTGGAGCCCCCAGGCCTCAAATCTCCCCCCGAGAGATTACATACAATCCTTGCCCACAACAATACATAAACCATTCATTTCAATGGACCCCAAAGACACGTAAACCTACTTCAGTAAGGAATATTGCAGGAAATTGCATGTCTGTCACAGCAACTCTCTGCTGCTTTGATTTCCGCCCCCCTTCAATCCTTCGGAACTGCAGCATGTGGCACGGGGAGGGGAGCGGAAGGATGGAGACTATCATGACTATCTAAGGAGCTCTAGTCTGGGCTCCCCGTCATCACCTAGCTCCGTATCAAGGACAGCTCCACAGCCACTTGATTCGTTTGTCAGATCAAAGGTTCTGGCAGCAGAGAGCTGGGAGTCGGAATTGCAGCATCAAGGAGAGGAATCCAACCCCTCCAACTGGAGTGGGATGGATGGCGGTGGTTCAGATCTGCTGCGGCAGGGAGCTCTCGGCTCAGTAACCAGGCCCCACCCCTCTCTGGTCACCAGCACCTCATTCTCTGTGGCATTATTAGGGCAGGGGCGTTGGAACAATTTGTACAGTGGGGGAGGAGGGGCTGAGAGCCATTGAACCAAACTGTAAACCCTGGAAATGATGGAAACCACTTCAAGCCAGTGGGTGCAGCGGCACCCCCAGTTCCAGCACCTCTGCATTGGAGCAGAGCTGGGCACCATTAGGATGCGTGCATTCAGCATGACCATGCTCTGCCCTGCACATGGACGGAGAGACGCCTGCACCTGTCCCCGAGCTGACGGTCTAATACCAAAGTGCAGAGGAGATGGGATGTGCTGGGAGCCAGCTGGTCTCTCAGGATTTATTGTTATTCTCACTCCAACTTCTGATCAACGTAGGAACAGCACTCAGGGGTTGCTAGGACTGGCTGGGGGTTCAGACCTGGGTTCCCTCTGGGCTGCCCCGGAGCAGCTTGTGGCTGTATCATGCAGGGACTTTGAATGGGGCAGTGAGAGCAAGAGTGAACCAGGCAACAACTGCAGCCTTGGCTTGGGGTGCTGGGTGCCTGGCTGATGGGCTGTGCCCCCATTCCGTCCGAGTGAGACAGGCTTCTCCGCACGGGTGAGATCGTCTGGTGAGGGCACTGGAAGAGTGACAGCGAGTTCTGCAGCATTGCCTCCTCTGAGAGCAGGTCAGCTCTCTGCACGCTGCTCATCATCACAGCAGCAAAGCCGTACGCACAGCCACGGCGCTGTCCTGCCGTCTCACCCCAGCCGCCCACGCAGCTACGCTTGCTGCACTGAGCTGCCCGGCTGGCTCCCTAAACAGGGACCTGTGATGTATCTGGCGGCACTTTTCCTTCATCACACCAGTAAGGGCCAGAGACCTTTCTCTGCGCCGGCCACTGCCTGCAGCAAGGCGGCAGCAACAGGCAGACAACTGGCATTTTCTTCCCTGCCTTGAAATGCTTATTCATGTCCCCATCGCTCCCCCCTCCCCGCCCCGGGGCACGAGATCGACTCCAGCAGGTACAAGCATATTTCTGAATGAAGGAATAATCCCCCAGCAGCTCAGACTCAAATCCGTCCAAGGAGCTTTGCAGCGCTCAGCTTCAGAGAGCCCAAGGAAAATGTCACCGCTGCTAAGACCACTTCGCTGCCACGTCCCCACGCAGAGAGAATCCAGGGGAGCACGCTGTGCCAAGCTAGATCATACCATGTGCAGAAGGGTTTTATTCATAATAGCAGCAAAATAAAGTGACACCAGCCACAAGACGGATACAATTTACAAATCACCGAGAATAATTACAGGAGTGTGTGGAATATTTCTTTGATTTACTATTAACTCTAGTAAGGAGCTAGACAAGCATTATAATTACATCCATGAATAAGCTGCTCTCTTGTGAACAGCTTCAGCTCTGCAGGGAAATAACCCTTTGTGTCTGGATCCCAGTTCAAAGGAAGGATTGTTTTAAGGGTAAATTAGTTAAATAAAGAGCCGTTCATCTCCTTATTGCTCATTAGCAATATTAATACAGTGTGCACCAAAACGCCTGTGCGCTGATGGGATTCCCAGGAGCACAGGTTAAAATAACCACGCTATAACAGACCACCGGCCATAGAGACAGAAGAATGATGCAGTGCCAGGCCACTTACAAGGCTCAGTCCCCCAGCTGTATTTTCAGCTCTTACGGAGAGAGGGCAGCATGGTCTGGCAATGAGAGTAGGGGATGTGCTACGAGGACTCCTGGGTTCTGTACCCAACTGTGCTACTGACTTACTCATGTGACCGGGGACTGGTCACTACACCTCTGCCTGTCTCAGACCTCTCAGCTCTAAAATGGGGATGCTGCTGCCCCACTGATGCATCGGGAGGATGAATTAATATTTGTAAAATGCCTTGAGATCCTGGGAGGAAAACACACAATACTGCTGTTTGGAAACCTCGTTCCCGGCAGCTGGCGCCACATCACTCCCCACTCCACCCCCGTCACTGTCGAATCTAGAAGAAGCTGAATACACCTGCTGTTCTGGGGCAGGATGTTCTGTGCTGCAATTGACCCTGAAATGGCTTTATTTGTATGGACATTTATTTACCCACCTACTTATGCGTCAGGGATTTGGGGGTAGGTCAAGGACATGTTCCTGCACTGGGATGTTCACTGGGCTCTTTTGATTTATTGCCTGGCTGAGTTGATTCGTTATTGGTAGAGGGATTATTTTGGGGGGTTACAAGTCTAATTATCTGGGCACCAGGAGCTTCCTGTATGGGCAGGTTTTTTTAATTGTTAATTAAAAATGGAAAAACGGCAGCAATGTTAGCTGTGTCTGGCGGGTGGAAAAGGCCTCAATAAAAACAAGAGACTGTAGCAGAAAGCAGGGAATCTAAGTTCTTCTTAAACTTTTGACAGTGCTATCTTCATGCGGCCTGGGTTAGAGCACCTTCCTTTTCTCCTGGATGCGCACGTGTGTGAATATATTACACATGCACACTTGCCCTGGCCTCACCCCAGCAACCAGCCTGGGACCAGATGAGCTGATAATGCCAATGTCCTCCTGGGTGCCTGCCAGATATTCCATCAGGAGAGGGGAAATTGTCTCTGCTGGGCTCCCTCTGCTAAGCGTGGCCAGGTCCAGCAGTGAAAGCTCATGCTGGAAGAGAGTGGACGTCTCCTGCGCTCTGTTTGCTTTGGAGCTACAGCTGTTCTTTGTAGGAGTGGGAGAAGCAGGACAGGATTGATGCCGTTTTTAAATTCTGCTGGCAACTTGTGGATTCTTCTCCAGGGAGGAAAAAAAATACACCAACCTCCCTGAACCATTTGGCTGCTGGGGCCCTGCTACAGCTCCCTCCATGGCAGTGGCTCACTGAGCCGGAGTCAGGCGAATTTTCTGATCTACGAAAGCAACTAATTTTGGGAGAAAAAATGGTGGCTGGAGTTTGCAGTCTGGCAGACGCCCGAAGAACTGTAATAATACAGAGCCCTGCCCTGCCCATAGCAATCTGGTGGGCTGTTCCCCCTCCCACCTCCACAGGCCAAAGTTAGTCAGTACTCCACCTCCTGGCTCTGTGAGTGAAACCTTTTTAGCCTGTTTAAGCTGTTTTGTACTTAGCAGTAAGCAGAGGAGGACATGGCTTCAATCTTGTATGTGTATAAGGTCAATATTGATGATACTGAATTAACTATATTGCTCTGTAGAAAATGACATGAAAGTAATTAAATTATAAAAAAAACACAAAAAAACACCCCCCCCCTTCCATATCTGTAAAGTGCTCTGAGAGCCTGCAGTCCTGTGATGTAGAAACACAGTGCCACAGGCGCATTGTGTGACTCTCTCTGAAACAGGAGGCATTGCCCACTGCTGGAGAGAGGATTCAGTCCTGGGGGGTCGTGGCTGCCAGGGTCTGTTCCTGGGAAAAGTGGAATGTTTCCAACCCTGGGAAGCGTGGCGCTGTCCCTACCCAGACCTGCACCAGTTGGTTAACTGATGCAAATCCCTGTGTGCAAACTCCCCTTTTGGTATAAGCAGCGTATTGAGTATTAAGACAGAGCCCAAGGACTTAAGCCAGTAGGTCTCAGACTTTTGTACTGGTGACCCCTTTCACATCGCAAGCCTCTGAGTGCAACCCCCCTTATACATTAAAAACACCTTTTTTTAAATATATTTAACACCATTATAAATGCTGGAGGCAAAGCAGGGTCTGGGGTGGAGGCTGACAGCTCACAACCCCCATGTAATAACCTCATGACCCCCTGATGGGTCCCGAACTCCAGTCTGAGAACCCCTGACTTAAGCTGAACCTGAGGAAGCTGCTCAGAGCAGCCACATGGTATTTAAGCAATTTAAAGTCACACCTGTAGTTAACCCTGCCCAAATCTCTCTGGAGACAAGGCCCAGGTGTCACACACGCCTTCTCCTGCTCCTCTATTTTTCACTTCCTGCATCTGATGAAGTGGGCTGTAGCCCACGAAAGCTTATGCCCAAATAAATGTGTTAGTCTCTAAGGTGCCCCAAGGACTCCTCGTGGTTTTACACAGGCCTTTGAATCAAAGCGGTGAAACCTTCCTTTGTGTGACCTTGTCACTGATCTGCCAGGCTGGGCCTGAGGCAGTGGGTGAAGCGGTTTGCTACAGTTTGACTGCCTTTTGCCTTTGCCTCTGTCTCATTTGGAGCCCTTCACTGCCGAGTTGATTTCAACTTCATCCCAACCCCCTCTCCACTCCACCAGTTGGGCGGCTGCGGTGAGTCTCCTTTGGGCTCAGCTGCTCCAGGGATGTGGGGCTGGAATAAGCAGGGGAGCTTTTTTGCAATAGATTTGTTTTCTGGGTCTGGGATGCAGTTTTCTCTTGTGGCCCAGGCAGGGAGTGATCAGAAAGCTGCTGTTCCCTACAACAAAGAAAGAAAAACCAGCCTCCCTGCTGCCTGTGTCAGAGCACAGACTGGTGTCATTAGGAGTTCCAGCTGCCGCTTTCTCCTACCTTCACCTCCTACAAATGGCAATTGGGTTTGCCACGTTACTAGTCGATTAAAGCAAACCCTGGAGGAGCTCGTTTACAATGCATAATGAGTGCACACGACTGTGCTAGTAGGTACATTTCTAATCGCTGTCATTACAGAGCGGGACTGGAATAATTCTCACTGCACTGGCCCCTCCCACCAGCTCTGGGACAGAAAGGGTCAGGTTCTCTGCGGATCAGGGCGTTGCTCGCCCGGCTGTCAAACAGCACCCTGCCAACCAGGCAGGGTTGGCAGCACCTCTCGGGAATGAACGAACGCGCTGCAGGCGGTGGGAGGCGGGTGCAGCCAGGGGCTCTGCATGCCACTCTGTGCAGTCAGGCCAAGACTAGGGTGACATTATTGTCACTCGTACAAAGGGTCTTCCCCTGCACATGAGGACGCCACCGAAAGCCTTTAGAAGCGTGAATTTAGCTCCTGAGGATACAGATGGAGGCGCGAACACAGCTGTGGTCTGGGCACAAGTTGGGCAAGCTTCCCACCTGCAGCTTGGCCAGAGAACCTCCCGTGAGCTGGCCCCAGCGGTTCATCCCTGCCCCGCCCCCCAGCTCTGCCAGGGTGTCTTGGTGTTGACGTCCAGCATCCCCAGCCCTGGCTGTCCACCTAGCGCACCTCACTCCAGCACCCCTGTGCCCCACTGCAGCCCGTCTGATTGTTTGAATCCCTTGAGTGGAAATGGCTGGCGTGTGCCTGGCCGTTTGTGGCTTCCAGAGGTTGCCAGGCTGAGCCCTCCAGCTCCACTGACTGGGGATCGACAACCAATCCTTTACTTTGTCTGGCTCCACCCACTTCCTACAGGAGCAAAGGCAATTCCCCCTGACAGACCATCCTTCCTGTCCCTCCGGCACTTCCCAGCTCACTCGTGGCCGGTTTGGGATTAAGCTGCAGAGGGGAACATGCTTCAGGGCATCCATTTCACAGAAGTCAAAAAAAAAACCTTGCCCTCCCTCCCGCAGCAATGGCCTGTGACAGTGTTGGGCACGCAGCCCCAGGAAGGGAGGACCCAGCCGGGGCATCTAGCATTAGAGAGCAGAATTCATCCTGGTCACAGTTCTGACCACTTCAGCTCGGCTGCCCTGTTGTGGGGACGGAGCGAGGAGGGAAGAAAACGGCAGCTCTGGCCTGATATACAACCTCTGCTGAACAAAGGAGGAGGAAAGCTTAACATGCAAGCTGCACAGATGTCTCTGCTGCAACAGGGAGTGTGGTCCAGGGGCTCAGGCACCAGCCTGGAACTCAGGAGCCCTGGGCTCTATTCTGCCAGTGATCCTTGCTTGAACAAATCTCTGGATCGCCTCATGCCTCGGTTCCCCCATCTGTAAAGTGGGGGCAATGCTGACCCACCTTCTTAAAGCTCTGTAGAAGGGCTTAGTATTAAATACAGAGAGATTCTGCCACTAACTCCAGTGGGAGCAGGATCTGACCCTTGTATTGTATGGTACCTGAAACTAGGCTGAGAGTTCTATGACAGGTCGCTCCGGCCATAAGAGACACTGAGAAGTTTTTTACATCTGAACTGTGCCCCCTAAAAGCTTGTCTGCACGAGGCCATGCACCAAGGTGGTAAATCGGTTTGTAACCTGGTGCCAAGAGGCTGCAGGACGCCAGTTTTGATGTAAGAATGATGGGATGCAGTTTAGTTAAGCCCGCCCGAACTGACTTATGTGGAGCTCAGTGTGGTTTAGCTTGAGTCATTTAGGAATGACCTTAAACAAACTGCAGTTAGCCCCCCTTGTACCAGACTGGTTGCACTGGTTTAAATTTGCACCCTGTGGTATGTGAGTACAGCTTTCTGGGCACGCAAGGCCTAGTTCTCTACGGAGAGTGTCCCATGGCCAGAGTGTCTCGCAGGCCTGGAACCTCCATGTCTCCCTCCACTGGGCATTCTCCTCTGCAGCCAGTGCGTCGGACACATTGGCCAGGCTGACTTTGCAGAAGGTGGTCTCGGTTCCTATCCAGGTGAATGAGCTCCAACTGAGGGACTGAATCATTGAGAAAGGAGAAGCCATATTGTCTCCGTAAGCCGGTTTCTGGCCTGGCAGGACGAAGCACTATTATTTTAGACACACACACATGCTGCGAACGGTGCTGTTTTGTTCCCCTGTAGGCTGGGCGCTCCCCTCACTAAGCAGTGCAATCCCACATCAGAACTCACTATTTCCAAGTTTCAGAGTAACAGCCGTGTTAGTCTGTATCCACAAAAAGAAGAACAGGAGTACTTGTGGCACCTTAGAGAATAACAAATTTATTAGAGCATAAGCTTTCGTGGACTACAGCCCACTTCTTCGGATGCATTCACTATTTCCAAGCACTTAGAGCTCTTAACTAGCTGGTAATATTTTTCCTTTGATGTTTAATTACCCCCTGCAGTCCACAACCTCTCCCTGTTGCTTCAATCTGCTGCCTGCACAATAGCTATGGAGCAACCAACAATTAAACAGTTATTCTGACAGCATTCACATAACCTGAGCAGGGCTGTCTCTGCCTTAGGACGTGCTGCCTAGCAGCAAAACACAGGGCAGCCTGAATCCTTAATGCGCTCTCTATTCCCTGCTGCTCTCCACATTAGCATGGCTGATAAGGATGCAAGACAAAGCTCTGCCTAATTAGCATATATGAATGTTAACTAGGCATCAGTTCCCATATATTACAGAACAGACCCCGGACAATCACCTCCTCCCTGCCTAGGCCAGACAGTTTCTAAGAGGGCTCAGGCCTGGCTGCTGACGCGTTTGCTCTGTTGTGGTGGCAGGCCAGGTCACCAGCCCAACCCTGCAGATCGCGGGACCGTGCAGACACGTTCCAGAGGAAGAACTTTTGCTATCAAACCTGTCTCGGCTGAGGACCAACAGGGCTCCCATTCTGGAGCATCACAGCTGACAGCTGGGAGCAGTTCCTGGGGTGGTCTCCAAGGGCAGGAATTCAGCGGGTGAATGATAGTAATGGAGAACCGATGGGCAGCTCGAAAGGTCTCCATGGCGCTGGAACACTTTTTGGAGTGAGGCTACGCCCCCCCACCCCCGTACCCCTGTCTGCGCCCCCCCGCCATCCCCTAGAGCTGGGAGCAGGGCCATGGCTCCAGGTGTAGAGGAGGGGGGACACAGACAGGGGTATGGGGGCCAACCCAGGGGCCACAGCTGGGGGTGGGTGCGGAGCCCCGGGCGCAGGCCCAGGAGTGAAGCCCGGGCGCGGGGCTGGGAGCAGAGCCCTGTGTAAAACCTGGGGGTGCTTCAGCACCCCCAGTGCCCCTAGTTCCCACACCTCTATCACCAACAGAAGTTGTTCCAATTAAAGATACTCCCTCCCCCCTCTTTATCTCTCTCGTAGCTGTGTTGATCTGAGGATAGTACTACCCTGCGAACAGGAAGGGGGCAGCCAGTTAGCGATGTAGGGCATGCGTGTCTCACAGCGCCCTGGCCAAGGAGGATCAGACTCCAGGGGTTGATAAAGGCACATTGAGGGGAGGAAAGGACAGGCTGGGTCGATGCCAGCTCACAGGACTGGAGTGCAAAGCTTTGTGTATGTCCCCATGTAGGCTAGCACTCCCTGGACCTGCGCTTGGCTTCGGTTTTTGGAGAGGCAGAAATGACCTCTTCTGCACTTGGACTGGGCTTGTGTTTCCCAGCCAAGGGGCTGGGGGAAGAGGAACAGCAGTGGAACGTCTGGGCCAGGCCCGCTTAGTGCCGCTCTCTCGGCCCCTGCTGCCGGGGGGGGGGGGGGGGGGGGGGGGGGGGAGGGGGCAGCTCCAGGCATTGGGCTCCCATGAGTGAGGCTGAGTCTTTCATGGAGGTTACGGAAGTCACGGATTCAGTGACCTCCATGACTTCTGCAGCGGCTGGTGTGCTGACTTCAGGGCCACCAGACCAGCTGGGGTGGCCACGGGCAGCTGGTCCAAGAGCAGCAGTGTGCCCTGCGCCGCTCCACCCCCGCCGGAGAAGCAGCATCCGCTGGAGCACTCCCCATCCCCCGGAGCACTCCCCATCCCCCAGCACCTAAGATTTAGTTAGGGGTATTTTTAGTAAAAGTCATGGACTGGTCCGTGGTTGTGACTTTTTGTTTATTGCCCGTGACATGTCCATGACTTACTAAAAATACACATGACTAAATCGTAGCCTTACCCATGAGCCCTCAGCTCAAAGCAAAGAGTCACAAGCCAAGCCAGACGGATGTTCTGAGGACACAAGGGATGTAGTGAATAAGGAGAAAGGTCCGAGACTGTCTCTCAACCCAGGCCACCTCCGGTCAGCCCCTGGAGGCTGTACCTAACAGCAGAAGCAGGTACGGAGGCTGCCAGGAAGAATCCAGGTGCCCCTCACATGAGCAAAGAGCGCCTGCTCCCACATATAAAGAAGAGCCTTTTTAATTGCAGGTGCAGAATTAGATTTGCCTGAGGCTTTGCCATCATCTGTAGCAATTGCCTGTCTTTCATGTCTGCTTTCTTCCCCTGGCACGTGGCTCCCGTGTTGCTCATCAGAGCTGGAAGCGTTTCCATGCAGCCACTCTCCCTAAGGCTCTGGGAGTTTATGGTATTTGAGACTTTGCTGTTCCTTACGCTTGGGTAATTCCCACAGCAGCCCCAACATGGCCTAGCCGGTCTGCACCACCTCTCCGAAACGCAAACACCTGGTGCAGTGTGTGCAACGCTGGAGAGCAAATTGCTATTGCACACGCTAGAAGAGGGAGGGATGTGGCTCAGGCGGATTCCAGGAGAGCAGCTTTCCACTCTCACCAGGTCCTGTTGCTCTAGAAGAGCTGAGAAGAGCTGTGTGCTGTTCCTTTAAACCTGAGCCAGCCAGTGGGCTGGGGAAAGGTCTGGGCAGAAGCTCTGTAATGGAGCACAGAGGGACACTGTTAGTGCCTTGTTCAGTGTTCGAAGAAAGCAAGTCTTTCCCACTGTCACATGACATCTGTAGGCCCCAGAGTGACTGTGAAGTGCTGGGTTGATTGTCTCCATTCCCTGTAACTGAGTTGCCCTGCCTTTGTCCTGCCATGTGTCCTGCATAACCCTGCAAGAGGCTGCCCTCTAAAGGACCACCCCACCAGTGCGTGCCAGCTTCAGCACCGATGCACATGGGCTGGCAAACAGCTCAGTGGCATGGTCCTTTAGAGGGCAGCCTCTTGCAGGGTTATGCAGGACACATGCCCCCATGCATCATTGCTTGGCATCCCGGCAGAAGAGGGCAAAAGTCTAAGCCCTTTGTAAGAGGGCATGATGCCATCTGAACAGATGGGCAATGAGGGCACATTGGTGGAGTGGGCAGGCTTCCCATCCTAGAACAGCCCAAGAGCTGCCCTTCCCCGCGTCCCTGGTTGACTGAGGAGCGATGCCATCAGTAACTGGGCTGCAGTTCAGGAAGCACAAAAAATTTCAAACATTGACAAAGAAAAAGGAGCGTTGGGGTGAGACAAGAGCACAGGAAAAGCCCACGTGATTGGCACTGTGCCAGAGACCTCCTGGGCCTGTCGGTGATGAACTACGACAGAGTGTGTGGAAATACCAGCAACTTTATACCAGAAGCCAGAGCAGATTCCCGAGACTCTTCGCACTACGCTTGCATAGAGCCTGCTTTCCTGCTCCTGATGCTAGTACAACCCAGGTGCTCCTGGCCAGTTGTGCCCAGGTTCTTATGCGGGTTTTACACCTTGCCACGGGGGGGGGGGGGGGGGGGGGGGGGGGGGGGGGGGGAGAGAGAGAGAGAGGGGATTCACAGGCTTCACTCTCCATTCCTGATGCCCAACCGAGGCTGGAGTACGGCAGTCCTGAGGGGGCAAAGACGGGAGGATTTTCACTAGATGCCAATAAAACAGAAGCTCACCACTGGGAGCAGCTTTGCTTCCGTGGGATTCATAGCCAGGAGGGAGTACAGTCCCTCTGGTGCCCGGCCCTGTATCAGCGGCTGAGGTGGCGGCCTGCATTTCAGATCAGCTGCAGCCACACAGGTTTGAAACCACCTACCAAACCTACCCAGCTTTAGGCTGTGAGCGTCTCTGCGCTGCATGTTTGTACAGCGCTGTGCACAGTGGGGCTGGCTCCTCCATACAAATAATGAAATGGCCAGAGCCAAGAGGCCACCTGTGACAGCATCCACAACAGAGGCCATTTTGGGCATCGGGCTCAGAACCCGACAAATTGAGGCGTGTTTTCTGCTTCGAGAGAGACTTGAGGCGTAAGAGAGGCAGGTCCAGATACGTGTATCTGTGGCCATAGCGTCTCATAAGCCTCCTGGCAGGCAGCACAGGGCTGTTATTTCCATTGTACAGATGGGAACAGAGGCACACACCAGCTGAGTAACTGACCTAAGGTCACACAGGGAGTCTCAGGCAGGGTGGGGAATTGAACCCGGTCTCTAGAGTCCTAGGCTAGCACCATGACCACGAGACCACACCTCCTCTCAAGACTGAAAGTCACAGACACCAACAGCTGGGACACAGGATCACGGTCTCAATTATGTTTCCATTCTGCTCCTAGCAAATAGGTTATGCAAATTCACTGCTAACTTCCCCTCTCCTGCCCTTTGAAATCGCCAAAGGGTGCAGATTCCAGGGACACAGAAGATAAACCAAAGAGAAACTGCGAACATTTGGGTACTGCTGGGTCTGCCTAGATCCTGCCCTTCTGGCACCTACCTCTGCCACTTCCTCCCACAGACCTGAGGAAGGGGCTCCGGGTAACTCAAAAGCTCGTCTCTCTAACCAACCGAAGTTGGTCCAATAAAAGATGTTACCTCCCCTACCTTGTCTGTCTAGTTCCCTCCCAGTCAGTGCCCATCCAGCCACTGCAGCAGCAATCAGCCATTCAATAATTACACAGCAGGACAGAAAGATGAGGCCTGAAATCCTTGTCTCCCTGGGACAAATTAAAAAACTGGTATCACCGTCCTGACAAGAGGAATTGACTCATCCCATTTACTAGAGACCAAGTGTCACCCAGATTCTACAGTTCTAATTTACAACCCATTTAATAACCTGAAGTCATAAAACTACTAGAGTAAAAAAATACTGCAAAATGAAACTTGAAACAAACAACTATTTGTGCTAATCTGCATGGATACCCAACCTCACGCCATTCTCCCACCTTTGTGACAGCCTTAGTGTGCATTGCAGCATTTTCCATGATAACCAAGAATTTATTTCAGATCCAGTGAGCGATGCAATGAATTAGCCAGTAATTCTACACCCTTATCAGCTGTGGTTTTGCACATTTGCATTGGATGCCAGGTGGAATGGCAAATTGGCAACTGACGTGCAAGTAAATGTAAAAAATCCAATTATGCAACCAAGCAGTGACATTTTCTTGAAAAACAAAAGAAAATATGAGGCTGAATTCTGGCCGTTGTCAGGACCCAGGCAGATGTTCTCCGCGGGCAGGAGAATGAGGAGTCCGGTGGCATCTTAAAGACTAACAGATTTATTTGGGCATAAGCTTTCGTGGGTAAAAAACCACTTCTAAAAACCACTTCTTCATCTGAAGAAGTGTTTTTTTTTACCCACGAAAGCTTATACCCAAATAAATGTTAGTCTTTAAGATGCCACCAGACTCCTCATTGTTTCTGTGGATACAGACTAACACGGCTACCCCTCTGATAATGGTCAATCAAGACATTTTAGATTTTGTTGCACCACTTACACAAACATTTGCTCTTTATTTCCAAAGTGTTACACAAACTGATTCATCCTCACAACATCCCTGCTAAGTGGATCCTCCTATTCAATTTTATCAATGGGGGTCACACAGTGGCCAATACAGAATTAGAGTTCAGGGATTCCTAGCATCTGTTCCCTCTCCCCCCCCCCCCCCATCCACTTGACTGTGCTTCCTCTCAGCAAGTGATTTTAACATGGAAATTGGAACTTTTTGCCTTTGTCTGGACTATGCACGCTTTGTTTATCAGGTATGGACAAGAGCTCCTACGAGTGATGAGACTAGGGCATCCATCTCTCTCTCTCTCTCACAAAATGTGGGCTTGTCCCAGGCTCTCCTCTTTCCAGCCAAGATGTCTCATGAAGAGCTTTGCTGCACCTGGTTTGCCTGTGCTCAGTTTATTCCACCATCTCTGCCACTCTAGTTACAAGAGATGTGTGTGTGCCAAAATGCATAGGCCTAGGGAGTGGGAAAGATCTCAGAGGCAGAACGGCAGGAGTTTGCTACTAACATGGTGATCACTCAATTCGAGAGGATTGTTTCATCCAGCGTGCAAATATCTATGACTTTCCCATATTACATTCAACCAGTGAGACCAGATTCTCTCTCAGCTTGAAGTTCTTTCCATTTGGTGGATACATGAAGGGCTGCTGCAAAATGTTATGGACTTGGCCTGGGCCACTGGTCTTTGGGCTCCATTCTTTCCCATTTGCAATGAGCAGCGTAGCTGGGAGCACATGAAACAAACCCCCAATACTACAACAAGGCACAACCCTCTCTTCCCGTCCAGCTCTACCATCAAGCTTGCAGAACCAAGCACTGACTTGCCAGCAGCTGCAGTGGGACTTTTATCCCCTCTTTTCAGACTTTCAGTGTCACTAAGCCACGGCAGCTCCGTTTTCCCAGCTTGCATGCCTCCAGATGGTGGGGCTCAGAGTACGCCTTCGCACACTGCTAATCACACCCTGTTGCGATGCTGACTTTATCCATTCTGCATCTGAATCAGCCCAGCCCTTCCCCACAAACTGAAGCATTGACTAATCATCGCAGATGTGTATTTCACATCATTAAAGTCAATAAAAGTGACTTACAAAACCATTTGTTTTATTTGCTCTTGTTACCTTAAGGGAAGCCTGTAATTGCTTTTTTAAGTTGTATTTGCATATTTCTATATTGGCATGTAAGACAATCTTGGTGGATTCATTGTAATTTAAATATTAATAAAACAATCAAATTCCAGTTTAATTTTTTAAAAGCAATATTCCTTCTGTTCTCAGAATGTTGTTTTCATAGCCCGTTGTTCATTACTCCTTTTGTTTTTATTTTAAAAGGTGGGCATAGCAAAGATTCAAGGACTATCTAAAACACTTGTAACAGCTTCCCCCCCTCTCTCCCACCCTGCCCCAATAAGCAAACGAGCTGAAGATGCCATTCATGTACACATTTTCATGTTCAGTCTAATTTCCTGCCAGACTTCTTTGGGCTGTTCCAGTGGCCCCTGGGGGACAGCATCTGCTCCTTGGACTCTTAAAGGGGACATGTTCACTATCTCTCATTTATAGCAAGCTTTTGCTGTGAACTAATAAAAACTTAACACTTGTTATATAGAGGGTTGATGTAGCCTTGTGGGTCCCAGGATATGAGAGAGACAAGCTAGTCTCTCTCACCAACAGAAGTTGGTCTAATAAAAGATATTACTTCACCCTCCTTGGTTCTCTAAATGTTAACACTGTTAGCTGTGTGACGCACACTGCCGAGTGCACAGGAACCTGAGAGTTAAGGCTGGTGATAGTTTGCTTTGTTGGGCACAGATGCTACAAACAATCACAAGGGAGGTGAAGCATGCATCAACCACGTCACATTATTTGCACCTGCTGCTATGCTTGGGAAAGGGCTAGGACACACAGAAGAGGCTGGAAGTTAGGCTACACTATGGCAGACTTTGAATTTCCTCCTTCCGTGTATTAACATGTGAGCCACTCCCCATACAGATTTATGGGCACATGAGTGATTTGGCAGCAGAGGAGCTGGGGAGGCAGGATCCCAGCCAGACTTCACTCTGCAGTTCAGTTGTTTCTAGGAAGCAATGCTTGCGCTGACACCTCCCAGAGAACCAGCCCTGCTGCACTGGCTGTGGCAAAGCAAGTGTAAGCAGGGGAACGGTCTCACCGTTGTGGGGGACTTTCCTGGCTTATGCACTACCCCCGTGAAGTGGGCTAGTGAAAGGATCTGAGGCCTCGCTCCCACTTCCTTTACCCAGAGGCCTGCCTGACCTCGAGGGCTTCCCTCCGCTCTCCTGTGTGGCAGAGTCCTTGTACCCCCGACAAGGCTGGGCCCTGGATTCCTGGGGGGGGGCTCAACCCCCACCCTTGTCATGGTCACTTAGGGCAGGGGCTAGCGTGTCCCCACTCCAGGATGATCTTTCTGCACCGGATGCTTCCCTGACCGACTGATCATTGCATACAGTTCAAAGCAAATACAATTTATTAAACAGCAATCAATTAAAAAAAAATAAGGAAAAAATGGGAAAGGTTAAAGGAAAACCCATCACCCTACTCTGTGGCATGGGGACATCACAACCAGCATCTCTGGAACGTCAGGGCAGTTCAGTCTGTTCCTCACAAGTCCCAGGCCTCCTTCTCAAGCCCTGGCTGTGCTGCAGAGACGCTGCGGGTTGGACACTTGCTCTGGCGGTGGCCACACGCCCTCAGGCTCTAGGTGGCAGGGCCCTTCTTCCCAGTGTTGCCCCCACCCCATCGGGGTTACAATCCTCCCCCCCCCCCCCAAGTCTGGCCTGCAAGGCCTCTTGGCTGGGGGCATCTCCCTGCGCTTGGCCTGCTGCCCGGGGTCCCCCTCACTCTCCCCAGCTGCTCACCGCACCCAGCTCCAGCTCCACTGCTCTGCCTCCAGCTCCCTGGGCTGCTTCTCTGTCCCCTCGGGCTCTGGTTGCTGCATCTCCGCTCCCAGCACAGGTCTGCTCTGTGGGCTGCTTCTGTGACGCTGCTCCCAGATCTGACCTGCTCCCTGGGCTGCCTGTCTGGTCCCTCTGGATCTGGCAGGGCTCTGCTCCTCAGCTCAGCTCCCTGCTCTCCTTAACTCAGCCCCACTCTGTCTGACCCAGGCAATTCCAGCTCACACAGAGGACGGGACCCCCTTGGCCTCCTGACTCCCTGATTAGCTGCCCGTCCTGTCAATCAGGCTGACCTGGAGCACTGGCCTTTCCCCATTGTTCCTAGGGACTGTCAGTCTCAGGGTCCCGATTTCTCATCGACCCTTCCCCTTCCTTTGGTACTAGGAGCTAGCAACCAAAACACCCCCACTGAGTGTTAGTACGGGGACAACAGTCCCCTACACAGGCTTCCTCACACTGACCCATAATTGCCTCTCAGCCTTTAGCTGGGGTACCACTTTGAAGGGGTGAGAAGGTAAGTCAGGCTCCATGTCCATCTAGCCATTGCCTCCTGTGCAGAAACTCACAAGGCAGCCAAGCTAGTGGCAATTGTGAGGCTGCTGATTTTTGTGATACCCAGGATACCTGCTGTGACACAAGCTAACAAAGCGTTCACTAGTCACTGGGGGAGGCAGCTGGGGCTACCAAATCATTCCACAGAAGGTAACATGGATTTAAGTCACTACCTCCTTGGACCAAACTGGAACCAGGTTCCCTGATCCCATTCAGTCCTTAGCAATGCCTTTGTAAAGGAGCCCAATTGGAAACAGGCCTAACTCCCACATGCCAGGATCTCAGCAGCACCATCCCCCAGTGAAGGAAAGAGATAACTAAGTATGCAGGTGAGAGATGGAGCAGTCACTTCCAGGTCACGTACTGTAGGCTTTGCCCCTTAGGAACACCCTGATTCCCCTTAATACACTAGAGCTCCACCCTCAAAAGCCAATCAGCAAGTTCTAAAGATGTCTAAAGCACAGCCAGTAAAGAGGCACAGGAAGAGGCCTGCGTTTTGTGACAAAGCCTCCTGAATCTGCCCTCTGTCCTGGCTGCACACCGGGGAGGAGGCTGATGGTGTGTGGACAATAGTTGACCTCACATTTCCTGCACCAAGGCGAAGTTGGGCTGAGGGAAACTGACCAGCTCCATTGAGCAGCGTGGCTGTTGTGCAGAAGCTCTGTGGAGTTTCCAGAACACTTGAAAGTGCCACTGCATTGATATGGAGCAGTAGCTGAAACAGGCTGGAACCCTCAGAACAGCCCTCCTGCTGAAACAAGCGTGGAAATGCCTCCCAACTCTGAAACACACATGGGAACGATCCACCATATACAGCCTGCCACTTGGCCTACTCAGAGTTATACCACGCTAGTGAAATTGGCAATGGAGTTTAAATCTACAGACACTTTTTACTGTGTTATACGTCTTGCTTACTGTTATATTTTGGCTTGAGCTGAAAAGCCCGCGGTAGATTATATTAGTGTTAAGCAATCCTGTACATGGAGTCCGACTAGCTGCTAAAAGTCTAATACTCTGTCTGCCAACTCATTTGGGAAATGTCATCTGGCTGTCCCTCCTCCCCTGCCCTGCCCCTCCTACTAGTGAGTTCCCTCTCCTGCTCCCTGGAAGAGTAGCAGTCCGGTCATCTTGCTTTTTCCTCTGCAATCCCCACTTACATCTATGCCACCGGGTAAAAGCAAAATGCTGTCAGGTTGCCATGGCAACTGCTGGGCCAAATGACAACCACCTGATGTGGTCTGGGCTCTTTGCCGCCGCCCGTCATTCAGAACCAGCTACTCTTACAAAGCCACAGAGCTTCCAGGGCCAGACCGATTCTGCGGGAACAGCGAGATACAGGAGGGAGTGGGGCCTGGAGCTTGGAGACTGTTTTCATTCCCTTTCCAAAGCACCTTGAGGCACGTTACAATTTTAGTCTGTACATCACATGACACTGTCAGAGCTTTCTTCAGAAGTCCCAGAGCAGATGCTCCCATTGCCCCATCACCCTCCCATGGGTGCAGACAGCTATAAAAATACAGTGAACCAGCTCTTCTACTAAATTGCCTTTGAAAAGTGCTTTCTATAAGGGAGCATGACTGGAGCCAGAACTGGAACTACAGTTATAAACAAGGGGACCAAATTCAGACCTGGTGTAAATAGGACCAGGTCCCATCCCGCAGGGCGTAGGTGGCTCGTAACTTGCACTGATTTGGTGTGCAGAGTGAGTGCGCCTGATACGCTGAGGAAGAGGTGATGCAGGGAAGGTGAGTAACTGGGAAGCGTAAGTGAAAGGAGGGCCTCCTCTACTTTATCTCATGTCCACTTAAAATTTCTTTCTCCGCCATGCTCCCTTAGCTTGCAGCATGCACCTCTGTTTACATCACTACTGAATCTGGCCCAGGGATCCTGCATCCAGGGCTTTTGTGTTTAAAAAAAAAAAAGATAAAAGGGAGATTCTCCAAGTAACAAATGACCGTAAGGTCTTGTAGGACAATCTATCATTCCCACTTTTAAAATATGGATGGTTCAGGGGACTGCTGCCTGCTGACACCAACTTTAAACCCACCATTAGCCAGACTCCCAGAATACTTGTATGTCACCCAGCCCCACCTTTTCAGAGGGTCCCGGGGCTGCTGAAGTCACACAATGGCAGACCAACAGAAATCACGAAACATGGGAAAACCTGTCTGCTGGAGTGAGCCTTTTCCAGCAAGCCAGTGATAAAGCTACATACAGACTGCCTTTGTTTGAGGGGTGTCTCAGACTGACTCAGACCAAGACATATTCGGTGGATTAAGATTACACTGTGAATTCTGAAGACAAGGAGAAGTGATTCTTCCAAGGCCCCACCAAGAGGTAAAGCTGCCTTGGCATTAAGTGCACATACATGCTGGAGACTGATAAACTCTCCGGCCTTCCTGGTGAGAGGGGAACACTGCTATTTAATACAGATGCACATGATTGTATCCAGAAGTGCTGCAAGATAATAAACTGGACAGAGCAATTTGTCCAAGGCCTGCATGCTGCCTCAGAGAAGGTGCTGTCAGCTTTGTCGTACCTTTCCTACAGGCTACCATGGCCTTCATTTACCATTCCTAAGTCACAAGGTACAAAGCAAACTCCAATTAGATTCTGTGTGCCTGATGTTAAACCTGCTGAGCGTAGAGCATTTCCCACAAGATTGTCAACTGTAGCAGCGCTTGACTCCTCCATTTGAAACTAAGCAATGCAAAATCTTCAGTAGACAATTGGAGTCCCTACAATGCTGCTTTGTGTTGTTAAACCTTCCCTCTACAAAGGCAGCGCTTTCAACCTCAGTCTTCAGCTTTGGAGAGCCATGTTTAGTTACACAGGGAGAAAGACACTTTCGGGAGACCAAAGCCAATATTTTCAAACCTGGATGGCTAATGACAGGAACCTAAATAAGCGGCTAGATTTGCAGAGATCCTGAGCACTCGTAACTCCAGCTGATAGTGACAGGTGCAATGGGTGTTCGCTTCTTCAGTTGGGCACCAACATTTAAAAATCTTGGCCACACTTTCTATACACCAGTCTGTAGAAAAGTGACTCTAGTTTCAAGCTCTCCTAGAAACAAGTCTTGGCCTGAATTAACATTAAGGCAAGGGATTTTACATACCATTTGGTAAGCTCTGGAACGCATCTCATGAGCGAACAGGACAACCGGTTTAAATGCACTGATAAGCAAGATGGTCAAGCACTTCCCAACACAGGCTTCGAACATCACAAAACCACGTAGCTTTCTGCTGTAATGCTCAGCCATGAATCAGATATTTTGCTTGACATACTTTTTGTTTTTAAGTCGCATATAGTTGAATTTGATCCCTGTAGGTCTCTATTATAGCAGGCCTCTGAGTGACAGGCACATGAGCTCACAGTAGCTATGGACACTCAGGATTAGCCAATCTAACCCAGCAGAGATGCCATGACAATACTCATTGTTGCTCCAGTTTCCTGTTTTCTATTTTACATGGCGTCCATTGGTCTAGCATTAGTTGCATGTGCACACACATGCTATAGGAAAATAGAATCCTTTCACCCACTTATTCACCAGCGCCTAAAGAGACTGTCTATCCAGACCTCTATCTGGCCCTCATTAATGCAATATTTGTACGTCTAAGACAAACCGTTATTTCAGCGAGGATCCCACATTCACACTCCAGGGAAGTCAGGTTAGATTTCTGGAGAGGGACTGAACTTAGACTTGATGAGATGACACTCATGTTCCCAAACTGCAAGAGGACTGAGGCTAGACACACAGAAAATAGCAAACAGGAGATGGGGCAAGAGAGCATGGTTTCAAGTCAGCCTTCTTTACATCTTTACAGTTCTCCTCACTGTTTTGTTTATCTAAAGTTAAGGGGCCAAAAATTAAACCAGGAAAATCAAAGCAGAGTTTGCTTAGCTGAGCTGGAACTTATTCACGAGCTGACGTGACATTTTAGGCCCCTTTCAGGTTGTGATAGCCGTTAGAATCTTGTAAAACGTTCCTGATTGCTAGAGGCAGCCAGGCAGTGACAGAGGCCGGACTCCTTGAAGGAGGTAATAACCTCATTAGAGGAGAAATTTGAAAGAGAACAGGTTTCAGATTGATAAGGCAGTGTGGCTGCTGGGCGATTGTAGCAAGGGGGCAGGAGCTGTACAGAACAGGAGTTACTGGAGAAAATTAAAGTCCAAGATAAAAACTGTTATACAGACATAGGGAGGAGAGAGGGAACAACAGCAGCAAATAACATGGAAGTTAGAAGTGTGATGTGGTTCCTCTGAGAAAACGTAAAACCAAAGTGCATCAAAGGAGAAGAGTCTATAACAGATGCAGAGACGGGAGAGAGAAAAGATGGTTAAACATGGCCCTGCTCACCTAGGCCCAGATTGGGATGCTTTAACTTACTATTCCACATGGGCAAGTTATTTCAGCCTGGCCCTTTGATTCTTAGCGCTACAAGGTAGAGGAGGGCATCTTCTCTCAAGTCACCTGCATTAACCCAGCACATACCCGTGACACTGAAGGAAAGGGGCCTATGCAGAGAAGGGGTGATGGTGACTATGCCCATTTTGCTGCTTCAAAATTCCAGTCAGCCTCCAGGAAAGCAAACGTCGCCTCCTCCTCTCTGGAGGAAGCTAAAGTCTGTTTTTGGATCAACTTTTGTCAAGACTCCAAGGCAGAGGCGGTGATGATCATTTCTGACATGAATGCAGACAGCTGGGGCTCATGCCAGTAGAAATTTGCTCTTAGCAGCTGTAGTTACTATTCGACTCCACCACCACCATTGCAGTAGGTGTAAAAGTGAGACAGGAGGAGGAAGGGAGATGCAGCTCTACCACCACTTTATTTGGAGAGCAATCTCAATGATACCTTTCCAGGTGCGTGAGGGGATTCAGTCTCCATAGCTCAATCAAACGCAGGCCTCTGCCACGATGCTCACAACAAAGGGAACAATCTAATTAGGATTGTGTTTGTGACTCTCACACCTGCACTACTAGGAACTGGACTGAGACCCCACCCAGTTCACTTCCCAGGAGTCAATGTAGTGACTTCTGAGGCCCACTCACCAGAGCAGGACTGGAACCAGTGGAGATGAAAGGCTCCAACTCATTGGCAAACTAAAGAGGCAGTGTCAATTCTATTAGTTGAGTCTCCCCCTTTTTCTTGTTATTTGAACAGTGATTGACAGGCTGTCCCTGCATTCTCTCCCCTCATTTCCCCTACACTGTATGTTGTAACAATTGGGAGCAGATCACCAAGGAAACATTCCAACCACAAACAAAAATAAAGAAGAATCCACCAAAATGTATACCCATCCAAACTCATACACACATACTGTCATGCATATTTACAGGAAGAAAGTGCAGTGGCAACATCAGCCATACCTGTTCTAATCCCTCAGCAATCTAGGAAAATCCAACTTTCACCCAAAACAAACTGACACAAACAGGAAACCTCTGCACAAAGAATCACTGCTCAAGGCCTTTCTCTTCAGCCCTTTGCCCGAGTTTTGCATTTTATGTAACTTTATGCAGAGCCCATGTATGCTATGAGTTGTTGTGTGTGGCCTTTCGGTAATGGCTGTAGACATGATTAGCTCATTCTGGGGATGACATGGGTGCAGGGTCTGTGACAGATACTGCAATCCCATGCGCTATCTTTGGGATATCTCCATTAATGTATTTAATTTATTTATTTATTTAGCCCTATTGTGTGCAGACGGAAATGTAAGTCACACCTTTTTGATAATGCTTTCCCCAGCAATAACACATTTATCAGTACAAATCACTGGCAAAGCACAACCCCGGCAATCCAGGCGCATGGAGAGAGAAAAGCCTCTCTGGAGCTTCATGCTCATCCACAATTTTGTTCCGTGTCTAATCCTAAGGAGCTGTAGTGCCTTAGATATGTCTAAGATCTTTTTTGGATTCACCTACTGCACAAAGTCACCACAGAATATCAAAGGAGTGTCCCCTCAGATTGTCCTGATGAAGCTGGCAGTTGAGCTTTTAGCTGCAGAGTACTGTCAGACTAGAGCAGATGCCCATAGTTTAGCTGCATAATCTGCTATGTCCTAGGGGCTTGGTTTCAGTCCTTACGCATCAGCAGGGAACAGAGAAAAGTCTCAGGACAGAGATACTAGAAAGCTACAAGAAACATGCCAATACAATACGAAATCTGAATCTATGCTAATGAAGAGTCCCTTATGATGGGGAATGAGGTGCCAACTGTAATTTATTGAAGCCATATGATTTAACCAGATTTTAAATTGGGTGAAGCTAGTTAATTTCCCCCTGCAGGCTCTACAATTCCTTCTCTGAGCTCTAGGCTCACACCCTCACCCTGGGAGCTCCCTATGACATCCACAAACTTTGCCCATGAGGTGGAGGGTCACCACTATGTGATGTGACTCTCCCTCTTTCCAGAGGCTGCCCTTGCAGGTCTGCCAGCCCCTCCTGACCTGAAGCATGAGAGTGAGGGAACTTGCACCTAGTCTCCAGTTTAAGGCACTGCCTTTGGGCTGACCTAAAGCTGGTAATTTTTTTTTAAAAGGGCAAACAGAATGAGGAGGAAAGAGAAAATGAACCGGTGAACATAAAGTTCTAACGCATCCAAAACCAGAAAATACACTTTAGGGCGGAGGGGCAAGTTGTAGCTTCAATTAATCCCTATGGTGACGTAAAAAAAAGTAAGTAATCCTCAACTGGGTTCCCAAAATAATTGAACTTTTCACTCAAAGCTTAACTCGGATGCAGATTACTATGCAAAATTTGCACATGGTTCTGCTTAGAAACAGCTTCCAGAGACCTTGTCACCTGTACAGCAGCTTTTCATGGAGGGAGGAGGACAGCGTCACACGTATTGTGCCTATTGACAATAATCTAGCAGGAACTATTACATTACCTCCTGGAAAGGACAACTCTTGTGTCCAGATCAGAAGAACAATTTCACAGTGGCAGCTGCGAGAGGGGCTCGGCCTTTCCCTCTCATCTAGCAGGCAACATTTACCCCGATAGCTATAATCTTTTGAAAGGTAGATAAAAAAGCCAATGTGGACTCCAGAGATAAGAGGAATGTCAGCCTGAAGGTGAGGCTGTGCTGAGCAGCCGTGACAGTTATGAAATACCGTCACACAAGCTTGAAAAAGGAACCAAAAAAAGGAAAAACAGCAATATAAGCAGATTGAGGCAAATGCTCCCAGCACTCATCCTACTGGTAGTAAGCCCTAGCTAGACTACATCTGCCTGTGTTTGACACTTGATAACACATCTGCTTCTCATTCTGATGGAACCTACATACAATTGTGTCTCCAGCTCTGAAATTCCAATTTATAATTATAAAATCTCTTCCAGCTGGCCTCCTCCTCCACCTCCCCCCCATCGCCAGGAGATTAGACTTTAGAAATATTTCCATATGGGTCTCAGTGCCAAGGCTGAATGGCTGATTCACACCCAGAGAGCTGCACAACTAAGGAAAATACTTGCCAGTCACATTTATTTGCTTTGAATATTCTAACATTTACAAATATACTTTATACAAATATTCTAGACCAGCCTACTGCAGGTCATTGTATCAAACAATTCTTTGAACTGTACTATAAACAATTTTTTAAAAATATAACTTTATGAAAACAGTTTCTCTTTCTGCTCTGAAAGTACAATATTATTTATGAAGGTGGATTCCTTGGCAACAGGCAAAAGCAATATGTTCTTTCTCCTTGTGACCTCTCATTTTGCAGGCATGAAGTATTAGGATCAAAGAGTTTTTTAGGGCTTATTATAGGTAGCAGGGATGTGACAATGCATCTTGTTCACTACTACATCAGGATGTTACATATACTCTCATATAGAACTAAAATTATCACAAAGCAATCACTAATAGAGGTTAAGGACTGATTAACTTGTTAGTGACTGTTGGTTAAGTTGGCTTCTTTTTTTAGGCTCTTTCTTGTAGATAAGTTTTTAGGATAGAGAAATTATGTGTTAAGTGCCAACTAACAACAAAAGAGCTGTTTGTACTATTTTCAAAACAGCTTTTTCCATGGTCCAGAATAAAATGAGTTGATGTACCACTGATCCCAAAAAGATTATATTTTAGTGTGTTGGTATAAGCGCTATATAGCGGGTATTTATGCAAGCAAAAATCAGGGAGATAAATGATACTTGCACTGCTGAGTTAATTCAAGCCCCAAGCTCCATATAACTCTTGTAAATAGTTCTGTTTCCAAAACATCCTGGAGTAAATAGTCAGGACCTGGCTGGGGTGGTAAATAATGCATCAGTGTTTCTCTTTGGAGGTCGGGCTTTAAATCCCTGATAGGTGACAGATGTGTTTGACTCACTTTACATACATTTTATAGGGCTACTTTGAGCAAGAAGTTTTACAGTCTTTAAACAGTAGCAGTTAAGCAACTTTTATGGTGCAAAGGCAGAATTAAATATTTTTGTGCTGATTTAAGTAAAACTTTGGATAATTTGTCTTGAAACAACATTGCTTATTAATGACACATGGTGTACAAGATATTCTAAAAATACCTGGTCCTTAAGTGCCTGCACTGATAAGGATTTCTGAGCAATGGGAACAGAAGAGCAGCAGCACCATCATGACTGGGAGACAAGGTAGGTATCAAACTCCTGGCACTCATAGCATGCAACGCTGTCTAAAACCCACTCTCGGGTCACCACGGCAGTACACTTCTGTTGGATTGCTGCAAAACAAAATATGAATAATAAAATAATATCTGCAGGTCAGGGTGAGATTCAGATTGTGAGCTATTCTATTAACAGTGTTCAAAATATCATTTCAAATCAGTTGGTGGCTACTACTCTATACGTCCTGACATTGCATAAAATGCAGCTGTTTCATGGCCACTTGACAAACTGCCAGTATCTACACAGGAACTCTTTAAACTGCCATACAAGAGAGACTAATAAAGGTAAGAGAGCTGAGCAGTCTTTGATAAGCATTGCTAAAGGATTTCCAAATCACAGACTCAAGTTTCTCCATGCACACACACATTCAGTGTGTGGGTCATGTTTCTAGACATGTGAGGACACACTCATAGGGGAGGATGGCACAAAAGGGTGTTTGTGGCATTAAAATGCTCCCAGGTTAGATCCATTTTTCAGTTTAGGTGAGGTAGGGAGAGAAAGAAACTAAGAGATCCTCTTGTCCCAACCACTGCCCAGAAGGCTGAATGCCAAGGGGGCTGTGTCTTTTTTAAATAAGTGGGGTGGATGGCCAGAGACAAGTGAGGTTTTTATATTTTATTTTGGGGTTGGGGTACTGGTGCTTGAACGGTTGGGAAAGGAAGATTGTTGGCCGCTTATTGCTGGGTGTTCTTTGTCTCAGCTGAGGTTTTCTACTAGATCTCACTGGTCTCTACAACGCAAAGCCTCTCCTAAACTCTGTAAATTTTAGAAAGTAGCCCTGCTGCCAGGGATAGATTTCAGCTAAACCCGACTCTGGAGACATGCAGGATACATGGACCGGCAGTTTATTTTAGTGCATATTTACATTCACATTTCATCACAACCTTCCTACTACACATCAGGCTAGGAGACTGCCTGGCAAACCACCTCTCAGGACTTTTCCCTTACCTATCTTGAGAGTAAACAAAAGTTTGAATGACCAACTGTGTCTGTTTTGAAATGTAGGATGTGCTCCCAATTCCAAACATAACAGGACTTCATTCTGCTTCCTTTATAGAAACCTACTACTATTTTATTACCCAAACCAGTGGAATCATAAGGCACTCACGATGTGCACCACAAAGCAATCCATAGCTCCATATAATCTTACCTCTGTACCCTGCGTTTTCGAGCCAAGCATCAGGCTGAACAACTATTACAGCAGTAGAGTTCTAGGATTTCAAGATAAGAAACAAGATAAAAATAGTGACCGTTATTTGTATTACATAAAATCAACCCTTCCCGTCTGTCTGCAGATAGCAATAACTGGGTATTTCTTTGCTTCACTGCATAGCTCCAGTGAAGGAGTCAAGAGGAGGAAAAATAAAAAGTGTATTAAGTTTTGTAAGAATATTCTACAAGAGTTTCTGTTCAGGGAGACTTGGTGACTATAAGTTAATGCACCAGAGCCATTTTGCTCCCGAAAGCCGAAGCCGGAGGTGAGCCCCAATGAGATGAGTTAAGTGGCCTGTACACAGTGCTCTGTGAACCTCAACACAGCAAGACCAACATGCATCTTGGCACTACTGGCACTGTGCTCAGGGGAGGCCAAGCTTGGAACAGAAGGGCTGCTACAGATGAAACTCTGGTTCACCCACAGAAGTGTGAACAGCACCTATTTCTATCTATATCTGGATACATCAGTCTTTTACAAGCACCAAAAATCACTAAGTATTTATTAGAGGGGGGGGGGGGGGATCAATAGGACAGTTTACCTTACACCATCATGACTGAATACTTACAGCTTTGTGTGTGAACAGATGAGGCTGCTTCACCACTGAGGCGCCACAAAGCTCCGCCATCCGTTCTAGATCACCTGATTAAGTCACACAAAAGTATCGCATTACAATTATGACTGCGCTGCCCTGGGGACCAGCATGTCAGAGATCCAGCCCAGGTTCTCCACACCTTGCTAGTGTGGTTGTTACAAGTGAAATAATTTTATCCCCTTTATTTGTGGCATAAGCAGAGAACAAGGAGCCCTGCTCTTACTAGTCTGTGCAGGCCAATTATTACTATAGTCCTATCCTAGGTTCTTCAGCAGGGAGAACCACCATGGGAGCCTCAGGGTCCCAGGCAGACAACAGACACCCCTGGAAAAAATGCTGCCAGTCAGTTCATCTTAACTTAAGAGGCAAAGCATGAAATTACAATTGGAATCAAAAGTTACAGATCTGTGATAATTTCTGATCAACACAAACTAGCCAGAGTGTTTAATTCACATTAATTTGCTGAACTCTTGATGAAAAAAACATAACAAAATCTCCTAAGCAGAGGGGCCTGTAATTGCTCATCACAGCACTAAGAGTGAGCACTGCACATGCTGTGGTAATTACTGTAAATGTCAAGAGATGTGGGGATAATTCATCCAGTCAGAAATAAGTGTGATACTGGACAAATCAGAGCTTGTTGCAGGGAAGAGAATGAAGAGCAAAGATGGGAAGATATGTGCTTTTACTACTGAAAAGTTAAGCTAGAAGTTTTGTTGCTTAATTGTCTTCACAAGAGACGCCACATACCTGCAGCTTTAAACTAATGAGAAAGCTGCAATCGTTTTCATCTACTTATCCTATGTGCATAATTGCAGGCTTTAATAGTGTTTTACTTTTCACAACTGCTCTTTTGTAAGATTAGGAAGAGATAAAATTACACTGTGGCTGTCTCAATTGTTAAGATGATAATGGGTAGGAGTTGTGTGTGAGGGTAGAAAAGTACTCAAATAACTTCAAATGTTCAACAGTGAGTACATAAACTTTTTCCAGAGAGACTGGTGCTTACACATCTGCCTGCCTTTTTTTTTTTTTTAAATGTGAAAAGAAAATGTCAAACATTGAATGGAAGGATTACTGCTAAAAATATTTTACGTGGCCAAGGCAGACACTGATGGGAATGCATTTAGGGTTGCCAACATTTCTAATGGCAGAAAACTGAACTCCCTTGCCCCGCCCCTTCTCTGAGGCCCCACCCCCGGCTCACTCCATTACCCCTCTTTCCGTTGCTCACTCGCTCATTTTCACCAGGCTGGGGCAGGGGGTTGGGATGCAGGAGGGGGATCTGGGCTGGGACAGGGGTGCGGGAGGCGGTGAGGGGTGCAGGCTCCAGGCAGCACTTACCTTAGGCTGCTCCCAGGAAGCGGTCAGCATGTCCCTCCAGCTCCTAGGCATGGGGGGACCTGGGGGCTCCATGTGCTACCCCCACCCACAGGCACTGTCCCTGCAGCTCCCATTGGCTGCAGTTCCTGGCCAACGGGAGCTGCAGAGCCGGTGCTCGGGGCGGGGGTAGCACACGGAGGCCCTGTGACCATTCCTATGCCTAGGAGCTGGAGGGACATGCCAGCTGCTTCCCGGGAGCCACGCAGAGCCAGGTAGGGAGCCTGCCAGCCCCGTACCAACTGGACTTTTAACGGCCTGGTCAGCAGTGCTGACTGGAATCGCCAGGGTCCCTTTTCAACTGGGTGCTTCTGTTGAAAACTGGACACCTGGCACCTAGAGACATTATGCAAAAATCTTTGGACAATCAGGGAGCAGAGCCAGAAATGCCTAATTTCATGATTAAGTAGATTCTTCTAAGAATTGCCTACTGAGTAATAAGAAGAATTGAACAGTCTTCTACAGACACTTGGGCAGATGAGGCCAGGAGAGACAAGATTCCATCTCTCTGATTGGGCTGTGCACACAGGCCTGACTTTTTCATCCTCACCTCAGGTTGGGTAGTACCTGACCTCACAAGTAATGTTTATTTCAGTGGATCTACACGCAGTGTAAAGTACAGCTCTGTTTGAGGGTGACAGCCCTTTGATATTTCTGACAGTTTAGAGGACTGAGACTTGCCACATTCAGGAAAAGAAATCTAAATGCCAGATTTGTCAAGACTTTTTTAAAATTTGTAAATAAAATATTTCTGCTCTAACACCATCACTGCAACTGCACTCTAGTTATTACTGGTCTCGAGTGCTTTAATTTGTTGCTTGTGGTAACAGTATTAATTGGAATAGGTGGGCATTAGAGAACTTGGAGATCTTACTTTCCATAATCCTAAGCCATGCAATATTTTCCTCAAGGCTCTAGTTCTTTCCTTTTTATTCAGTTTACCTATAGGCATTTCTACAGGGCTCATCACCTTACATTAAAAACACCATTACATTAGGAAATCATGGTATGCATTTCTGTGCTGTAAGGCGTGCTTGGCGGCCATCACAGTATTTGTTAGGGTCTCTAGTCACCTGCAAGTGCTTTGGGGACAGACTTCCAAGATGAAAAGTGTTCTGTAAAGCCAAATCTTATTCTATTTTGTGCCATCCGTATGTCACCAACACAGAGATGGAATTCTCCAGAGATCAGCAGAGGACAGACTGCATATCATGGTATGATGAGCTTTCCCCCAAAACAAAGAATTGCATCCAAACTTTTTTTTTTAAAGTCAAGCAGCATTTTGTGAGTTAAGGAGATAAAACTGGAAAAAAACACCTAGTGCATGTTTCATTGTGCTATACTGTAAATTGCAGATTAAATAGCCCTAAAAGGTGGGTCTCCATGAAAGGGCCAGCAAAGGCAACAATTCTGGAGAATTTGCAATGGCCACTGCAGATATTTTCTGTGGATTCTAGAAATGACAGTAAATTCCCTTAATCCAGAACCCCTCACCTGTGCGCATATCGGTGAAAGGTCCATAGCAACAGATCTCAAAGTCTTTGAAGAGCTGAAAAACAAGGCACACGTGAACAGAGGGTAGTGGTTCCAGGGCAGAACAGACATTCAATGAAATGTTTGTATTAGAGTGATGTATGAGGTCCCTCTATGGTTGGGATTCTCAAGCTATGCTCTGTGAAGCAGCTGTGGTGCAGTAAACTCTTCCTGGTAGTCCACAAATTAAATGTTTTGACAACCAAGCAGGGGACGGTTGGGACTGGAAGAGGAATCTTTCTCTCATGAAGTTGTCTGAAGAATGAAAGCACTGGAGACCCCTGCACAACAGTATACAGGTATACTCTGGGAAATGTTAGTTCCTGTGACTTTGGTATATGACTTATGCTAATATATATAAGATCACAGTTTATATTTTGGAAAATACACCCCTCACTTATCTGATTTGTTATGCTTGCAGCTTGAACATCAATGGATTTCCTCACTGCTAGCTGGTTAATTTAAAACTGACATTCTATGTTGCATTGCTCATGGACAGTAGAAATTGATCATGCCTACAATAAATTTTTTGAGATCTGCTAGAATTATTTCAACAATTGTTTCAGAAACAGAAATTCCCATTCACGAAGCGTTGGGTCAGCCACCCTCACTTCAGTGGCCCATAGGCAAGGTATAAAGTTTCTTCTTTTCTATGGAAAGGGTTTATTAGGTCAAGGAGAGAGCTATTTTGCAATTAATGCTTGTTCCATAACCCTCTTGCTTAATCATTCAATTAAAATCTGCAACACTTATGATAACTGCTTAAAGATTTTTGAAGTTCCAATGACCATTCTAAATCGGGAGCGAGAAGAGTTGCCAGACCACGCCCAGCCCTTGCAGTGCTGTTGTCCTCAGAAAGTCAGAGCAAACACACCCAAGAATGTGCACAAGATTTAGAAGTAGCATAGTGTGAACATCACACTGATCCTGACATTTTATGGGCACCACACAGAGAAAACACCTCACAGAATACTGATCATAAATCAACAAGCACAGCTGTAGCCAGACCTTCTTGTGTTGTGAGCCCAGCAGATATCACAAGGCAGGCAGGAATGCACCAAATCATTACACTTCCAACTACCCAACCTAGGTGCTACAGAAGTGGTGTTAACAACAGAATGTGGCACACTTATTTCCAAGTCAGCACTGACATAAAAATCCAACATGATGTTAGGGGCACTGAGCTTCCAGAGAAGCCATCTTCTGAAGGAGGTATAAACCCCCTTCTCATCATATTAAAATAGCATCCTTCATGAGAGTAGGGCTACCCTGCCTAATTTCCAAAGTGAGTAATTACACTATCTGAATTTCCTACGCATTTTCAATGGATGCAGTATCCTACAGCATTGCAGATGTAGCTGAGGAGGTGCTAATCTTGATCTACACTCACAGGGTGTTACAAGGCTTTGTTCACAAATATTGGTAAAATATGGGACTTTGAAAATTTGGGATGAAAGCTACCACAGAATTGAAAAATATTATTTTAGCTCCTATAGGAGCGAAAAGAAAAAATCAGTTATATTGCTGGCAAAGACTGAAGAGCACACTCTTTCTACAGTACATGCATATTACATCTTGCTTTTCATTTATGTTTATTTTTCTCCTTCTACTGCTGCTTCCCAGAAGTGCCAGCCCAGAGAACTATACAAGACACTGCTGCTCCACAAAGCAACCCATATGCTATAAAAATGGATAAAGCTGGAGTTTCTTTAGGCTTAACACTCGAGTTTGGCAATTGTTACAAAAAGGAGAGGAACATTGTATGAAGTCTTGTATCTTGTTAAAGGTTATTCATGTATTTACAGTTTCTTAATGAATATTACCAAACACGCTAACCAGAGAGCAAGGTGAGAAAGGTCTCCAATTAAGTGCATTGCACGTGCATGTATAACTAAGGCGGGGGGGGGGGGAGATCAGGGATGAATTGCCCCTCTCTCTCTCTCTCTCTCTCTCTCTCCTGTGCAGTAGGATTCAATTCAAGAGAGAACCTCTGGCTTCTCATTCTCCAGCCTAGTGGAGAAAACAGACTGTTTCCAGCTGTTGCCATCCTTCTAAGGGCAGTCACACAGAGCATTATTACTGCCATTCTATGAGAACACGGCACATTTCCCCAGCCAACTGGAGGGGTTGGTACCACAATGGCAAATGTTAATGGGAAGGAGCTTGAGGAAAAACCCATGTGGTTCCAGGATAAGAGCTGGGCTTTCCCCAAACTTAGATGATTGGGGTCTCATCTGATGGCATAAACAATGTGGTGTGAAACAGCAACCAAGTATGCCTGAAACATTTTAAGGTCACAGACTATTTGCACAGGACCTTGAAGATAATGAACACCTCGATTCGATAAATGAGAGAGAAAATTTCAAATTTGCTGCACTTTTTGTAACAGCTGAAGTGCAATTTGAACACAGCCCTAACCCCAAGAATAAACAACATTTATCATTTTGAGATTTGGTTTTGTACAAACCCATTTCTTTCCTACTGCAGTGGCAAGACAGCATGACATTTAGTATTTTACAATTCCATCACTCTGCAAACTGTTTTCTGTAGCAGTTTAGTCAAAAGGTCCCTACACATAGAATATAAATAACTATCTTTAAAAAAAAAAAAAACCCTACGCTTAAATCATGGGAACAGAGTTTCATGTACAGAGAGAAAGTTTCAGAGGTTAAACAGCAGGTGATCAATGGAAACATTGCCTTTTTCTTCTAGATGAGAATTAGCGTAAATTGGTTATACCTTTTCCTTCCCCCAGGCCTCCATTTCCCAGAGCCCGGAGGATCACCTACCCATATTTTTAGTTAAAATTCACCCTGCCTGCAAAAACATGTCTTGTATCGCACTCATTCTACTTTCTGTAGAAGGATGATAGGATCTCCCTTCAGAACCTATCAACACTGATTCTTAATCAGGCAGAGGGATTGCAAATAGCTTCCCAGGGAGCTGTCTGTTTAGCAGAGCACTTCCTTTGAGCCAGCCCACACCTGTATTATAAAAGATGTAATTCACTCATTGTATGCAAAAACATTTGAATATTTCTGTTGCATGACTGGCAAGCTCTAGGAGCAGCACTGCAGAGACAGAGCCAACTACACCGTTATGTACAATTCTGTACATTTGATTTCATGGGAGGCTAAAAGACAATTTAAAAATATTTCAGCTATTCAGCTGGCATCATAAACAACAGTTTATATAGAATGGGATTCTTCTGACAGCTATGAATGGTTTCTTATGCTGATGTGCCTGTACCTTTCCAGCCTGGGATCGTCTAGCTCTCTTAGGGCCTTGGTGGTTTCTCCCATTGATCACATCTCCTCTCACTTCAAAGTCGTACTGGAAGATAATATAAATAATCAGAAGTCAGAGACAGAAAAGTGAGCCGGCATGGTGAGCCCATTGGGCCAAGGCAGGAAACGGCTCTCAGATTTCAGAAACTGGAAACCTTACAACAAACACACGCAGAAAACTGACTAAAAAGCATTGTCCATTAACAGTTAGAACATTCAAGCATTCAAGATAAATTTCTTCCGAGTTATCAGTGACTCGGTAACCAGTAATGCTATTTTTGACATAGAATGCCATTCCCCCACCCCCTGTCCTTCATTTGGTCCTTGATTTTAACATTCCAATTGTGAGACTCGTCCCACCAAGATTTCAGTAATACCAATTAGATTGAATTTATGCTTAGAAAAAAAAAAAAAAAAAAAAAAAAAAGAGAGCAATTCCAATTCCTTGTTCGCTACCCAGGCTCCTAGCAGTGGTAGAGGAGAAATTCTCCAATTGCCTATACATCAGAAGTTAGAAATTGTAGAAAAATTGATAAGGGAAGCAAAGGAACACAAGAAGAAATTTACAGCCAGCAGAGTTAAGGACAATTAGAAATAATTTTTAAAATATATTAGGAACAAAAAGAATGCTACCAATGGTATTGGACCATTACTAGATGGAAATAGTAGAATCATCATTAATAATGCAGAAAAAGAAGAAGTGTTCAGTAAATATTTCTGTTCCGTATTTGGGGAAAAACCAGATGATATAGTCTTACCATATGGTGAGAACACTCTTTCCATTCCACTAACATCCTCCCAAGATACCAAACAGAAACTACTGTTCAATATTTTTAAATCAGCAGGTCCAGATAACTTGCATCCAAGAATTTTAAAAGAGCTGACTGAGGAGCTTGCTGGAACATGAATGTTGATTTTCAGTAAGTCTTGGCACACTGGGCAAGTTCCAGGAAACTGGAAGACAGCTAATGTACCAATTTTTTAAAAGGCTAAATGAGATGACCTAGGTCATTATAGGCAGGTCAGCCTGACATCAATCCCAGGCAAGATAAAAGAGCAGTTGTATGAGACTCAATTAATAAAGAATGAAAACAGAGTAATGTAATTAATGCAAATCACCCTGAGTTTATGGAAACTAGAACCAGTCAAACTAACCTTATACCTTTTTTTTTATGAGATTATAAATCTGGTTGATAAAGGTAATAGTGTTGATGTAATATACTTAGATTTCTATAATGTGTTTGACTTGGTACCACACAACATTATGATTAAAATGCTAGAATGAAATAAAATGAACATGGCACAATTAAATGGATTAAAAACTGGCTAACTGATAGGTCTCAAAATTTAACTGTAAATGGGAATCATCACTGAGCAGGTGCATTTCCAGTGGAGTCCTGCAGGGATCTGTTCGTGGCCCTATGCTATTTAACATTTTTATTAAAGACCTGGAAGAGAACACAAAATCATCACTAATGAAGTTTGCAGATGACACAAAAATTGGGAGTGTGGTAAATAACAAAGAGGACAGGTCACTGATTCAGAGTGATCTGGATCACTGGGTAAACTGTGCAAGCAAATAATGTGTGTTTAGGAACAAAGAATGTAGGCCATACTGACAGGCTGGGAGACTACCCTGGGAAACAGTGACTCTGAAAAAGATGTGGGGGTTGTGGTGGATAATCAGTTAAACATGAGCTCCCAGTGTGACGCTGTGGCCAAAAGAGCTAATGTTTATGCATCCCATGATCACAGGGGAATCTTGTATAGGAGTAGAGTGGTTATTTTACCTCTATATTTGGAACTGGTATGACCACTGCTGGAACATTGTGGCAAGTTCTGATGCCAACAATTCAAGAAGGATGTTAATAAATTGGAGAGGGTTCAGAGAAGAGCCATGAGAATGATTAAAGGATTAGAAAACATGCCTTATAGCGATGAACTCAAAGAACTCAATCTATTTAGCTTAACAAAGAAAAGGTTAAGGGACAACTTGATTAAGTCTATAAGTATCTACATGGGAAACAAATATTTAATAATGGGCTCTTCAATCTAGCAGAGAAAGATATAACATGATCCAATGGCTGGAAGCTGAAGTAAGGTGTACATTTATAACAGGTAAGTAATCAACCAAGGGTCATGGTAGATTCTCCATCACTGGCAATTTTTAAATCAAGACTGGATATTCTTCTAAAAGATGTGGTCTAGGAATCATTGTGGGAAAGTTCTATAGCCTATGTTACACAGGAGGTCAGGCTAAGTGATCACAGCGGTCCTTTCTAGGCTTTGAATCTATGAATCCTGCAGCTTAATCACATTAATGTTTCTTTAAAAAAAAATACTAATCAAATTCTATTCAGTTGATAGTTAATTTCTCCTGAATGAGATTTGCCTCTATCAGTACATAACCTCTAGAACTTAATTTATTTAATTTTCAACATCTATTTTATTTCAAAGCATTCACTTGCCATTTAGATTAATAGTAAATACAATGCTTTATTTGATAATCTTGGGCCTGCATCTGTGTCTCAATCAATCGTCTATTATTCACTACTTTAAGAAAGCTCCTTCATAGATTTCTATGCAGAACTGGCAGAGAATTAAAAAAAAAACAAAAAAACAAACAAACAAAAAAAACCCAACAACTCATATTTTCACCCAACTTCAGACTTATGTAGTTGTTTCCATAATGAGGGAGACTGAATCTGTCCTGAAAACCCCTCTCACATTGCTGGAAACAGAAGATTAATTGAGACCGAAGGGCATCCAGTAGATGCCCCATATCATTGGCTGGAGAGACCAGAGTTTCAGGAGCCTCCATAAAGGGTAAAGTAGGACCCAGCTGGAGAATGATGAAGTCTCCCAGAGAGTTTATGGGATTAGTACAGTTTTTTCTTCTCCTTTGGCTTTAGATGCTAGCCTAGGGTTTTTGACCAGAGAAGCTGAGGGTGGAGCGGAAGCAAGACATCCATTTCTACTCATCAAAACTAAGAAATTTTGCACTGGACCGAAGTTTGTGAAGTATCTCTTCACACAACACGCAGTCACCTTATGGAACTCACAGCAATGGGATTTTGTGAAGGCCAAAAGGTATAACTGGGTTTAAAACAGAATTAGGTAAATTCCTGGAGGATAGGTCCATCAATGGCTATTAGCCAAGATGGTCAGTGATGCAGCCCAATGCTCCAGGTGTCACTAAACTTCCAACTGCCAGAAGATGGGATGGATCACTTGAAATTACCCTGTCCTGTTCATTCCCTCTGAAGCATCTGGCACTGGCCACTGTCAGAAGACAGGATACTGGGCTAGATGGACCTTTGGTCCGACCCATTACAGCCACTCTTCTGTTCCTTATGCAAGGTTCTGCAAAAATCTGTGCCTGCGGCAGAAAATCTGAGCACTATACATAGAGAGGCAGATACCACCTAATCCATGCTCTAGTCTCAGATAGCTATCTGCACTACAAAGTTAGAAGATGCTGCAATGGGAAGTTTTCAGTAGTTGGCTATAGATCAGTTAATTAAGTGCAAGAGCTTGGACGTGGTTGTGTTCCAACATTATTCTTTCATACACACAGCAGGTAATTACCTCCACCCTGCATTTGCCAACATCAACAGTCATATTTTAATCTTTGGAACCGTTGCTACACAAAAGGTCAAGAAAATAGAGGGGAGGCTCTTTGTTCAACAGCATGGAATACCTGCATTCTGCAGAACTGTGGATTTGAGTGACATTTCTTGGTACGGCCTAGAAGCCTCACTCTGGGCCTATGCCAAATTCTCCTCTGTCCCAAACACCACCAACTAATTTTCAGTTTCAAATATTTAATTCCTGTTTCTGTCTCAGACATGATTAATATGCTCATCGCCATAGTGTCTGGACGCTAGTGCAATGGACGTATTTTGCATTTCACTCTTAAGACATCAGACCCACCTCATCAAGTATCCTTCCTTCCTTAAAAGACTGAACAATCCCTAAACAAAAAGAGCAGAGAAGAACACATTAAATCAGGCAGGATCAGCACCAACAGTCTAATTATGAAGAGAAAGTATTTCTTTGGGAGAAATCACTTACAGTTATTTGAATGAAGCAATGGATACTTAAAAAAAAAAAAAAAAGAAGCTGAGTGTTATCGTTAAATGTCTAAATATTCAGATGGTACTCTGAAAAATACCAGATGCTAAAATATGTTAAATATGAAATATAAAGTAGGTGGTGTTAGGAAACCGGGGATGACGGGACACATAGCTGCTCCAAAGAGTATTATACTTACATTCATAGCTAACTACCCATTTTCTTCCTGCAATGCCCAGAAAGTACTTCAGTGTCCGCTCACACACTAGCTCCATATCTGCAGATTAAGTAGAAATATACTGGGATCTCTCTCAGTTTTGCCATCTAGATAACGTAAAGCAACTTTGAAAGTTGATTCATATTTAAAGTGATACGCCGCCAGAAAAACACATACTACCCAATGACACGGTTGACGAACGCACTTTCAAGGGGGTTTAAAGTACCAACGTCCTAACACTGCCCCCTCCTGGGTCTGCTCAAAGGGAGGAATCTAGTATGGTAGTCAGTGGAGAGTCTCTGACTGTACACCTCTCCCTCCAGCCCATGTTTCCTATTGAATTGGGCTCAGAGATGTTGGAAAGGCAAAAAATACAAGACTCTGAATTTGTATGCAAGTGAAATATTCAAACCCTCCAGATTTTCCCCTTGTGACTTCCTCACCAGCTTTCATAAGGAGAGGGCAAAAAGAGTATGTTGAGGATTTAATGGATTAAAAATGATAAAGACTTTTTTCCCTTTCTACATCATTTTTTTAAACTGGTAAGAAGAGTCACTTCTGGATCTTGAAGAATTTTGAAATGTTCCTATGAAGAAAACTGAGGACAGAGTAGGTTATTTTAATATTATAAATAACTAAATCCTGTAACACAGCAGATCAACTAACAGCAGTAGCTCATAAAATACTTTACAGTTTAATTTTTCAAGTTTTTTGTTTAACATCTGCTGATAAAATAGATTTAGTAAGGAGTTTAAAACTAACCTATGCCAAGTCATTTTAAATTTTGAGTAACAAATGTGAACGGAGAGGTTTGATGCCTTCTTGAAAACCAATCAATCTTATGCTAATCAGTTAAGAGTTTGATTTGCATTTGTAAAATCTGAAGCTGTTCTGGTACTAAAGTTTATATAAAGTTTATTCAAGTCTTTAAGAGAGATGAGTGAGCTCTACTAAAGAACAAAAAGCAATTTAAGTGCCATAATTAAAAAAAAAAAAAAGTTACATCTTTTACTTTCTGAAGCTAATGTGATCTTGCAACACTGTTACTTTGTTCCAATGGAAGTATGGCCTCCATTGGTTTTCTCAGCTACTATTAGAAAGCCAAATAAAATTCAGTTTTGGTCTGTTTTTGATTACATCAGACTATTTGGATTTTTGAGAAAGAATTTAAGTGAGCTTTTTAAAAACAAAAACAAAGGATGCTGTAAGAAGGAAATGTCTTGCTCTCCCTTTGGTTGGTTGTGAATTATCTAAAGTCAAAGTACTGCTGACACCTTCTTAAATTTACAGGCATGACATGACATCAATCGCTCATCATAATGATATATCAATTTCAAATTCTAGTTGTAACCACGTCAATGATACCATATAAACAAGCAGCCAAAATAGAAACTTCTCATCTGGACTCCATGAAATGGAATAAAAGACAGATGGGTCAAATTTTAGTTTAGACTTGGGATCACACAAACTCTGATACAGAATAAAAAAGCAGTGAACTCTAAATCCCACATCCTAATCAAACACTTTCAGACCATCATGCTGAATGACCGTCAATGTGCTCTTTGTTTAGCCTGGAGTTAGTGTTTTATGTGGCATTAAATATCTGGTTTGTTCACAGAGCTTCCAACACACCTGTTTTCATTATGACATGGGTTATTCCTTCAGTAATTTGATTAGATAAAGTGCTCTGGGTTTTCCTGGCAAACTTCTGCACCAGTAACTGAAAACAAATAAATATTGAATTAGAAAGAATTGATTTAATCAGAACATTAGACATCTCTGGCTTTGAATAAGAGTTTCCACATTACAAGATTAGCTTTCTAATACGTCTGAGAAATTAAATATATGTCAATGGAAGTTGTAAATACAACATACAGTGGAGAGGTACTTTGAAACAAAATGGAGAAATTCTATGCCAACAGGCACACAGATACAACCATTACTTCAAAAATGACGTTCATTTTGCTTTTAATAACAGAAATTATTTGATTGGCTTACATAAACTCAAGTAAAGCAATACCCTACTATACTATAATTCAGATCAATCAGTAATTTATGAACTAAGTGAAATGGAAACACGTGCTGCAGTTATCTGAGGCATTAAGCCAATATTCAACTTCTGATGGCAACAAAACATTAAAAGTCCAGATGACGTAAAAGCTCAGTGATCTAACCATCCGTTTCAACCGACTTACAGAGAAGGGTTTTAACCAGCACGTTCATTGTTGTAGAAATCTAGAGTTTTCCAGTTACCTATTAAATAAAATTAATAGCCATATACTCAGATCTGTTACTCCTCCAGCATCATAACTGGTAACTATTGGCTGGTAAATAACTTTCTTTATTAGAAGCCACTATTTATCAACGAAGGTCACCAAAATTAGTATTTTTATACTGTACAAATATTGTAATTTAAGTTATTTCTCTCATGCTGCTTCCTCCAGTAGTCTACATGACTCGGGGAAAGCCAGGCTGAAAAGGCAATGATGTCCCCATACCACTGCCCTCTACCAGGATCATTAGCAATTTAGAATTAATTGCTGAAATCCTCACAATGGAGCAGAGTTCAATTAAAGCAGCAACCGCCGAAAAGATCAACTTAATGAAAGTTTCAGAATTATTCATGCATAAAATAGTAGTCAGCAGCTTTTATAATAAGTTTAGCACATTTCAACAAATCCAAATAGCACCGAAAGTGTCTCCCTCGCTAGTTAAAGCTGGGCTAGACTGAGCCATTAGTCATGTAATCTACAGCTTAAAAGCTAGCTGTTGCCAGTGCAGCTAATAAACCCTTTGCTTTATTAGACCAAACTGGATTCTCTGCAATTACCAATACAATAGAGCCAATGTCTGGGTAGCAGCTGCATGATAACGGACTAAATATACTGAAAAATTTTAAGCAAATGGTTTGCCTCAGATACACTAGCTGCAAGCACTGTGTGTGACTGCAAGGAACGCTTTGGCCATCAGACCTTTGAGTATCGAGTGCAAATCAGGGGGAGGCTGCAGCTTATTGAGTCTCTTGTGAATACACCCTCCAAGACATTTAAACTCAGGAGGGAGATACTATAGGCATAGCATGCCAAGTCATAACATCACCAATTTTGGGCAGAGGTTGCACAGACAACTGAGATACGATTTTATGCTAGTGACGACTGGTTCAGAAAGTCAGTCCAATTGCTTACACCACAGTTGGAGAAGCACTGCTCTATGTAAGTTGGTTTTAAGTATATGCCACAATATGAGCCTCTAAAACTTGCAAGGAGTCTACTTGAATGTATAAAAAATAAATAAATTATGTTCTTTGAGGTGAGAGTTTCTGTTGCATTGGAACAATGAGCCTTCTTTTTGCCTGCTTGTGTGGATGGCTTTCCAATCCATTTAGACGCGCTGAACCCTACTTAATTGCATCATTACCTAACCCCCCCCCATATTTATCATTACTAGCAAACAAGGCAGTATCTAATTTCAAATACTCTGGTATTATTTATGGGTAATTCATGTCAAATTAAGTTTTGTTGCATATAGGATCTCTTTAGGGAGAGGTTAAAGTTTTATTTTAGGATCACAGGCGTCATGGTACATGTATATTAACAGGGGATTGACAAAGATCGTGAAATACACTTACAAGCTCACTCTGGTTCAGACCTGATGCCACAATTGACATTTGTCTTCCACAGGTCACAACTGGGCTTTTGGCATTTTCTTTTACAGCTCCAGTGTGCAGAGCAGATGCAGAGGAAAATGCCCTTCTCTCCTGCTTACATCCCTGAGTACTCTTCCCATTAACAACATGCCACGATACGGCTGCACTATTAGTTGATTCTGCAGTTTGACAGTGGGTAAGTCTTTCAGAAAATTTCAAGGGAGAGCTGTTTGGAGTCCTCCTCACATTCTCACACGGAACAGCTGCACTGTTTATCTTTGTTCCAAATTCCTGCTCAGCTGCATTTTCTGAAGGAAAGAGGAATCAGTCACCGAAACAGTCCCGGTCTTTAATTACAGTTTCTCATTGCAGTCATGTTGGAGGATGTTGCTCCATCTTTTAAATTTATAGGCTACAGTCATTTTCTCTGCTTAGTTATTCACTATTTCACCTTTACCTCATTCATTATTTAAAATCACCAGGAATCATAATTTTTCCTGATCTAAAGCTAAGGTGCTCAAACACCTGTGAAACCTTTCAGGATACAATTAGCATTTCCTGAGAATACTATGAATCTGGGACTAAAACATTAAAATTCATTATTGTATCAGAGCACTACCCCTTCCCAAACTGCACCTTTTGACAGCACGGGATCTCACAAGAAATTATCAATGTTTCAATAGATTAAAAGTCTCTTGATTCACAAGAAAACACTATATAGTTAATTAAAACACATGTTCTTTACGATTTCTCTCATTATGGATATATAAACCAGACCAGTGACTGGGGTACAAGTAGAAGCCAAAATGCATATGTTGGGTTTGATCAGTCCTGTGTGTTACCTGGTTCAGTTCTACACTGATTACATTGTTTCATTGCCTCTTCTTCCAACAGTTCTGCCACACCAACCCGCTGAAGTGTTCCCTCCTGGGAGTGAGTTCTGGCTTTCCAAAGCCTCGGGCACCAGTGGCCTTGCTCCAGAGCTTCTTTTTTTAATAGATGGGATTTAGGATGGGAAAGCTGTAAAGCAGGCGACCTCGAACTAAAAAAGAAATTACGAACAATTTATCATCTCCTTAGCTATCAGAGACATTGGATCGCAACAGTGGAATTACGTGTTGGGGAATGATTAGCAACAAAACTGGTATGAAGGCACAAAAGCAGTACTGTTGAATTTAAATTGATTAAAATATTTTAAAAACTGTATGTCGACATGTCAAACTGTCATGTAAATTTTCTCAAACTAACCCCAAAAGATAAATGCTAATAGCTTGCTGCTTAACAACATACCAGCTGTGTTTCACCACACTATCCAGCCTTGTGAAACAAACTTAATTTTGGTCTCTCCTCCATGCATCTATGTTCCAGAAACTTTGCTAGAACTTGGGTCTCCCTTAAAAAGAACAGAAATCTTTGCTGATTTCACAGGACCAATTTATTAGGGCTGTCGATTAATTGCAGTTAACTCAAAAAATTAATTACAAGATTAACTCAAAAAGATTAATTGCGATTAAAAAAATTAATCACGATTAATCGCACTGTTAAACAATAGAATACCAATTGAAATTTATTAAATATTTTGGGATATTTTTCTACATTTTCAAATATATTGATTTCTATTACAATACAGAATATGAAGTGTATATTACTCACTTTATATCATTTTTTATTACAAATATTTGCACTGTAAAAATGATAAACAAAAGAAATAGTATTTTTCAATTTTCCTCATACAAGTACTGTAGTGCAATCTCTATCGTGAAAGTGTAACTTAGAAATGTAGATTTTGTTGTTGTTACATTGTTTTGTTTTTGAGTGCAGTTATGTAAAACTTTAGAGCCTACAAGTCCACTCAGTCCTACTTCAGCCAATCGCTCAGACAAACAAGTTTGTTTACATTTACAGGAGACACTGCTGCCTGCTTCTTATTTACAATGTCACCTGATGCATTAATTAAATGTGACTGAACTCCTTGGGGGAGAAGTGTATGTCTCCTGTTCCGATTTACCCGCATTCTACCATATATCATGTTATAGCAGTCTCGGATGATGACCCAGCACGTTTGTTTTAAGAACCCTTTCACTGCACATTTGACAAAATGCAAAGAAGGTACCAATGTGAGATTTCTAAAAATAGCTACAGCACTCGACCCAAGGTTTAAGAATCTGAAGTGCCATCCAAAATCTGAGAGGGATGAGGTGTGGAGAATGCTTTCAGAAGTCTTAAAAGAGCAACACTCAGATGCATAAACTACAGAACCCGAACCACCAAAAAAGAAAATCAACCTTCTGCTCGTTGCATCTGACTCAGCTGATGAAAATGAACATGCATCAGTCCACACTGCTTTGGATTGTTATCAAGCAGAACCGGTCATCAGCATGGACGCATGTCCTCTGGAATGGTGGCTGAAGCATGAAAGGACATATGAATCTTTTAGCACATCTGGCACGTAAATATCTTGCAACGCCGGCTACAACAGTGCCATGTGAACACCTATTCTCACTTTCAGGTGACACTGTAAACAAGAAGCAGGCAGCATTATCTTCTGCAAACTGTAACCAAACTTGTTTGTCTGAGCGATTGGTTGAAGTAGGACTGAGTGGACTTATAGGCTCTAAAGTTTTACATCATTGTATTTTTGAATGCCTTTATTTTGTACATAATTCTATATTTCTAAGTTCAACTTTCATGATAAAGAGATTGCACTACAGTACTTGTGTTAAGTGAACTGAAAAATACTATTTCTTTTGCTTTTTACAGTGCAAATATTTATTTTTTATTACAAATATAAAGTGAGCTCTGTACACTTTGTATTCTGTGATGTAATTGAAATCAATATATTTGAAAATGTAGAAAACATCCAAAAATATTTAAATAAATGGTATTCTGTTATTGTTTAATAGCATGATTAATCTTTTTAATTGCGTGATTAATCACGATTAATGTTTTTAATCGCTTGACAGCCCAATTTATCTTTCCTCCTCTACCTCCTCCAACCAATACCTCAAGTTCCTATTTAATCTCCCAACTGTCTTTGACTGACACATGCAATGTTTGCTTACATTTAGGAAATACACAATCAACCACCGAACGGTAATTAAACAAGGGTGATTGAATAAATAAATATTTCAAACTATCTTTCTGCATTGAGCTACATAGAAGAGGTTTGTCTTCCCTATGCTTACATCTTATTATAGACAGAATATCTGCTAGTAATTTTAGTTTTAACATTTTAATTTTGGACACACAGCATAGAAATTAGTGCTGGAAAAGACCTACTAACCATCTCCAAAGCCCAATGAAGACTTGCTCTCTACAGTTTGTTTCTAGTATTTTGTACAGTCCAAATTTAAAGGATCCAGTTGATGGGGCTTTGTTATTCCAGTCTAGCAAATCTAGCTGCTGGGGCAAGTTTCCATGATATTTAGCCTGAAGTTTTCCCCTTTGCTCAATTTGGTTCTGTTACTTGTAATTAAGTTTCCTCAGATCAACCTGAACTATTCTTCTTCTTCCTTGACGTTTACACCCTTCAATTATTTGTGCAGTGTTCGCTTGTCTTCATTTTAAAAATGCAAGCCAACTTCTTCCTTTTCTACTAACCAAAGGCACTGGCCATAAATAACTTCAGGGCACAATACAATATGGATCATTTGTAAACTAATCACTCTTCTGTGGAATAGTCCATCTCTAGTTAAATCCCATCTCTACTGAAGTCAATTATTGATTTAAGTGGGGACAGGATTTTATCTCTATTGCTTGAACTGATAGACTGGAGGGCCTTGAAAAGAAACTTCCAGGTCCCACTGATCTCTACACAGCCAACACAAGAACAGCCCCTACTTCTCTATCCCAAATGATGGAAAAACAAGTCTGCTCTAAACTCCTGTTTCCTGTATGCATGCGTGCAAAAGGGTTAATCCTGCATCACTGAAATAGTCTGCATGTCTGTCATTAAACAGAGATGACAGAACAAGCTACATGAAATCTATATAAATAAAAAAATGCAGATTATTTTGGCTAGAGATGGAATCACCAATCAAGGAAATACTAACAAAATGCAGCTCTTCTTCTTCTTCTTCAAGGGGCTAATTGTTCATAGAAGACCATAAATGATAAACAAAAACATTTACCCTTCTTCTTCTAGCTCTTTATTGTTTATGTTGGAATGATCACTTGGCATTACATGGAACCCAGCAGATGAAAGTCCCTTTGAACTGCTGATTTTGTGATTTTCAAGATTTATTTCTGAAATTAATGCTGTTCCTTCAAAAGAAAAACAAATATTTACAAAAATCCAAGAGAAATAAAAACAATGAGTGTTTTCAATCTTGTTCTTAAGGTAAGAATTCAATTATTTCTCCAAAGCTGCAACCTTTAGACAAATCAGATTTGTTTTTAAAAAAGAGAAAAAATTCCAGATAAAAAAATAAATGGAAAATATCAAATAAAACAACAGGTATATGCAACTGTTATCACCAGGAGAATGACTGAAAAAGAACAATTTTCTAGGCTAAGGACAGACAGATACATACGAACGATACGTGGTTTGAGTGAACTATAGTGCCAGTGGCACATTTTACTGTCAATAATGGTGAAATGAGATTAGTTTTTACGTAATTTTCAGTATTCTGCAGAATTATAATGCAGCATTAACCATGAAAAAAATGGAGCCATATTAATTTCTGACCCCTGCAAAAGAAAGTTACATCTTACAGACTATAAAATCCCAATGTCCCCAAATCAAAATGTGTATAAAATACTACCCCATTTGAAACATAGCAAACTTCGTATATTCAATCATTTACAAAAAAAGGTGTCAACTGATGCATTAGGTGGAACTAATGATGAAATAATAGGGAAAAGTAGAAACATTAAGGCAAAATTCTGCTATTTTATACACTTTTTATTTATAAAGCCTCAAATACATGAATGTATCTCTGTTCACCAGTAAGTGTTTTAGAAAGGCAAATACTTAATGGCTGGGAGATGCTTGTAATTTTTAACAAACCATCAATAATTGTAATCAGTTTTAAGCTTTTATGAAAAAGCTTGAAATCCATATTCTAGCATGACAATATAAACAAGGTTTGTGTTAATTAAATTGTTTTAAGTCACTTTCTAGCCTGAAGGAAACTAATCATTGATTTCCCGACTTAATCCTCAAACACAGTATTTATAGTTATCTTATGAGTTTGGCTTATTGGATCTAGAAATGTCAAACGAACACTCATTCAAAAGTTAGCTCCATCAGGAATAATGTATCTCTCCTATCAAATTAGACCCACCAGTGTCAACACACTTTTCAGTTTCTCTACCTGTCAGCAGTCTGGACCTGTCCTGCATCACCTCCTACAGCCAACCGATACTGAAATCAACTCCATTCTGTTTTGCCAAAGGACAGTCCTTCAGTGACAGAAGGTGGAAACCTGTTGGGGATTTAGCAGTTTTCACAGCCCCCATCCATCCAAGGGACAGGGGACAGTCAGACTGGAATGAATGCCCACAAAACAAGCAGCACGGATCGGTATTGCTAAGCCATGAGGCCTACCTAATTTCTTTTTGAAAATATCTTAAGCAAGAATAATTTTATGAGAGTCAGGAATAGATAAGTATGTGTTTTGTAACCTATGAATTTTACCGTGTAAACCATATAAATACAAAAAAGCCACTACTTTGTTCTGTGCATTTCACTGAATAATTGAGTTTAAGCAAAACTATATTAAGATTAAGCCAGCTCAACCCAACACCTCAGCTTCTGGGGGAAAAAAATAATCATGAGATTCTCAGCGAGTTGTTTGGAATAAAGGTTAAAAATAATTTTCATTGATGTTCTGTTACCTCTAGCTGGTCTCAGCTGTCGCACTGTGAGTGTCCCTTCCACTCTGGAATGAGGCGGGTCACAGGGCGGGGGTGGGAATTCAGAGCCCTGGCTTCCATGCTCTTCCAGCACAGCCTCAAGCACAGCCATTTCCTGTTGGAGTTTTTTTAAGCTGTTTTGCATGGCATCCTTCTGCTGCAATAGAAAAATGACATTGTGCTACCAGGAGTCAGCTCAGCCGCTCAACAGTAAAAAATAATTTCTATTCAAATACTGTGAATGGAACCACAGCAGAACAACTCTGATCCAAAATACTGAATCTAATTCATTTACATCCTGAGTGCTTGGGAAATTACAGCGAGTTTCTATTGTAAAAACAAACCAGGTGATGGCAGAAGAAAAAAAAATACATTCACTTTGCAATTGCAAAACATTTTGAACTAGACTCCAAGTTATCACAGCCTTGCAGTGAGCGGCAAATACAGGCGTTGGCTTCTACAGAACGATTTACACAATTCATATAATAGATTACTACTTTTTCCTTCCAGTCATCTGAACCTGTTGAATGCCCTAAGACAACACGTCTAACAAAGCGACCCTTGCATGCTCATTGAATTGGTCCTAAATTGCACATGCTATTTATTCAGCAGTGGAAAAGGTCCCTATTACATGAATTCTAAGCATACTGAGCCTAGTACACGAAGGGTTAATAGGCCACTTTATTTAGAAAGTGGTAGTACAGAGCCTCTAATTAACATTTATGTTCCCTCTCCACTATGACTCAGAAACCCAACAGCTGTTTTCAAATAGGAAAAAATTGCATCCCTTCCCTTCTTAATGCGGTCTCTGATCCTTGAAAACTGCTGTGCCCTCTACTAAAAATATGCCATTTACCTTCTCACACCACACAGAATACATGGCTTCAAAGGATGCTTTTATAAAACAAACAGTTTTGCAAGCTTGACAGAGATGGTTTCTAGAACAACAGTGGCTATTACATTGCCAGTTCCACTACTGCCACCACGTGGAACTTTCTGGTTATTGCATCACTGACCAAGCTAGAAATGAGAATAAGAGTAACTCCAGCCCAAAGCCCTTAGGGCTTGTCTACACTGGGCTTTTCAGGGCATGTCTACACTACAAAATTAAGTCGACATAACTTACTTTGGCATACAGCCCACTGCAGTAATTACATTGCTTGTGCATGTCTACTCTTGGCTCCTTGTGTCGGCGGTGCACATCCTCACCGGGAGAACTTGTATCGATTGTACGGTCAGTGTGGGGCACTGTGGGACGGCTTCTGAAAGCCAGTAACAGTTGATGAAAGAAAAGCAGTGTCTACACCAACACTGCGTTGACCTAATTACATCGACTCTATGCCTCCATAGAGGTGGAGTTATTAAGTCGGCGTAGCTAGGTAGTTACATCGCGGGAGCGAAATTTTAGTGCAGACACTCACACAGTTAGGTCGATGAAAACTGCCTTGTGTCGATCTAACTCTATAGTGTAGACCAAGCCTCAGTCACCAACGAAGTAGCACCACTACAAACCCACAGCATAGTTGTGCTACACCACTACGAACCATGACTTGCAATAGTACAGCACACATTGGTTTGAACATGGAAGGGCCACCCACACAACAGAAAGGTGAAGTTTATTCTTCCTGGGATTCTCTGCTGAGACAGCCAACAGGGTGTGACAGGAGGCCAAGGGGGAGTTCTGTGGGGAGACCTGTCCACTAGAAACTGGCCTGAGGTCAACCAGCCAGTATATATGACCCAGGCCACCCTTTCAACGTGGTCTGGTCTGGAATCAGTGACCAAAAAGGCAAAGACTTTGTGCTTCTAATTAATCACCATAGCAATCCAGTACCTCTTTCTCCACAGACAACTGGAATCAGATAATACAGTTAACCAGGGTTATAATTTTAAAAGTCTTTTTACCATAAATCCAATATCAATTCCTACCAATGCAAACCTTTGGTGTAGGAAGCACAAGTTTCCAGCACTAATCGAATGCAGAAAGGAAGTTACAGACACAACCCACAATTAAGCATCAAAATCTTAATGCTATATGGTGAATAACCTGTAGTAGAATGTGTTGCTAATGCATAAGGCAAAATCTGTCAAATATCAGCATTAAAGCACCTCTGCAATTCTGGATAGTTTAGTACCTGAAACTAAGAGCACCTTTTCTGTAGACCTGTGGCTTCCAGTGATGGTAGCTCCATAATTTTCACATGACTGTCTAGTTCCTAGATTTTATACTATCCAACCATATCTGTAAAGTGCATTAAGCAGTTAGAGAGCTCAGTGCATGAACTTGCCTACCTGTGTGGTAAGGATCTCACCCTGGGAGGACAGTCCAGAAGAATCTCCTGGGTGACTGGCTTCACTGTCATATCCGGATGCTTCACCTTGAAAAATGGAAGATTATATAAGTACTGTTAACAACAACAACAACAACAACATCTCTCACTCACCACAGGATCCATCAGTGTATGTTCACAATGAAGAGATTAAGGGTGATGTTTTCAAAAGCACCTAGATTACTCAGGAGCAAAAGTCCCATATTCAGAAGTGACTTAGATTCCTAAGGGAGTGATCTTCTAAAGCAGGGGTAGGCAACTATGGCATGTGTGCCAAAGGCGGCACGTGAGCTGATTTTTAGTGGCACTCCCACTGCCCGGGTCCTGGCCACCGGTCTGGGGGGCTCTACATTTTAATTTAATTTTAAATGAAGCTTCTTAAATACTTTAAAAACCTTCTTTACTTTACATGCAACAATAGTTTAGTTACATATTATAGACTTCTAGAAAGAGACCTTCTAAAAACGTTAAAATGTGTGACTGGCACGCGAAACCTTAAATTAGAGTGAAAAAATGAAGACTCGGCACATCACTTCTGAAAGATTGCCGACCCCTGTACTAAAGCGTCAAAGTAGCAAGATCACAAGTCCCTCCCAATGGGACTGGTGTTTTTAAGTCCCTTGGGCACTTCTGAAAAATATTTATTTCTTTCTATTACTGTAGCACGTAGGAGTCCTAGTTATGCCCATCCTGAGTCTCACTTATCATCAATGGAACTTAAGAGCTTTTGAAAATTTTACCTTAAGTCTGTATCCTAAGAATAGCTTATGCAAGCATCTTTAGAAAAAAATAATAATTATCCTGTGAATTTAAAACTTCTCTTAGAGTAGTAAGTAATGTAGAGCTGAACAACAAAAGATATCAATTTCCATTTCAATGGATATTTTTTCTGGGAAAACCACCTTAGAACTAACAATGAAGTTTTGTCAGCAGATCCAGGAATCCAATTCTTATATGAAATTCAACCCTTTAGTCAACAGGTGCTGGGGCCAAATTAATTCCAGGCTCTATTTTAGTAGTTTCCTCTTTGCTCTAAGAATTAGTATGAGAATTTAACTTAAAAGGAAACAAAAACGAACAAAAATGCAGAAAAGTAAATAATTTATGTATACTTCGGATTTGATTGCACGTTACTTAGATAGTAAGCTTTTGGTGCAGGGACTGTCTTTTTGTTCTGTGTTTGTACAGGACCTGACACAATGGGACTCCTAAGTATTCAGTAATACAAATAATAAATTGGAGCAAGGATATCTTCCTTTGTACCTAAATTTGGTTGCACATTCTGGTCTCGTTGGTGTCCATCTTCCAAATCAGTTTTTCTTCCTGTCAGCTCTTCATTACCATTTGGACTAGCTTCTCTGCTTCCATTGAAACTGCTCATTTCTTTGGAACAAGGAGCAAATGTTACGGGCTTCTTCAACTCTTGTGGTCTATTGGTTGAATCTTCTGACATGTTGGACTGGGAAGAAAATAAGTTAACTGAGCATTCTGACTCTTGGCTTGGAGAAACACATGTATCTCTCGAGAGGACTCCAGGCGTTTTCTGTACAGCTTTATCATTGCCACTGCTATGGTTCAGCAACGCTAGAATCTCTGCCGGGGATGAAGACCCTACCGTAGATATGATCTGTTCCGTAGGCTGCAATGGTGTGCTTGCTGATTTGCCAAATATTAATGCCTGAAAGCATGGTAGTTCTTCATCTTCACTAGAATCCTCCTCGGAGGACTGCAATTTCCCGGCCGGTCTTCTGGGTTCCCGAACAAAGTTTTGAGACCTAGACTTAGAACTACTGCTGCCACTGTCCAGTTCTCTTAACGAGGCATTCTGACCTTTTTTAACAAATACAGCAGAAATTTCTTTCCTATCAATTTCACAAATGCTTATGTTCGCTTTAACGTCACCAGCAGAGCATAATAAGCCATCAGGGGTCTCAGACAGCAATGGAAAACCACTAGTATCTTCAGTGGATTGTTCCAGAGTCTCCTCTGAAATTAAGCACTCAGGCACACCTACGCTGGCAATTTGGGATACTTGTTCTTCATCACTCTTTACTTGTTTGCATTCCCCTTCATAACTATTCTTTTCAATTACTTTGCTGCTAAATTCAGCAGGGCTTTGTTGACAAACTACAGGATATACCAGCACTGGTTTGGGCTGTAAATTTAATACTGGCCCTTTGTTTTCAGCTTCTTCAGCTTTTACTCCTTGATTGCTTCCTGTTTCATTAACTGTGCTTAAATCAGTTATTTGGAAAATTCGCTCTTCTATATTACTCCGGTCACCTAGGCTTCCATTACTTTTGTTTAGGTTCTCACTTAATTGACTTTCTATCACCATTTCAGATGAAATTCTCTTTTCCTTTGGTTGTCTTCGTTTTTGCAGTCTGCCCCTACTCTTAATCTTGGCTGTGGCTGCTCTTGGTGGGGAGAATAACTGCACTTGATCTGGAATTTGTGAAACAGTCTTGCCATCGCCACTAACATGTCCATAGTCGGTGTCCCTGGAAAAGTGAGTTCCTGGACTATGCCCAGAAATACCTTTAGCAGATTCACACGTTTTAGGTTCTTCTCTCTCGCAAACCTCATCCAGGCCCACTGTTTTTTTAACATATGGAGGTTCATTTTTTAAGTCTCTATTTTTATGCCTATATTCTACACAGGTAGCACCTGATTTCCTTAGCGTTTCAGAAGCAGTGCTTTCTGTCACTGATTCCTTCACTGGACTAGGATGAAGGGTAAATGACAGTCTTTTTGAATGTCTGAACATATTTCGGAGGTACTGTGTGTCTAGCTCACTGTCTTCAGTTTCTGTGTTCAACTCTGAAATGATTTTAGCTTCATGCGACTTTGGGTTTCTGAACCTTTCCAAGTCATTTTCTGTGCAATGTCTATTGGTCTTGGGTAAACACGCACACAACTCTTTCTTTTTAGGCTCGATGGCAGCACACTGATTATTCTCAGACAAATTCTGCACTGGGCAGGCAGCTTGATCCACATTTGTGGAATGAGGCTGCAGGAGTGAATGGCTGCCTTGATTTTCGCTAACTTGAGAATCTGTATCAGGCACAACAGAACAAGCATTTAAATCCTCCACTGACATTTCAACATACAAGAGGCCCTTTCCAGTTTGCATACTGTCAGAACAATTTTCAGGATCAGGGCGTGTTTTATCTGCTTGCAAGTCATTGCTCTTCAGATCAGTGTCTGACAGAGGTTTGGTATGGTTCGGTACATCCTGCTGCTCATCAGGGCCTTTGCATTCAGGGACATGGACCAATACATTCCTCTGTAATCCAGAGGGGGAATCTTTGCTTTCACTGGCATGCTTTCTCGCTCCCTCATTTGGCTCACCTCTTCTCCTGGTTTCTTTTGTCATTTTTTCAGTCAGTAACTGAAGCCTCCTGCTGCGTCTGACTCGTTTCTTTTCTGAATCAACTTTTCTTGGCTCTTCACTGCTTGGGTAGCTATCAATCTGCAGCTCAGTCTGATCAGGGCAACTTGCGTTTCTATCCACTACCAGCTGCAGAGCACACACGGGCCTACTTGAATGTCTGCTTCTTTTTGTCTGTGAGCTTCTCATTTTTTTAGTACTCTTTCGGTCACAGGTATTCTGTGCTGGCTTTCTATCAGTGCTGTTGCAAGCTACTTTCTCAGTATCATTTTTCAATATGGATTTCCCCTCTCGGAGAGGAAGTTCTGCTGATATATTGTCCCCATTTTTCACACCCATGGGACTCCCATTAACAACAGTGGAACCTTCACCACCTTTTTTCCTTTCAGTATTTCTACTAACAAGGCACTGATTAACACCCTCAGAGTGCTTCTTTAGATCCTTTTCGTCTCTCTTCTTGATGAAGTCCACAGGCTGCAGATCAGAGGCAGTCTTTCTTTTCCGTTTTAATTTACTTGTTCCAGAATTATTTGAGGGTTTCACCTCAGTAGTAACATCTTCCACTTTTGGACTCCGTGGCATCTCTCTCGTGTGGACTAGGGGGGTTGACTTCCTCTCTCTTTTATAAGTTTTCCCAAATATTTTATCTTCAATGTTATGCACAATTGATTTTGACAAACTCCTGTCATTTTCACATCCCACCACAACTTCCGAGCGGTTTACCATCAGGTCAGTCTTCTCTGAAATACAGGACTCTCTATCTGATAAATATGAATCTCCATCTTCTGTGTCAGCTGCCCCAGCAGGAGCATCCTGGGAGGAACTAGAAGAGAGCATCTCATTGCTTTTAGAAAACCACTCGTTGACTTTTTGAATGCTTCTCTTCAGTCTTTTCCCGGAAACTTGACTCAAAGGATTGCCGTGAAGAGTCTTGAGCTGCAACAGACTCTCCGAAGCAGGCTCCCTTTCATGCAGGGAGTTACTCTCAGGTTGACATGTTTCTACAGCATCTGTATGCTGGACACCATTACCGGTCTTCTTGCTTTTATCTAATTGGTTTTCTGAGCTGTGTGCTAAGCCAGACTCTTTGTTTTTACTACTGAATCGAGTTTCCCCAACATCCATTTCTTCTGCACTGTGGAATAAACTTGTGTCCTCATTCAGTAAAGAGCTGGAGTTGGCTGTTCTGTCACACTGCTCTGCCTGTGAGTTTGAAGCAGAAATGCCCTGGCTCTCCTTTAAATGACCGTCAGTCACATTCACTTGAGCAGCCTCTAAGTCTTCAATGCCATTCCCAGTGCCTTTGCTGTCTTCCTCTGAGACACCACATTCACCTGAAAATACATAAGACTTACAAGCTGTTAAGCACCTCAGGGTTTGCATACACAGGAATAATGAAGTGCTTAACTGCTAATATTTTGTTTGCAAATACGCTGAATTTTAATTTTATTCATAAAAACTAGTTATAGCTTAAAAAAACCTACCTACATGCACACTCAGGTACAACTATCATACTCACTAGCTATCTTTTGTTTAATTATTCCAGACCTAGCTCATCTCTCATTTTTCCAGGATACTTAATTTCAGAGTTGTTGTTACTCCCTCTACACTGTCCTATTCCCTAATCTTCAAAGGCTAATTAACACCAAGTCATTCATTTTTCTGCATTTTTAGGTGGGCACGTTATTCCATTTAAACTACAATGAGTCTTTCCAATCCTTCAAAACATGTTTAGAAATATAATTATGACAACCAGTATGAGTAAGTTACAAAAGCAGTCTTTGTTTGAATACCTGGAACTAACAGAAAGTTCACCAGCAAAAGAAAGGCAGAACTGCTTGTGAGTAGTTTGATTATACAGGCATGAAAGAGCCTCACTAACCCCTGAAAATCCTGAAATTTCTCTGGATTGAATCAAGTTCAAGGTCTCTGTCCTTATCTTCAAGGTGCTGTTTGGCCTGAGCACAGGACACCTAAAACATGACTAAAGCTCCAGGAGGAGGATTCTGGTCGACTACTCTGCTGCCCTGGTAAAATGGAACTTTTCCCATACGGGTAATGCTCATCTGTGCAGGAGGCAGAGGCTTCTCGAAGACTGTGGAATGAACTCCCACCGGAACTAAGGCCCATCACAAACCTCACCACTTTCCACTCCAAGTGCAAGACGCACTTTTTCAACTTGTCTTCTTTAATTTAAAAACAAAAACAAAACCCTACCAATATAGTTCACTGCACACAGTAGTCTCCATATGGGGAAGAGGATGGGAGAAACACTGAACCCATGTGACATATATTCACCATGATGCTTAATGCACTATCGGAAGGTACTCAGATACTACTGTGATGAGGGTGATATAGGAACCCATGCAGAGAAGAATTTGTTTTCACCTTAAACAAGTTCATTTTTCTGTTTCCATGCATACAGACAGTTAAATATCTGCTAATAAGTCTGATACAGACAACCAAATGCCTAGCATTTTTGTGTGTCTAACCTGTAAACAGCTAGCCTCGTAACTACACACACTCTAGCCAAAGTCATCAACAACAATGAATTCAGTACAGTACTGAGAGTGCACATTACCTAAACATGGAAATGAAAGTTTTAATTTATAGGAAGCCAAAATTAACACTCTAATTTCAAACTTCCTTCCTGTCCATATGTACTATCTGGCACAAAAATATCACACATACCTAAGATATCTGACGAGAGTATTTCTCCTGTATCTGACTTGATAGGCCACATGTTGTATGGACTTTCACTTTCCTTCTCAGCATACTTTAGTTCTTCCTCACACTCTCCTTTTTGAGGTGGAGTCTGAAATCCTTTGTCTCCCAATCTGTTCGGAAGGATTGTGAAAAAGAAAATCCATGTAGTCACAAGTGCAATAATGCTTTGACATAATCAGAAAATACTATTTTATACCCAACAGCAAACAAAGATTATTTACCAGATAATAATAATTATTATTTCTGCTCCTCTGAAGACATCGTATTGCAGGATTCATTCTCATCCAACCCAGCTCCCCTCAGAGTAGGGGTAACTGTTTCTGAAGTCTTTTCCCCCCCTTGCACCTGATTTTTCACTGTCTCATATAGATAGATAGATAGATAGACAGACAGAGAGAGAGAAAACGAACTGTTGTGGTTATGATTATGCTGTTCCAAATCCTTTGGAAAATACAGTACCTGATGTTTGCACCGTGGAAAAGAATGATCTGAACCTTCATAAATGAATCATCAGAATAGAAACCTAGAACATGAGGACTGTGCACGAAGGGAAGCTTGCCATTGTGACCAAAGAATTGAAAAGATGTAAGATAGAAATATGTGAAATCTCAGAGCTGCAATGGAATAGCAGGGGCCATTTCACGATGATGGATGGGTATGCCATGTACTATGCAGGCTCTGTGAAAGTGAGAAAAAGTGGTTACATTTATCTTATCCAAGGAGACATCCAAGCACGTATTTGGACATAATCTAGTCAGCAACAGAATAATCAGAATTTGTCTTTGAGATAAACCAGTTAACATTGATCATATAGGTTTATGTTCCTACGACAGCAGCTGATGACAATGCAGCTGATGAGTTATATGAATGGTTTGAAAAGACACCCATTGAAACACCAAGTAAAGACATCACCCTTGTAACTGGAGACCTGAATGAGAAAGTTGGAGCTGTAAGCTCTCAAAGAAGTAATGGGAAACAATGATCTGGGTTTACAAAATGAGAGAGGAAGGTGTTTAGTTGCATTCTGCTGTTTAATTATCTAGGTCACTACAGTCATCATCTTCACCCAACATCTAGACATTTATAGACATGGAGGTCACCTGACAGTGTGACAAAGATCCAGATCACCCATGTAATGATACAAGGGCATTGGAGATCAAGCATCCAATGGACGAAGATTTTCTTGACTGCAGATCGTGAGTCAGACCATCAACTGTTTGCCTCAAACATAAAATTAAAACTTAGGATAACATAACATGTTTGGCAGGTCCACTACATCTGGACCTGCCCAAAATCAATGAAAACTACATGATTTCTGTAAAGAATGCATCTGAGTCATTATCACAGGTGAAAGAGGAGAACAACTTGAATAAACTCTGGGATAAAATGAAAAACGATCATGCTAAAAGCCCCCAAACCACACATTCTGAAAAGCCAGCATCAGATGGCACTACAGTTAATGGAGGTGTTTGAGCTGGCAAAAAACACAATGCAGAGTGAAAGACAGGCATGGAGACTGAAGAATGCAGGAGAAAATACAAGGAATTGAGCAGATGGATTCAAAGGCAGACTAGAGGAGACTGCCAGATGCTGCGACTGGAGGACAGGAGTTATAGCACTCGATAATTGCCCTGTTCTTTTTGTTCTCCTTGAAATATCCGTCATTGGTCACTGTCGGAAGATAGGACACTGGGCTAGATGAACCATTGGTCTGACCCAGTATGGTCATTCTTATGTTCTTATGACAAGAATAAACACAATAGGGCAAAATGCAAGGAACTTGAGAATTATAAAGGCAGTAATATTACAAAAGCTATTCTCCCAGCGGTCAGTCCCCTTACTAAAAAGTTTTCCCCACGACCAACCATAATAAAAGATTATGATGACAGAGTTCTTACTGAAGATGATGATATCAAATGCAAGGGGAGCGATTACCGTGCCAATCTATATGCTTCATCAGAACCACTTACTATACATGAGAGCAGAGAAGAGAATACAGAGCTGAAGCCATAAATCCTGAGAGGAAGCGGGGTGTTATATTATGAAAATTAAGCCTAGGAAAGCACTATGGGTGGATAACATACCAGCAGAATTGCTAAATGCAATTGGTGTCCACAATATTCACCTCATGTGGAAAATCTGCAATGATGTATGGATGACTAAAAACTGGCTGGACAACTGGACAAAGGGAATCTTTCTGCCCTTGCCAAAGAACAGGGATATAACAGAATGCAGTAACTATTGTACCATCTCCCTGATATCGCACATGAGCAAAGTGCTTCTCTACATAATTCAGGATACCATGAAGTACGATAGGAGCAGAACTACCAGCACAACTATGTGATTTCAGAGAGGAATGAGACACAGGGGATCAAATTCGCAAATATCTATATCACTGAAAAACCCAAGGAGTATAAACACCCATTGATCACGTGATGCCATCTGAAACAACCATCACTGAGGATACAGGCAGACACGGAGACTCCAAAGCATCTAATTAAACTTATTGCAAGTCTCTTCTGTTAACAACAGGCCACGGTGTGAAAAGCAGCGATTGGTTTTCCATTGAGCAGGGTGTGAGACCAGGGTGCATTTTCCCCTCAAGTCTTTTCCACGTGTTCACAAAATTTATTACAATTCAAGCTCTAGAAAGTTTTGAAAAAGTGGAAGGAGCTGAGCTTCCATTGGTGGACACGTCTTAACTGACCACAGATATGCTGATGATATGACACTTTTTGCTGCAACCACGGACACAATGCAATGAATAATGAAGCCTGTAAAAACATGTAATCGGGAATATGGACTATTCCTGAATGTGGCAAAAATGAAATGCATATATGTTGCCAAGATCAGTAACATGATACAAGCAGACATTACGATTAATGGTCAAGCTGTAGAGGCAGTAGATGAATTTAATTATCTGGGATCATATACATCCAACCAAGGAGGCTACTCTGAAGAAACTGGAAGACTAGGAATGGCTTCCCTTTTGAAAGTGTGGAAAAACCATGGTATCTGGAAATGTATGAAGGTTGAATTGGTGAAAAGTGTAATATTTTCCATAGTGACTTATGGATGTGAATCCTGGGACACTAATGTTAGCTGTCAAGGGAGTGCAGAATGTGGCTAGAAACTAGATTTAATTGTAAACATGTCTTCAGACACATTTTGTGAATAATGTTTACCACAGCATTGTCATCTATTTGGAAAAGTCCATCAAAGGTGCCTAGCACCGCTAAAGACTGTAGGTCCCTCTTGACAGCACTGCAGCACATCTGATGCTCTAAGACCCAACAGGGAGGAGTTAAATGAGCTAAACTAGAAAATACCAACCACATTCCAAGTATTGTTCTCTTTTACTTACCCACCACCACCTGCTTTTTTAAAAAGAAGATCTTCAGAAGAATCAGATCCTGGAAAAAAAAAAACAAATCAGCTGTTAGCATTCTGGCTGAAAAGATTCCAAAAGCAAACCAGGATTTGTCATGGTTTCAATGCGCTGTATTCACATAAGCACTTATACCCTGGTGTTTTTCCACAGTTAAGTTCTTTCAGCTTGTACTATGTGAACTCCATCTTGATCATGCCAGCAATTTATACTGGATGTAATTTCTCTGTGCAGATACATTGTTGCCCCCAGCACAAAACAATGTACTAAAGCTTTTTATACGGAGCCAGCTAGTGAAAGAAAAGTTCTGATTTGAGTTTCTAATTTTTTACCCAATACAGAAGGCACCGGCTAGTGTCTAAAGCAGGAGACTGGAAGTCGGGAGCTCTGGCTATATTTGAATCCCAGCTCAGGCTTCTGTGGCTCAGTTTATCTCCTTTTTATAAGTGGAGAATTCCGCACTCCCAAGGATGGTGCAAGTCTAAATTAATTAGGAACACAGGAACTGTCATATGGAATCAGACCTGAAGTCCACCTAGTCCAGTATCTTGTTTCTGACAGTGGACAGCGCCAGCTGCTTTAGAGGAAGGTGTCAAAACCCCCACAGTAGGCAGATGTGGGATAGTCTGCCCCGAACATTAGGTCTCATCCTGATCTCTAGCAGTTAGAGATTGGCCTAAACCTTGAAGCACAAGGTTTAATTACCATCATTATATAAAGAATATCCAGACTTGTTAAAAATACATATAACTATCCAATCCTTTTTGAATCTTGTTAAGTTCTTGGCCTCACAGACTGCCTGTGGTAGTGAGTTTCATATTTTAATTACACATTGTTTGAAAAAGTATTTAATCAGTTTTGAATTTCCCACCCAATACAATTAAAATGTCCCCTTGGTTCTTGTGTATGAAACAGAGGTAACTACTTGTAAAACACTTTGCGATGCACAGGAAGAAGGTGCCATACAAGCATTATTACGCTTTAGATTAGTACATTTACACACAGGGGTTCTTACCAAATTCGATGTACACTGCTTTACCAGATTCACATTTCTGCCTTTTGTTTCTGAGGGAACTCCTCCTGACCATGTTGTCTGCAACCTGGGCACCAGCATTAGCTTCCTGCCAATAAAAGAGTACAGAGGAAGTGGTTACTGCAAAAAACAAAAGTAAGCCCGTCTGGCTGAATTATATAATCTGTAGGCCAGTCAGATGTGTTATGGAGCATAAGGGTGAATGTTTGTATCTGGAGACTCTGTACAGAACTTTAAACATGTGCAGTTCGTGAGAGTGGCTTTAACTGATTTGAGAGTATTCTGCAATTAATATACATGCTTCTGGTGTAAAAGCAGAAATGTAATTTTTAGTCATTTAACATTTCAAAGCATTTCTGTTACAGTTCTGCCACATTTAGCATAGGATTATATTCAATATCTGACAGATCAGACAAGTGTCCTAATGGGTCCTGGGACCGAGCTTAGGCTCCAAAAAAATTACTACCCATTTGGGAAATATCTTTTTGATTATAAATAGCCAAGAATATTTTCTTCAAATTCACCACTTTACTACCAAAAAATTAAACAGTGGCCAGTGTTTAGGTAGACTGTAAACTAAACAACTTTTTTTTAAAGCTCTGCTGCAAAAATCAGTTCTTCCCCCAACACCACCAGTTGCACAGGAGCAGAAAAAACATCCAACAGACGCTCATGCTACTGTCAGCTCTCACAGGAGATACACTGAAGCAAGTGGACAGGCAACATTTGAAAAAGTTTTTATTTTTCAAGGTTATTACAGGCTATTACAATGTCAAGTAATTTTCTTTTATAATTTTTTTTTTTAAAGCCTGCAATGTCCTTTTAATAGTTATTCAATTAGGATTCGCCTTTATACATTAGTAGAAAAAAACCTCATAGCAGTAATTTCAGCAATAATTAATTTATTACAAGCTTGCATAATAAAAAGTAATGAAGCCCTTTTATTCAACCAACACCTTTAAGGAGAGTTATTTCAGTCAAATAGTCATTTAAAAACCAACACAATATAAGGATTTTGGCTCATTTAAATTAATTCAGAGTTGCATTCCTAAATCACTAGCCATCAGATGATATTCCAGATGCAAGAGAGATTAAAAATAAATAGAAGAGAAAAATTACCAAGGTAGGATTTTCTTGTTCTTGAATTCTTTTTTGTCTGTTTCTGTAGCCCTTACTTTGGATAATGGAACCTTCCTTCCACAGGAGCTCAGTAGAATTGGTTTCTAGAGGTTTTTTAGAAAAATCCTGACTGTTTAAAACTGAGAAACGATAGAAGAAAAATATTAGGAAACAAACTTTCTTCCACCATAACCGTTAAATAACCATGAACTGGACACTAATACATCATTTGCAACAGTAACAGAAGTCCTGTACAGACGCTCCCCGGGTTGTGCAAACGCGACTTACAGAAATCCGGACTTACGGAAGAAGTTCCGTAAGCACCTTTTTTTTTTTTGCGCGTAATTGTCGAAGGTACATTCCCGACTTACGCAAAACTCTACTTACGCAAGGCGTTCTGGAACGGAACGCCTTGCTTAAGTCGGGGAGCTTCAAGATACAATTGTATCTTGTACATAATGCTCCAAGCCCCAGAAGATAAAGTTATTGATTTAAAGACTAGCAGTGAACAAATTACTAGCATTAATTTTACATTACAAAACTATCCCTAACCTAGATTCATGAGAAATTCCTTACAAACTAATTTACTGAAGCCCCAATCTTAAAAACAGATTGCCCAGGCAAATCGGTATGACCACATGGATCAGCGTCAGGATCAGTGCCTAAAACTAGTAATTTTAAAGTGATGCAAAACAATTAAAAAAACCTGAGAGGAACTGTCCAACTCCATATATCAAAACACCTTCCCATAAAAAAGCCCTATCCCAAAATATGAACAAAAATTTGCATCTAAAAGTCTACCAGTTCCAGGGTGCTAGAAAGGATCGTTTCATATCAGAATAACATGATTGTGTGAGAGATGTAATTAGTGCAGTTCACAGTTCAGTCTCATTAGGCTAAAAATTCATTATATCACAGTTTAGTTTAAAAAAAATAAATAGAAGCAAGCAAAGACACAGTAAGAGGAGTTGGGGGCAGCGGAAAGAGAGGAAGCAGGATAAGACTTTTGATATGGTTATAGCATTAAAATTAGCTAACAAGTTCAAACATATCTCAGATGAACACTGAAAATATGGTCTGATACCGTAGTCATTCCACACACAGAACAGTCCTCGAAGTCCTGGGGTGGGATTTTCAGAAGTGCCTGGGTGAGTTTCTTTACAACTTACAGCCCTAAATAACTAAGCACTTCTGAAAAACCCACCCTATGGAGTTTTACACAGTGACTATGGCATTGGACATATAATTTGACACAAAAGCCCAAAAGTTTACCATGAGTGCAGACCCTTGGAGACAAGCAATACCTACACTTGATTCCAGTGTCACGTTCAAAAGCATGGATAGTTTCCAGTAGCCCTTCAATTAGCTGCTTAAATCTTGGATTTTCCTGAAGACTTCTGAAACAAAAACAACAGATGTGTGTCAAAGAGGAAGACATGGGTAAGTTACCAGTAGTTCCCTGGAAATCTGAGCTAAGTAAGGAGGGGGACGCAACCGGGTATGTGGAAAATGAGGCAGTGCTAAGAACTGTTTCCGAGGAGCAGAGGCTCAATTCCCCAAGATGCTATAGCCGGTATTACTGTAATTAAAGCATTATTCACTTCAGAATAAACCAAGAGGTGGTACACATTATCCTTACAATTTTATACTTAATTATTCTAATGCAGCTTTAGCATAGAAACTGCCTGTTATGGTTAAACAATGGTGAAATCTGAGATATTTTACAGCACAAACATTTCCTAAGAGTAGATTCTGAACCATACAGCTGTTTTGGAGATGGTCACAGAAAACGCTAAGAGACAATTCTTCCTATTTTTCTACTCTTTCAATTTTTTGTTCCTTATTGGCGAAGACATTTGCACAAAACAGGATCTTCTGTTTTAGAGTTCCATCTGCTCTCTCTCTATCCAATGCCATGGTCCCCAGAGTACATTACCTTTTGGTAACCTCAGTCTTACACAGTGGACACTGAGCTGGGCCTTTTTTCTTTTTGCTGAGAAGTTTAAACATACAGAATCTATTAAAAGAAAGAGGAAAAATCATGCTGGTAATATATTTTAACAGAAGAAATTGTTTTTTCTAAAAAGCTGCACCCATTTTGATAGGTTTCACTTTGCTAGGATAACCTCATATCTGTACAAATCTGTCATTGTCAAGCTGAGTACCTACATTATTACTACAGAGTTTAAACCAAATTGAGCAAATTGCTTCTGAAATGGTCTCCGAAGCTGCAGCTACTTCTCAGCTGGAATGGATTTTCTTCTCTTGAAATAGCTAATCATTAATTTATTAAGTAGTCTACTCCATTAGCATTGCTGGGAGAGAGTATGCTCAGAGAGCACTATGTGCTGAAGAAGTTTGGAGGCCCACCTGCAGAATATATGGTCACATTTTGTTGAGACTGGCTCTTTTATCAACTCCAAACTGAAAGAGGAAAAAAAATATTTACTGTTATACATTTGAAAAGACAATACAGCAAAAATAAATAAAGAAAGGCAAAAACTTCATTGAACTAGAAAAAAATACATAATCTTTGCCAAGAAAAGCAGAATATTCAACAAAAAGAATGAGGAGTACTTGTGGCACCTTGGAGACTAACAAATGTATTTGAACATAAGCTTTCGTGGGCTAAAACCCAGTTCATCGGATGCATGCAGTAGAAAATACAGTAGGAATATACATACATATATGTATACACACACAGAGGACATGAAAAAATGGGTGTTGCCATACTAACTATAACAAGAGTAATCAGTTAAGGTGGGCTATATTATATTCAACATAATTTTTGTTTGGGCACCAGGCAAGGTGACTTTTCCAGTTGTGCAGCCTATTGCACAGTATTAGTTTTTCTAAAGCCATTTCTTTCTTCCTTCCTCTCTACCTAAAAGGTATGCTTTCTGGAGATGCCAGTTCAGTATGGCAAGGGACAAGTTGTTTTGCAGCTACAAAAGATGTCCTCTTCCACTCTGACCCCTGGTGGAAACACTGGGAATACAAGCCTTCCCTATACCAATTCTATTCTACTCAGGTTGTTATGTGACCCTCATCACTGCAATAGGATCATTTTCCAGAAGTGCATTAAGTGATACGATTAGTATCGGTCATGTGCGATTCTCTTTTTCTGTTTTTCTCCCAGTGAGAAGCTGTGTGTGGGGAGTGGTTTATTCTATTTTTAAAAATTTATTTGTATCAATTTAATATATGTACATTGTGCTGTGTGTTTACATTAGCAAAAGCAAGGTCAAAGATGTGAACCTTGCATTTAGAGCAGAAGGGGGAGATGGCTGTGGTAGTTCTTAGTCCCTGTGGGAGTCTGTTCCAGTCTTGGATAGACCCTCCCGTGAAAGTTCTGTCTCCTGCACAAATGACCTTTATCTTTGCTGGGGATCGTTCCATTGAACCAGAGAAGTAGCGCTTTCATCTGCAGTCCTCGTCCTAGAGTTTTGGGGATCTTTTAAATATCCTGGACTCAAACCATTTAGTGTCTTGAAGATAAGGACTGAGTCCTTGAATTGACATAGTAGTACACCTCTACCCCGATATAACGCTGTCCTCGGGAGACAAAAAAATCTTACCATGTTATAGGGGAAACCGCGTTATATCGAACTTGCTTTGATCCGCCGGAGTGCGCAGCCCCGCCCAACTGGAGCGCTGCTTTACCGCGTTATATCCAACAGCTTCATTCCCAATTAGACAGCATTCCTCTAGCCTGTTAAGATGGGACCCAATCTCCTAGTACATGTGACTTGCAGATGCTACTTAGAAGCACCCCTAAACTGTGCACTGAATAGTACAGTTGTGCAACTTTAATTAATAGAGACTGCACCATGCTGGAAACGCCTCAAAATGTGCACTATGATTATGATGGTTCTCATGTCTTGGCTAGATTAACTCAAAGCTCTGAAGCAGACAGACAATTCCTACTTGGATCCAACCCTACTGCTTTTCGAGATACAGCACATAGAGCAGAAATCAATGTTACTGCGAAGCAAGTTCTAGCTAGGGTACCACATGTTCATCTAATATCACAGAACTGGAATAATTACATTCCAGCACAGTATTTATAACCCAAACCAGGCAGACATCCTGCAAACAAACTCAGCACACAGGAAAATTTCAACACAAAATAAATAAAAACCAAACAGGATTGAAACCATTCTTGTAGTTTGTCTTACGAACACTGACTAACAGGCTAAGAGAGACACTTCCTCCCCTGCCACATGTTTTACTAAAATGGCTCATCGCACTGTGTTCAGCATCTTATTTTTCAGGAGGACATGTTTCATAATGAACATTCACACACCCATCTTTGGATTGGTGAAGGTTCATAAAGACAGGACCAGCCCAATCAGTGAATGATATTACTAAGCCCCCCCGTTTTCCATCCAAAAATCCAATACACACTATGTTTTAATAGGAAGTAAGGACTTCAAAGATCTCCTACCACCAACCCACCTTTTCCCTCCCCCACTCCCACAGACAAGCAACCATCACTAGAGGGAAGATATGAAATAAGTTTCTAAGCAGGACAGAGGGAAAGAAGTAAGAACAAAAGAAAACCACAAAGGGATTAGAAAAACTATTCCACTGGGGATAGTCCTTTGCCACACTGTGATTTTTAGTATAACAGTTATATTCCATTTCCTCTACCTTTCAAAACCAAGTTATGGCACACCAGGTGGAATCGTACATTTCTTGTGAGCATGGGCAGACAAGGTCAAAACAGTCAAATCTGTTCTAGCCTCGGTACAAAAATAAAACGAATACATGCAGTAGGGAATTACAGTAGCAAAAATCTACCTGGTGCAGAAAGAAACATTCAGTAAATAACTTGGCTTGAGTCATTTTAACTCTTTAGCTGTTCTTAAAACATGTTAGACAGGAAAGGCTTCAAAATATTAACTCACTTTTGACCCTGAATCCTTTGTTGTTGTGGTTTTGAGATATGCTCCTAATGGATTTACTTCAACAGTTTCCATGCTTTAGCCATCTTAAAATCAGCAAGTACAACCTACCTTCAACATGTGGAAAAATTCCCCTTTATTTAGATAAAGGGTCATACATCTAGGCAAGCATGGTGTTAACAGGCCGAGTCATGTTGCGAAACCCTTAAGGGTTTCACAGTTCTTGTATCCACATCAGGAGAACAGATCATTCAGAATCCCAGAATCTCAGAAATTAGCAGCATGTAAGAACAGGCTAAGTATTTTCTGTTCACTGCTACCATTCGTCTTCAACAGCTGCCACAGAAATGGATTTCAGCTCAATGAACCTCAGTGAATAATATAGAGAAGAAAAACATGCTATATAAACTTTGCCAAGTACCACAATGACTCAATTAAAAGGCCACATCAAAATGACTTTTACTTGGTCAAAGCAAATAAAGCAGTTTCTGCTGCAAAACAGTCTAAATAATAATTGCTAATACCAAAATCTACAGCAATCGTAGCCAAAAAAGCAGCATCAGCATTAACTCTCATTCCTGCATCCTTAATTTTTATGAGTCTCCTAACTTTTAAAATTGATAACTTGCTAGAGTAATAAAGAAAGAACATTACACTTTTATGACTTAGATTCTCATGAAAATGCAAAATACATGGGCCCAACTTCCACAGTATCCATAGCTTTTTGCTCACTTTATAATTACTACCATGAGAGGTTAGTAACTGTTGTAAAATCCCAGAAGTATTTTTTAATATTGCCGTCTACTGCTTCTCTAGTATAGTGGTTCTTAAGCATTTTTCCATGGTTTATTATTTAGCAAATATGCTGTTAGCTTTAAGAATCAAATCCATGTTGCCTCTCAGAGTTCTCCCATCAATGAGAGTTGAAAGTTGCACTGGACAAAACTCTCCCCTCACACAAGATATTCTACTGTCCCTTAGGGAGCTCCACACACATATGGGAAACAGAACATAGTAGAAAATGTGCACCAGGCAAACCTGAAAGCAAAACCTTGACAACTGTGTTGGATTATATTTTCTCTCTGAGTAATTGTTCACTATTTATTGTCATTATAACAAATCATGCAGTGATTCACCAAGGAAGCACCAGCATTATTACACCCTAAATGCTCCAGAAGAGGTAGTACAATGACATTTGACTAGTCAAAGAATATAGAGTCTTCTACACTGTGGCTTTACAATGAAAGAGATCACACTATAACATGTTCACTGCAGTTAGGCCAAGTAATTTTCTAGTCACCGGGGCAAAAGCTAGATGTTAAGCTTGTTTAAAACTCAACTCAGACCTTTCATCCGTGAATTATTTGCTATTAAATGCAAAATCTACCACATATATGGTTCTTAGAAATTAAGAGTCTGTCCTAAATTCATCAAGAATTTCTGAATTTCCTAGCTTTAACATCCTGTTTGTTTTAAAGGACTATATACCTTGTGTAGAGATAAGCAGGCTGGATCCAGGCTTTCTCACAAGCAGCACTTGGATCCAGCCAGTTCCAGCTTTTTTCCCCACTACTGAATAGTTAAGGGAGGTTCATGCTTCCTTGTTAATAAAGGCAGGATTTGTTAGAACACCTGTTTGTTACATGTATCCAGGTGCTGTTTTTAACTCTTCATGCTTAGAGCTGAGCAGATGCAAGTATTTTCTCAATAAGCTCTCTGAGATACAGAAAGCTTGGACCTCACAAAACCCAAATATTCATTTTCCAAATGGCCCCAGCTTTGGCTGTGCGTAGAGTAAGTAGTGTTTGAATACAAGAAAAAAAAAGTAAACAATTTGTCATAATTCACTGCGATGAGCAAACTGCGGCCCGCGGGACCGTCCTGCCTGGCACTTGAGCTCCAGCCAGGGAGGCTAGCCCCCGGCCCCTCCTCTACTGTCTCCCCCCCACGACAGCCTCAGCTTGCCGTGCTGCCAGCGCTCTGCTGCAAGCTCCTGCCGGGCAGCGCGACCGCGAGAGCTGTTCACCTGCCCCGCTGCTCTAGACTGCGCGGCAGCGTGGCTGGTTCCGGCTGGCCGGCGCAGCAGCCAGTCCTGGTGTTCTGAGAGCCATGGTAAGGGGGTGGGGAGTAGGGGGGTTAGATAAGGGGCAGAGGGTCCCAGGTGGCAGTCAGGAGACAGGGAGCGGTTGGATAGGCGTGGGAGTCCCGGGGAGCCTGTCAGGGGCGGGGGTGTGGATAGGGGTAAGGGCAGTCAGGGGACGGGGGGTTTGGATGGGTGGTCCCGGGGGCATGGCAGGGGGGGTGTCCTGGGAGGGGACGGTCAGGAGACAAGGAGCAGGGGGGACTGGATGGGTCGGGGGTTCTGAGGAGGGCAGTCTGAGGGGCCGGAAGTAGGAGGAGCAGATAGGGGGCGGGGACCAGGCTGTTTGGGGAAGCACAGCCTTCCCTACCCAGCCCTTCATACAGTTTCGGAACCCCGCTGTGGCCCTCAAGCCAAAAAGTTTGCCCACCCCGGTGCAGTATGAAGTCCAGATTATTCCCCTGACATACCATATTGGGCACTCCAAGTTCTTCTGCATAGCCAAAAGCACATTTTGCACATCTCCAATGGCAGCCACAGACGAGTCCATTCCTCAATTCCAAACACAATCTACAAAAAATAAATTTATTCTGGCACATAGTATCTCATTCACATTTGCCTGCAATGTGAACATTACTACATTCATATGTACTATGTAGCATGTATTAGGCTCCTCAGAGAATTTGATGGATCCTTGCTCTAAAGAGTTTACAATCGAGAATATAGACTTGACATTACAAGGTGACCACAAACTAGAGGAATAGAGTAGCGTGGGCAAAGTAACAGAAATAAGATCATATGGCGACTCAGCGAACTCATGTACACTTCTTTTTCAATCTTTCATTTAAAATATGAATTAGTTTATTTCTTTGAGGCTTTGGGGCAGATGCGAGTCTTTAGGAGGGACCTGAATGCAGTGAGGGTGATGCCTTAGCAAATAGGCTTCAGCAGAGTTTTCTAGATACAGAAGGCAGCATAGAAAACAGCAGAGATTTATGTGAGAAATCAAAAGCTGGCATCACTGGTGGACAGAACAGATGAGAACATGAAAGTAGACTATATTAAAGATATAGGGAGGAACTGAATCTCATAGTTTTGAAGGCCAGAATTTGACCTTAATATGCAGAGGGTTGGTGAACAAGTGCAGGGCTTTCAGAGTTGTGGGGAAAATGCTGTTATAGCAGCTAACAAGGAAATTATTTTGTCAACTGAATTTTGGACAGAAGAGAAATGGGTGAGGTGCACAAGAGGAGGAGGTTGTAATATTCAAAGCAGGAAATGGTTAGGGCGACACAAGCATCTTAGGCTATGCCTACACTGTGCACATTACAGCGGCACAACTGTGCCACTGAAGCCATACTACTGTAAGGTACACAGTGTAGCTGCTCTTTGTCGGCAGGAGAAAGCTCTCCTGCCGACAAAATAAAACCATCCCCAACAAGGGGCGGTAGCTTTGTGGGCAGGAGAGCGTCTCCCACTGACAAAGCGCTGTCCATACCAGCGCTTTTCATCGGTAAACCTTTTGTCGGTCAGGGGTGTGTGTTTTTTTCACACCCTTGACTGACAAAAGTTTTACTGAGGAAAATGCAGTGTAGACATACCCTTAGTTGTGAGGAGGGCCAATCCTGAGCTCCACTGACTCATGCTTCCAGGATCGGGGCCTTGCACATGAACAGTTTCCAGAACTAATGAAAAGCTAAATAGATTTACATAAAACATTTAATATTTCTTACATTAACTTGCAGAAAACATGAGAAATTATCTGATAATGGTAGTCCCTTAGCCACTGGCATAAAATCTTTAGAAATGATTCCCTATGTGTACATAACTGCTCTGCTGCTCACATGAAATGCAAGGAAGTACAAAATGGATCTTCACCTCTGTGTGCCTGTTACCCCTCCCCATTATTTGAGCATCTGGACCATAAGCTCTTCAGAGTAGGTACTGTCTCTTACAATGTGTAAACACTGTGCCTAGCATAATAGGGTCCTCATCTCAGGTGTGGCTTCTGGGCACCACCCTTCTACAAAGTTTTTTTTTTAAATGAAATACTACATAGTGAAATACTTTAGAGAGGCCACTGCAAAGATTCTAATGGGAGAAAAACATAATTAATGCTACCTTTATTGCTGTTTGCTGATGATTCCAGTATAGGTTGTCTGAGGCTGAGCAAGTGGCAATGCACATCATACGTCTGAAGAATGAGAATTCTTATACTCTCTTGGCTGACATAGTAGACTTGGAATCTAGAAAACCTATTAGATCACACAAGGAATAAAATAAGCTTTTGGAGTTGTGGGTATCAGGTTAAGAGTGCACAAATCAAAACTGATTGAACTCCGTTTAAATCTTACAAGTATGGGCTATTCAAATGATGTGCAGTTGGAGACCAGAAACAAAACACGATATAGTCACAGTGAGCACTCAGCAGCAAAAGCAGGTGGCACTTGCAGAAGCTCGGATTAGTGTTAGCCTGAACGATCAGATCTAGATTTTGAACCAAAAGGACGCTCTGTGCCACCTTATTCAAGGATGGCAGTTTCCAGGTATGAGACTTTTCACTTAAGAGGGATTATTGCATAGACTCAGTTCTGAAGCTCTGACAGGTGGGGGCAGCAATGTCTTAAATTTACACTGAAGCAAAGACAAAAGTAAACACAGAAAAAAAACGAGGGAGAATCAACCACACTGAAACCGAGAGCAAGAGGCAGACAGCCTAGCACTGTCCTCACAAACAGAACAGGTGAAAGGAGGAATAGACAGGCAAGCAAACTGCAGAGCCCAAGGGTAATCACAGCAGCCCTTCATTTAAAGAGAATGAGAGTGTTGACACCCCAGAACCACAACAGTGGGGGTCCTCCTCAGACAAACCATAGGCCCAGGCAGCCAAACCAAGAGAGTGTAATGGTTCCCCCAGCCAGAGCTCTCTCCTGCTCCTACTCACTGCACCCCACTCCCCGGGCCCTGTCACGCTATGTCCCTTACCCCCAAACCTTGTCAGCTTAGGGCTTATCCCTACAGATCCTGCGCCACACATGTCCCCCACCCTAAACCTTGCCAGAATCAAGCCTACCCCTTGCATCAGCTTGGCCCCTAATCCCAGAGGTTCTGCCTTGTACACACACCCCCCCCACCCCAAACCTTGTCCGTTTAGGGCTCTACCCCCACCCCCAGGGCCCTGCCCCCCACATGCACCCCCACCCCCAAACCCTGACAGTTTAGGGCCTGCACCCCAAGGCCTGTGCCACCCACAAGCCCCGTCATTTTAGGGCCTACCCCCTCATCCTGCCCCACGCATGCACCCCCACCCCCAAGCCTTCCCAGCTTAGGAACCTATCCCACACCTGAACCCTGCCAAGTTAGGGCCTAACCCCCCCAGGCCCTGCCCTGCCCCACCTCTACTAGCTTGAGGCCTACCCCACACCTGCACTCCCACCCCCGAGCTAGGCCAGCTTGGGGCCCCCTACCCCACCCCACCCCCGAGCTAGGCCGAACCCCTTCCCCCGCCCTGCCCCGCCCCATCGGCGAGCCCTGCTAGCTTAGGGCCTACCCCATACATTCCCTCTTCCCTTTCCCCCATCCCAGGCATTACCCCCCCCCCCCCCCCCGCATCCCCTCCCTTCCCCGCCGGCCGACACCCGCCCCCCTCCCCCTCGCACACTCACTCGCCAAGCGCCTCACTCGAGCTGAAGGCATTTCGCGCCCTTTCCATCACCTAGGAAACCACCGCACCCAAGTAGCCAATCACACAGCCGAGTTCGCGTCACATGGGGAGAAGAGTTTCTCCGTATTGGCTCCACTACAGTCACATGACTGATCGCGCACCCGGGCGTGAGGGTCACTTAGGGTAGGAGAACCCCTGATTGGCTGTGCTGCCCCATGTGACCTTTGGGCTTGTTTATTCCGTCACGGGCGGAAAGCGAGCGGCGAGGCCTGGAGTCCCTCACCGAGCGGGGCAATGTTTGGAGCCAGGCCCAGCGTAGGAGGTACGCGCCGCCCCGACAGGGACTACGACTCCCAGCGTGCACTGCACAGGCCGGCCCCTCTGGGGCGTGGTGTATGCTGGGAACTGTAGTAGTCAGAGTGAGGCATCCTGGGAGTTGTGGTTCCGGGTGAGGCGGGGAACGTCGGGCGCTGAAACTGACGGCGACGACGCTGTGCATGCCGGGAATTGCCGTCCTCAGGGGGCGTTATGCCGGCAGCGGCAGTTCACCCCGGAAGTGGAGGATTTGGGAACCGCTCTGCCCCGGATCCAGCCTCCCGCTCCCCTCTTGTTTATTGTTGTGGTCCCCAGAAACGTGGCTCCACCCCTCACCGTTGCGACCAATCCAAAGGAGGGAGGCTGTGAGTGGCAGGCGCGCAGACCAATCGGGCGGCAGTAAAGGGTGCGGGCCAGATGAGGTGAATCCGCCATGTTAGGATCCTCTATCACAACAGTGAGGAGCGAGCGGCGCCTGGAGCCTGCCCCTGCCCGGGGTCCCGCTGAACCGCCCCGCTCCCCTGCCGGGACCGGCCTCGGGCGGGTAAGGACCCCCAGCGGGGGCGTGACTTCCCCCGGTGCCCCCGCCCGACCCCGGGCCGATCCATGAACCCCGAGCCGGATCCCCCCGTGCTCGGGGCAGTCACACGCCTCTCTCGGGGCAGGGTGTGCATCTTGAGTGGCAGCGTCCCAGCGTCCTAGCCCCCCACCGGCCCCGGGGCCCGGCCCGGCCCCAGCCCCCCCTCCCCCCCCCACCGGCCCCGGGGCCCGGCCCGGTCCCAGCCCCCCCTCCCCCCCCCACCGGCCCCGGGGCCCGGCCGGGTCCCAGTCCCCCCTCCCCCCTCCCCCGACCTCCCCCCACCGGCCCCGGGGCCCGGCCCGGTCCCAGTCCCCCCTCCCCCCTCCCCCGACCTCCCCCCACCGGCCCCGGGGCCCGGCCGGGTCCCAGTCCCCCCTCCCCCCTCCCCCGACCTCCCCCCACCGGCCCCGGGGCCCGGCCCGGTCCCAGTCCCCCCTCCCCCCTCCCCCGACCTCCCCCCACCGGCCCCGGGGCCCGGCCCGGTCCCAGCCCCCCCGATCCCCCACTGGCTCTGGGCCTGGCCAGCTCTGCCCCTCTGCCTGTCCTGACCCTCTGCCCCCTAGCTGACTCTGTACCCCCTACCTGGCCCCTTGCCGCTTTCAGCCCCCAGGCATGGACAAGGCACCGCACTCTCGTTCTGGCCACCCTGCGGGCCTGCGTTATGGCCACCGGCAGCAAATCCGCCCCTGGAGTCAGGCACCCACTCTGCCTTGCATGGGTGCTGAGCTCTGGTAGCTGTTATCCCAGAGACTGTTCAGCTCCTGAAAGCTGGGTTCTGGGCATCCAAGTTTGAAAGGAGTGGCCTTGGCTTTAAATCCTATCTAGGAGTTGGGCAGCCCTCTCACAGCTGGCATCAGCTGTAGGGCAGCTTCCTCTGGAGATATGGCCTGGGAGCAGACCCCTGGACCACAAGTGGCCTTGCCTGATGCTCTAAGGTTAGCAGCAATGGGGTTAATGCAGGTTCTGCAAAATCTAGTTATTGTTTCCTGCTTCTCACAAATGTATTGACTAAAAAACAGAGTGCCAGAAAAGCTTGGTTACCTGAAGCACAGAAAAAAGCTGTGTGGAGATTGCCTGAAAGGGCAGTAATGCACTCACTCAGCTGTGTGATCAATCATGAATACATTCTAGCCCCTTCAGGACTGAGGGAATTGCTGCTAGTCGCCTGACTCTAGGTTGCAATGTAAACAGTTGTTGGAAGAGGTGTAGCAAATTTCCAGTATTGACATGGAGCCAAGACTCCAGTTGAAGTCTCTGTTGGATGGCTAATTTGTGAAGAGAAATACACCTCTACCCCGATATAACGCGACCCAATATAACACAAATTCGGCTATAACGCAGTAAAGCAGTGCTCCAAGGGGGCGGGGCTGCGCGCTCTGGCAGATCAAAGCAGGTTCAATTTTACCTATAACACGGTAAGATTTTTTGGCTCCCAGGGTCAGCGTTATATCGGGGTAGAGGTGTAGCTGAAAACTGGGTCTTTTGTGTGAGCAAAGGTGTCTTTCTACAGGCAAAGTATTGTTAATTCCTGGACAAACAAAAATGCAGGCATTTCAGTTAAGATCACCTTTGTTGTTTTAATCTCTTTGTTCAAATCGTAAATATTAAGGACTAAATTCTCAATTCCAGTGAAGTCAGTGGAGTTGCATTCCATTTCCACAGAAGAGACTTTGGCCTGAAATGTCTTAACATATTTTAGGGTAACAGTCTTTCTTTTTCCATAGCCCCACAGCATGGAGCCCCAGGTAAACCTCAGTGTGACTTTTAGAGGTGAGACTCAGAGTTTCCTGGTTTCAGATTCATCAAACACTACCTGGGCTGATGTGGAAGCCATGGTGAGTTTTGTAATTGTGTTCATGGTTCCTGTATACTATCCTGTCTCTTTCCAACTTTCATAGAAATCTAGGAATTAAAGAACATTTATTTTTAATATAGGCAATTGTATTTCTTTTGAGAAAAGCAAATTAAAGGGAATGTTAAAATAGATAATTGCCACTGTGAAGAAGTTCTTAAAGTTCCTTTTATTGATGCAGTTAAACACAAGATCCTCTAGACTTCATTAAGCTATTAGCTACGTCTATGTTACATATTTCTGCTGGCATAGCCGTGTTGGTCAGGCATGTGAAGAGAAGTATCTCTGGCTAATGTAGCTGTGCCCATAGAAGCCCCTAGCGTAGATGCAGTTCTATTGGCAAAACTGCACTTTTACTGGTATATCTTGTTTTCTTTAGTGGTGGCAGTATGGTAAAAGTGCAGCTTTGCTGCTATAAACTGCGTCCACACTAGGAGCACATGGCTGATACAGTGTAGACATGGCCTTAGTAAACTTAACCTAAAGCTCAAGTTGCCTTGAATACTAATCCAATTTGGTTATGTTATTTCAAAATCATAGAGAAGTTCTTATGTTTGATTAATCTGTGAAAACTTTAAAAATGAAGCTTCTCTCCCTTTCCTTTTCAGCCTTGGGAGTCATAATCATGCTATCATCTTTTTTTTTTTTTCCTCTTCGTCTCTCTAAACCCCACCAATCTCGCTCCCTTTTACCGTCGATTGTGTTTTCTAAAATTGGTTGCAACAAGCTAGTTTTGGGGTGAAATTATATTTTGTGAAAGTTTGAATCTTTCATTTGGCTTATCTGAAAGTAAGAGGTAATGTCTCCATATCCTTTTATTTTCCACAGCACTAACAATTACTAAGGATTCAAATTTAGGCTTTTTCCACCATCAAATGCACTGACTAGTCCTCAACTTCTTAATTCCCTTCCCTCCCAAAATAGATATAGGGAAATGACATACCTTAATGGTTCTCCGCCTTGGCTATGACTGGTTCTCCTGAAACTTGATCTTTGTTCTGAGGTGCAGTGGAATTGCTGACATAAGTGATCAGCTTGTTATGTTAGTGGTTTTTTATGGACTGGTTTGCCTTTTGGATGCAAGTATTTACCTTGCATATAAGCTGTGTGTGTAGACTCATATAGTCACTTGTACCAGTCTGTATATCATATGGTAGGTGACTGGTCGCTGAAAAGTATTAGCTTGGATTTGCATTTCCAACATTTTCTAGTTACACTCTTTCACTGGGATAGCTGTCTGGGAGAGTTCACAATTCCATTAGCCATAGCAGAAATAATGCATCAAATTCGTTTCCACCTGCAGTAACTCCCCATCTTTTTACTGTTTTTGTTCATACCCTCACAAAGATGCATCTTGACATAATGGGCAGTTATCAGCTTATATCTCTACTTTCCATCACTATCTAAGACTTGGCTATTATCTTTGAATGATACATCTTGGGAGAGGGCCCTGCTTCACAGCTCTCATCCTTGTATTCAGGAACTGAACAGCACTAACACCCTTGAGAGCTGCACTTTAATGTTCTGGGAGGAGTTGTAGTTCAGATTTAAAATACTGTATTGGCATGACAAGCTATTCAGATGTTTCTAAAGGGCAGAAAAGGACAGGACCATCAGGTCTGTACTCCCATTTCCTACTCACACTGGGAGTGAGGGACATAAGTCAGTTGCAGTGCTTCCTATAGCTCCATTGAGATACTTGAGTGCTGGGGCAGATGCTCCAAAACATTGTGTTGCAGTTTCTCAACTGGGAGCTTTGCCGTTTTATCTATAAATTATCTGCAATGATAAACCTGCAGAGAAGGATTCTATTAGGAGTGCTGAGACCACTTTTCAAAGGTGCTGATTCTGGGGTATATTGCTGGGGACAACTGCATTGATTGTCCTGATATGCTACACTGGTTGTAGTTATTACACTGGGGAGTTGCTCAATTTCTCAGGAAACTACTGTATAAGAAACTCAGCTTTCACTTGTCTTCCATCCCCACTGGTTGTCTCTACTAGGTTCAGAATTGCAGAAACCTGGCCCGTATGTAATTCTTCCTTGTGTCAAGTAGAGAGATTTGAATCTGCTTGGGGAAAGAAAAGGATTGTTTGCTTATGTAAATTTCATAATTGCGAAAACATACATGGCCCTCAAAGACTTATCACCGTAGGAAACATCTGCCAGTGTTTATGGCTCATTTGGAGCCATTCAGGGCTAATGCAAAATACAGAATGGCTGCATCGAACCGTTTTCCTGACTCTGAAACACATGAAGTTAGAGATTCCGTGTGGTCCCACAGAGCAGAGTATCAGGCAGTGGGGTAATGCAGGAGTAAGTGCTTCCGTATTTGAAAACCCAAGGGGTCAAGTGAAGCAGGTATGTGGGGAAAAGGCTCTTCACATGAGTAAACGGTCTCCTGATTGCTTGTTTGTGTAAAAGTGCAGGTGCTTGAGAATAGTTTGCCTCAGCCTTTCTTTATTGCAGAGTGTTTACACGGAATAGGACCATAAACCTTGTGTAAATCCCATTTCAGTGGAAAGGTTGCTAAATGAAGCTTGGGTTTAGGTGCATATTAACTAAGGAAGAAGGGATCAAAGGGGAGTATTGCCCTTGGTCGTGATAGGTATTTAAATTGTGTAAGGCCTAAAGGAAAGGCAGAGAGAGGGATGTAACGTGACTGCAGAAAAATGGATTTAATAAAACTCAATTGATCTCAAATGAGAGACAATGGGAGGGGAGAGAGTTTAACCATCTCCCCTATTAATAACTATGACTAGCTGAGAACTACCATGTTCCTGTCTCACTCTCTTTATTTTTACTTGCAGGTGAAAGTTTCATTTGATCTAAACAACATACAGATCAAATACATGGATGAGGATAATGATGAGGTACTTATGTTAGTGATTCAGTGTGTGTGTGTGGCCAGTAACCAGTTGATGGTTTCTAGCTGGTTGTTCAGGCAAATGGTGTGTGTTGTGTTGGACAGGTCAGAGTTAACTCCTTTTGGAATGCTGCAGCTCCACATGCAGGATTCACTTTGCTGGTTTCCCCTCTTGTAAAATGAGATGTTCCTGTTTAAAAAAGATGGAAAACTGCTGTCCTGTTGCCATCTCCCATGGACTACTGAAAACCTGTAGTCGTTCCATGCTGTTATGTGGGAGGGATGTTCCTTTTCCTGAAGACTCACAGGGTTGTAGCTACTTGTGTTGTCAGCCACTGCAAAGCCCTAGCTACTTAGTCCATGCCATTTCTCATGGAAAATTTAGGTTTATTACTATGACGTGAAGCATTCAAATTCTTTACATGTCTTATTCAAACTCCATGGTCTCTATGAAGTGATGCTTCCATCCTGAGTGAGTAAATTGCCTACTTGTAATTGTTCTTTTTGGGTAACTTCCTGCATGGCATAACCTGAGTCATTCACTGCCTCTCAATATATAAAAAGAAGAACAGGAGTACTTGTGGCACCTTAGAGACTAACAAATTTATTAGAGCATAAGCTTTCGTGGACTACAGCCCACTTCTTCGGATGCATATAGAATGGAACATATATTGAGGAGATATATATACACACATACAGAGAGCATGAACAGGTGGGAGTTGTCTTACCAACTCTGAGAGGCCAATTAATTAAGAGAAAAAAAAAAAAACTTTTGAAGTGATAATCAAGCAATGCCCCTCTGCCATGTACATTGGCCAAACCGGACAGTCTCTACGCAAAAGAATTAATGGACACAAATCTGACATCAGGAATCAAAATACTCAAAAACCGGTGGGAGAACACTTTAACCTGTCTGGTCATTCAGTGACAGACCTGCGGGTGGCTATATTACAACAGAAAAACTTCAAAAACAGACTCCAACGAGAGACTGCTGAGCTAGAATTGATATGCAAACTAGACACAATCAACTCTGGTTTGAATAAGGACTGGGAATGGCTGAGCCATTACAAACATTGATTCTATCTCCCCTTGTAAGTATTCTCACACTTCTTATCAAACTGTCTGTACTGGGCTATCTTGATTATCACTTCAAAAGCTTTTTTTTTTTTCTCTCTTAATTAATTGGCCTCTGAGTTGGTAAGACAACTCCCACCTGTTTATGCTCTCTGTATGTGTGTGTATATATATCTCCTCAATATATGTTCCATTCTATATGCATCCGAAGAAGTGGGCTGTAGTCCACGAAAGCTTATGCTCTAATAAATTTGTTAGTCTCTAAGGTGCCACAAGTACTCCTGTTCTTCTTTTTGCGGATACAGACTAACACGGCTGCTACTCTGAAACCTCTCAATATATAGTTAGAGGTTTAGATCACAATAAAACTCTTAGATAGCTCCTGAACACTGCCCCTGTTGGATAGCTCACCGCTCTTCTTGTATGCTGGGAGAAAAACCAACACTTCTGGAAGCTTTGAGGAGAGCCCTTTCTGGTACTTTACTTTAGCAAACAGATCAGTATTGTGTTGTCTCGAGAAAAAGATTACAGGAATGGAGTCTCCTTTGTGTTTTAAGTCACACCTTAAGTCACTACTCTCTTTGTTAAACTTCATTCAGAAATGCTAACTGATGACTCATTGCCCAGGATCTTCAGAATCAACAGTCAGTAATGATGAAATAGGATCTTTCTTATGCGACAGATTAGTAACTTTTCTGTGCACGCTTACTAATCAGGCAAACTGTAGGAGATGGGGCTGGCTTGTGTCGAATTCAGTTGAGCATTACACCTTGAAAGATAATAGGTCAGATCCTGCTCGTGTGATTGTTTCTGTCAATGGCCCAAAGACACAGATGGAATCTTCTCCAATTTGCTTCTAGTAGACAGGGTTGTGGCCTCAGTTGGGGATTGGTATACAAATCTACTAAAAAGACCATACAATCTAGGTTAATAACAAGATGCAGCAGGGTGAAATAACATCTGGGTGGAGATGAGGATGAGGTAACAGAAGTAAGACAGTTTCTGAAATTCAGAATAAGAAATAATTTTATTTGAATAAATTTTCAAATGTAGTTGGAACATATAGGGAGCATTAATAGGAAATATTAATGATGTGGGGGCTTTTGCTCACTATTATTTCTCTTCACAGGTCTCTGTCAATAGCGAAGGTAAGGTATTACTTTGCTTTTCATACTTGGTTTATTATTTTCAGTAAAAGAATAGCACTGCTTAGATTTCTGGGGAAACATGGTACTGCTAGGCAGTGCCAAGTCAGGGCATCTCAGTGGCGAAGAGGGAAGGTCTGGGCTTCTGAAAATCTATAGCACTGCTAATCTTAAGACTCCCCTTTTAACCATCCTTCTGTTGTCTCCCTGACTTCTGAGCTTTGCTGGAAGCTATGTATAGAGATGGTTTTTAAATTGTAGTTATTAAAAAGCCTGTGGAGTGTTGGCTAGTTCTGTCACCCTCATGGAATTGTCCTGCTTTTGTTTTGTGTGAGTGGCATCTGATCATTCCTCCCCCTAAAGTTCCCTGGACGGGGAATCCATGCTTGGTTGCTGACTTTATCATCAAAAAAAAGAACAGGAGTACTTGTGGCACCTTAGAGACTAACCAATTTATTAGAGCATAAGCTTTCGTGGGCTACAGCCCACTTCTTCGGATGCATATAGCTATATGCATCCGAAGAAGTGGGCTGTAGCCCACGAAAGCTTATGCTCTAATAAATTGGTTAGTCTCTAAGGTGCCACAAGTACTCCTGTTCTTTTTGCGGATACAGACTAACACGGCTGCTACTCTGAAACCTGACTTTATCATGTTCGTCACCCAAGCTCTTCACAAATGATGGGCTGTTTGGTCCGTCAAGGCTGCTGATGTCATGAATTTCTACCCGGGTAGGTCCTGACTCTCAGGTCTTCTGCAGAGTTCTAAGGGATTTTTTTTTGTCATCCATTGGCTGATTGTATGGGAATTATGAGAAATGGGTAGAAATGAAGGGAGGAATGTTACATTGCCAGTCTGCAGGTGCATATACTGTCTTTTGTGCTACTTTTTGTAAATTGCAGAAGGCCCTTTAAATGCTATTGAGTCCCTGAGGAAGAGCACCATGTTATGTCTGGGACATGGAAATAGTCACACATTTCTTCTTTTTTCTTTTAGAGGAATATGAAGAAGCTCTGAAGGTAACTGGTCCCTGTAACTTTTTCTGATATCTTCAAAAATCTCTATAATGGAAATCCACGTAGTGCTGGATTTTTCTCAGGCATGTGGGGAATCAGAACAACCTGGTTGTAAAGTTGCCTAGTTTTAGATCCTAGTTTGAAGACTTTATTAGAATAATTCTTCCAGGCCAAAATATTGTTACACTGACTTCCCAAACATTTTCCATCTTAAAAAACAAAACAATATTCAGAGAATGTAAAAGGGACTCCAAAGCATGGTCTTGCAGACTCTTAAAGGCCTTACCACATACAAGGTCCAGTCCTGCATTCCTGAGTAATGTAAACTACAGTGGTGGTGAGCTCAGCTGCTGTATCTAAGGTTAATTTGTTAGAGCAGCTGTAAACTGTAAACCACTTGCTGGATAACTAGCACAAGAAAAATCCTTTCATCACTTGGTTCAATTTTGAATTTCTGTTCTTGAAATAATGTTTAAATATTCAAGAACAAAAGAACTGTGAAGTAATCTCGTGACTGCTCCGAGGCTAAAGTTTTTCATAGTCATTCTGTTTATCAGGTCAGATAAACTGCTCTCTTGTGGATTTAGCAAAACCTAGAGAAGCTCTGTCTTCTTTCCCTTCCATTTATATTATGACTTTCTTATGATTTTGTTTGGTAATAGAGACCAGCTGACTGTAATCTGGCATGTCACTTGCTTTTTTGGCTTTTCTGTCATACCATTGTAGTATATATCTCTGCAGGAAAACTTGCTTGTTGCTTGTGAAATGGCGAGAATGGAAAGTGTATGTATCATGCACTGTTTACTTAGATTGCAGTTGCACAAGGAAATCAGCTCCAAATGAAAGTGTATCAAGTAAACTCCCTTCCAAGTGAAACTTCGCATTCCTGTTCCATGCAAGTCTGTGAAAAAGCTGGGATAGAAAAACTGTCCATTCCCAAAGATGGAAAGAGACCTCTCTCACACTATTCCATGCTTGCTCAGGCCTTAGGGCAGGACTTAAAGGCTGAAAGGGAAACCACAGCACAGGTAGGATACAGAACTGTATTGTTCAAAACAAATGATTCTGAAATGTTTCACTTGATAGCATATTATTGCAGGCTGGTAGTCCTCTACCTGTACACAAGATGGAGGTTTGAGTCAAAATTTTGCCTCTCGGTCGCACCAGTTCAAACCCACTGAAATCAGTAAAGTTGATTGGCTGTAACTGAAGGGAGGTTTGTTTGGTCCGATATTATGATGAAGGAATCCTTAATGTCGAGGACAGAGTCTTAAACATTATAAGAGGTGTGATTGTTAGATTCCTAAAGCTTTAATGAAGTGGGTTCTAGCCCATGAAAGCTTATGCCCAAATAAATTTTAGTTTCTAAGGTGCCACAAGGACTCCTCCTTGTTTTTGCTGATACAGACTAATTCGGCCACCACTCTGAAACTTGATTCCCTCTGTAATTCTCAGCTACAAACTAGCTGCTCTCAAATAATTTTCTCTAGCTTTCAGTGTGTAATTTTGCATCTAATGCTAATAATGGAGGAAGCTTTCAGTAAACTTAGTCTATGCAGACAGTGGCTTGCTTATGTGGCTTCCAGTGTTCTTCTAGGAGACTGAAACTCTGTTTATGGTGAAAGGTGTTTGAGGGGAATATGTTCTGAACTCTCCTAGCTGTTCATGGGCGGGGGGGGGGAGGGTATGTATTTGGACTTGGTGTTTTTGCTGCTTAATCCCAAATTAATTGGAGATACATACAAGGAAATTATGTATTTAAGGCTTGCAATTTATTTTTGGTTCTACAGAAAAAGCTAAATCAAAACGAAGCTGAAGGGACCAATGAAAAGCCTCCAGAGTGGTTTACTAGCTACTTGGAATCAGTAAGTGTTTCCTTGGATCTTTGTCCTTTCAAAGGTTTGTGAGACACTGGGGGATGCGGGGAGGTTTTTGTTTCTTACAAATATAGGTCTGGTTAATCTGGTTTCCTTAAAGCAGATGGCACTTGGCTTCTAAATATCAAGAAGCCACTACAGTTCCTAAAATGTGGTCCACATTGAAAGTTACAACTGCTCTATCCCTTGTCAAAGCTGGATTGTTCCCTGTTGAACATTTACAAGGGTTGTCCAATCTGATTTTAAATAATCTTAGCTTTCACAAGGGTTGGAGTAGTTTAGGGATTCTCACTCTTTCCATTGGGAGACTCTCATGGTAGAATCCATGTTGCATTCCACACAGCCCTTAGGATCTCATGCTAGTCATTGTCCTGAAGAATTAAATAAAACATGGTGTCGCTGTTAGAAAGTCCTGTTTGACCAGTTCAACAGGTGTAGCCCTCAGGGCTTATTAAGACTTGGAACCACAACATAAACAGAGCAATTAAGAGAGGCTAGGCCACTAAAGGTAACACTTCTTTGGAGACCAGTGGGTATAACATATAGACTGTTAACATGGGTTATTAATGTTGTTGTCGATCAGCTCCTTAATACACACAAGCTCACAGGAGAGATGACTAGCCAGGAATAATCGGCTACTACCTTTCTGAACTAATCCAAGTCATAATGATCCCTGTAATAATAGCACCACAAACTAAGCAGCCCCTTATTTATAAGGCGCTAGCTAGTGATATTTAAAGTAGGATCTGGTAAGTAAAGGCAGGATTCAGACTTTTAGGGATCCTCTAAAAATGAAGGCTGGAGGCCTGCTTGCTGTCTGGGAAGGTCCACGCAAACCCGGAATTTAAGGGAAAATACTAGACTTACCTAACTCCCAGTTACCTGATTTGCTTGGGAAGCTGTGCCATAGAGTCAATATTTAGAATCTTCTGTTTGCTTTTCTGCTATAAACTTGATTCATTAAATAAGTAGTTTGGTATTTTTGTAAAATGCCAACTGTCTGTCTGAGGGGGTGATACTCCACTGATTTCAGTCTGGAAGTTGCCAGGAGAGGAAAAGGAATTAGCAATGAACTTTTTGTCTTAAAAATTGGGAATATTGGGACTATGTGGACCAAAACCTAAAGTCCAGGCAGGTGCCATTGGTGACCACCTTCTTTTCCTCAGTTTAGGGAACAAGTAGTTAAAGAAACTGTTGAGAAACTTGAGCAAAAACTAAGTGAGAAGCTCATCCTTCATAATCAGCCCCCAGACTCATCTAGCAGCTCCACCACAATAGCACAGCCCACTCCAGAGACCCAGTCGACACCAGGCAGCCAGTGTGACTGGCTAATCTCCTGCAGCAACTGCCACGCCCGGATTGTGGGGATCCGCTACCAGTGCAGGTACAGTCTGATGGCATCTGGTTGTTTAGAAGAGTGACATATCAGTGATGCATGCCTATGCATTATAGGATGAGAAATTGTTGGCACTTGGAAAAATCTCCAAAGTTTGAATCCACAGAGTGTGATCCTTGTCTCAGATGCTCCTGTGTGTATTGCTGCATGTCTTGTATAATCAGTAACTGTACCATGTGCTTTTGGTGATTTGACAACTTTCTCAGTGGCATATGGGCCTAGATCTGAGATCATGATGTCTTCAGTAAATAGTTCTCTTGTTGGTCATGATTGGTTACTAGGCTAATGCACGCTTTTTTTTTCCTCCTCTTCCTCTCCATAGCCACACCAGAATTCAAAGCACTGAATCCTGCATTACAAATACATTTATAAGGACCTTACTGATAGGTATCTTAAGTGCTGTGTGATAACACAAATCCCATAAAAAGGGGCAACTTCCCTTTGAGTTCCTGTAAAAACAAATGCTTCGTTCTTATGGCCTAAATAGCAACTGTAGCAATTGACATAGTTCAATCTGATATATCTTTCCTCTGTCACTCAGAGCGTACAGATTGAGATACTTCCATTAATTTCATTTCATCAGTACATCTGTTTACAGCCCTGGGACGCTGCTAAGAGCTTTGGTGTCCTGTCCCCTACACTGTATCATCCACTGTACTGCAGTATATTTTACAGAGAATTTTGCTTAGTTTTTCTTACCCTCTGTTGCAAACAATCTGCAGTCAGTCACTCATGAGTTGAGGAAGGCCTGTTTTAAGATGTGACACTAAAGAGGAAATGACTCAATGTCTTGGATGGAGTTGGGTTGGAAAGAATGTTCCCGATAGAGGTGGCTGCACAAATGATGGAGCCGACTCCTGCTCCACCCAAGTAATCTTGCCTAATATGCAGAGGTTCCGATACAGTGATTGCTTCTTTAGGGAGATGGGGGTGTTACCCATATGAGGATTTCCTTTCCTACACACACACACACCTTCCTTTATTTGCCTTTAAGTAACCTGCTTGCCTTTACTTCTTTTGCAGTGTGTGCCCAGCCTACAGTATCTGTGAACCGTGTGAGACAGGGACGTATGCACATGATCCTAATCATGTCTTGTTGAAGTTGCGGAGACCTGTTCTATGTGTCTCTGAGACATACAGCGTTGGGCAGTTCTCTTCTCGTCTCCCTGCTACTCTGGAGCAAGTTAGGTAAATGCGTAGCTGCCTCAGTTACATGGCAATGTTCTTCTGGTCTGCAGGAGGCAGTTTGAAAACACCTATAATTGGGGTTTTGTTTAGATTTTTATGATGGCTATAGAAGAAAGCAAGAAGTGGAAACTGGCATATGCATTATTTCCAGAATATGGAGCAGATGACTAAGCAGAGTAGCATATGTCTGTGCCACATGAATTCCAAGACTGTCCTAGACTCTTCAGCAGGAAGGTGGACGAGATCGTTAGGCAGAGGTTTCTTCTCCTTTCTCGTCTCATAGCTGGGTTCTGCAGGATCTAACGAGTTCAGTATCTCCCTGTGATACCACGAATGTTAACGTGGCTTCCGTGAGTTCGCTCTTCCATCAGGGCCACATTGAATATCTTCTCCAGCTACTCTTCAGGCGTTGTCGCAGATTTCCATCCTTTGAGAAATGTGCCCTTCAGAAGCTGTCCCTGGGATATTGCTCATAGAAGCCTGAGGTTTTTCATTTAGTGTTCCATGAAACATTCCTGGCAGAATTAGAGTTTATGTTGCTGGAAGCTGAACTCCAGGTCGGTTGCTAAGTGTATGTTGTACAGAGCTGGATGTCTTTATTTGCAGGCTCCAGAAACAGATGGACAAGAGGTTTCTGAAGGCAGAAAAGCAAAGACTACGAGCGGAGAAGAAACAGCGCAAGGCTGAAGTCCGAGAGCTCAAAAAGCAGCTCAAGTTGCACAGGAAGATTCACCTGTGGAACTCTGTCCATGCGCTGGAGCTCACGGGCTCACCCGCTATCAAACCAGAGAGCCTGCAGCCCAGTGCCCTCAGGTAAGGAATGCTGGGAGCCAGAGCAGCGCTTTGTGCATTGCTGTGCCATTTCTCGATCCTGTGATGCAATGAGCTTAAAGTGTCATGTCGAATGTTATGAAATAATGAAAGGCTCAATCCTGGAGACTCTCACTGGTGGCAGTGAGAGTCCATGAGAGCTTTGACCTAGTGAGGACTGCAAGGTTTGATGCTGTTTGTTAAAATCCTATCCCTTACCAAAAATCTGAAAACAGGTGTATCTGGAGCATCAGCTGGGCATGTTGTGAGTTGGGAGAGCGTGAGGGGTTTAAATTTGAGGTGGTGTAACAGGGAGGGAAGGAGGGCAGCATAAATTGAGGTTGAACAGACTGCATTTTTTTATGGTCTTCCTGACTGGCTCCTTTTGGAATCTAGTCTGTACTCCATGTGCACAGTTTTTGCACAAGACTAAGCTGAGGTAAGAATGGAGGCGATAGCACCCTTTTGTCTCATTAGATGGGAGTCTTTCATGGAGAGAAGTCTGCTTGAGTTTTTCCATTATTCTACTTTATGCATGTACAGATTTAAAACATGTAATATCTCTGGTTTCTCATTCCCTTAAAATCATTGGGGTGTATTTTTTTCCCTTTACATATGTCTGTATCCAATTAACATTAGTTGGAGCTACTTTATACTCATGGAGAGTTTAATAGATCCAATTGTGTTACGTATTTGCTAAGTAGGAAATATTTCCACTTTTTTTTTTAAAGGACACCAATTTGAAATGTAGTGCAGGACCTGAAACTGTGTTTAAATTGACCTGTCCCTAAGCCTCCTTCCAAGTTTTGGGTGGCTGGGTGGGGAACATTTAAACTCCTCTATTGCGGAGAGTCCTTACGGGGAAATGATGAGGCTGACCAGATACTAGTATTCTGATTCAACAAAGCATTTCAGTGTGTGTTTTAAATGCTTTGCTTTGAATCTAGGCCAAAGACCTGTCAAATGAAAGTAAACCAGCTGGGAACAAATTATTTCATTAATATAAATCTTTAAATGTTGTAACTATACTAGGGGAAATTTTCAGAAAAGTGTTTTATTTTGACCCTATAAGCAAAGGGAGACCAACTGCTTAAATGATGGCTTTTAAAACTTAAGTTGAAGATATTTATTTAAAATGCTAGGGCTTTGGATCTGCCTTCCACAGGCGGAGGAGGAGGAGGAGGACAACTGAAATAAGTCAGTCTGCTTCATTCAGTCAATTTCAGAACAGCTTCTGTGCTTTGTTCTGTACTCAGGAGTCCTGTCCAGCCCTGCCCAACCGTTGTCCCTACACTGAGTGCAGCCTTCGTGGATGAGAATTTGCCTGATGGGACTCACATACAACCAGGGACAAAGTTTATCAAGCACTGGCGAATGAAGAACACTGGCAATGTGGAGTGGAGCTCAGACACCAAGGTGCCCGCCCCCCCTTTGCTATCGCTGTGTTTACACTCGTAAATCACTTGAGTAAGTTCCAGGAGGTAAAGTTTGTATGTCAGTCAAAGCAACACCTGCCTCAGGTTCTGGCTAGTCTGTTCATAGAAGAGTACACTTCTTGCACTCCTCAGGAATAGATGGCAGAGGACTGAAAAAAAGGGGTTAATGACCGCCATAACTTTGGAAAACTATATTGAGTTAGTGACTTGCCAAGGGCGGGAGGGGTCCCACAGCATGGTCGTTCTGTCATACATCCGCTTTTGCTTCTATCACATACAAACATCTGACCATAGCACCACAGCCTCTTTCTTTCATTAGTTTAGACCAAAATTAAAACTGAAACATCACTATTTTATCAGCCTTTGCCATGACTGTGACTTGCGTAGAAAGTCTGAAGGGTTCATTAGAAGAGTCGAGTAGAGCTGGTGATTGTGGGGGAGGCTAGGGTGCCAATAAACTAGTTGGTTTTGTTTTTTTTAATCCTTCAGCTGAAATTCATGTGGGGAAATCTGACCCTGGGGTCTTCTGAAAAAAAGGACGTGTTGGTGCCATCCCTGCCAGCAGGGCAAGTGGGGATTGTCTCGGTCGAGTTTATTGCTCCTGCTCTAGAAGGGACCTACGCTTCTCATTGGCGGCTGTCACACAAGGGGGAGCAGTTTGGGCCCAGAGTTTGGTGCAGTATTGTTGTGGATCCTTCCCCAGTCACTGCCTGCCTGGAGAGGAATCCGAAGACCTCTAGTTTCAGTCTAAAGGATAAAGTTTCCTGTAGAAACGAGGCAAGTATCCCAAACTGATATGATGGAATCTGCCTATGGAAGAAAGACTAGCGTCTGTTTCTGTTTGGTGCAGTGGTGTAGTGGTGTCCATCCTCCCGCAGTGTTGGGGATTGTTTCAGTTGTTTCCCATTGTTTAAAAAAGATGGCCTAACTTTGTTGCTGTAGTAATTGCTGACCTAGAATATCAGGGTTGAAAGAGACCTCAGGAGATCATCTAGTCCAACCCCCTGCTCAAAGCAGGACCAATCCCCAAATAGCCCCCTTCAAGGATTGAACTCACAACCCTGGGTTTAGCAGGCCAATGCTCAAACCACTGAGCTATCCCTCCCTCCCATATTACCTGCTGCTTTGCCTAGCCTTGAATTAATTGTTGCAGTGTATTACAGCTGGGTTTTTTTTATTTTGTTGTAACTGAAACTTTGCAAGACACCATTCTTACGATATTTGCACTTGTCTATAACGCTCCAAGTAGGTGGAATGAGGCTTTTTTCATATTCATACCGTCTTTCTGCATAACATTCTGGCTTCATATTTTATATAACTATATTTTTGAGCCTCCTGCAGACATCAGAAGATGTTAATCTAAGGTGCCTCTGGGGTGTATCTCCTCCCCACCCTTGGTTTTCTGCAGGCGGTTTCTTCAAAATCAGAAGCAGAAGGGCAGCAGGCTGGTGAGGGGATGGAGCAGACAGACTTGCCAGTGCCAGCCATCCCTCTGAAGATTAAAAATATCCCCAATGAGAGAGAGTTTTACATCCCATCAGTTGATCTCCTTACTGCGCAGGTAAAATACCAAATTAAAGGCAAAGGAAGAAAGAAGATTTTGTGCCCTGGTTTTAGTAAAGTGCATAGATATTTACAGGGGTTAGTTGCCTCTTTCTTCTTGAACTGTGAGCTGTTTTGGGTTCAGGAAAATACAGGCCACAGCTTTCTTGATTCAATAAAACTACTATTTCCTTGGAGCAACCAGTAGTGGGAACTTGTTGCCACTACAATAGGTATGCCACCCATCTTGTTGCCCCAGTAGAACCTATTCCACACTGAGTTATATGGGCACCTTCCCTCCTTTGCCTCTAATAAAGGGCATTTGTATGTGCATTGCTCCCACTGTATAGTCTCCCTCTTTCTGGCCATTCACTGATTTTAAAAACACAGCTATTCTTCTGCATTGGACATAGGAGTCCTACTAGAGAGCTGCAGTCTGCCTGAAATTCTGAGGCCCCTGGAGAAGTGGAGTAGATTTATTTATAATAAATGTGGTGCTGCTAGGTTCTATGGGAGGGTGCAGTGCAGGGCATAGTAATGGAAATGATCTGGGGTTTCCTCCTGTAGGATTTGCTGTCCTTCGAGCTGCTGGATATTAACATTGTGCAAGAACTGGAGCGGGTGCCACACAACACTCCTGTTGGTAAGGAACTTCTTAAATTCTGGTGCACAGCATCTCCCATTCCAGGAGGCCTACAATAGAGGCGTATGACTGTGGTCACGCAGACAGCTGATTCTCCCTTTGAGTCTCCATGGACTGTGATGCTGGAGAAGCGATTTGGCCCTCTGCATGCGAGACTTTGCCTCTTGAGACACAGAGGTAGAGTAATGAGCTCTTACAAGCTCAGTGTCTTCTCTGCCCTTCACTCAGAATTCCCCTTGCTCTGGCCCAAGGGGAATTTTGAGGGTCCCTTGTGCGTTCATTCTTGACTCCCTTTCTCACTCACATCACCATGAACAAGGTGATGGACCTCAAGGGAGGCTGCACTTCTGTCCACCCACCCAGCCAGTGTCAATGGAGCATCATAGATCAGCCTGTTTGAGGTGCTTGTTCGTGACACCCACGGTCCCCATCAACCTTGCAGCGAGTAACCTGAGGGGGGTGCTAAACCTAAAAATGGCTAATTGCTTGAAAGGTTGCCTTTTGTTTAGCTGGAAGTCTTCTCCTGTAATGCAAATAAACTTTTTTTTGCCTTTATTTTCCAGACATGACTCCATGCATGTCTCCTCTGCCACATGATAGTCCTCTGGTAGAGAAGCCTGGCTTGGGTCAGATAGAGGAGGAGAATGAGGGGAGTGGATTTAAACCAGTACCTGGTAAGCAGTCACCCTTGGAGTCCCCAGGAACATTTCCCATTTTCTCTAGGTTGCTAGCAGCTTAAGATCTGTAAGTGGGAACCAGGAACCCTACCTGCTGCCACCACCAAATGCAGCCGTGTGTATTTCCAGCTGCATTTGTTGCAACCTTTTTATTGCCTTAAATTGCCTCTGTAGCCTGAAATGCAGCGAAAATGGTTCCTCCTTATTCAGCATTTCTGCTCACTGAGTCTGAGTCCAAACTACTTTAGTGACTTAAACAAATGTTTACTCCTGTTAACCCTTTTTAAGGAGGCACAAATGAGAATGCCTGGCTCATAATCTGCCGTTGGCTGATCCACTCTGATTGCAGGATTCACGTGGATTTTAGATCCAGTGAGAAACAGCAGTTAGAAAATCCCCAGAATTGATCCAGAACTCCCCCTTGCAGTTGTGCATTGAGTTATGCTCCGACACTGCAGTCTCTTTGGTCCACGCTTTTCTCAAGATTCTACTCACTTATATTTAACTTAAAGGAAGTGAACTCTGGAATGCATCTGTTTCAAAGAAGTAATCACATTTGAAAACCTAGAGGTTTTCTTGTGCTAGCCTCTGCCCTGGTCAGGCTGCCTTTCACGCAGTCCATGTGATACATTCCTCTAGCGGTACTAAAATAACCTGGAGTACTTCACTTGCAAAGTGCTAATTGAAGCCTGCTGTCCTGCAGATGCTCACATGGTGAAAGTGAAGGCTGAACATCCAGTGAACTTGGAAGAAGGGGAAGAAGACATGAGTGGGACTCAGTTTGTATGTGAAACAGTCATACGCTCACTCACCCTGGATGCTGCACCTGACCACAGACCCCCTCAAAGGACGAAATCGCTGCAGAGTGAGTGCTCCCCTCAGCTGAGTTCTGAGGCTTTATTTAATTTTGTGCAGCTGAACCTTGGTAATAAATTGCCTCCCCTGAAGGTGGGTACGGCATTTTAACTGTTCTTCCTGTTTCTTCTATTAGGCTCCCTGCAAACACTACAAGACACCTTCAGTTACAGTGTAAAAAGTGAAGAAGCTAGTAGGACAAAAAGTAATTCCGCTTCCAAACCCAAGGAAATGGGGTCAAAGAGCCAACAGACAGAAGAAAATAGGTTTGGTAAGTGAAATGGATTCTGAGTCTGGAATGGACCACTGTAATAATCTAATCTGACCTCCTTCTTAACACAAGATAGGACTTCTCTCAAAACAATTCTTGTTTTGATTTAGAACTGCCTTTAAAAAACAAACCAAAAAAACAATCAGTGGGGTCAACTGTGTGTTTGAATGCCTGACTCTAAGGCTGTAATGGATCCCGTGATAAACTCTGAAGTACAATAAGAAGTCTGTGGAAGGGAGTCATGTTGCATTAGAAAATCTGTGTCTGTACTCTAACGGAGCAGCACTTGAAACAGTTTTCTTCTGCAAAATGGAATTAAACTATAGCAGGCTAATGAAAACTTGAAAGGGGAATTCTAGTTGGGTAGGTGTCTGTTATAACACTAGGCGAAGGGCCTGGTTTTCAGCCTGAGTCCATGTTAGGCCATATCTACACTAGCATTTATGTCGGAAAAACTTTTGTCACTCCGAGGTGTGAAAAAAACACACTGTTACACTGACAGAAGCACTCGTGTGTACAGTGCTATGTCAGCAGGAGACGCTCTCCTGCCAACTTCGCTATCGCCACTCATTGAGCTGTTTTCTTATGTCGACAGCAGAGTTCTTTCCCGTCGACATAACACAGCTACATAAGCGCTCGTACAGCGGCGCGGCTGTAAGCTTGTAAGTGTAGACATGGCCCCAGTGTGCACAACTAGATGGGAGCACTTCTTGCTTTGTGTTGATAGTTGGTAATCTGTGTATAGGTGCCTGCCTAGCCAAAGACTGAAAATCAGGCTCAAATTTCTAAGTCCTCACTGTAATTAGTGTGCATGTTGCATTTTGCATTCACTTAATAATATGGCCTGTCCCTTTCTCACATCCCCTCACTTTTTCCACGGGCTAGGGTGCACTCTGGAGATCTGTACTCAGTCCCTAAGGAGGTGAGTTGCAAGCTCAATTGATCTGTGTGGTTGTGAGGTTTCAGCTACCTGGTCACTTCTGGAGGTGCCTGTAATGGGTTCTCCCCGGGGTGCCGCCTGGAACTGGGGTACCACTGAGCGCTCTGACTCCCCAGCCTGGGCTCCTCTCACACTATGCTGCTGTGACAAGTTACAGACCCGCTCCCGGTCCTACACCTCCACCAGCAATCACACAGGCAGGGACACACCCAGCTGCAGTTACATGCAATAGAGAGGCGACAGCCAAAATAACCACCCGCTTCTCAGTGTAGGACTCCAGAGTTGTACCATCCTGCCCTGGTCAAAACCCTGACCCGTATGAATTTATTATCCAGTTCGCCTCCCAGTCAATGTGAAGGGGAAATGCAACAGCCTTTGCCCCTTGAGCTAAGATTTCCAAGCACTTCATTCAAACTCACTGGTTTAGATAAAGCAAAAACAAATTTATTAACTACAAAAGATAGATTATAAGTGATAGCAAACAGATCAAAGCAGATTACCTAGTAAATAAACAAAAACGCAAACTAAGCTTAACATACTAGATAGATTGGATATGCATTAGTAGTTTCTCACCCTGAGTGATGGTACAAATAGGCTTTCAGATTCATAAAGCACAAGCTGCACTTGCTTTACAGCTTGGAATCCCCAAGTTTTTCATACGCAGGCTAGAAAATCCCTTTAGCCTGGGTCCAGCACTTCCCCCAGTTCAGTCTTGGTTCCTCAGGTGTTTCCAGGAATCCTCTTGTGTGGGGAGTAAAGAACAAGCGAGGATGTCACTGTCTGCCTTATATTGCTCTAGCATGTGGCAGGAACCCTTTGTTTTAAACTTGGTTCCTAGACCAGTTTGTGGAAAAATACAGACCTCCCAAGATGGAAGTCCAGAGTCATGTGGCCTGGTCACATGGCCTTGCTTACCTTGCTGAGTCATAGGAGCCATTACTTATAGAACAGGAGTACTTGTGGCACCTTAGACTAACACATTTATTTGAGCATAAGCTTTCATGGGCTACAAGTTATGCTCAAATAAATATGTTAGTCTCTAAGGTGCCACCTGTTCTTTTTGCAGATACAGACTCACACGGCTGCTATTTTGAAACCTGTCATTACTTCTAGACTGTCTGGAAAGTTTACAGGAAGGTTAAGTTCTTTCAGGGTCCATTGTCTTTGCTGATGGGCCATCAGCACTGTCTGGCTTCTTCATTGTTGTACCTGGAAGGCTAGTTGTGGGTGTCACCCAGAGTAAGCACATTTGAAATACAGATACTTAGTCAATATTCATAACTTTAGATACAAAAATGAAACATGCATACAAATAGGATAATCATATTCAGCAAATCATAATTTTTCCAGTGACCCCTCACATGGCCCATCTTGTACAAAATGCATCATAATTATGCCATAATCATATTATTATAATATCACTGTGAGGAATATGGGATGCAGTGTCACAGTGCCTTTCTAACTTAAAGTACCCAGGCATAGTGCAGTTCTTTGCCCCTCTGCCCCTGTGTGAGCACTGGGTAAACAACCTGATATACAGCCGGAAGGCCAGGTAGTAGCAAAGACAAACTGCAACCCCACTAATCTCATGCCAAAGGTCATTTAGACAAGGTCTGCTTCCCAGCCAGTTGAAAGCCCACCATCACCACGTGCACACAAAAAAAAAACCTGGCCAGCCTTGGTACCAAAGGTCCTGCAGTTTTTTTCTGAGCTCTGGTCTTGTGTTTGTAGGCAAATGGTGCCTTTGTTGCCAAGCTGGTCTTAATGGCAAAATTCTAGTACACCATTCTTTTTCTTCTGTTAGAGAAACTTGCAGTGTCTGACGGAGCAAATCTCAGTGGGGAGCCTAGTGACGCAGAGTATGAAGAGGAGGAGGATGTTAAAGATGAAGTTCAAAGCCAAATGTCCTCTGCTTCTTCAGAGGATTATATCATTATTCTCCCTGAGTGCTTCGATACCAGCCGTCCACTGGGAGAGTCTATGTATAGCTCTGCCCTCTCTCAGCCCAGTTTGGAAAGAGCGATAGACACTGAAATGGAGATGGTGATCCCAGAAGGAGAGAGCCAGCCTCAGGTCCATAATATCAACGATATCTTAACAACTTCACAGACGTTGGATGCAGTACCGTTGACCCCAGAGATCGTCAGCACCTTACCCCAGCCACAAAGGTATGGAGGGTGTGGGTGCTTCTGTGTCAAGAACAAAAATGTTAAAGATAGAAATTCTATGTCTATGGGGCACTGAGCCTGAGCCCTGTGTGCAAACTGAAAAAGTTACATTTGTGCTGTTTGAAAAGTATATGCAAGTATGAATGTCTCAGATCCTCTGTACCGTTTAAGGAAGAATCTTCTGTACAGCCTGTACTGACTCCAGAACTGAGGTTTGCGGTTTTGGCTTCTATATCTTTCTACATGGTTTTTATATATAACTTTTTTTTTTTTTTTTTGCAGGAACCCCTCTTTTCTTCAGAGTCATAGTCTCCAAAAACCAAATTTGCCATTTACAGAGGAAATACCGTCCACTGTTCCTGATCAAATAAGAGAAGGTACCTGCAGCCTATATTATAAATTCCATAGGCGGCTGCTTCGTAACATACACTGTTAACTACATGCGCTACTCGTCACCTGTTTGTTGGGTTCTGCAGCATATTATTTCTATTAAAGTAGTGTCTAAAATCTGCTAGTTGCCATAGAGGCAAAGGAAGATGCAGTTTCTCCCCACGCTCTTTGTATGGTTGTCTTTTATACTATAAATTCTTTGGGGATAAAGTAGTACAGCATACAGTCAGAATGATTCTTTTATACACAAATGATCCCTTTTGACTTTTCAATTTATCCAACCAGCAATGGTTAACTTCTTGTTTGGGTAGAAGTGTGCCTGAAGAGAGGGATTTGGAGATGTGCTAACTAATCCTGACCCCATTTTCTGGCAAAGACAGATCTGCTGAGGCAGATGTTGCTGAGGCAGAGGTGGGACTCCTAGGCATCCCACAAAAGGCCCTGTGGAAATCAGTCTGTCTCAGTGGTGCTTTCTGAATGCAGAGGGTTAGTTCAGTGGTTTGTCCATTGGCCTGCTAAACCCAGGGTTGTGAGTTCAATCCTTGAGGAGGCCACTTAGGGATCTGGGGCAAAATCAGTACTTGGTCCTGCTAGTGAAGGCAGGGGGCTGGACATGATGACCTTTCAAGGTCCCTTCCAGTTCTAGGAGATGGGATATCTCAATTTATTATTATTATTATTTATTAGAGGGTGCAGGGGAAAAGGGGCAGTGGTGGTGAAAGATAAGTACCCCTTATCCCATGATCCCCAAACACTGGATAGCTGCAGCACCCAGCTTAGAGTATGGTGAACTGGCTGCCTACAAGCTTGTGATGTCTGTGTTAAACATAGTTTCTTGTGGCCTGTGGGAACCTCACTACTCACTTCAGGTTGCATACGTCGCATACGCAAACCACAGCTGTCTACTGTGCTTGTTGACTGCACCTGCTCACTTGTTCTGATTTATTTCTAGAGCCCAGATATGAAGACTTTCCTGGACCAAGACCTTCAAGAATTGTAAATAATAATAAATTGAAGTGCCCAGAATACACAAGGTAATTGAAACCAATCAGTTATCACTTCAGAATTGATGCATCTTGGCTTCGCATCTCTTTGAACTAAGAGAAGCAATTAAGGGCACAGTTTCTCTTTGTAGGCTGTGGAGATGGGGGGAGCCTGTCTTAGCAACGTTCAGTTCAAGATTTCAGAGATTCAATTACTGATTTCAATGGAGCCAGATCTTTAAAAGAGCTCTGCTCTGATTTATGCACCTAAATGAAGGGGCCAAAGTTGATGAGCACTTTGAAAATCTGGCCCTTGACTTGCATGCTTCTGTTGGAGCGGAGTCCTTCTGAAAATCTGGTTTGTTGCCTCCAGGTCTTTCAGATTCTTGGGAAAAAATTAAACTAAAGACACAGTGAGAATGCAACCAACGTATAAAGATGTTCTGAGTTGGATGTACAGCATAGTAATCTAAACAGAAAAGGGTCAAGAGACCAGGCACAATATCTGGTTAAGTAGATGGGACCAACAGAGACCAGAAATGGTAATGGCAAATCTGGATGTTAGGATTGTTCTGAGAGAGGTATTTGGCAGGCAACACCGTATGCTGCTACATACCCCCATACAACCCTGTAGATCTCTGTGGGCAAGCAAATAATAGTTCCACTGTAGATAGCTGTTGAGTGTGTCTTGAATGCGCTCTTTCTATACTTTCATAAAACATGTTGATAAGGTGTCTTGAAAGAAATGGACCGACCTCCACAAATAGCCTCTGAATGATTCCTTTGGATAATACCCCATTTTTCCAATGAGACTTAAATCTCAGTAGGTTCTGTAAGAGGGAGATACCGGAAGTGAAACACACACTTGCCTTTACTGACTCCAGATAACCTCACACTTCTCCACAGACACCCCCCAGGAAGCAGCATTGCAGGAGGGCTGGTTAAAGGAGCATTGTCTGTTGCTGCCTCTGCCTACAAAGCACTGTTTGCTGGACAGGCCATTGCAGAACAGGTCAGTGCCTCTCTCGTTTCTGACGCACTGTGTGGGAGGGGTTTGTTTAGAACGTTAACCTGGCATTAAAAATGTTAATTATGGGAGTTTGTTACCCTGTATAGGGGTAAAACTCCTGTCCTTTTACTCTTGGAACAGTAAAATATTAAACAGGTTTGGCAGTAACTGTTTCAACTGCAGACTCAAGCACAGCTTCCCTGAGTACTTCAGGAAAGCCACACAACATATGGTTAATTGGGAGGCATTAGTAATCCTAGCAGTTCATACAAAGCAATAACTGGCTGAATACCAACTAAATCTGAAAAGTTGGATCATGTCAAAAGGGGGCTGAACCGTCAGAGCTGAGCTCTGTATGGTTATCACATTGACTCCAGTGTCTTGAAGGTTTATTTCTATTCTGCAGTTTAAGATGCAAAAATGAGATTTATGCCATTTCCTTTGCCAGGAAAGATTTACAGTTATGTGTTGTTGACTGAGTGGAGTCATTGGAGTTATTGGAGAGAGTGACTTGTATAAGATAGCGATGTGATTGGACAGCTGATGTCCTAATATTCCAGTGTAATGTAACTTTCAGCCAATTGCAAGAAGGAGAATTGTTTCAACCACTCAGCCCAGAAAAATCAGTTGCCCTTCAGCGAATCACCTGTGTCCCATTCAGCCCATGACTTCTTTAGAGTGTCTGCAGGCCCTTGTTTTATCTAGTGTAATAAGTCATCTGTTGCTTGGTTGTGTATGCCTTTTGGGATTGGCTAATCATCTCACCGTTATTTCCACCACTAATAAATCTCAGCAGCTGTTTAAGGCTTTGTATATTCCAATATGGCTAGGAACTGAGTTACCTCCCTATTACAAGTCTCTTTGCACTGTTTTTCCTGACAGCATGGAACCATAAAAGTTGCAGATGGGAGAGACCTCTTAGGGCAGGGGTTGGCAACCTACGGCACGTGTTCCGATTTTGAATGGCACGCGGCTGCACTCAGCCCCCCACACACACACCGCTCTCCCCTGCTGGGGCAGGAGGCAGAAGCTTCTTCCTGCAGCAGCCAACTTCCTCCCTTCCCCAGCCTTCTGCCCTGCACCTCCATACACACACCCCAGCCCTCTGCCCTCCCCCCCAACACCCAGCCCTCTGCCCTGACCCACCCCACCCCCAGCCTTCTGCCCTGCACACCCCCAGCCCTCTGCCCTGACCTCTGAAGCCCCCCACACCCCCAGCCCTGACCCCTGCACACCCCCAGCCCTGACCCCTCACACCCTCCAGCCTTCTGCCCTGACTTCTGAAACCCCCCACACCCCTCCAGCCCTCTGCCCTGCACCCCCCCCAGCCTTCTGCCCTGCACCCCCCCACACCCCTCCAGCCCTCTGCCCTGACTTCTGAAGCCCCCCACACCCACCCTTCTGGGGGTGTGGGGGCTTCAGAGGTCAGGCCCCACTCAGCCCGCTGCCGGCCTAGGTGAACAGAACGCCAGGCTGGCAGCGAGCTGAGCAGGCTGGTGGTGTAAGATCAGCATTTTAATTTAATTTTAAATGAAGCTTCTTAAATATTTTGAAAACCTTGTTTATTTTACATACAACAATAGTTTAGTTATATAATATATAGACTTATAGAGAGAGACCTTCTAAAAAACGTTAAAACGTATTACCGGCACTCAAAACATTAAATTAAAGTAAATAAATGAAGACTCGGCACAGCACTTCTGAAAGGTTGCCGACCCCCGTCTTAGGGTGTGCCTCTACTGTAGTTAGACACCTGCGGCCGGCCTGTACCCGCTGACTCAGGCTCGCAGAGCTCCTGGGACGATTTAATTGCGCTGTAAACGTTTGGGCTTGGGCTGCAGCCTGAACTATGGGATCCCCGCAGGGTCCTGGAACCCAGTCTCCAGCCCGAGGCTGAATGTCTACACTGCAGTTAAACAGCCTGTTACCCTGAGCCCCGACAGCCCGAGTCAGCTGGCATGGGTCAGCCCAGGGTTTTTAACTGCAGCGTAGACATCCCCATTGAGATCTTTTTTCCATCTAGTCCATCTTCTGGCCAGTGAGCATATAATGGTTCTTTAGTTACTCATGGAAATAACCAAGTTACTCATTAAAATAATGATTTGCTCATGGTCCTAGGATCATTCTGGGTTTTCTCCAGCAAGTAACTGGCATTGATTTCTAAACACATGCTGATATGATATCATTAAAATCAAATAAACCAGGTGTTTCTGGGTAGAGATCACTGATTTTTCTAAAATGTTCTGTAAACGAGGACAGTTGGTGCTTTTTGTGAAATGCTTAGTGCTAGCCATAGTGCTGGCACACACTTCAGGTTCCCCAACATGACTTCAGTTCTACCCCTTTCTGATTGCTCTTCATACACAATTTTTGCATGTAGGGTGATGAAATGTACAACCACATATAAAGGGTGGCTGTAGCTGGTCCCTGCCCCAAAGAGCATAGCTTGAGGGGTGATCCTCCTGTTGACTTCAGCAGCGTAGGACATGGTAACCTTGATTCATTTGGAACATGAGTCGACACTTGAATCCATCTTTGAATTTAAAGGGTTCTCTTTTCTTTAAGCAGCCTACAACTACAGAAGAGCAGACGGCCACTCTCCTAGCCAATCTGTGTGAGATGGGATTCTGTGACAGGCAGTTAAACCTGAGACTGCTGAAGAAACACAACTATAACGTAGTGCAAGTAGTTACCGAATTGCTTCAGCTCAATAACAACGACTGGTACAGCAGCAGATATTGACTTTTCCTGGTAGCCGAAGCGCCCGTGTGTGACCGGACTGTTATTAAACACCACAGCCGCAGACTACTCCCAGGCTTCCTTCGGTTTTGGGGTTGGGGGATAGAAGCACTTCATTTCCCGTTTTCTTGAATTCTTGATTTGTTCCTTCGCTGAAATCTCAAACACACCACCCGCATCTCAGAATTTTATGAATCAAAGACCCGAATTTTAACTTTGCTTTAGACACTGGATAGATAGTTGAATAACTTTTAAATCTGATTTGATACTAAATCTCTTGTATCTAGGAGCTCAGTAGAATTATTTTAAACTTCTCCAACACAAGTGACAACTTCCTCTTTTACTGTGTAAGTTGTTTTTAGGCAGTTGGGAGATTTTGTTTTGCTGACCTCAGCATGAACAAACATTGGGAAGAGGGGCCAGACACTGCTGTGAAATGTAGTCTCACCTAATCTTCAAGATCTGCACACAGCTAGCAAGTTGCCACTTCTGATGAGATTTTTTTTTAAAGTAATCGACATTTCTAATGCATGATAGAAGTATTAATAGATTAAAAATACATCCTAAGCACTCTTTTTAAAAAAAAAGAAAGAAGGGGGGGGTTCTCACATGAAAGACACCTAAAAAAAAACATGATTAAAATTTATTTTAAAATACTGAAAGTATAACCAATGTTAATTTAAATGTACTTAATGAAGGTCAGGAATTTCATTGTTTAATTTCATTGTAGATAGAATGAAGCATGAGAATTAATTCACCAGCAGCTTCTGAACAGTATCTGTAATGGTGAATAGTACAAAATGTATTTCTTCAGCAAAGAAACAAAAAGTCACATAGCCTACATAAGGTATTTTCCTAAAAGGGGAATAGAACTGTAGGAAAAAGTCCACCTATGAATCCTTAGGGACCTTTTGCAAAGGATGAAGGTTTGACACTTACTTTTTCCAAATCACTGCAGTGCAAACCTTCTGCTTTAGTGATAAAGAACTGAAGAATGTGATAGGTCAGGCCTATGTGGGGGGTGTGAATTCTAGTTATGTTTGGGAATGTGAGTGGGAGCGAGAGGTAGGATTTGGTTTACTTCTGGTTTTAAAAAAAGCATTAACTCCAGCAGCATTAACTACCCAGTCTCTTGATGAATCAGGTTATACTGTGTAACAATTACAGTATATTGTATTCAGTTATACTGTATGATACAATGCCATTGTGGCTTATGTGCAGTATTTGAGAAAGATGAAAACCTGAGAAAATAATTCCCCTTGAAACCTGTCAGGGCTAGGGTTTGATTCTTGGGAATGACAAGAAACCATCAGTATCCGCTGCTGTGCAGTAGTGTGCCAGTACTTTGTAACTTGGAACCCAGCCATCTGGATTTGACCGCAGTGTTGACTACATTCTTATTTTGAATCTGTCATGGTTTAAGTGAATTTTTTTCCTTGCTACAGCAAAACTCAGACCATTGACAGTATTGAAAACATATTAAATTCTGATCTCTGCTGCTTCTATTTAAGGTGTTAATATTTTGACAGGATGTGGCTAAAGAGTCCAAAGCAGTATCAGTATTGTGATTGACTATATAATAATTATTAGCCATACAAATATAAATTAGATTCTATTAAATAAAGTATTAAAAGAAAATATGTATCAGATACAATTTTGTTGTTTAAAACCTATTTTTATAGAAGATGCAAGATAACAAATTGTTAAACATTTATTTTGAAATACAGTGAGACTATTTTGCAGTGTGTTTTTCCCCAGTACATTTCTATCTGCTGTGGACCAATTCTAGATAATTCCTCACTTGATAAAACTGCAGTTTTAATACTTTTCCATCACCTACAGTCAGTGGCGTAGCCAGGTGGAGGGAACAGGGGGAGCATCAAAAAAGAAGGCGCCACCCGCTGCTGTGCTTTTATTGACGGGACGGTGCTTTTACTCACCCGGCGGCGCTCCGGGTCTTCGGCGGCACCTCGGCGGCGGGACCTTCACTCGCTCCGTGGGTCTTTGGCGGCATTTCCTTCAGTGCCGCCAAAGACACCTGGAGTGAGTGAGGGCGTGCCGCCAAAGCGCTGCCGAGTAAGTAAAAATTAAAAAGGCGCCAAGATGCTCAGTGGGGGAGCGGCCTACAGTATGTGTGCAAACTGTATGTGTAGTGTTGTAGCTCGAGCTTACAGAGAATGAAATGGTGAGGATGAAGTTCAGTTGCTGGTAAGCATCTTACTTTGAAATGGATTGTTCAACAAGGAAAACTTTTTGCTCTTAATACATACCTTCATACTGAGAGTGGGTGGTTTTTGGTTTTATTTTATTTTTTTTTTTTTGGTTCCTTTTTAAACAACTTTCCATTTGAGCTACTTTAAGTAATTGTTAAACACTGAAAGATTTGCAAGTAACTCACTTCATTTGAGATTGAAACCTTTTCAAGTTTGCAAGACCTATTCTCTTTAGTTTCCCCCTCCATAATGCTTGGGTTAGTTTTACTGTTATAACTCTAAGCCATTCTCCTGTATCCTGATCGTTTTAGATAATGTATGCTTGGACTTAAGATATATTTCTGTTGGCTTTGTATATTTTGTTAATGGATGCATGATATAATTTATAATATATTCCATAGTGCAGATAAGGTCTTTGTATATTATTTAGAATAAGCACTTTAAAGTCTTCAAATGTGATGTAAAAAAAAAAATAAAAAAAAATCTTTGCCTCAGTCCTTATAATAAAATTCTTCACTATTTGTTCTTCATCAAACTCTTAAAGTGCACTTGGTAGCCTTGCAGTGATACCATGGGGGTGACAAGTACCGTTTTAATATTATGAACTGGTAGGATACCTTGTCTTTTTTTTTTTTTTTTCCTTTCACTTAACTAGTGATTGATATCCCACTATGCAGATTACTTATCAAGAAAAAAGTTCATTTACGTTAGATAGCAGGGTTGAGAGCAGGAAACAAAGCATCTGAACAATTCCAGTTTTGGCACAGCTTTGGTGAGGGCCCTTGTGCGATCCCTTTGATGGATAAGGGGAGAAATACAGCAAGGGTTAATAGAGAGGGTGAGGTCACTTAACTAATGTTTCTACAGAGCTGCTGAGCATTATGACTCTGCAGATGTAGTCTGTGCCAAACTTCTTACTCCCAGCTGTGATTTTAAGTGAACATCTTGGTTCATTTCCTCATTCTGTTACTATTGTTCTGGTAGAAACTGCTGCTGCTTGACTTCTATCATAGTTCTGTTGAGCTGCAACCAGTGTCCAAAGGCGTGCTGAGGCCCTGAGCCAACCAAGTAAGAACAGTGACACAGAGGCTATGACACAGCCTAAAACTTCCCACTGTTGTACAACCCTCTGCAATTCCATAGCTGGAGGCAGTGCTGGAGAATGAGTGGTATAAACAGGACACCTTTATCTAATCCTAGATATTCAGCAGTTCTCTACAGTAGTAGTGAGGGAGCTACAGCAGGGGATTAAAAGTCCTGTGTAGACAATTTTCAGAGTAGCAGCTATGTTAGTCTGTATCCGCAAAAAGAAGTTGAAACAGTAATTAGATAGAAAGGAATAATACAAATGCATCCGAAGAAGTGGGCTGTAGTCCACGAAAGCTTATGCTCTAATAAATTTGTTAGTCTCTAAGGTGCCACAAGTACTTCTGTTCTTTTTGTGTAGACAATGTTAAACACCAAAATAATGAAATGTGATTGTGGCCATAGCATAATCGTAGCTGTGCCTGCTGGATTACATTATCACATAATGGACCCAAATGTGCTGATCTACTCTATCATCCTTTTGTAGTGTTGGCAGGTAACATCCATTTGGTATTTATTTGTATTATTCCTTTCTATCTAATTACTGTTTCAACTTCCCTGAAACATCCTCCTCTCTCAGCCAGCATCAATCTTCCTATGACACCACTGTCAGTGAAATTTTTGTGCAGTCTGCACCAAATCTGCCAGTGGTGGTAATATCAATATTAAACCACCCTCTGCTACGGTACAGAATTCTGCAAATAAGCATAAAGTTTCTTCTCTTTTCTGTTAAAGGGCACAGTTTGATCCCTGGCAGTGGACTGATGAGCCTACAGGCTTGCTGTACACCTGCACAAAAACACCCCTGGTGTTGCTGTGGGAGTGTGGGAGAATGACATGCTTCCCTACTGCTCCCTGGTCCCAACCTCAGAAATACATTTCCACCTCCAAAGGGCCCACTTGATGGGTTAAACAGTGGAATAAATTGCCTAGAGAGGTTGTGGAATCTCCATCTCTGGAGAAATTTAAGAGTAGGTTAGATAAATGTCTATCAGGGATGGTCTAGACAGTATTTGGTCCTCCCATGAGGGCAGGGGACTGGACTCGACCTCTCGAGGTCCCTTCCCGTCCTAGAATCTATGAGGAAGTGGGTCATAGGTGTAAGGAAACTTCTGAAACCCACTAGTGGGCTGAGAGGGGCTGTAGAGCTGCTCTGTTCCTGCTGTGTAAAATCCAAGGGTGGGGCTGGGATTTCAAAGGGTGCTTAGATGCATGGGCCATACATGCTGGAATTGAGGGTGCTGCCACACCCCCGGGGGTTGAAGTAGTTTCCATTATATGCAGGGTTTACCGTTTGGTTCAATGGCTCTCAGCAGCCCCACTGTCAACCTGTGGAACTCCTTGCCAGAGGATGTTGTGAAGGCCAGGACTATAACAGGGTTAAAAAAAGAACTAGATCCATTCCTGGCGGATACATGGCTAGTGGCCAGGCTGGTGTCCCTGGCCCCGGTGTGCCAGGAGCTGGGGAGGGCGGCAGGGGATGGGTCACTGGGTGATTCCCTGCTCCGTTCATCCCCTCGGGGCGCCGGGCACTGGCCTCGGGCGGACCGGACACGGGGCTGGCGGACCCTGGGGCGGACCCGGTCTGGCTGGTCTCTGTGCAAACTGCGGCCGCGGGGGAATCGAAACCCGCAGGCCCGGGCGGGTCGGGGCCCCGCTCCGCGGGTGGCGGGTGGCGGGTGGCGGGCTCCCCGGGCCGGGCGCTGGGCGGGACCCGCGGGCTGCACCTGCCGGCGGGGCGGGGAGCCGGGGCGGGGCCGCCCCCAGGCCGAGGCGCTTTTGGTTCCGCTTTGCCCGGCCCCGAGCGGGGCTGGCTCGGCTGCTGCCGCCGCGGGCCTGGAGGAGCCGCCGCCGGGGTAAGAGACCGGGCCCGGGCCGGCCGCGCGGCGGGGGAGGATCCTGGGGGGGACCCGGCCGCGCCCGGAAACTGGCCGCGCCTCCGTCCCAGCCAGCCAGGGGGGGCCCTGCCCCGTGTGGGGGACCCCAGCACCGCCCCCCGTTCCCTGTCCCCCCAGCTCCCTTCCACAGACACCCCCAGCCAGCCATGGGGGGCCCTGCCCCGTGTGGGGGACCCCAGCACCGCCCCCCGTTCCCTGTCCCCCCAGCTCCCTTCCACAGCCACCCCCAGCCAGCCATGGGGGGCCCTGCCCCGTGTGGGGGACCCCAGCACCGCCCCCCGTTCCCTGTCCCCCCAGCTCCCTTCCACAGACACCCCCAGCCAGCCATGGGGCCCTGCCCCGTGTGGGGGACCCCAGCACTGCCCCCCGTTCCCTGTCCCCCCAACTCCCTTCCACAGCCACCCCCAGCCAGCCATGGGGGGCCTGCCCTGTGTGGGGGACCCCAGCACCGCCCCCCGTTCCCTGTCCCCCCAGCTCCCTTCCACAGCCACCCCCAGCCAGCCATGGGGGGCCTGCCCTGTGTGGGGGACCCCAGCACCGCCCCCCGTTCCCTGTCCCCCCAGCTCCCTTCCACAGCCACCCCCAGCCAGCCATGGGGGGCCTGCCCCGTGTGGGGGACCCCAGCACCGCCCCCCGTTCCCTGTCCCCCCAGCTCCCTTCCACAGACACCCCCAGCCAGCCATGGGGGCCCTGCCCTGTGTGGGGGACCCCAGCACCGCCCCCTGTTCCCTGTCCCCCCAGCTCCTTTCCACAGACACCCCCAGCCAGCCACGGGGCTCTGCCCTGTGTGGGGGACCCCAGCACTGCCCCCCGTTCCCTGTCCCCCCAGCTCCCTTCCACAGACACCCCCAGCCAGCCATGGGGCCCTGCCCTGTGTGGGGGACCCCAGCACTGCCCCCCATTCCCTGTCCCCCCAGCTCCCTTCCACAGCCACCCCCAGCCAGCCATGGGGCCCTGCCCCGTGTGGGGGACCCCAGCACCGCCCCCGTTCCCTGTCCCCCCAACTCCCTTCCACAGCCACCCCCAGCCAGCCATGGGGGGCCCTGCCCCGTGTGGGGGACCCCAGCACCGCCCCCCGTTCCCTGTCCCCCCAGCTCCCTTCCACAGCCACCCCCAGCCAGCCATGGGGGGCCCTGCCCCGTGTGGGGGACCCCAGCACCGCCCCCCGTTCCCTGTCCCCCCAGCTCCCTTCCACAGCCACCCCCAGCCAGCCTTGGGGGGCCCTGCCCCGTGTGGGGGACCCCAGCACCGCCCCCCGTTCCCTGTCCCCCCAGCTCCCTTCCACAGCCACCCCCAGCCAGCCATGGGGGGCCTGCCCTGTGTGGGGGACCCCAGCACCGCCCCCCGTTCCCTGTCCCCCCAGCTCCCTTCCACAGACACCCCCAGCCAGCCATGGGGCCCTGCCCCGTGTGGGGGACCCCAGCACCGCCCCCGTTCCCTGTCCCCCCAACTCCCTTCCACAGACACCCCCAGCCAGCCATGGGGGGCCCTGCCCCGTGTGGGGGACCCCAGCACCGCCCCCCGTTCCCTGTCCCCCCAGCTCCCTTCCACAGCCACCCCCAGCCAGCCTTGGGGGGCCCTGCCCCGTGTGGGGGACCCCAGCACCGCCCCCCGTTCCCTGTCCCCCCAGCTCCCTTCCACAGCCACCCCCAGCCAGCCATGGGGGGCCTGCCCTGTGTGGGGGACCCCAGCACCGCCCCCCGTTCCCTGTCCCCCCAGCTCCCTTCCACAGACACCCCCAGCCAGCCATGGGGCCCTGCCCCGTGTGGGGGACCCCAGCACCGCCCCCGTTCCCTGTCCCCCCAGCTCCCTTCCACAGACACCCCCAGCCAGCCATGGGGCCCTGCCCCGTGTGGGGGACCCCAGCACCGCCCCCCGTTCCCTGTCCCCCCAGCTCCCTTCCACAGACACCCCCAGCCAGCCATGGGGGGCCCTGGCCCGTGTGGGGGACCCCAGCACCGCCCCCCGTTCCCTGTCCCCCCAGCTCCCTTCCACAGACACCCCCAGCCAGCCATGGGGCCCTGCCCCGTGTGGGGGACCCCAGCACCGCCCCCCGTTCCCTGTCCCCCCAACTCCCTTCCACAGCCACCCCCAGCCAGCCATGGGGCCCTGCCCTGTGTGGGGGACCCCAGCACCGCCCCCTGTTCCCTGTCCCCCCAGCTCCTTTCCACAGACACCCCCAGCCAGCCACGGGGCTCTGCCCTGTGTGGGGGACCCCAGCACTGCCCCCCGTTCCCTGTCCCCCCAGCTCCCTTCCACAGACACCCCCAGCCAGCCTTGGGGGGCCCTGCCCCGTGTGGGGGACCCCAGCACCGCCCCCCGTTCCCTGTCCCCCCAGCTCCTTTCCACAGCCACCCCCAGCCAGCCATGGGGCCCTCAGCACCGCCCCCCGTTCCCTGTCCCCCCAGCTCCCTTCCACAGACACCCCCAGCCAGCCATGGGGGCCCTGCCCTGTGTGGGGCACCCCAGCACCGCCCCCTGTACCCCCAGCTCCCTTCCACAGCCACCCCCAGCCAGCCACGGGGCCCTGCCCTGTGTGGGGGACCCCAGCACTCCCCCCCGTTCCCTGTACCCCCAGCTCCCTTCCACAGCCACCCCCAGCCAGCCATGGGGGCCCTGCCCTGTGTGGGGGACCCCAGCATCGCCCCCCGTTCCCTGTCCCCCCAGCTCCCTTCCACAGACACCCCCAGCCAGCCATGGGGGCCCTGCCCTGTGTGGGGCACCCCAGCACCGCCCCCTGTACCCCCAGCTCCCTTCCACAGCCACCCCCAGCCAGCCACGGGGCCCTGCCCTGTGTGGGGGACCCCAGCACTCCCCCCCGTTCCCTGTACCCCCAGCTCCCTTCCACAGACACCCCCAGCCAGCCAGGGGGGGCCCTGCCCCGTGTGGGGGACCCCAGCACCGCCCCCCGTTCCCTGTCCCCCCAGCTCCCTTCCACAGCCACCCCCAGCCAGCCTTGGGGGGCCCTGCCCCGTGTGGGGGACCCCAGCACCGCCCCCCGTTCCCTGTCCCCCCAGCTCCCTTCCACAGCCACCCCCAGCCAGCCATGGGGGGCCTGCCCTGTGTGGGGGACCCCAGCACCGCCCCCCGTTCCCTGTCCCCCCAGCTCCCTTCCACAGACACCCCCAGCCAGCCATGGGGCCCTGCCCCGTGTGGGGGACCCCAGCACCGCCCCCGTTCCCTGTCCCCCCAACTCCCTTCCACAGACACCCCCAGCCAGCCATGGGGCCCTGCCCCGTGTGGGGGACCCCAGCACCGCCCCCCGTTCCCTGTCCCCCCAGCTCCCTTCCACAGCCACCCCCAGCCAGCCATGGGGGGCCTGCCCTGTGTGGGGGACCCCAGCACCGCCCCCCGTTCCCTGTCCCCCCAGCTCCCTTCCACAGACACCCCCAGCCAGCCATGGGGCCCTGCCCCGTGTGGGGGACCCCAGCACCGCCCCCCGTTCCCTGTCCCCCCAGCTCCCTTCCACAGACACCCCCAGCCAGCCATGGGGGGCCCTGGCCCGTGTGGGGGACCCCAGCACCGCCCCCCCGTTCCCTGTCCCCCCAGCTCCCTTCCACAGACACCCCCAGCCAGCCATGGGGCCCTGCCCCGTGTGGGGGACCCCAGCACCGCCCCCCGTTCCCTGTCCCCCCAACTCCCTTCCACAGCCACCCCCAGCCAGCCATGGGGCCCTGCCCTGTGTGGGGGACCCCAGCACCGCCCCCTGTTCCCTGTCCCCCCAGCTCCTTTCCACAGACACCCCCAGCCAGCCACGGGGCTCTGCCCTGTGTGGGGGACCCCAGCACTGCCCCCCGTTCCCTGTCCCCCCAGCTCCCTTCCACAGACACCCCCAGCCAGCCTTGGGGGGCCCTGCCCCGTGTGGGGGACCCCAGCACCGCCCCCCGTTCCCTGTCCCCCCAGCTCCTTTCCACAGCCACCCCCAGCCAGCCATGGGGCCCTCAGCACCGCCCCCCGTTCCCTGTCCCCCCAGCTCCCTTCCACAGACACCCCCAGCCAGCCATGGGGGCCCTGCCCTGTGTGGGGCACCCCAGCACCGCCCCCTGTACCCCCAGCTCCCTTCCACAGCCACCCCCAGCCAGCCACGGGGCCCTGCCCTGTGTGGGGGACCCCAGCACTCCCCCCCGTTCCCTGTACCCCCAGCTCCCTTCCACAGCCACCCCCAGCCAGCCATGGGGGCCCTGCCCTGTGTGGGGGACCCCAGCATCGCCCCCCGTTCCCTGTCCCCCCAGCTCCCTTCCACAGACACCCCCAGCCAGCCATGGGGGCCCTGCCCTGTGTGGGGCACCCCAGCACCGCCCCCTGTACCCCCAGCTCCCTTCCACAGCCACCCCCAGCCAGCCACGGGGCCCTGCCCTGTGTGGGGGACCCCAGCACTCCCCCCCGTTCCCTGTACCCCCAGCTCCCTTCCACAGACACCCCCAGCCAGCCATGGGGCCCTGCCCTGTGTGGGGGACCCCAGCACCGCCCCCCGTTCCCTGTCCCCCCAGCTCCCTTCCACAGCCACCCCCAGCCAGCCACGGGGCCCTGCCCTGTGTGGGGGACCCCAGCACTGCCCCCCGTTCCCTGTCCCCCCAGCTCCCTTCCACAGACACCCCCAGCCAGCCATGGGGCCCTGCCCCGTGTGGGGGACCCCAGCACCGCCCCCGTTCCCTGTCCCCCCAACTCCCTTCCACAGACACCCCCAGCCAGCCATGGGGCCCTGCCCCGTGTGGGGGACCCCAGCACCGCCCCCCGTTCCCTGTCCCCCCAGCTCCCTTCCACAGCCACCCCCAGCCAGCCATGGGGGGCCTGCCCTGTGTGGGGGACCCCAGCACCGCCCCCCGTTCCCTGTCCCCCCAGCTCCCTTCCACAGACACCCCCAGCCAGCCATGGGGCCCTGCCCCGTGTGGGGGACCCCAGCACCGCCCCCCGTTCCCTGTCCCCCCAGCTCCCTTCCACAGACACCCCCAGCCAGCCATGGGGGGCCCTGGCCCGTGTGGGGGACCCCAGCACCGCCCCCCGTTCCCTGTCCCCCCAGCTCCCTTCCACAGACACCCCCAGCCAGCCATGGGGCCCTGCCCCGTGTGGGGGACCCCAGCACCGCCCCCCGTTCCCTGTCCCCCCAACTCCCTTCCACAGCCACCCCCAGCCAGCCATGGGGCCCTGCCCTGTGTGGGGGACCCCAGCACCGCCCCCTGTTCCCTGTCCCCCCAGCTCCTTTCCACAGACACCCCCAGCCAGCCACGGGGCTCTGCCCTGTGTGGGGGACCCCAGCACTGCCCCCCGTTCCCTGTCCCCCCAGCTCCCTTCCACAGACACCCCCAGCCAGCCTTGGGGGGCCCTGCCCCGTGTGGGGGACCCCAGCACCGCCCCCCGTTCCCTGTCCCCCCAGCTCCTTTCCACAGCCACCCCCAGCCAGCCATGGGGCCCTCAGCACCGCCCCCCGTTCCCTGTCCCCCCAGCTCCCTTCCACAGACACCCCCAGCCAGCCATGGGGGCCCTGCCCTGTGTGGGGCACCCCAGCACCGCCCCCTGTACCCCCAGCTCCCTTCCACAGCCACCCCCAGCCAGCCACGGGGCCCTGCCCTGTGTGGGGGACCCCAGCACTCCCCCCCGTTCCCTGTACCCCCAGCTCCCTTCCACAGCCACCCCCAGCCAGCCATGGGGGCCCTGCCCTGTGTGGGGGACCCCAGCATCGCCCCCCGTTCCCTGTCCCCCCAGCTCCCTTCCACAGCCACCCCCAGCCAGCCATGGGGGCCCTGCCCCATGTTGGGGACCCCAGCACTGTCCCCCCAGCTCCTTTCCACAGACACCCCCAGCCAGCCTTGGGGGGCCCTGCCCCGTGTGGGGGACCCCAGCACTGTCCCCCCAGCTCCTTTCCACAGACACCCCCAGCCAGCCATGGGGGCCCTGCCCTGTGTGGGGGACCCCAGCACTGCCCCCTGTTACATGTACCTCCAGTCCCTTCTGCAGACACCCCCAGCCAGCCAGCCAGGGGGGCCCTGCCCTGTGTGGGGGACCCTAGCACTACCCTGTTCCCTGTACCCCCAACTCCCTTCCACAGACACCCCCAGCCAGCCATGGGGGCCCTGCCCCGTGTGGGGGACCCCAGCACTGCCCCCTGTTCCCTGTACCCCCAGTTCCCTTCCACAGACACCCCCAGCCAGCCACGGGGGCCCTGCCCCGTGTGGGGGACCCCATCACCCAGAACTGTACTCCCAGCTCCCTTCTACAGACATGCCAAGGCCCAGCCACCCCCTGCCCTGTGTCCAGAGCTAGCCATGGAGGAACCTTGCCCCCACACCCTCCCCAATACTTGTAACTTGCTCCCCTTGTCCTGGCACCTCCTGCCTCCAATACACTGGTGTCCTGTTCCCCAGGCACAGAGCCAGCAGTGGGGGATCCCTGCCAGATAAATCCAAATCTGTTACCTCCTCCCCTCACCCCATAGAGCCTGTAGGAAATGACATAGCTCTATTTGAAAACACTGAAACTGGCTCCTAATGAAGCAGGAAACCGATGAGCCCTGTCAGCAAGAAACATGTCACGAATAAAAGGGCTGAGCTTGAAAAATCTCATGCAACCCCCCCCACCCCACCCCATAGGCGCCTGTGAAAAGGGGTCCTGCTCCTTCCTAGCCACTGGTGCAAGCTCACAAACACCACAGTGGAACAGAGGAGCGAATGGCACAGGTGCTGGTGCGGCCTACAGGACTGTACTATTGCAAATGGCGGGGCAGACGTTCAGTACTAACCAGGCAAGCGAATGGCAGCGTGTTTAGTAGGCACTGCAGAGGTGAGAATGGCACCCTTGGATGTCTAGAGCTGTGTCATCCCTGCCAAACCAGCCTGTAGCTCAAACCCCTTTGCTGCCCATCCCGAGGAAACCCCGTGTGACTGAGAGAATTGAACAGAAATCATGGTAGAAGTTCCCAAACCCAGACACAATCTCCCTCTTGGGGAAGCAGTGTTGCCTCCTATGGGGCTTCTGCTGTACCGATTGGAGGCCAGTAATCTATAGATTCCAAGGCCAGAAGGGAACACCGTGACCATCTGGTCTGATCTCCTGCATAACGCAGGGCAGAGACCTGCCCCACAATAATTCCTAGAGCAGATCTTCTAGAAAAATATCCAGTCTCTGTTTAAAAATGGTCAGTGATGAAGAATCCACACCAACCTTTGCTAAATTGTTCCAGTGGCGAATTATCCTCTCTGTTAACAACACACACCTTATTTCCAGGCTGAGTTTGTCTAGCTTCAACTTCCAGCCATTGGATCATGTTAGACCTTTGTCTGCTAGATGGAAGAGCCCATTATCAAATTTCTGTTCCAGTGTAAGTTCTTCTAGACGGTAATCGAGTCACCCCTCAACCTGCTCTTCGTTAAGCTGAATAATGAGCTGCTTGAGTCTGTCATTGTAAGGCAGCATTTCCAGTCTTTTAATTATTCTCGTGGCTCTTCTCTGAACCCTCTCCAGTTTATCAATGTCCTTGAATTGTGGGCATCAAACCTGGATACAGTATTCCAGCAGCAGTCCAGCATGATGCCTCCCCAGATATTTTTCAGTTACTGCTCTCCAGCATATAGTCCCCCATCCTGTTAGAATGGCCTACGTTCTTTGTTTCCAGATGGATGCATTTCCATTTATCTGTATTAAAACGCATTGTTTGCTTTCACCCAGTTGGCCAAGCGATCTAAATCAGTGATTTACCCACTTCATTATTTACCACTCTCCCAATTTTTGGTAAATAACTTAATCAGTGATTATCTTTTGTTTTCTTCCAGGTCATTGATAAAAATGTTAAATAGCTTAGGGCAGAAAATCAGTCTCTGTAGGACCCCATGGGAGTCCGGGGCTTTGGAGCTGTGCTCTGGCTCCGCTCCAGCTCCAGGCAAAAACCTGCAGCTCCACTGCTCCGGAGCTGCTCCGCTCCAAAGCCCTGCGGGAAACACACCTGCTTGATAATGATTCAGTTTACATTCACATTTTGAAATCTACCAGTTAACCAGTTTTTAATCCATGTGATGTGCTGTGTTAATTTTATAGTTAGATTTTTTTAATCAAAATGTCATGTGATACCAAGCCAAACACCTTGCAGAAGTCTACGTATACTACGTTAACACTGTTACCTTTATCTACCAAACTTGTCATCTTGTCAAAAAAAAAAATACCAAGTTAGTTTGACAGGATCTATTTTCTAAACCCCTAGTGACTGGCATTAATTACATTACCTCCTTTAAATCTTTATTAATTGAGTCCCATATCAGCAGCTCCATTATCTTGCCCAGGATCTATGTGAGATTGACAAGCCTGTAATTAGCCAAGTCATCCCATTTACTGTTTTTAAAAATGGCACAACATTAGCTTTCTTCCAGTCTTCTGGAACTTCCCTGGTGCTCCAAGACTTACTGAAAATCATCATTAACAGTCCAGAGAGCTCCTCAGCAGCTCTTTTAAAACTCTTGGGAGTAAGTCATCTGGACCTGCTGATTTAAAAATCTCTGATTTTAGTAGATTCTGTTTAACATCCTCCAGAGATATTACTGGAATGAAAAGTGTTATCATCACTCTAGGAAGAGACTGCACCATTTGTCGTCGTCCCCTCCCCCCCAAATACAGAACAGAAATATTTATCCAACACTTCTGCCTTTTCTGCATTATTACTGAGTTTTACTGTTTCCATCTAGCAATTGACCAATACCATTGTCAGGATTCTTTTTGCTAATATATTTTAAAAAACTTCTTACTATCCTTAACTCTGCTGGCCATAGATTTCTCCTTGTGCTTCCCTTATGGATTTTCTACAGTTCCTTAGTTCTAATTTATATACATTACCATCAGCTTCCCCTTTCTTCCATTTATTATTTTCTAGAGCTGCCTTCACTAACTCCACCCCAGGTTGCTGCTTTTAACAAGCAAAGCCTTCCTGCCCCTTTGGCCTAGCATTTGCATGCAGCATCACTAGTGATGCACTTGTCTGTTGTGATAGGCAGCAAGTTGTCAGTCCTTTGGGCCTTTGGAAATGATACTCGTTTATCAGCTTCCAGCACCATCCTTCAAATGTGTTTTGTTCTTTGATCAAGGAGTTGCTCTTTTCTTGTTTGTAAAGTGCCATGCATGCACATGGTGCTGTATAAATAATAATAGTTACACAGTCAGTGCGGCTTCTTCCCAGCACCCAGATTATCTACATACGTTATTAGACCATCTTTTTGTATCTTGCAAACCACACCAGCCCAAGCTCTCTCCCTCAGGGGTTAAGCATATAAGAGCGATTTTATACTGGGAATGAAAGTCACAGCTAAGAGTGCTGTTCTAATGTACTGCAAATCAGCAAAGGAAAGGGTTAATCTTATGCTTGGCTTTCCCTTGACATCAGCAGGGGTTTCCCAGCCCCTGTAGTCTTTTGTCCTAGTTGATGAAAAACCAGCTCTTTAATTCCTCCTCCTCATTTTTTACTCCTGGAACAGGAAAACAAAGTCCAAGTATTAATAGGGGGAAATTTGCAAGGGTAAGAGGCTGAGACCGAATTGGCCAGAGGAATCTTTAAAGCCTCTAGCTCAGCAGTTCTCAAACTCTGGGTTGTGACCCCATTTTAATGGGGTCACCAGGGCCAGCGTTACACTCGCTGGCCCCACCGCTTGGGGCTGAAGCTGGAGGGCTTGAGCCTGGGGCAGCAGGGCTCTGCCCCCCCCCAACTCAGCCCAGGGTGGGGGGGCTCAGGCTCTGGCCCCCTCCCACCTGGAGTCGCATAGTAATTTTTGTTGGCAGAAGGGGGTCATGGTGCAATGAGGTTTGAGAACCACAGCCTAGCTTTCCAAAAGACGCTGCAGAGCTAAGGGATGGGTCCTTCGTAGAAAAGCCTGGGATCAAAAATCGCAGAGTCACTGGAATCTTTCCGGTCTCAGGGCCCATGTTCTCCCCTGCAACCTTCCAAAGTGCAGGACTGCAAAAGGGTTGGGTGCTCAGTGGATGCAGTAACTCAGCAAATGGGGTCTCAGGGAGCTGCTGTGGGGAGATCCCCTTGTGATCAAACCACTGCAGCACTGTTGATTATCTTACCTCCTTACTTGAATGAAGTCCAGAGGCTTCCTTTATTCATAGATTCATAGATTATAGGACTGGAAGGGACCTCGAGAGGTCATCGAGTCCAGTCCCCTGCCCGCATGGCAGGACCAAATACTGCCTAGACCATCCCTAATAGACATTTATCTAACCTACTCTTAAATATCTCCAGAGACGGAGATTCCACAACCTCCCTAGGCAATTTGTTCCAGTGTTTAACCACCCTGACAGTTAGGAACTTTTTCCTAATGTCCAATCTAGACCTCCCTTGCTGCAGTTTAAACCCATTGTTTCTGGTTCTATCCTTAGAGGCTAAGGTGAACAAGTTCTCTCCCTCCTCCTTATGACACCCTTTTATATACCTGAAAACTGCTATCATGTCCCCTCTCAGTCTTCTCTTTTCCAAACTAAACAAACCCAATTCTTTCAGCCTTCCTTCATAGGTCATGTTCTCAAGACCTTTAATCATTCTTGTTGCTCTTCTTTGGACCCTTTCCAGTTTCTCCACATCTTTTTTAAAATGCGGCGCCCAGAACTGGACACAATACTCCAGCTGAGGCCTAACCAGAGCAGAGTAGAGCGGAAGAATGACTTCTCGTGTCTTGCTCACAACACACCTGTTAATGCATCCCAGAATCATGTTTGCTTTTTTTGCAACAGCATCACACTGTTGACTCATATTTAGCTTGTGGTCCACTATAACCCCTAGATCCCTTTCTGCCGTACTCCTTCCTAGACCGTCTTTTCCCATTCTGTATGTGTGAAATTGATTTTTCCTTCCTAAGTGGAGCACTTTGCATTTGTCTTTGTTAAACTTCATCCTGTTTAACTCAGACCATTTCTCCAATTTGTCCAGATCATTTTGAATTATGACCCTGTCCTCCAAAGTAGTTGCAATCCCTCCCAGTTTGGTATCGTCCGCGAATATCCAGGAATATCCCTGCTTGCCTCCACCTGGTAAATATAAGCGGAGTTTGCTGAGACTCTGATGCTGAGCTCTCAGCAGCGCTGGTCTCTGAGGTCTGGGGACTAAAGGAGAGGTTTGGATGTGTCCGTGGGTGTTGCACCCCACATCCCCAAGTTCTTTTCTCCAGCGCGTTTCAAGCAAGAAACAAGAGTGGTTCTTTACGTCCAGCCTCTCAACCTTCTCGGTGAGTGCAATTAGTCATCCTTTAGGCCCTTTCTGTTGAGAAGAAGCCTGTCTCTCTGTCATTAAAGCAAGGCTGCCTAGACTAGAGAGCAATCCTCGCCCCTTTCTGCTGGCAGCTGACATCATGGAGGAAGCTGCATTCACATGGTCTGGTGGTAGAATATTGTTCTTTCACTTCTGCTATTTTTCTTCTTTTGTTGCAAACTCTCTTTAATAATAAGCCTGGCTGTGGGCTCATTCTGACAGCTGATTCACCAGTTTCTGATTGCAAGGGGCTGCAGTGAGCCAGGAAGAGGATCTGAGAAGTCATTTTGGTTTAAACTAAAGGGGAGAGACAAACGCTGATCTGATTTTAATTAGGCATCTGTTTAGTAAGGTTAAGTTTGGTGAGGGGTTGATGCATTCAAAAGTGAGCGCATGCGTGTGTGTGTGCCCAGTATTTTTGCTGCCAATCGGGTGAGTGATCTGCCATAGGAAAAGAACCTTGGAATTGTTACTTGTAGATTTTTGCAGTGATGCTGCCACCCCCTAGAATTCAAAAAATCATGAGTCAGACCTCCAAAACTAATGAGATTGGAAAAACCAAAACACATGGGGTTCTTTTTATTTACCTTCTGGTTTTGTAGCCATTAGCTCACGCTCGAGTCAAGTTTCTTCCCTGTAACCACTAGGGCTAGAAAAAACTTACTTTTAATTTTTTTAAATTGAAAGTTGAGATTCTGACACATTCCCATGACTCCAGGAGGTGGGGTTTCAGGAAGTACTCCAACTACTGCAATATTTGCTATTAAAAACACAAGAGTTAGCAGGACTGATTAATAAAGAGACTTTTTTCTGGAATGTTTTTTGGTTTTGGATCTAGTGAAAAATTCTCTTTCAACTATGGGCGAAACGTTCTCCCAGTTCTGGAAGGTCTCCGACCAGAAGGAGAGGGGAGGGAAATCGATTCTGCGCAGGAAATCGGCTGATGAGGATGAAGTCACCAATTATGGCACTATCAATGGAGGAGACTCTGCCGCATCCTGCATGCCCTGTGTGGGCACTGTGAGTCGGGGCTGTATCAACTGCCCAACGTGCCAGGGAACGGGAAGGATCCCCAGGGGTAGGTGGTTCTTGTGTGTGCTTGGTCAGTGGTTTCCAGCCTTTCCAGGCACTTCACCAAACAGACCTCTGCTTGTTGCGTCTCGCTCAGCTGTGCGTCCTATGGAACACCAGTCATGATGGAGCATTGCATGCTGTGACCTGCAGGCTCCATCTCTGTACTAAAGAGAGAGCCTGCAATCGGCTCCATCTTGCGTTAATCAGTGCAAGACCTGGGGCTGTTGGAAGGTATCCGTGCAGCCCCAAGTTAGCAAAGCTCAGTCTGTCTCTGTGCTTGGCCGAAGCCAACAAGGGTTATTTGAGTTAGACCCCTGCATCCCTCTGAATGGGGCAGCATTTGTAACGAGAATGCTGATGGACCCTAAACTGCAGCCTGATGTGCCCTGTTCACTACTGCACCCAGTGCGATGCATCTCTTCTGACCTGCGCCTCTTATCTTCTGTCTTTCAGAGCAGGAGAAGCAGTTGGTGGCTCTGATTCCATACGGTGACCAGAGGCTGAAGCCCAGACGAACGTAAAGTCCTGTTTCTCCCTTGTTCTTTTAATGCTCTGGCTGCGTTTAAATGGGTGCAGCTGGGGGGCGCAGCATTACAGGAGGAATCTGTTTGCAGAGGTTCATTTAAAAGCTTCGTTGCTCGTTGGGCCCCGAGCTGCAGTGGGTTTGATGCCTGCAGGGCATCTGTTCTGTGTTGGCAGTGGGCTGTAGTAGCACTTCTTGATGCAGGAGGGACTGTGGGCTGGGATTCTGGCCTAGTTCTGTTTGAAAAGGGCCATGTGGGACTGCTGACTTCCAGCAGTGACAAGCAGCATGTTTCTGGGTCTGAAACCCACCCCCTCCTGGCCCCAACGTGAATGTGCTGCCACTACTGCACAATCCCTTTGCAGGCCCTCATGTCTTGGTGCTTACTGTGTCTGAGCTGGCACTCATGCCACCCTGTGCTTGTCCAACCCTGTAGAGTCAGGGCTGCAGGACAGGGCTGGACCAGGTGAGTTATGATCCTTTGATGCTGTCTTGCAGGAAGCTCTATGTGTCCCTTGCCGTGACGATTTGCCTGCTGATGTCATCTCTCATCATATTCTTCCTGTTCCCTCGCTCCATTGCTGTGCAGCCCGCAGGGCTGAATGCCTCCTCCATTGCCTTTAATTCCACCGTTCTCAGTATCAATCTCAACATGACAGTGAGTTCTCAGTGCAGCGCGTACGGTGACATTGAGCTCATATCTCATTCTCAGTCCATAGCTTGGCTCACTTCTAAGCCTTGAGGATAGCGCGGCAGGTCAGTAGTGAGCTCGGTGGCAGAGCTGTGTGCACATAGTGGGACAGCAGGCAAGACTGGAGTGGCCCGTCAGAAATGAGGCATGTTGGAGCAGTGTGTGATGGAGCAGGAGGTGCTGCTGGGTGGAAGTGAGCTACGTAACAAATGTTGGGAATTTTGTCGCTGTGTGTTGCATCTTTCCTCCGCTTTCAGCCCAGCCATGACAGCGGCACAGGGAGCAGAGCGGGGGCAAGTGATCCCCAGAGCAGCTCTGGGGCAGGTGAGCAGCTTTGCTCCTGTAAAGAGCTAGTGATTCTCACCCAAATGCGATGTTGGGTGTTTCCTTGGGACACTCCTCAGCAGAGGGGAATTGCCACGGCTCAGCTGCCAGTGTCTGAGGACTGGCGTTTGCAGGGGTGTGCTGCTGCAAGGTCACTGCATGGAAATCCAGCACACGCGTTACCCTCGCTGTGTGAGGGCTTCGGGCTGAGTTTGTCTCTCTCCTTAGAACGTGTTGAATGTAACCAACAACAACTTCTACCCAGTCACTGTCACCCAACTGGACATTGAGGTCTTACACCTGTCCGTGGTGATAGGGAAAACCACCAAGAAGTACCTGCTGAATATCGGCCCTTTGCACAGCAGCCAGGTGGGTGCTGCTGCCTCTTGCTGCCCTATCGAAATGTCTGGCCCCCTTTGGGTGGGGAGAAATAGTGGTCCCCTTCTCTGTCGCCTTGTAGTTCTATTGCCCCAGGGGCAGAGCGTCCCTTCACTGCCTCCTCCCCCCCCCCCCCATTCCTGTCTTTCCAGGTGCCCATTCACTTGCTGGCCCAGGGCAGTACTTAGCAAACACGGGAGGCAAAAGACCGAATGCTGAGGTCTCATATGGGTGTTTCCTGCACCGGTTCATGCTGCGTATTGTAACTCTGTCGAGATCTGCCATGTTGTAACTTGGTCCCAACACAATGTGGATTGGATTTTAAATACTGGCTCTGAGCTGTGTGGAATTGATGGGATCATCTTTAATTCTGTCTGTGCTCGGCTCACTGGGCTGCACCTGTACATGGTTACTGTAATCTCTCTAAATCTCCAACTAACTCGTCTGTTTTACTTGCAGATCTATTATGCAGTCTCCAGTATTATACGGGACTATAATACCTAGTAAGTATTTCTCAGAGACTTACTTTCCTGGCTGGTAAGTAGCATTAATGTTTCTGGGCTTTTCTCAAGGGGCAGTCTAGCATAAATTTATAACTTGGGCGGTAGCCTCATTCTAGCTGACCCTGCAGTGCAGCTGAGAATGTGTCCCTTTGATTTTCCTGTATGTAATCATGTTGGGACAGAAACCCAGCATGTCCATTTTACATTCCTTTCTAGTTCTTCTGCATTAAATGTTTTCCCAGCCTGCAACTGACAAGACTGTATCACTTTCAAATCTAATTACCCCCCCCCCCCACAGATTAATAAATCTCGTTTGGAAATGCCTGATACAAATTAGTCCATCTGTGTGCAGTTAAGTGTATTTACCACCCCCAATCTCTGTGAATGAGCAGTTTGCTGATTCTCCACAGGCATCTTGTGCGATCTGTTTCCTGCTCTGCCCATGGTGGGGAGATGTCAGGTGTTGCTGGAATGTGAATTCTCCCATCTTGTTCTGCTTGATGCATTTGCAGGAAGGGTGTCAGGTCTACACTACAAACTTCTGTTGAGGTTGTGATCTCTGACCAAATTAGCTGCGTCAGTAAAAGCCCCTAATGTAGATGCAGATATACTGGCAAAATGGCACTTTCACCAGAATAGCTTATATTGCTCAAGGAGGAGACGGGGGCATGGCTGGAATAAGTTTTGTCAGCTAAAGGTTTAAAGGAATAAGGTTTGCCAGTATAAGCAGTCTCCATACAAGGAGTGCTTTGCCAAGTAAGCCGATCGGTCCAGCCACATAGACAAAGTCTTCCAAGTGTAGACCTGATCGGAGAAGCACTTCGGAGAAGCTTGCGCTCTCTCCGCAGGCCTGGGTTGCTCTGTGGTGCAGGACGGGTCTTGTGTGATGAAAACATTGTACTGCAAAATTAAGTCTCTATTTTCTGTCTCCTAAGCAACATCTGCACCTGGATCAAAATCAAAGTCCACAACGTTCTACTGCACATACAGTAAGTGGCATTTGGTTAAAAGCGAATCACTCACTGTTGATCTGCGTGGTCCCAAACATTCCTCACTGAAGCGATCTGGATTTCTCTTTGTATTAGTGTTTTCAGAGACCAAGACTGTTCAAAGTTGTAATTAGTCTTTCCCCAGGTAGGTTTGCAACTGCTGGCGTGGGTGTGTCACAGTTATTTGAGTTTCAAGGGGAAAGTCACCCAAGCTATTGGTGCAGAGGAGCATGCCTGGACTTCAGCCCCAGGGAGCTCCAGCAGTGCAAACCCAGCGTGTTGGTGAGGTGACTTGTACAGTGGTACGGTTTCTGCCTGCATTGGGAACAGCTCTACCTGTGTCTGGGGTGAATGGTGCAGGAGGAGAATGAGCTTGGCCTGTTCCCCAAAGGATAGATCCTGTACATCCCCCATGTTGGGGCAGAGTGACTCAGACTCGTGCTTGAGGTCTTCAGCATTTGAACAACGACCCCAGCTGCTCAGATGGCTGAGACACCAGGGTGTGAAGGAACAAAGCACATTCTCTCTTCTGCAGACATCCTGCCCTGGCCCCATCTTCTGCAGACAGCCTGGCTGCAGAGGAGGTCCTGGCCAGGAAGATGGCCTGAAGGCATTGCACTCAGCTTGACTGCACGTGAATTGTGCTGTATTTTGAATGAGCCAGTGAGAGCAGCCCACACCAGGCAAACCAAGAAAGCTTTGCCTCCTCCTCCTGCGGAGGTGGGAGTGAGTGTGGGCCCACACAATCCTTCCCAGGGGTTGGTCAGTAACATGACCCAGAAACTGACCTGCCATTGACAGCAGTTTTCTGTCTGGCGGCCAATGGAGCAGTGACGACAAACCCATTTCCAACGCTGTTCTTGAACCATGGCTTAGAGTGCGGCTCTCAGCTGCGGCCCATGTGACATCCTCGGGGCCATACAGGTAGTATTGGATACGGCCCACATAACACATTGTGGGCTGCATATGCAGCCCGCAATGGTAAATAAGTTGAGAACCACTGGCTCAGACATAGTGCGGCCAAGTCCTTGTGGTACATTCTAGGATGAGAATGGTTTGGCCCGTCTGCTCTAGCAGTTAAACAATCTGTATCCCCTCTGTACTGAGACCTGGTGTTGACGGGGCTGTGTATCAAGTAGGATGGTGTGAATATCTGCAGTGGCGCTGGGCCGAGCGGCTACAGCTCCTGCAGTCACACCATCTATCTGCTGGCCATCATTGTCACACGCAGGAGGCAGAAGGTGACCTTTGCTGCCTCTCTTCTGTGTTGTGCCACTTCCCAGTGGTGTTAGCCCTGTGGTGCATGGTAGGGTACAAACTGTTCTTTGCTGTAACACTGAAAACAGAATGGGAAGGTATGTGCTGCTGTCGCGCTACGTTGTCGCTTCGACTACACAAGTGCTTGGTTTGTTTGGCATGACCTTTAAGGAGCAGGCAGAGGTGCAGAGGCTGTAGAAGTGTATGGGTCCAGCTTTAAAGGCTGTGTTAGAAGAACATTGCAGATTGCTGATAGGGGATCGCTTAAATGCTGCCTTAAAAATTAATGTGGTCTGAGGGAGCCCCCTACAAATGTGTGAAACGGGGCAGCTCGGCTTGGACTTGTGGTATGAGTGGTTTGGCGCTGCAGAGTAAGAAAGACGAAAATTGTGCAAGTGGTTGGGAAAGGCCACAATGGAACTTTAAGGAAAAGTGAAATCCCAGCAGAAGATCCAGCTTGGTGCTTTCAAATCTCTTTATAGTTCAAGTAAAATGGATTATTGTGTGTTGCAGGGGCACCCTAACCTGCTCGTACCTGTGCCACTCGGAGCAGCTGGCTTTTGAGAGCTACAAGTATGTGGACTGTAGAGGGAATGCGACGCTGCCTCACCCGCTGTACCACCGCCCACCATGATGGGGTCACTGGACGGTGACATTCTTCTGTCGCAAAGGCAAGTTGTACCAGGGACACAGCAACTCCAGGGGCTTCTCGTCCAAGCCACTGATTTTAAACAGGACGTTTGGCTCTCCCTTGGGAGGAGACGTTCAGTCTGCTGCTGTTTCCTGGTTACAGACTGAAAGAATTTCATGAACTTGGAACACGCTGCTCTGAGTTTGCAATTCCCCTTTGTATCCTGTATGGGGGTTGGCATCAGCAGAGTGTGCACACTGTATAGGGAAATTGCTGTATTAACTGATTAAGAGAACTCTGCTAGGTTGTTAGCTGCCTTGTCCTGTGCAGTATTTCACTATTGCACTAGGGGAGGCATTGCCTGTTGGTCCAATCAGCTCTCCTGCCAAATAACATTTTTGTGCCTGTGCCCTGTGGTGTGGGCGCTCTTGGCTGGAGAGCATCCCCTAGTGATTCTTGGATAGCAATCACACCCCGGCTCTGCGAAGCAGGGAGAAACCCAACTGCACTGACATCTAAGAACCTCTGGCTCTTAAATAACAAGCACTGAATAATGGGCTAAAACTCTGCCTGGTTTGCACCGAGAGGGGTAAGGGTGGTGTAGTGGATGTTGGGCCAAGTTCCTCTACGAGGGAGGCTGGGTAAGTATGTTCAGTCCCTGACTTCTCCTAATCCTATCAGAGGGATTGTCTCGCATGAAGGGTTGTGCAGTCCAGCTCGATGCAGCGGCCACGGTCTATCTTGTACCCAAAGTGATCAAACTCTGCTGCATCCTTGCAGCATGGAGGCGGGGAGGAGAGGGATTGCTACTTCCCAGATGGCAGAGGAAGGTGAGGGGCCCATCATGCATTCTCCACACAGCACATGCCATTTTCTGGGGCACTCCCTTGTGGGCTCCTGTATTAAGGAGTTTAACTTTAATGAGTGGCAGGAGTCTTACTTGGATAAGAAAAGCTCTGTTCATGCAAATGCCAGGAAACAACAGTTGCCGTTTATACCTATTTGTAGCATTTTCTATGAGGGAAGGAGCCCTGACCACGCTTCCACCCTCTCTCCAGAGCCTTGTACGGTACAGACTCATTCTCTGTAGGAACAGCTCAGGCAGAGGATGCACACTCACGTTACTGCCTGCTAGACCCATGGGCATAAGCACCCTCCTTAGATCCCAGCGTTGCTAATGACTGGCACATTCTGCCTGGATGGATGGATGTATAGAAATTGCTGGGCATATGATCTGACCCAGAGCAGCCCAACATCGCCCTAAACGCCTCTCCAGCCAGATGGGACATGGTGGGAAAAGCAACATGCATCAGAGTAGTTGGGAGAGGAAACCTTTGTGCCTCAGCAAAGAACTAATCACCGTCCACAAGATCCCTGCTGAGTGCTACCCCAGGGGCAGAGACTCCAAGGAGCCTGCCCTTCCTAGAGGTCCCAGCAGGGCAGTGTTCTGTAGCTTGCCTTTCATCTACCTGCTCTGTGGATCCAAAGGTCCAGTCTCCAGGGCTCCCAAACTAGCACATTTCAGCAGAGGCATGTTAATCATTAAGTGTCTTTTCCTGATCGTTTATATGTTCCATTAAGGTTGCCATGGATTAATTCCCTGCCTGAGGCAGGGGCGAGGAAGCACCTTGTGTTCTGAAAGCGTCTCTTGTCTGTTGGCTCTTGTCCTTTTCCATCATCTCTCACTGTATGTTTGTATTCGCGGTGTTGTTGCACCTGCTCTGCTATTCTCTTCTCGCTGTCTCTGCCCCGGCACAGTCGTTGAGAGCTGGCTGTGCTCTGGCATGGCTGTGCCTGTGTTATATGCCTGCATCAGTCTGTTCACAAATAAAAAGGGCTTTGTAAAATCAGAGTGGTGCTTCCTCCTTATGATCTGTGCTGGGACAACTCCTGGGAATGCTGAGCGGGGACCTGATTCCCTGGGGAAATCAGTCTCCACATAGCGTTACAGTGACACCTGCTGGCCAGTGGGAGTCACTGCATATTATGGCTTAAAAAGGGAGGGGGGAGGTTTTAAATGGGAAAACCAAGGCCTCCACGAAGGTGCCTGCTGAACATCCCCTCCCAGGAGAGCAATGTCCAGGGACACCCAGGGTTTTGCAGCTACTTTCTGCCAGAGGCCTGAGGCAGGAGTTGCTCTCATCGGCTGGTTGTGCATAGCAGCATCCTACAGGGCAGTTTCTCTGTAGCTGTAAATGCAGCACACAGATCAAATTCTATTTACAGGCCTTTCTTCAGTGTCTGATCACCTCCCGTACATCAGTGCATTTTCATCACAACCCACCCCATGAGGAAGGGATGTGTGACTATTTCAGCTTTACAGATAAGGAATTGAAAGGAAAGGGACTTGTCTGAAGTCATGCAATGAGTTAACAGCAGGGCTGGGACCAGAACCTAGATCTCCTAACTCCCAGTCCTGTTCCTAAGGCACAAAACTATCCTCTGCTGCCTGATGTTTCTGTGGGTTAGAATTTGGCCTCTTAACTAGAACATTTTCAGTATCTACAATGGACTGCTGTGGGGAAAGGGTTTGTCTTCCCCTCTGTGGGTTATTAAAGTTAGTGCAATTAGGTGAGGAGGGATGGAGCCCCCACAGTCACTCTGTTAGCAGCTGTTGGAAGGATGAATGTGTCAGGGTAGGAAAGAAGCAGTGTGTAAAAAATCCTGAGCTGTGCCGATGCTGGCACTGGCAAAATGTTTTTCCAATAATAACAACTTACAAGAAATGTCAGAGCTTCCTTGCCCCCCCCCACCAAAGAAAAGGGGGGGGGGGCGCAATTGAACAATACTAACTTGGACTGGGAAGGACAATCTGATTCCTGACCGACTGTAAGCAGTGGAGTGTAACTGGCTAAAATTGTCACTTTCCTCAGAATTTTGTCTATCAAATCAATTTTCAGTGTGTGGACAGGTGACACTAGTTTAAAAGTTCTATGTCAATTCTTAAGGATGCTGCTTTCTTTGTCTGAACTTAGCATAGTTTTCATATAAAGTACCTGGCCTTGGTTGGTTGCAACTGTCTTAGCAGGGAGGTGGCAAAGTGAATGGACTATGTGCAAATGCAAGGTCCTCTTAGTTGCCTAAGAGAGACCATCCCTCATAATGTTCTGTGGGTGTGGAGAGTTTATTACACATTAAGGGTTACAGCCCCTAATGGGAAGTGACCGGCAGGTCCTATGTGTTCTTCATGCTGATGGCTTCGTTATGGTGTTGGATTCAGCTGCACTTATCTTGATCTCCTTGGTGCTTAAAGGCATGTTACTAGACGGGGAGTCATTCCTGCGTTGCTGGTTACTCGGTCATTACCATTGTTGTATGTATTGCACAGCCTGGAAGGGTAAGGAAAGATAATTTGCCTCCAAGTTTCTCGTGTATAATGGGAGGGTGCATGGTGGCCGTTCTATGCCATACCATTTTATAATTTGGGGGGTGGGGGAATTTGTAAAAGATTTAAAAACAAAATGAACCATTTTTTTACCATTCACAACTGAATTTCAAAGAGAGGTGAGGAGTGGACAGCAGAGGGGGTTTAAATAATGATCCACTATTGGCAAGAAAACAGTTTTGTGCAGAACTGAGAGGAATTTACCTCCAGCAACAGTCCAGGTGACTCTTGTTGATAACTCCTCGTTATACTGGTATAAAGGCACTGAACTGGAGTAAATTGGGCTGCTGTAGGCCCTTTTATACCAGTGTAACTGCATTCACGCCAGGAACATTTTGCTGCTTTAGCTATACCGGTATAGTTAAAGTGGCAAAACACCTAAGGAGAGAGAGACTAATTCTTGATGGGGATGAGATTTATTAAGATTGCTGTGATGGCAACAAAAGATGAAATCTCTTAGGGAATTTCCTTGCAGAGCAACCCAGGATGCTCATGCATAAGGGTCACACCCTTGCATCAAAGAAGCGAAGAACTAATTCTTGCTCCCAACTCTCTTCTCACCCCTTCCCCATCAACTTACTGAGTATCTACGTGGCAGTTTTGCGCTGCTTATCGTCACGTAATGACACTTGCATGGGCAGCACTGGCAGGAGCAGGTGACTTCTGAAACAAATCACAAGTTACTAACCAAACTCAGTTGCCTTTGCAGAAACACTCTCTCCAAATGTGAATTTATTTTACTAAATGCCTTTGCCCTGAATGACTGCAAAACCATGAAGAGCGATAGACCCACCCACACTGCACCTCTGGGACAAAGGCAGAGTCACAAGAATTACTTGACATGCCTGTGTTATTCAAACTGCCATAAAACTGCAACAAGTGGTAAGAAGATGAAATGAAAAACTGGCCCAGTGAAAGGGATATGCGGTGATGCATTCAAGTTTAGGATTGGCCTCAGATGTGTAGCATCATTGGTTTATGAAGGTAACATTAAAGGACTGACTTTATCTTTAGAACACTTGATACAATGCTGCATGAGAGAGAACTGCCCCTCTGCTTTTCACTTCCATATTAATAGTGCTGAGGAAACCTAGGCCTGGGCTACACTACCGGGGTGGTTCGAACTGAGATACACAACTTCAGCTACGCTAGGCGCGTAGCTGAAGTCGAAGTATCTTATTCGACTTACCTGGCCGTCCTCAGGGCGGCGAGTTGACTGCCGCAGCTCCCCCGTCTACTTCGCTTACTCCTCCTGCCGAAGTGGAGTACGGGCATCGATTCGCGGATCGATTTATCGCGTCCAGACGAGACGTGATAAATCGATCCCCGATACATCGAGCACTACCTGCCAATTTGGCTGCAATTCCCCCGGTAGCCTGATCGGGTCAGATATATTAAGGGTTTGTCTGTACACAAACTGGAACTGCACTAACTGTTTTAATCCACACTTTTAATTATTTTGGTGCACCTCTGTATGTGGACACATTTCTATCTATCTTAGGGTCTTATTCTGCTGTCCATCGCTGAAGTATCTGAGGGCCTTCCATATAAAACTGATAGCAATGGTGACTGCCTAGTGCATTGTCAGACACTAAAACTTTGTGGGAGCAGAGTTCTAATTTTTTTTTAAACTAACTTAATTGTATTGATGTTTTTAGGTTGATTTGTTTCAGAGATGTAGTTTTTTTGGGGGGGGGCGCGGTTGGGTAGAGAGGGTGTCAACGTTGTCAATCCAATGCTGGAAAGGCCTTTCTGAAGAGGATGGTTTGGTAGCGTTCCCTAGTGTATTAACTCCTTTCAGACAGTGTCCTGTTCTGATTACGTGAAATCAAACAGGGGACACATGATCTGAAATAAGTCTTGCCCCAAAATAGCTAAAACTGAACTAAACTGATGTTACTTTGATTCCATTATTTTGTCTTTACAAACCCTTTGTTTACAGCTAGGGCCCGATTTTCAGCTGGGCCTCTCTTTGTGCATGTAATGGTTTTCCTCCCTCAGGTAGTTGTGGCTGTGTTGTTTCAGTACAGTTAGTTGGGGGCACTAAAGCATGGGCCACTTCTGGAATTCTAGGCTCTGGTTTGAATCCCAAGGTGCTTTACGAACACTAATGAATTAAACTTCATAACTCCTTCAGACTTACTGGGTAACCGAATCCAGGAGCCCTGACCTGCAGTCCCCTCTACTAGCTACTGGAAACACTGCCTGAGTCCTCGCAGTCCCCTTCTCCACTTCAGTCACTGACTCCATTCTCCTGTAATCCTACACCCTGCTTCAGGTGCTAGTTCACTCATCTGTCAATGTATTATTCACCAGCTCCCTCACTGAGCTAAAAGCGACAGGTGGGGAACGAGGTGGGACTGGACCGATTCATTTCCCTACAGGAATTTTCCCCCGTGCTGTGAAGGGGGAGGAGGGGAACCTTAGTGCATTCTGCTCACGGTCTGGTTCCATTCAGTGCTGGGGCAGGGAAGGCTTTGCCTACAGCACGGGGGGGAGAAAAGGGCCTGACTTTTCAGCAGTGCTGAGTGTCCTCACTCCCAGCTGAAGCACGAAGCTCGGCACCTCTACACGCTAGGACTGTTGGGGGGACGGGCCTGGGGGTCAGTCCAGGGTTTGACTCTGTGCCCCTCTCTGCAGCACAGGAAACTACTCTGATCGCTTCAATTGTCACAACTCCCCCCACAAAGGGGGGTTCACAACAGTCTCCTGCCCCCCCCCCCCCGCCCCGTGCAGGCCAAGCTGCCCCCAGGACAGTCCCCTCTTGACCCCCCCCGGCCCTTAATCTCCGGAGCCCCGGATCGCGGCCGCCCAGCTCCCCTCACCTGGCGGGGGGGGCTTCTGGGGCTGCGGCGGGGGGGGGTTGATTTCAGGTCTCTGCTCCGGAGCCTTCTTGGCGGCTTCTTCCGCCTTCTGCACAGGAAGGGACGTCCCGTGAGTGAGGGTCCTCGCCCCCCCCGGACCCCCCCGCCCCGGGCCCCCCCCGACCCCTGCCCCCCCCCCGACCCGGGTTCCCCCCGACCCCGGCCCTTGGACCCCCCCCCCGCACACACCTGCTGGAGGAGCTGGGTCCGCCGCCTGCGCTCCAGCACCAGCTGCCTGCGCCGGGCCTCCCAGTGGTAGGCGGACATGGGGCCGGGGGCCGGGGAGGGGAGCGGGGCCGGGGGGGGGATGGCTCTGCCCAGGGGAGCCGCCGCTGCAGCCGCTGGGTCCCGGCCTCACAATGCGGCGGCGGCTGCCAGGCAACCGGGTCCGGGGAGGCGCTGGGCCCGCCGGGCCCCCCCCTCGGGACCCACCCCCGGCTGGGGCCCCTCCTCCGGCCCGGCCCCCGCAGCCCGGGCTCCCCGCCAGGGGGCGCTGCGCGCCCGGCGTTCCGGAGAAACCCCCCCCCCGGGCTCCCCGCCAGGGGGCGCTGCGCGCCCGGCGTTCCGGAGAGCGTCCCCCCAGGTCCCCGCCAGGGGGCGCTGCGCGCCTGGCGTTCCGGAGAAAACCCCCCCCCGGGCTCCCCGCCAGGGGGCGCTGCGCGCCCGGCGTTCCGGAGAAACCCCCCCCCCGGGCTCCCCGCCAGGGGGCGCTGCGCGCCCGGCGTTCCGGAGAAACCCCCCCCCCGGGCTCCCCGCCAGGGGGCGCTGCGCGCCCGGCGTTCCGGAGAACCCCCCGGGCTCCCCGCCAGGGGGCGCTGCGCGCCTGGCGTTCCGGAGAGCCCCCCCCAGGTCCCCGCCAGGGGGCGCTGCGCGCCCGGCGTTCCGGAGAAACCCCCCCCCCCCAGGTCCCCGCCAGGGGGCGCTGCGCGCCCGGCGTTCCGGAGAAACCCCCCCCCCCCCGGGTCCCCGCCAGGGGGCGCTGCGCGCCCGGCGTTCCGGAGAAACCCCCCGGGTCCCCGCCAGGGGGCGCTGCGCGCCCGGCGTTCCGGAGAGCCCCCCCCCAGGTCCCCGCCAGGGGGCGCTGCGCGCCCGGCGTTCCGGAGAAACCCCCCCCCCCCCGGGTCCCCGCCAGGGGGCGCTGCGCGCCCGGCGTTCCGGAGAGCCCCCCCCCAGGTCCCCGCCAGGGGGCGCTGCGCGCCCGGCGTTCCGGAGAAACCCCCCCCCCGGGTCCCCGCCAGGGGGCGCTGCGCGCCCGGCGTTCCGGAGAAACCCCCCCCCGGGTCCCCGCCAGGGGGCGCTGCGCGCCCGGCGTTCCGGAGAAACCCCCCGGGTCCCCGCCAGGGGGCGCTGCGCTGCTGCAGGCGCCGGGGACCAGCCGGGGCGCACGCGGAGCCCCGGGCCTCTTGGGGCGCCTGGGGGGGCCGGGCTCTTCCCTGTCCCCGCCGCTCCCTAGCCCCGCTGGGCTGCCCGGCCTTTCTCCCCCGTCCCGATCTCCGCTAGGGACCTACCCACCGAGCCTGGGCAGCGCCCACCCCGGCAATAGCGCCCGTGGGCGCTCGGCCCCGCCGAACCTCTGCGCAGGGCTGGTGGGGGCAGCTGCCGCCCGGCTCCCAGCCCCCTTCGGGAACTCGGACCTGGCTGTTCAGGTTTCAAACCGCCGGGGCCATCAGTCCCCGGGGCTTGCTGGGATGACAGTGGCGCTAAGGGGCAATGCAGGAGGGGTGTCATGGGCCAGCACCGCTCACCTGCCCATAGCAGCCGCGCACAGTTATTCAGCCTGGTAGAATCCAGTTCTCTGATTTCCTCGGCAGCGTCCCTGAACTCTGCCTCCCTCTGTCCAGGGGGAACCAGGGCTTCCAAAGAGCGGCTTCCCCTTCACAAGGGTGCTGCAAATTCTGCCGTCCTATCCCTGTCTAGCGTCCTTCAGAGCAAAGTCTGCCAAGAGTGGGGGTTACAAATAACTACTTTATTCCTAGGTACCCCAGAGCTGTCGAATGACAGCAATAAAACATCCCATTGAAAAGCTGAGTGTTGTTGGTATTGAACATTTCGATTGTGGTAGCGTCTAGTTCCCTGGTACAGGATGGGACCCATAGGGCCAGGCACCCTACAGACATAAGAAATGACTCCCTGCCCCCTAAGACTTTACAAGCAAGAAATGAGAAGGAAGTGGGCAGGGGAACAGAGACTAGGGGGAACGAATAGAACAGTGTGTTTAGGACTGATGGTCTCTTTGGGGTGTATGCACCAGGGAAGTGGGCCTGCCACCCTGGAAGGTGACCTTTGTTTCCTCACTGCTACTTTTACCCTTGAAGGATCATTGCTGCCAGAAGCGATTCAGACCCTGCGCATGGACAGCCTCGGGTATTAATCCCTGACTAGAGGCTGCCAGAGTTGTCTACACATGAATGAGTTAAGTGTAGTGAATTACTGGGTTTACCAAAACTCATTTCACTTGAGGTAGCCGGCAGGGCTCACGGGAGGTGAAAGGTCCACTTCTTTGTTCCCTGAACCATCCACCACTGACTTCCAACAGGATTAGATGCTACCCATTAAATTACTCCTGTCAATGACAATCTATTTGGCTTGGCTTGATAAATTTAGCAGTGCAGTCTATTGACAGCCTTTAAATTAGCTCATCACCCACTTGTGAGGCCGATGGCAGATTAGTGCTAAATCTAGAGTGACTCCTATAAGTGGTAGTAACAGTTTTAAGAAGGGGCTGTATTATACAGGGGGAGGGAATTGTGCCCAGTGGTGAGAGCAGAAGGGATTGGGAGCCAGGACTCCTGGGTTCTATTCCTGGCTCTGTTATTGCTGTGCTGTGTAGACTCCGGCAAGTCACTTCGCCTCTCTGTGCCTCTCAAACATGGGGTTATTTAATCCAAACTCGGTTATTTAGAAACCCTATGGACTATGCAAGTGCTTCGTTCAGAATGAAGCAGCATCTTAATCTGCTGAGCGGAAACTCATAGCCCTGCCAAAACCATCTAGGTGATATCCAAACACCTCACAACTATGAATGCATTTACCCTCAGAGTGCAGTAGGGAAATAGGGTCATCCCCGTTTCAGAGATGGGGAGTTGAGGTGCAGAGAGATTCAGTGACTTGCCTGACATCTCACAGGGACCCTGTGGCAGAACCAGGACCTGAATCCAGATCTCCTGAGTCCCAGGTCGCTGCCTCAAGACCATCCTTCTGCTTTAGATGCTCCCTAATTGTTTACACAGCCTAGGGGTGAGCAGGCGTCTGCCTGCAAGGAACTTTGCTTATGCTCCCGGTCACGTATTTATTGGTTTCCACTATCTGCCAAAGATAGCAGGAGTTTATTCCTTTAACCCTTTTAAGATTGTGTAATTGGCTTCTCTGTCAGCAGGCTCATTGGAAATGCCTGGTGAGTATCACTACCTTGAAGGCTAGCAGGAGCTGAAGCATGGAAAAAAGCCTACCGAAAAACACCAGCTATGATTGACAGCTGTCACTCAGAGCATACATCCTCCTAGAACAGGAGCCGCCCTCCTAAGAAGCATATTTAATATTGACTGTTAACAGTCACCATCTTCATTTGGGGAGCAGCATCTACCAGTGACAAAGGGACCTTTCATTCTCAGCCTGCAGGCACACCTGCACCGCAGCCGGTCCTTATAGACAGTCCCCAATATAAGGAAAGAAGCAGGGCGCTACTGCCACTAGCTATGAGCTTTCTTTGTGAAAACAAGTCTTTGCCCTGGGGCCTGTGCGCCTTGAGGATCCCCCCTGGATATTCCCTCCCGTCTTGGATGCTGAATATTGTAGGGTTTTCTGTAATGTCCATTACCCTAGTATCTCAGCTAAGCTAGATTTGCAGCTGGGGGCCTGTGCCTCCTTCCCCGGGGGGAAAAGGCTCTGCCTGGGATAATGGGAGACGTATTTTTTATTTGTTTTGTCAGGTCCCTTTCCTTTCTCCCCACTCCTTCCCATATACATTAGCTGCACTGGGAAAGGTGACACCTCCCCAACGTGATGGGGCTCGGGAGAGTTCACCCTGCGGGGTGGAGCTGCGGGCTCTCCCCGGCCCCGGTCACGCAGAGCTGGGGGCTTCTTCCTCCTTCCCTGCGGCTGGCTCTAGGCTCCGGGCTCCTGTCCAGATGCAAACAGCTGTCGCCAGCTGTGCACAGCGGCTTGCGTTGATTGGCTCAGGCGCCGTGACATCACGGGGCTGCTCGGAGGCGTTTAGCTCCCTCGCCGCCGCCCTTGCAGGAGTTTCCAGCGGCGACTCCAGTCGCTGCAGAGAGACGGTCTCGCTGGCGGCTCCGTGGAGCTGGGAGGGTCCCTGCCAGACGAGTAGGCTCCGACCCCGGGCTGCCCCGGCCCCTATGGCAGGTAAACGGGCTGGGGGCTGCAGCGGGGAGGCGCGGTCGGAGAGCGCACCGGGAAGGGCTGGGGTCCCTTCCCCTGCTCTCCGCGCTGGGGACGTGCCGGGAAGGGGCGTCTCCCGGGGATCCCCACGAACCCTCCTGCGGGGGCGCGGGGACCCCGCCGTGCACTGGGGAACTCCCCCGTGGGGATGGGGGAGCTGGGACAGCCCCCGGGGAACCGGCCGGGGCGGGTGCCCGGCCCTCTCCCTTCCCCGGGGGAAGGACCCTGTTCCCAAGCCGGCCCCTGGAGCGTCTGCAGCGGGGCGAGCTCCCGGGGAGTGGGGCTGGCTGCTCCGGGGGTCCCCTGCCTGCTTCTCCCGGTGCGGGGCGCTGGGGGGGGGTGTCGGGCTGGGGCCGGCCTCCCGCTTCCCCCCGGCTCACCCTGCCCTTCTCCCCGCCGCAGCCCGGAGCGCCCTGTAGCGCCGCCCGGCCCGGGCACCATGGGGAACCAGCTGGCGGAGATCGCGCCCGCGCCGCCCTTCCTGCCGCACTTCCAGGCGCTGCACGTGGTGGTGATCGGGCTGGACGCGGCCGGCAAGACCTCGCTGCTCTACCGGCTCAAGTTCAAGGAGTTCGTCAAGAGCGCGCCCACCAAGGGCTTCAACATGGAGAAGATCCGGGTGCCCTTGGGGGGCTCCCGCGCCATCGCCTTCCAGGTGTGGGACGTGGGCGGGCAGGAGAAGCTGCGGCCCCTCTGGAAGTCCTACACCCGCCGCACCGACGGGCTGGTCTTCGTGGTGGACGCGGCGGAGGCGGAGCGCGTGGAGGAGGCCCGGGTGGAGCTGCACAGGATCACCCGGACTTCCGAGAACCAGGGCGTCCCCGTGCTGGTCCTGGCCAACAAGCAGGACCTGCCTGGGGCGCTGTCGGCCTCCGAGGTGGAGAAGCTGCTGGCCCTGCACGAACTGAGCGCCTCCACCCTGAGCTGCACCCAGGGCTGCAGCGCGGTGGACGGGCTGGGCCTGCAGCAGGGGCTGGAGAAACTCTACGAAATGATCCTCAAGAGGAAGAAAACGCTGCGGCACAGCAAGAGGAAGCGATGAGCAGCCCCGGAGCTTGCCCCAGCCCCACCCAGCTGCCAGGGCGTTGCTTGTTGGGTGCAGGGTGAGCAGGTCCCGTGCCAGGCCTGGCTCACCCCAGGGTGGCTAAACCTCCCATGTAGACAAGGACTTTGTTACGGGGCAGCGCCCTCTGGGGGGTCTGTGTGCCTGCCCGTGAACTCTCCTCCATCCAGGATTCGGGATGGCTCCAGTGGGAGTGTGCTATAGGGACTGGTCTGGACCTGTGCCCGTGGGCTGACAGGACACACAAGTGCCACAGCCAGACTGAGAGCAACGGCCCCTAATGTGTCAAAATCAAATTTAAAGAGAGGTAGGGTGGGGTTAGGAGACTGCAACCTGATGGCAACTTGCATTAGATGAAAACACTGCAAGTGGGTTTTCTAGGTGTGTGGGTGTTAACTTCCATCATTGCTACAGGAAAGGTGGGGGAGGGGAATCTTTGTATTACTGGGATTTTTTTTTTATAAACCATGTGTATTTTTTTTTTTTTTGTAGGAACTAAACATAAGTTATTAAACAGACAGATTGGATAGCTGGGAGTGGCTTTGAGTCTTCACTTTCATGCTGTCCGAGTTCATACTTTGTCAAGATTCCACTTGGCTGGATCTGGACAAAAGGTACATTGGGATTAAAGGCAGGACTGCCTTTTATTGAAACCAAAGACCTCTGCTAAACAGTTGGCCTTCATCTTTAAGGAAAGAAGGCTTTTAGACATGAAGTGACAGAAATCTAATCTATCCTTGTCTCCTGCTAAGGGAGGGAGCTCTTGTGAGGGTCGAAAGAAACCAACCAAGTCTCTGGCTGTTGCACTAATGAATAGTAACAAAAACATGACCCGATGTTGTTTTCCAGGGCTGGTAAGCCCCTGCAGCTCCCATCCATGCCAGCATTTGCAGTTTTATGCAGCATCTGGAGTTATAACTAGCGATGAGACAGATTTTGCAAAGGAGAGAGATTAAGTCTCAGGCCGTAGGTTTAAACCTGTCTTGAACTACTGGAGTCCAGGATGAGCCTTGATGTGGGGGGGTGGGGAAAGCAAATTATTTCACTCTGCTACTGTGGTGTTCTACCTTCCTCTGATGCATCTGGTGCTGGTCCCTGTCTGAGACAGGAGGCTGGACCAGATCTAGTGAGGCAATTCCTACTACCCCGTCCATGGTAAATCTCAGACATTGCTCCCCTGAAACTCTAGACCTAAGTCGCCGTTTGAAGTGGCCTGTATGGAGCTGAGTAGGTATCCGGGATGAAAATGAGCTAGGAGCCTTTAAGTAAGTGTGAAAAGCCCAAGGCTTCTTCCTTCCCTCACACCCAACTGGCTGGGATCAGATGTGCTACCCTGTCCCTGGGTCCCTTTCTGGTAGCGGCTGGGCTGTTCACAGGCTATAAACGCCACAGAGGCGGGAGATCATCTTATTGGACCAACCTCTGCTGGTGAAAGAGAGACACTTTTGAGAGTTCAAGAGCTCTGTGTAGCTCAAAAGCTCGTCTCTCTCACCAACAGAAATTGGTCCAATAAAAAATATTCCCTCCCACACCGTCTCTCTCTAATCTCCTGGGCCAGTACAGTTATAACAACACTGCAGCCCAACACCTGGCAAGTCTAACTGTACAAAGGTGACAACAAACTTGGTTGCTGTAACAGGAACTGGAGGGCGGGGGGAGGAATAAGCAGGACAGATTTTCCCCCCCACACACACACTCCTTTCAAAAGGGGGTGGTAAATGCAGTGGTGGCCAGAACAGGAATCAGAGGCATTTACTGCTGCGTTGGCCCCAAACGTGACCCAGAGTAAAAAATGTGTCTTGGCTGCCACACGAGTTGGAATAAATGCAGCGTTTATTCAGCTTAAGCTGGTTGCGCGCGCGCGTGTGTGTGTGGCTAGAATCCTTTTCACTCAACAAGATTATACCTTTGTATTGACTTTTGCTCCCTCGGCTGTGCTCAGCACTTTGTGGGTCAGGGTGGGGTCGGAGCTGTGTGCGGCTGCCATGTCGCATGTTCCTGGAGCGGGTGAACAGTTTACATCATGAACTGCACATGAAGATCTCGAGTTCCCCTTTTCCAGACAAAGAGAAGGCGCAGCCGTATGCCAACTGAGGTGCTCCACGGGGAGGAGCAGCGGAGTCTGAGGAGCCAAGAAGTGGCGTTAAGCACAGAGAACTGAGAGCTGCACCATTCACAACTTCTCACACAGCAGGGAAGGAAGGAGAGCAGGGGGCTGACTTCCTCCCAGAGAATCCCTTCTCCCTTGGTATTAGCCTGAGGTGGGCCCTGGGTTTGGGTTAGTTGCCAGAGATGATGGGGAATGCAGCAAGGGTTTGTACATAATTTGCCTAAAAAGCTGTTTAAATAATTGCATGAGCTTTGTTAGCATGGTCACGCTGGCTGGCCTTGCTCTGCTTCTCCCCCAGTGGAGGCAGCCCCCAGCCCTGACACAGAAGGACCATCACAGCTGCAGTGTGTCAGTCACAAGGACCCAGATCCTTAGCGGTATTTGTGTGCTAGCTCACATCAACTCCCCAGGGGAGGCAGGTGCCTAAGTACCTTTGAGAACCTGGGCCAAGGTGAAGAGCATCAGCAGGAGTGGGCCTGTGCCGGAGGAGGGATGGGGAGAAGGGGCCTGGAGGAGGGAAAGGGCTTCAGAGTTTAATACGGAAGCCTGCCCAGGAAGTGAGATCTATAGAATCAAAGTTAACCCTTCTGCTGCACTCCCCCACATGGAGAGACAATGAAAGGACTGGAATTGTTTCTCTTAGAATAAAAAGAGATGAATAAAAAGGGACATGATAAAAGTACATAAAACAATGAATGGTCTAGAGATGGGACAGTGTCTCCTAACATAGGAATATAGGGTTATTAAATTAAATTTCACATGTACACACTGCATAATGAGACCGTGGAACTCACTGACACATGATCTCAGTGAGGCCAAGAATTTAGCAAGCTCCAAAGAGGGATTGGATGATTCTATGGGTAACAAGAATATCCAGGGTTGCAACAGTTAATGTTGAAAAGGGTTTTGGAAGGGAGCTATGCATCCTCATGCTTCAGGAGAGAAGACCCAGATCCACAAAGGAATGTAGGCACCAGAACCCCTAAGTGCCTCAGGGAGCAAGCATGAGAATGAGACTATAGCCTGGTGGGAAACTCAGAGGCCAGGGCCCCTGCTCCAATGACACTTTAGTTATTGATTCAGTGGGGAACAGCTTGAACAGGAGAAATTGAGGTAGCACCATATCGGAGTATAAACAGCTCTATGATTCGAGCATGTTTGTAAAAAGTGGGACACCCCCCCCCCCCCTTTAAATCCTTTTTCCTCCATCAGGCCAAGGCAGGAATTGAACTTGGGTCTCACACCTCCTGGATGGGGGTAAGGGGAATTGAACCATAGCCTTGTGTGTTTCTTACAAGCATAGCTTAGCTGCCAAAGCCACCAGCCTCTGAGAGAGGGAGTCGTAGCTGGAGATCACTAGCAGAGGTAGGTGCCTCCCTGTAGCCCAGACCTATGGTGCTGAGTTCTGTGACAGAGACGGGGCGTAGGACACACCCCTCTCATCAGCCTCTCCCATGGGCTAGTTTGGGTGGTTCCCAGGTATCTAGCTGTCCCTGTGCATTGTTCAGGGACTTGCCGAGGTGCCTAACCCGGTTGAAAAGGGACCCTCCCCAGCCCGGTGAAAATGAGCAAGTGAGGGTGGGGGAGAGTGAGTGACAGAGGGAGGGGGGGATGGAGTGAGCGGGGCGGTGCCTCAGAGAAGGGGAGGGGTAGGGGTGTTCAATTTTGTGTGATTAAAAAGTTGGCAACCCTAGGCTTTGTGGAACCTATTCTTGTGCCAGTGATTTTCTGGGCACCTCAAAGTTAGTCCTTCTGTTGATACTGCCAGTTTTCCTTATTAGCGAGACCCTGAATGGGTCCAGCTGAACCTCATGAGAAATGCTCCACGAGGCTGCCCATTTACTCTCACAGCCAATCCCACTCTTCTCTGACGGCAGCTTGGGTCACACCTGTCCTATATAAGATCTTCCCCAGGTGCACTACCCGTTTCTGCAGGCAGGCTCCAGCTCTGAGATTGTCTTCTAGCTTAGCCGCACTGAACTCTTAGGGGGCTGGAGCCCAGGGGGCAGGAGGGCAGTGGGGCTCTCCACATTGTACTAGCATCATCACAGCGCTCAGACTAGGAAACCTGTTCGGGGCTTAGAGGAGGAGCTGAGCTGGGGTTGGGAGTCGGAGCACTCGAGTAACTCCATGTGTGGACAAGCCCTTAGGTCTCTCTCTCGCCTTGGGTAGTAGGTGGGTGGCCTCTCTGGGTATGTCTAGCTGGGAGGGAGCCTAGGAAGACAGACTTGTACTCAGGGCCTCGAGTTATTGCAGCGTGGTTACTGCGGCTTCGGCTCTTGAGCTCGGGCTGCCGCAGGACCCTGAGGTGGTTTAATGCGAGTGCAGGGCCCTGCGATCCTGCAGGGATGGGGCTACCATGGGTCCAGGCTCTTGCCGCAGCCACACCCACTTCTCCCCAGAGAGCGGGCGGGGGAAGGGAGCGCAAAGCCCCTTTCCACGTGCCAGGGGATTTGCTCGGAGCAGGGCTCCTGGCCCAGTTCGCGGGGGGGGGGGGAAGCTGGGCGTTTTAAATGAGATGAGCTTTGCCAAGGGGAATGCAGCGTCCCGGTCTGAGCCCCAGAACGCAAGGTGCCCTGCTGACAGACGGAGCCTCAGCCCCGATCTCTTTATGTAACCGAGCGCCCTGCAATCAGCTTAAATCCCCTGGGGGGTGTTATATAAGGAGCACACAGCTCTGTGTATCTGGCTCCAACACCCCACCCTAGGTGTGCTGCTGACTCCTTTAAATCCCTAGCGCCTGCAATCCCCCTCCAGCTTTAGGTGGGAATGTAGGAACTTGATTAATGGCAGGACCAGGAGGCCATATGCTTTCACCAAGAGTTTCCCATGGCATCACCTGGGAGGTCAAGGACCTGGTGCTGAGCCGTCACGTGGGCGGCTGTGTGCTGGGGACGGGTCCATGCACTGCATCTCTTCAGCAAGCTTTGAAGTTTTGCAGCTGGCAGGGCATGTCGCTGGGATTCTTCAGAGAGGAGAGTCCGCTGTGGCTGGGGGGGAGATGCTGAGTTTCCAAAATCATAATGAGCTTAATTCAGGCTTTGTTGTTACCTCTTAATTTTTTAATTAACTTATACAACGGCTGTTCGCAGTGATTAAGTAGCAGAGCAGGTGAGCCCCAAATAACCCCAGCAAAGCCTAACCTGAGAGCTCAGCCCCCACCAGGGAAAGTGGGTCTGCCCTACAAGAGAAGGCAAATCCCCCCGGAACAGCACTAGCAAAGCCCTGTGTTTACCTGCAGCCGGGGGCAGTCAGGCTTCACCTGGTCTGCTGAGCCACATGAAGCCAGAGAATTGCAGGGGAGAGCGCATGAGTTATTCTGTTCTCACTCGCTGCATCTCACACACCTGGAGAATACACTCAAGGGAATGGCCTTGTTTTGACCAGAGACTGGAACTGGCTGAACCTTCCTCCTGGTGTGAGGGTAACTTATTGGAACAGGTTCTCCCCTGCCCCCACGTGCTTAACTCATCAATGCTCAGGGTCTGTTCAGTAGAGACTGGCAGCATCTCTAAAGCACAGGCCTTAGTTCGACCATGAGTTAGTGGGCTCGGTAATGTTCACTCGGGGAGCGGGGAAGAATGATTCCCTCCACTGCCAGAACCGAGGGGGGAGGTTCTCTGGTGCGAGCCATGCAGGAGCGCAGGCTAGATAGTCGTAACAGTCCCTCTGACCTTGACAGCTATGAACTATCCAACTGGTGGAAGTTTCCCACAGCTACTAGTTATAGTTAGCATATCTTGCTATTGATATCGTGCCCGGGTGGGGGGTTTCCAGGATTTCCTCGTGCCATACAGCACGCGTTAAGTAATCCAGTGCCTTCAGGAAGCGAACAATCATAGAACTTCCTGTCCAAAACAGGCTGCATTAAGAGCACATAGAGCGAAGCCGAAGAGGTGGTCTTTGGGGGCAGATTTATTCCAAGGGCCAATACTAGAGACCTGGACGAAGCCTTAAGCCTCTACCTAAAGCAGATGTTTGGGTAGGGGAATGCACAGCGCCCGCTCCTCCCCAGCCCTTCCTGCGGGCTGCTGGCGGTGGGCTGCAAACCCCTCTCCCGAAATGAAGCCGAATGCTGGGCTCTAATGGAGCTCAGCTGGGCTGGAGAGAGGGCTCTGTATAAGTGTGTAGAGAGAGAGTGCTGCCGACTTAATTTCTTTCCAATCCCTGGGCAAGATGTAGTAAAGAGATTCAACTTTCCTGTCCCTCTTGGGGGAGGCAATGATAATAACACAGCACTGACATGGCTTCCATTGGAAAATTCAGTCTTTTATAAGTCCTGTTTGAGCCTCACAACAACTCTGGGAGGAAGGGACACAGGCATTTTACAGAGGCTAAGTGATTTGTCCAAGGTCACCCAACAGCTCAGTAGCAGAGCCCAGAAAACGTGGCTCTTGGTTCCTTGCTTGAAACACCTGGGTCAAGATTTCCCCTCCCGAATAAAACACAAAAGCCTTTTGCCCTGGACCAGTCTGCAAACTGGCGCACACCCGTGTCTGATTACAGACTAGCTCATGTCTCTGGAGGAAGATTGGGGCAGTTCCAAAGCTGAGGCTGTCCTGCTGCTTTCAGAATCAGTGGCACAAACCTACAGATGGGCAGGCTCTTTGTGTGCCCAGGGAGGGCTCCAGCAGCTTTATCTTCTTATATCAGCTGCCTTCAAAATAAGCTCTTGGAGCCTGCAACTGCGGGGTGCAGGGGGAGGAAGGCAGCAAGGGAGGAGACACTGGACGACTGATCGCCTGAGTTCTCCAGCTCAAAAGGCTACGTGTGAGCTGGGAGAACAGACCCCCAAGTCCATCAATGTCACGGAGCTATAAAGCTCGGCGTGTGTCCCAGTTCCTTCGAACGGGAAATGTCAGTAACCAGACTGGGAGGAAGTGGTGTCATGGACATAGAAGGCAGCCATTAGAAAAACAGCCCAGGAACTGGCAGTGCCAAGATGCCAATGGGCAGAGGTGGGAGATAAGGACTAGCCCAGAAACACTTGATGAGTTGCAATGGCCAGGGAGCTAGTGCCATGGGGGAGCCCTGGGACTGTCCCAGCCCCGGCTGTAAGGGGCACCATCTGAGCAGCCATGTGGTTGTGTCTGGTGGGTCCTGGACTCTTGTCCCGTCCTCCTAAGCCTGCAGATTGGCAGACAAATCCAGCCCTGGTGTCGAGAGCTGTAGGGATGGGAAGCTGATGTTAAGGGGTCGTTCCCCCATTCATAAATATCTGCGAGGTACTCAGTGACCCTATTGCCAGGGGCCACTTCAGATAGAGCCTGGCCCAGAAAGGCTGATGACGCCCAGAAGTCAGCGTGGCCCAGCAGCTCGAGATGGAAAAGGCCCATTGGATCACGGTGTCCATGCCCAGACTGGCCTGCAATCATTAGGGAACCTGCTACTTGCCCTTATCCAGCTGCCAAGTGCTGCTCTCCTGTAAGAACTGTAGGCGCTTGTATCTCCAGGAACTGGGATGAGCTGTCCCTGCATTTCAGCTTGGGAGGAGGTGATGTCAATGAAGGGATAAGTGCCTGGTACAAACAGTGTGGGTGATACTGTATCAAACCTACCTGGGAAGGCTATAAAAGGCAAACACCCAACTGGAGATCGGCATGGGTGGATCATGTGCGCAAGGAGAAGTTATTCACTCTCAGTACAATCATCTCCTGACTACGCAGGGCGGAAGAGATTTAAAAGGTGAAAGTGAGCCAGAGACAGTGAGACAAATAAACGGAAGGAGACAGCTGCTGAACCAGGGAGAAGGAGAGTGAAAGAGGCTAGGGATGGAAATGCTGACCTGGGCATTCTCCTCTCTCTGAGTCTGAGGTGACTGTCTCAGCAGAATTTGCTGGCAACACTTGCCAAGCTACTGTCCTGACACCTGCAGTTAGACAAGATACCAAAGCAAAACCTCTAGGAAACCAAAATTCTTGGCTGGAAAGTGAAATTCGGGTATAAAATGTGAGTGGTGAGGTTGTGCGGCTCGCTGCTCCTCCGTACTCTCAGCAGCTTGGGCTTTGCATCAGGATGGCAGCGTCGAGACTAAAGCCAGTCCCCAGAGGGCTGCGGCTCATGGCTCAGCCATCGCTCAGCAAGGCAGAGACGTGCTCTCAGCTTCTCGGTGCTGTGTTTTACATCGTGTGATTGCAGCAAAGACCCCAATGCCCACTGCACTGCAGAGAGACTCTGGAAATTCACAACCCTGCTGATTCTCTTTTATGTGACATGTCATTATCTGAGCTGCGAGTTGCTGGAGATGCTAGACCCTCTCTCTGGTCAGCGCTTTAATTAACGGGGAAACTTCAGTGCAAGGAAGTGGGTCAGGGCATGCAGTCCTGTGGAGGGATGCTCCTGGCTCTCACCTTGTGGGGGAGGGGTGGGCAGTGACTGCATTAGGTCGGATGTGGTTGGCTGAACCTGGAGTAGTTTGGAGGGCTCCTTCAGGCAATCTCCAGGCATATTTATGCTGAAAACATTTGAGCAGGGGCTGCATTTGCATCCAGTCTCCTGGTTTTGCAAACAAACCACGTATGGGCCCCTCTCTTTAGCTGGAGCGAGCTCACGGGAAGGGAAGAAGGGAAAGTCTCATTGCTCCAGCCGCTAGATTTGCTTGCTGGCAGGCCACACTGGGCGCAACTGACCAGTTAAACCCCAGGCATTATGGCGAGTCTTGCTGGCGTGTGCGTGCCAGGAGGGCTAAGCAGTTCGAAGGCTGTAACGATGAATTGGTCCCAGGTAGGGCTGGCTCTAGGGAGCATTCTCAGGGGCTCAGCAGTGCTGAAGCCACTGCAGCCAAACTTGGGATGGCCATGTAAATTCTCTTCTTTTCAGAGAGCAGCAGCGTGGGCTGAGGCGCTTGCGGTGACTAGCCTCACATGCGTCCCTTTCTCTCCCTTGGACCTGCAATGCCTCTGGTCTGACAGGTCTCTCCTGAGCCTGGAACGCCCAGCTGTCTGGTGGGCTTGTGCTGGTCACAATTCCAGACACGTCTTGCCTGACAGCAAGGCCCTGTGGGAACCCAGCTGTGCAGAGATGGATGCCTTGGGCTTGCTCCACAAACAGGCAAACCACGAACCTTGGACTCTGCCCACCATGTCATCAGATTCTCAGCCACCCTCCCTACTCTTGATCTCCTGCTACGTGGCCCAACTCCCACCGTGTATTCACAACCTGATGGGCAAGCTCCTTGATTGCCATCACCAGCTCCCTTGGAGAGGGCACCCTGGGGAGCAGGAATGACGCACCCCCAGCCCGGGACTGGATACCGGGATTCCTGAGTCAGAGTTCTGGCTCTGCCTTGACTCCCTTTGCCCTCAGCAGAGGTGGGAGGTGGCGATTCTTTTGTGATCATGGGAGCTGGGCATGTTTGAAAACATCTTCCCTTGGCTGGGTGTCTAAGGGGAGCTGAGCCCACCTGAAACCTCTGGCCTCAGTCTCTGTTTCAAATGGGGAAAGTGCCCACCTCACGGTGAGGATCAAGTGATGATGATGTTTGCCCAGTGCTCTCCACAGGGAGTGTTCCTGTTTGCTCAGGCAGTAGGGTCCCGATTCCACGGTGGCACACCCAACTAACCACAATGGGAAGGGACAAAGGAACTGTCTGCGGCCCCAGAGCAGGCCTGGAGACACAGCCCCGACAAGGCCCAGGAACTGGTCCATTGCTAAAGAACCCAGCTCAGCCCTGTGGGATGGTGGCACTTAGCAGCTAACTCAGACCAAAGATCTGGCTGATAAATGGAGGCTGTAACCTCCTGCTCTGGGCTTTTGGTGCTGGAATACCAAGGGGGGGGACGGGACGGGACGTATAAACACTCCAGAGACTGATCCTACCACTTCTTCTGCCATGACCTGAACCAGACGGGGCCCCCTTTCCTCCCCAAGGGGCAGGAATAGCCCATTAGCTTGTAGTGGGGATCTTGGGACCGGAGATTCCTAACAGAACAGAGCTGAGGTTGCTCCACGCAGTTGATCTCTGAGCGGGAATTAAGTGGTGCTTCAGTGGAAGTGGCAGACTTCGCTACCATGGCAACGGATGCTATAGAAAACAAAGGCATAGGCAGAACCCAGGATTCTCACTTCCTAGCCTCACGCTTCATCCCCTGGTTCGTCCCACTTCTCAGAAGTGGTTCCCCGCCCTTCTCTGAGATTCGTAGACATCCGGCTCCCAGGACTGTTGTATATTCTTCTTGTTTTCCGTTGGTAAATAACTCCAGGCAAAGACAGATTGAGATGCTGCGATGGGAAGGCAAGGGGGCTAAGAACTGAAAATCACCTGGCAGATTTAGGTCCCACGTTTTCTGGTGCTAAAAGAAGCTTCTGGGGTGTCTGCTGTCAGAAGAAGATTTTTATCTGTGGAGAGTTCTGATGGGTGTCTGTGATATTAGAAGCTGCCAGCTGGTGTGCGTGTGTAGAAGGAATATGCAAAGGCCGAGGTCTCCTTCTGAAATGCATTCTGCTCTCTCAGCTGAAGTTGTCAACACTATTTGATTATGTTTATTCTTGACAATTCAACCATGAGAGTTTGATCAGCTCCAAAGAAGAAGAAATTCCTGGCTGCGGTCTCTTGCTTTCCCATCTGTTCTCCCAAAGATAAACAGCCTTTTCTGTTCCCCTGAAGAACATTGTAAAATGAAGTATGAAATACTGGAATAATTATTAGACTAAAGCACAGGCCAAAGATCAATAGAAAGGAAAGATGAAATATTGTCCAATGTGCTGTATAAATTACTGGCTCAGAATTCTGCAGACTGTAATTTCTTCATGAAAATTCAGACGAGCATGGGGCAGTAGGAGACTGAGGGCTTATTGGTCTGCAATTCAATGTCTCTTTGGGCCCAGACTCTCTGTAATTTGCATCTACGTGCATAACTCTAAGGGTCATTTCATGCATCAGTTGGTTTCTTACGCTTCTCTGAGCTGTGCAGAATTGATCTCAATAGAGGTGGGAAAAACTCTTGGCTGCAGCTCCACAAGGGAGGGCAGGGGGTGGCACATCTGCGATAGCTGGCTAGAAGTCCTGCTGTGTTCTGCAGTTTTTGGACCCCATCTGCAGCTCTCCAGGGAGCTGGAGGAACCCACCTGTGAAAGGCACAAGGGGAGGAAGATTAATGGTGTAGTACAGCAGATGCCAGCTCTGCAGTTTCACTTGCCTCCTCTGGAGTGGGTGGAACACAAGTAAGAGAAGGAAGCTGCTAACAAACCAAACCTTTAGAAAAAAATAAACCCAGAGGGAGACTTCTGTGTCCCAGATCCTGGGGCTGAGGGAGCAGTTCACTGCTGTCAGTGTCCTCTCTCTCCGGTTGTACCCTGCCTGCTGCCGGCTCTCTGGGCCCTTTGGCTGAGGACATCAGCCCCCAAGCCATCCAGACCCCCAGCAGCCTAGTTACTACTGCACACCCCAGTATGTACCAACAGGCCTAGGCACGAATGTTGTCATGTGGATACATACCACCATGTGCAGGAGCAGATGTGGGCTCACACAGACCTGCAGCCGTACGATCCAAGTCAGGGTACACACAGGCATGTCCATGGTACAAGAGCACACGTGGGGTAAGTCTTCACAGCAACTAGGCACCCACGGCTGGTCTGTGTCAGCCGACTCAGCCTCGTGGGGCTCGGGCTGCGGGGCTGTTTCATTGCTGTGTAGACGTCTGGGCTCGGGCTGGGTGGGAGGGTCCCAGAGCTCTGCAGCCCCAGCCGGCTGGCACAGGCCAGCGGCGTTTTTTTTTCTTTGCTGTGGAAGCGAACCAGCCCGAACAAGGGCACACAGGCTCTCCTGCAGACGTGCTGGTGAGCAGGCAGGGAATGGGGCTCAGTCTCTGAGTTCCCATCTGCCTGGTTGCTTCTGACCATCCCTGTCTGTAGGAGCCCAGATGCTCCTCACATCCCTGCCTGAGGAATCCTCCATGCGCCGCTGACTCACTGCTCTCCGTGAAGCAGCAATGCTGGCCATGTCCTGGGCAGACGGGAGCCCAGCAGACTCTGAGCGCCTCCCTCAATCATCCAGAGCAACTTGTTTGATGATCAAAGCAGGAATTAGCACCAGGCCCAGAGCAGGAAGACTGACACCGCTATCAGAGCAGGCATCTCTGCTGATCCTCTGGGGCTGTGTAATTGATCCGTGTGCAGCCAAAGTTAGCTACCTCTGGTCCCCCTTTCCCGACATGCTACAGCGAGGCGTGAAGAGCAAGGGGAAGAGAATGGCTGGTTCCAGGTTAAATGTCTTTGGTTTTTGGTTAATCCTAATTTTCTCCCTCATCTCCAGCACTTGGGACTCTGCAACAGTTAGTGCAAGGAGGGGACTGAAAGGAAACAAGCTAACGAGGGCAAAGTCCTGCTCAGTGGAGAGAGAAGTGACCCAGTTACCATGACGTGGACAGTGACCTTCCAGCGCCCTCAGCTCTGAGCATCAGGAGGGGCTTGTGTCCTAGCATCCAGACAGCATTTCCCCACATCCGCTCCTCCAGCTCCAGTCCCCATTTACCTGGGTCCCTTCTCACTGAAGTGTAGCACAGAAGCCCCTGGAAAGAACACACACAGCAAAGGAACTCTCTCTCTCTCCTTCCTGCCTGCCACAGGGCCTGGGGATAAGTGAGGGTTTTATTCAATTTGGTGATGAGCTAGTGAGGGGAAGCAAAGATGGAGAAGTCATCTCTTGTGGCAGTGAGTTCCACAGGCTAGACCTGGCTGTTGGCCAACAGTCCTGTTGTGCTGGTGAAGCACAGAAGTCAAGGGAGACCGTGGTAACAGTGGGAGGCATCTCCGCTGGCGGGGGCCAGTCCCATGGAGAGATTTCAGAATCAGGACAGAGACCTTGGGCTGGCCTCTGTTCACGGGGGAGCCTGTGCAGAGCATGGGGGGATATGTCCACAGTGGCCTGTGCTGCTGGGCTGCCGTAGTTTATATGAGGCTTCATCCAGAGCTATGGTGAATCCACGTGGCTGAGGCAGGAGTCCCCCAACGGCTGGGGCCAGCTCTCTGCCCGCCCCTCCACCTGTCCGAGGCCTGGCTGGCTGCAGCGGCACCTCCTGGAGGGCCCTCACATTGCCAATGCATTACAGGCCAAGCTGGCTTGGCGCATGCGGCATGACTGACTGTCCTGGTGCTCCTCTCCTACCCCTGACAGTCGGATACTCTGAGCCAGTGCTGGCCCGTGGCCCGTCCAGCCTCCCTGATGACTGTCTCCAGCTGTGAGGCTGCTCAGAGGAGAGGCATTATGTGAATATTTATCTAGTGCTTTTCACGGCATTGTTTGCTGGCTCCCCCGTTGGCCCTCGTTACCAGCTTACATCCTCTGCAGTCAGAGCGCCTGCCTCAGGGACCAGCCTGCTCTTTGCATAACAACCGGCATGAATTACTGAGCTGGTCTCCTGCCCCCCATGCTCGGCGGGGTCGGGTCCCTCTTACACAGAGAGCCCCTCACTTGACTCACCGATGCTTAGCACAGCACCAGTGTCCTTATGAGCAGCTGGAGTGGGAGAGGAAGGGAGGCCAGGGACCTCCTCTAGCGAGTCAGAGGGGATGGAAATAGCCTGCTGTACTCGCCCCCTGAGAAGCAGTGTGGTCTAGTGGCTAGGACTCTGGACAAATACTCCAGCTGTGCCACTGACTTGCTGGGCGACCTCGAGCAAATCACATACACCACCCCCAAGCCTCTGCTTTCGCGCCCAGCCTTTGTCTGTCCAGGTTGGAAGCTCCTTGGGGCAGGGACCGTCTCCTGATGTTTCTGTGCAGTGCCTGTCTCAGTGGAGACCCTAAGCGCTATTGCAATGCAAATGATGCTAACAGCGACCAATGGGGCTGAGGCATGGGGGTCACATCATGCCCATAGGTCACCAGGCCTCCTGTCTCCCCACACTGAAAGCCGTGGACATTTCTGGGGGACTCCTCCGGAGGAAGACTGCAGCCTCTCCATACCCTTTAACCTTGGGAAAGGCTGCCATGTCCCTTGAAGACAGAGATCTGTTTCCTTGGAGAGCACCGGCGGGTAACAGGCAAACAACCAGTCAGCTCTGCACAACCACAAGCACATTTTGGCTTTCGCAGATCCGAGAGAAACCAGAAATGGCGCATAGGGAAGAAGTTAACATCAATAAAAGTTACCTGGTTACCATAGCAACCAAGCAGGGCCCCTTCTCAAACTTAGCTCTTCTCTGATCAGGTTGCCCACCTGCAGCCAGAGAGAATCCTCTCCCCTCCAATGTGACCATGTCGGGATTTACAAATCACTCATTTCCCTAGGCAGGAAGGGGTCTAACTGCACATGGGCTGTGGAGGAAGGCATCCCTCCTGAAGAGAAAGCAAACCTATAATTCCCCTCTTCCTGGTGTGCAACATACTGACCAGATTCTGACACACGCTCTGCAATCACGCCCAGCCCACAGCATTCCCTCCTCTTCATTACAGAGGGCAGCGTTCCTTATCCCTGGGCAAGCAAACCTCCTGGCCTTTTTGTAATCAACACCTTTCAGACAGAGAGGTTCATTACTATGCAAACTGGATGTGCTGCATTTCCTCAGAACCTCATTGCTATTCAGGTAGAGGCAGGTTATTTGCACACAGCTCAGCTCAGCAGTAAGAACACAGATACTTAAATGATTACAGGTCGGTCACCTCCGTCCCCCAGGCCAAGAGGAGAGAGTTTCAGCTAAGCATCCGGGTGTTTCGTTGGTTCCCAAGTATTATCCAAATAAATCCCGGCGTCCTTTCCCTCGGAACAAGTGGCACAGAGCCCAGGAGAAACCCAGACACCCGTGTCACTGACTGGCTAGGCTTACTATGCGGGTATATTGTTCAGGAGCAAGGGATTCTCTCTCGTGGTTTATATTGTCACCGGATGAAATCCCCAGCAAGCCGGGGTTAGCCTGTGGGGTGAAGATTGTTCTCTCTTTATGGGGAGCCGGGGAGGCATCTCTGTCTGTTCTTCCACCCCTCTGCAATGTTCCTGGGCTAGGCTGCTCAGAGTTCACACCCTCATCATCTCCTCATGCTGCATGCAGGCCTGGCGGGCAGCTGGCTTTGTTTTGCCCCCTGACCTATTACCCATCTCTGAGTCTGTCATGTTAAGTTGTGGGGAAGGGGCAGGGGGAGATCCCTCAGATCTAAACTTCACTGGCACAGAAGATTTTAGCACAATATCCACAAACAATGCTGGAGCCACTGTGAATAATGCATAACAGCTGCCTGGTGCTACCAAACAGGACATGGCAGCAGACAGGCAGCCTGGCTCTGAAAAGACAGGTGTGTTAAAGACGCTGCTGCTGGGATCGCACTGCGTTTATGCCCTCTGTGACCTCCTTCACAGCAGCGTCAGATGAGGGCCAGGGCCAGCCAAGCACCTCTTGCTCCAGGCATGCGTCGTCTCGGAAGCTTCAGTATTTAGCTCCCAGATGTTGCACTGAGCTGTATTGGTCTTATTTTTAATGTGGCTCTGCCTTGGGAAGCCGGAAAACAGTCCGTGCTGAGCACAAGCTCCTGGCTTTGCTCTTGTTTTTACCCACTGAGGAGATGGGCAAAGCCAGCTCTATGGATTGTTCTGCTGTTTATTAGTTTTTTTGCCTAGAGGACCCCGTCAGGGATTGGGGCCCTTTGTGCAGCATGGCACAAGCACAAAGGCCCACCCCAGAGAGCTGGCAGACGTGCTCCACGCCAAGAGGCAAGAGGTGGTTGAAAACAAAGGCCCCAGTTTGCTTGGACGCAGCGGAGAGGTGGCTGCAGAGAGCCCGTTGAAAGGCCCTTGTGCTGGTGGAGGGCATGTGTAGGGCAGCTCGGCTCCAGGCTGCCCCCAATACGCCCCCTTATGTCAGAGGTGCGGCCTGGATGGCTCACCTCCCTCCAGGGCACTACACCTGCAGGGATCCCCCTACGCGGGGGGAATTCTCCACTGTCAATGGGGATCCCTGGGACATGTAGAAACGCGCTGGGATACATTGGCAAAGGGGAGGCAGCAGGTTCATTACCAAGCAGTGTAAAGCTCAACTGTCCATTTCCTGCGCTGGGGGTGCCATTTTCACGGCACCCCCTGTCAATGGTGTGACGGGACCAAGGCTGAGTCCAACCCAGAAACCTGGGTCTCCAGCAGGGCAACGGAGCCTCTTCTGAATCTGTTTTTGCAAGTGAGGGGGAGCTGAGAGTGCAAGGGGGAAGGGTGTTTGCATTTGGAGGGTGTCCGCGCTGGGCTGGTGATGCCTGTCTTAGCGGGAGCATGAGCCACGGTAGGGATGGGGCTCTCACACTTAGTCCTTTGCAGCAGGCTCCTGGAGGTGGGAGCTTGTCGTGAGACGCTCTGTTACAGTGCATGGATGCTGTGGAACCTCCAGTGCGAGGCGCAGCTCCGTGTCTTACAGCAGTGTGTGCGCAGCGCCCAGGGCCTGGCGCCCCTTCTCGACAGGAGCCTCTAGGCCCTACTGCAGCATAACAGGCCATTGTGCCCCACGGAGCTGCATGCTCCCCCTCTCCCCCTGGCTAACATCTTGCACTGGGGCCCAGCTACCAGCAAGAAGCTGGTCTCTGGACAGGCTACTGCTCCCTGTCCTGCGAGAGCAGAACCTGCTCCTGGATAATTAGAGGAGCCATCACGTACAGAAGAATTAATTCCTAATTAATGAACAAAACCAGCTTTCACCTGGGGGAGTTTGAGGCACATTCCAAAGCTGTGTGGCCTGCAGTGCTCCCGGGGAGGGCTGCAGCTCTGCTGTGACCTTGGCGAGGAATTGCAGAGCGTTGTCTAATTTCCGTCCCCTCCCTGAGTTGGGGAACACGGTGCACTCTCTGCTCGGGGCTGGGCTGAGCACTCCCAGGGCTCGCAGCTGCTGCAGCCCTGGGGGTTCCCCACGTAGGGGTGCCAATTTTGGTTGGACGCATTCCTGGAGATTTCATCACATGACATCATCTTTAATTAAAGATTCATCTTTCATTCCTGGAAACTCCAGGCCAGTCCTGGAGGCTTGGCAACCCTATCCCCACTAGTCCCTCATTGGCTTTGAATGCTGCCTGTGGGTCATCTGAGCAGAGCCCCTCTCTTACCAGGCTTCAGGAGAGACTCCAAGGGGAGGCCGGTTCTGATAGTTCCTGGGGCTGTTGCTGCCCCTCCCAGGAGCAGCCTCGTGCATGTCATGTGGGGCTGGCTATAAATGGCACAGATGGAGACTCTGCAGCCTTGGCCCAGATGACTCACACTGGCAGGACAACACCGGAAGAACAGGCACTGCTGGGTGGGGGCAGCCCAGGCGCTGGGCACTGCCGGCTCAGCCATGTGACCTACTAAATCCATAGGGTGGCCCTGGGCTGATCCTATGTATAGATTTCGGGGTGCAGGGGGAAGATTATGAAGGAGCAGCTGGACAGGATACAAAACCAGATTCATGCCCACGCTGGTGCAGGGACAGAGGGAAGGCAGCTTGGACCTCTCTGGTTGTAGGGGCTTGTGTGGTCCCCAGTGCAGGCCAGCGAAGCTCTCGGTTGTGCCCCTGCTTCACTGGCCTCTCTGAGGCATTGCAGGGGTGGAGAACCAGCAGGGTGCGGGTCCACCTGAACTTCGCCCTGATGCGCCCTTCCTTCCTGTGCCCTGCCCCGTCTCCTTCCAGCCCCAAATGCCCCTTGCACCACAGCTTGTTGCAGAGATTCTCCTGTGCCAGGGGATTGACACCTGCTCTGCAGTCCCTTTGCACCAGTCCAGCTGGCATAAACGGCCCATATGCCAATGGGAGGGACAAGGGGGACCCCGGGAACCTTAATGCAGGTATCACACACCTACAACCTTGGCAAGGCTGCATCCATCCATTCCACTTGGAGGAGGCTGGTCCCCAAGGATGAGTGATTTTTTAGCACTGAGAGAACTGTGCTTGCAGCACCCCGTCCCTAGGGCTTAACCAGCCCACAGGATGTATCACGGAGGGAGCAGTCCCTGTAGCTGGCAGGTGGATGGGGACCTCCAAGGGTCTCCTGCAGGAAGGCAGCAGCATTTCCTTGGCTGAGCTCAGGATCTGGAAGGCAGCGCCTGCCTGGGGAAGGGGACCGAGTGCAGTGACGGGAACTAGCAGGAATCCCCCTGTGGGGAAAATGCACAAGCACTGGATTAGCAGAAAAACCTCTGTAGCTTCAAGTGAGAAACTGTCCGTGATTTGCTCCCCTCCCACGCCTGGTCTCAGCCCCACACAGGCAGGAAGGGCCCGGAATAACTGAGGTGTTGGCAGCACCGTCTCCTGTCTCACCCCAAACCTCTCAAACATGGGCTGAGCACGGGGCAGAGTCCCGAATAGGGTGACCAGATAGCGAGTGTGAAAAATCGGGGCAGGGGGTGGGGGGTAATAGGAGCCTATATAAGAAAAAGACCCAAAAATGAGGACTGTCCCTACAAAATCAGGACATCTGGTCACCCTAGTCTCGAGCAATGAGTGAGGGCGTGTCTGCAACCAGGACTGGCTCTGAGTGGGTGTTCCCAGCTGTGTAGGAAGCTGAGTGAGTGTCAGCCCTGTCTGCAGATCTTGGGACACAGCTCTGCACACCTGGGCGTTTCCCACTCATGCCTGGATCCTGCGCACAGACTGTGCACCAAGGTTCAGGGGCTGGCCATGGGTTCCTGTGTGCCAACCCGTTGCTTCAGGTTTGAGCTGGATTTGCCCTGAAGGGAAAACATAGAAATAGGGATTTTAATCCACATAAAGCTAATTCCCTTTTGAGGACCTGAACTGAGGTGGACAAGCCTGGGCTAATGGTCAGAGCAGGTGTCAGGACTCCTGGATTCTAGCCCCACATCTGCAGAGATGAGCTGTGTGACCGTGACCAAATGACTTCACTTCTCTTTACCTTGGCTCCCCCGGGTATGAGAAGTGGGCAATAACCTTGCACTGTCTTCAGCACAGCTGGAGACGTAGTTCCTGTATGTTCTGAAGCACTTCAAGATCCTTGAAGGGAGGATTTTATAGAGGTGCCAAGTCTTAAGTGACTGATGAGGATAATTTATTATTAGAGGGCTGCACTGAAGTTTGTTTTATGTAGGAATAAAGGCGAGATCTGCTAATGCCTTCCCTGGAGTGATTTCGCTTCTGCCTCATAACAGTACATTGCTGTATTTCTCTTCCCCACATACTGACATTTCAAGAGGCATTTGTCGGATCTTTTTTCCTTGATAGGTCCATCAGCATCTGTCCCCCGCTGGCTCCTGAATCTGTGATGTCAGAATAATCTCTATAGCAACTAATGGTGACATCACAAACAAGGGACTGTGATGTCAGGGAGGGAGGAAGCAGCTGGAGCAGGTAGAACTCATAGGAAATAAAGATGCTGTTTTCATACAAATTTCCTGAGTAGTAAGAAACCAAGGGAAAACCCCTCCTCTGGCCCCCAACAGAGAGATGATTTGAAAACAGCAGGGCATCAAATGGGAATGTCGATCCAAGAGGCCCTTTATGTGTCAGAAGATACTTAATATTTTCATTTCCAAATCAGCTTCAGGAACAGTTTGGATTTGATGTGAGTGTCACTGCTCAGGTAAAGCTGAATGTTATCAAGGGGCGCAGTGCTCGTTAGTTGCTAATTGCTGCAAGGGCCTGGCAGAGAGCTGGGCTGTAATTTAGAGAGTCAGTAATGCAGTCCACCTGTGCAAAGTGGGACTCAGCCATTGCTTCTTGCAACAGAAATAAAGGGTCAGATGCCAGAATCCCAGATGCTTGCCGGCGCTTGTCAGAAGTTGCAGTTATAGTTTACCTCAGGCTGAATCTGTTGGTTAAATAATAAGAATAAATAATCGTAAAGCTGCATCAGTGTCAAAATCAGTGAGCCACTGTAGGATACACCATGATAATAATACGCAGCGCATCCACGGTGCTCCTCAAGCAGCAGCTCACAACCCCTCTGAGCTGCAGCCGCATATTTATTATCAAATAGGCAGGGAGCTTTAGGCACAAGGCCAGGGACGAGCCCAAAGTCCCAGAAGGCATCGGAGTCAGAGCTGGGGTTAGAACTCAGGACTCAGTCCTGTCTCCTAGCCCGTGCTGAGACTGTGCATACAGCTCTGCAGTGGGGATGCCCTGCCCCAGCCGGGAGTAGCTGCCCCCCAGGTGAGAGCGAACGCGCTGGCGCTGTGCAGATGTGACTCCAGGGACTGAGGCAGAGAGCTTGGGTGATCATCGCTGAGGGACAACTTGAGCCTTCCCCTCAGACATTCAGTGCCTCTGTCAGATCTGTGTCTGCTCCCGGCCCCGGCCTTTACAATGGCAAGATGTGCCGCCAAGGGAGAGCTCTGAGCGGCAGCAGCATATGCACAGTGCAAACCCTGTGCTCTCCCTCTGCCCACCTGCAGCCTCAGTCAGTCCAACAGGTGCTCATGAGTGTCGGGTCTGACAGTCCTGGCCCTGTGCCTGGCTCTGGGTCAACTCATGCCAGCTCAGAAGCCCCAGCTGCTGCAATCCCCCCTGCTCCCATGTGCTCCCCTGGGTTCGCAGGCACGTTGCTCAGTTATTTCATACCACTCCCTGATGGCGGTTTCTCTCTTTTGGCTGCCTGCAGCCAAGGGCCTCTGCACTTCCCAGCTCCCTGCAGGGAGAGAGGGCACGGAGCTGGTGCTGCCTGCCCTCAGCATGCAGAGGGCATGGCTGGGAGCCCTGCAGGGAGCAGGTGCCAAGGTCCCCGGCCACGGCTGGGAGACAGCAGGCTGTCCCTCAAGGCAGAAAGGGTGCTGAGATGATGCTTCCTGGGTGTGTCTGGACCAAGAGTGGACTGGAGCTATGGGCTTGGTACAGGGCGAAGGCTGGAGCTCTGCCGGGAGCGGGGCTGAGCTGGCATGGCACAAACGCACAGGAAGACACGGTTCTGCTCAGAAGTTCTTACAGCCTAAAGCAATGACTCTCCCAAAGTCCTACGGAAAGTCAGTGGAAGAGCTGGGAAAGGACCCAGGAGTCCAGGCTCCCAGATGCTTCGCCACTAGAGCCCCCACTCCGTCTCGGAGGCGTTTCCTATGGAGTGTGACTGCACCCCCTCCACACCCCCAGCATTGTCCCCCTGGCACAGGAAGGGTTAATCTGAGCAGGGCTGTGGCACTGGGATAACTATTAACCTGACCTTTTGGAGCACAGCCAGGATGGCAGGATTTTTCCTCCCCAATCCTATGCAGAATTTACAGTGAACGGGACAGCACAGGCCCCTGCCCCCAAGTAGCCTGGGAATTAAAATGTTCTGTCCTGGTCCATTAACCTGAGGGCCCCAGCTCACACCACGCTGGAGGCAATGGAAATTGCTTGAGACTTTGGTGACGCACAATAAGTGGAAGGAGGCCATTTGCAGTGACACTGAGAGGTAAACTCTCTTTCCCCAACCTCCTGCAGTGTCCAATTTCAGGGCTTTAAGATGCCAGCTCCCATGAATAGCTGGGATGTTTCCTGTGGACGCAAGCAGGAAACAACAGAAAAGGCTCTACTGCATCTGTGAGACTATACCTGGGTTTGTCTCTGTGCTTTGGAGGGGAGTGAGGCACCTACCACACATGAGACGCTGCTGACATAAATCACACACAGACTGACGGTGACGGCTCTTGGGTCCCAGTCTGACTGAGAGCAAGGATGATCCAGTGCTAGCCTGACACTTGGAAGTCTCTGATCAACTCCCTATTCTGCCACATACTTCCTGTATGGCCATGGGCAAGTCACTTAGCTTCTCCGTGCTTCAATTTCCAGCTGTGCCCTGCCTCACAGGGCTGTTGGGAGACGAAACACATCACAGACGGTGTGGTGCTCAGATACCATTGTACTGCAGGCCAGAGAAGGCTCTTAGACAGACAGACAGGTTAAAGAATGAAACTGTCCCCTGGGCTAAGCGCATCCATGCAGCCGACACAGACCTGCCCATTGGGTTCTTGCCGGGGGAAGGGTTTGGTTTTGCACAAGCTCCAGCTGGGAATCTGACTGTAAGGAAGCCAGGCTGATGTCATTGGAGATCACGCTGACTGCGGAGCAGCTCTGCACTGGAAGCTGCTGTGATGGGAGGTGGATTCTCCTCTGGTTTTGTGTAGTTCTACATGTCATTGCAGCCACAGCTGACGGGGCAGATGAGGGGGCTACATGGCCCCATGTCCAGAGTGGTGGGGACCTCACCGCACTTTGCATCCTGGCCGTTCAGGGAACCCCTCCCCTGACCTGTCCCTCTCGCACTCAGCAAGGTGACTGGGGAATTAGGCAGAGTTTGTTACCTGTGTTTGTAAAGCAGAATGAGCTCCCTGGAGGAAAGGCACCAGGGATGGCCAGGTGTTGTTATTAACGACAGTGTGGGTCATGGGACAGGTCACTGAGCTGAGCTCTGGTCCAAAGGTGCCTTGGGAAGGCCGGGGGCTGCCAGGTGAGTTATTTTATTTTGGAGATTTCAGTTGCTTGTCGCTTCATGGATTCCCTGCCCAGAAGAAAGAACACAGGCCAATCAGAAAATAAGGGGCCAAGTGGGTGCTGGACATTCTGAAACACATTAGAGTCAGTGCTGTCCTTGGAAAACTCTGCTCCAAGACCTCCCCTTACCCAGCCCATGTGCTGCTGCTGGTCCAGACGTCAATCACACGCTAGGTCTGTTCATCCCTGGGGAGCTCTACTCAAGTCAATGGCTTCCCTGGGGCTGAGTTGGAGCCCCTGTATTCATTCTGCTTTGTGTGGGCTCTCCTCCCCCACCTCAGACCAGGCAAGTGCTGCAGCTCGAGCACGTTTTCCGAACCCTGAGGTGTGGGCAGAGTTTGCTAAGATCATGTTTCTTTTACAGAAAGATTTTATTAAAAATGAGGTCACTGCAAACCAGTGTCAGTTTAGAGCTTCAGAACAGGGGAAGGTTTCCGGTTGCCTCAGACCCCACGTAATACAGAGGACACCAAAATCAGTGCGCGCGACGGAGCTGTGAAGGGTGTGTGTGACGCAGTGCTGCGGTCAGCATTGTGGAGCAGCGGCAGAGCTGTGTGTGAGATCAGTGCTGGCGTAGTAGGGGCTGCTGTGGGGCTGGACTGAGGTGCGTTGGCACGTGGGCTGCGATAGTGGGGGTGTATGGAGCAGGACAGAGGGGCATTGGCAGGGTTGTAGTGGGAAACTTGTGCTGCCAGTTCAGGCATTTTCAGGAGCTCAAAGTCACAAACACAAGTTTAGAGAAGTCAAGAGCAAATGCTCCCAGTTGAGTCTTGTGCTCTGGACCCCAAGTCACACCTTGACAGGGGCGTGTGCAGGAATTTAAATTTGACCCCCTTTGGAGGGGCACGGAAGCTCGCTGCCCCCCCCCCGTTCCCCTCCGACCCTGGGAATGAACTCGATCTTCCCTCCCTCCACCCTGCCCCAGCCCGGCCCCAGCAGGAGCTCGATCTTCCCTGCCTCCACGGCAGTTCTGTGCCCCTGACGATTATTGGGGGGCCCTGTGTGCCTCCCCCTTGCACACACCCCTGGTCCTTGATTGAAAGCAACATGCAGTGTGCCAGGATGTGGCTGGTGCATGGGATTCAATGTTAACCTAAAGAGCTGCCCACGTATTTTCTTCTACTGAATGTCACATATGTGGGAAGCTGCTCTTGAAATAAAGCTTGGCAGAAAACAGTGGGAGGACAGGAAAACCACCAGCAAGTCAGAATAGCCCACAGTTTGGTGAACCCCTCACCTTGGTAGCAAGGCACCCCTTGGCTCTGGAGTGCAGTCAGCAGTGCAGAGACAACGCATGTCATTGGGACACGGCTGCAATGATCACCCGCAGACACAGAAGTCTGGTTTAAAGGAGTTGTCTGAAGCTACAAGACTCCAGCAGGAATAGTGTGCATTTATTGCTCATAGCTCCTGCTGGCAGCCTGGAGTGCTCGCAATTCCTAGCAACTTACAGGAGCCGCAGTGCCAGAACACGGATGTCTTACGCTGGAATGCAAGCTGTGCAAATGGACTATATCATGGTGATGAGCAACGAATAAAAACGTAGAGCAATAACTGTCTTCAGCGCTCAGGCATATGTCAGCCTTGGCACTTGGCTCAGAGAGGGAGAGAGCCACTAAGACCTGCACCAGCTGAAATCCATTCATCTGTTTCTTTGAAAGGAACTGGGGGAAATCATTTTACAGAAATGGATCACAAAGGGGTGTGTGTGTGTGTGTGTGTGAGCGAGAGCTTCTAGAGATCACAAGAACTCACAGCTGGGGAATGCTGACAGAGTCCCATAGGAACATAGCAATTGCCAGACTGGATCAGCCTCGAGCTCTGTCTAGTCCAGTCTCCTGTCTCTGTGGCCAGCACCAGCTCCGTAGAGAAAGGTGGAAGAAACCTGGGGGATAATCTGGCTCCACATCAGGAGTCAGCCTGGTCTCTCAGCCAGAAAGCAGCGTAAACTCTGCTGCACAAGTGTTATTATCTCTCCCAGATCTTTGTAAGAATGAACGATCATGCTGTATATTCCTGATACCCAAATAAAGGGCCAATCCCTTTTAGAAGCCATCTAGTTCATGTCCCCGCATCCTGTGTCTAGTGCCCAGCCCTCCCTTCTCGTGCAAAGAGAGAGACAAAATGTTCCCATGCCACCAAAGAGCAGCCTTAGTCAATATGTTTAGTGAGCTGCAGAAGATGAGCTAGGGACCACTGCCTCTAAATGCAAATTGAGCCTGAGTTTGAGTCAAGAGACTAGCAGGAGCTGGGGTTCAAACCCAGTAGCCAATACACACTGGGACGGATTTTTTTAAAGAGCAAAGTGTTGGCCTAACTCAGCACCCCTTGAAGTCCACGGGTGTTTCACCACTGGTTTGCACTGGGAGCAGGGTTTGGTCAATGGCGCATGCTTCTGAGGAGCCCACCCCATCTACCATTCATTTGGGCTGTGGATGATGAGCCAGGATCCCAAACAGCTATGGAGGGTCAAGAAAAAAAATTGCAAATAGATTTACATATCATCTGCATATCAATGAAGGCGGCAGTTAGATTTACATACCATCTGTGTAGCAAAGGGAGCCAGGGTTAGTCTTGGAGCGGAGTGGAAGAATAGCACATAAAATACCATCTGAGCAAAATAATCCAGGCTTTAAATTAATAGGAACCTGAGAAAGACCAAGGGAAGAGGCTGGCAGTCCCAAAGGGTCACAAGCTGGAAATGGTTACAAAGTAAAGACTGAGCCTCGCGATGCTAAGAAGAGGTCTCATGCCACAGCCCTACCCAACTGGCGGGTCAAACACTATCGGGGCAGAAATCCAGGCAAATGGGCTGCTGCCGAGTCTCGTTGGAACAGAACCTGTGCGGCTCTGATTGTCGTAGGGCAAGAGACGCTGTGGCTGCAGCTGGGGAGGACGTAGCCAGACAAGCAAGAATTTCTGAGAGCTGGAAATGGGGGTAAAATTCTATCCACACTATACAAAGCAACAAAGAGTCCTGTGGCACCTTCAAGACAAACCGACGTGTTGGAGTATTCACCCACGAAAGCTTATGCTCCAATACATCGGATAGTCTTGAAGGTGCCACAGGACTCTCTGTTGCTTTTTACAGATCCAGACTAACACGGCTACCCTTCTGATCCTATCCACACTACGTTCATAGAGCAAAATTTTCAAACTTGAGTATCTAAAAATTAGTCGCCTAAATCTGTATAAAGGAGCTGGATCAAAATGAGCTGGTTTTCCGAGGCGCTGAACACCTGCAGCTCCTGCTGACATCCACACTGGGTGCTCAGTACTGAAAATCTAGACCCTTCCTTAAGTGCCTAAATGTGGCTCTATTGGCCCATCTCTAGGCACCCGGATCTGCACATTTGGGCCAGAGTTCTGAACATCAGCGTGGCTGCTATTTGGAGGCCTAAAGGGACAGATACTTTGACAGGAAATGTGATTGCTGATGCTAACTCGGATCCTCAGGCCAATGTGTAGGCCTGTGGACACGTAAGTGGCTCAGACCTCAGGCTGTTTATAGAAAAGAGAAATATAAATATATATCTATACATCCTGGCTGATGCCATGCAACCAGTGACTCAACGAGACGTTCCAATCCACAGTTCTCCACGGGGGCACTTTGTTTGTTCCCTTTTCTTTCAGAAACATCTGTTCTGGACTGAGAAGCTTGAGATGACTTTGCAGCACCCTGGCAACAGACAAATTAGCAGAGGTGCCCTGACGAAGCCAGGGTGCTGTGTGCAAGAAGCCGGGGCTCGGGAGGATTAAGGATACACCTTGAGATCCCAAGCAATGGGAGTCCAGAGACCTGTTGCTTTTGATACATGAGGCCCCAGCACAGCCAGGGCATTCTCAGTGCAGCTGCTCTGGGGCGGAGAAAGTCACTGTGTTCCTTGGGATGAGCCCAGCATGGTTCTCAGAGCAGGGGCAGAAGCTGCACAGAGCCTGATTTCATACAAGCAGAGAGGCCCTGCCTAGTGGACTCTGTCGGGCACGTGCAGCGAAGGAAGAATCTTTACAAATAGGTTTATAGGGCTCTCCTTCTCCTTGGCACGTTGGGGTTTTTCTGCAGCTCTTCTGGATTTGGGAAAATGTATAAATGCTTTTACCTGACCCCCAAACCCACCCAGGTTTGCAAGGGAGAAACGGCTGGTGGTTTGCATTGGCGTGTTTTACTCTCTTCTGGCCCAAAACACTTTAAAAGACTGAGATGGCAGAGGTGTCCCACAGCAACTGCAGACAGAACAGGCCCAGGGCTGCCTCTGCTCCTACACAGCTCTGCACCCAGCAGCCCTGTTTATAGAAGAGACTGAACAATCAGTCTGTTTGCAGTTGGGGATGTCACTAAATCTCGATTTAAAAAACCCAGAATCTTGCTGTGGAAGATTTCAAACTCTGAGGGTTTCCCCAGCCGCAGAAATCCTCTGCAAGCACTCCTTGCTCCCACCTGCCTCAATGGAAAACGCCTCCAGCAGGGCAGGTGTGCTGGGTTCATGTTGGGAAAGAAACCCACACCCTAACTCAGAGCTGCTCCACCCTCTGCAGCACACGTTCACCCGCCTGAGACACAGGAAACATGAACCCAAGAACCTTGGAACTTTCCTTGGTATTGGCACTTTGGAGTGTGTGAAGGGCTCCGAGATCCTCAGAGGAGAGAGGTCGTATGCATAAGGTGCAAATTACTGGAGAGTCCAGCACTGCCTGCTCTCCTGCTAGCCACTTCCCAGCCTCCCTAAGCACAGTGCAGAAGCTGTGCCCTGGGTTGCTGTTACAGGATGTGGGTCTGAGCACTGCAAGCGGATTCTGTGCCATACTGACGGGATTGCCTAGCCAGCTACCACTGGAGCCTGGAGATTCAGTCCAGTTCAGGTCACAGAAGCGAAAACAAGTTTGGCGCTCAGCCTAGTGGCCATCTGTCCACGTTACAAGTTGGCGAGATTGTCAGCCCCTGGCCAGGACA